>NC_142053.1:8573441-9197441 GCF_982192425.1 Myodes glareolus | reverse complement strand
GGACCAAGTCCCCCTGGCCCATATGCCCAACTATTATTTATAAATGTTTGTTTATATTTAAGAGGTGATATGCTATAGAGATGCATATTTTGCATTTCTATGGATCTTGGTTTATTGATAAAAATTTAAAGTCAGTTCTGTAATATGTATATTTTGGCTCTTAATTATGGTGTTGTGGGTGCACCTCATTTAAAAATATAATGTGTTATTAAGAAATATAGGTTAATAGAGAATCCTCAATCATAGTCAAACTTGTTGTCATGTTAGCTAGATTTTCTGGATATATAAAGATATATTTCAGTTAGATAGGTATTCTTCAAATCTTTCAGAGATCTTCAGAATATGGCACTTAAAAATGTTTAAAAACTTAGGACTTTTCATGACAATGAGACACATCTGCTCCTGGCAGCACCAATTACTTCAAAAGGAAGAATGAGAATCACAGAGGCTCTTTATGGAGTTGGTTAGCCATTTGAGCAAGAAACTGTTCTTGTCTGGACTGCATGATGAACTAGACACAGAGAAATGACTGCTGAACTTGTCTAATGGTAAGACAATCCTTTGGGTTTTTGCTTCATGAAAGAGTCTGCTAGACATTCTACAGGACACAAAAGAAAGCGAATGACAAACTTCCAATATATGTGGAACTGTCTTTGAAGCTCCCTACTTTGTGGGAAAAGTGTGCTTGATACTATGGGCCTGTAGGCTGAAGATGGATGCTCCAATGGTACAGAAGAGCTTTGGGTGACTGTTCAGGCAGTGAGATGTCTCTGTCAATTCTAGAGTTTTGGAAGTTGTTTACAATGAATTTACTTTTTACTTGGGTAATATATCCTTCTTGGGTATTTGAAGGAATTGAAAAACTTATAGTTACAGTTTTCCTCAGTTATGATAAAAGATAAATTTGGTATAAATATGATAACTGTAATTCTTGCTTGATAACTGTTTTATGTAATTTTCCTCTGTTAAAGTTAAAACCTTCCTTTTTATTTAAGTAGAAAAGGGGAGGTGATGTAGGATTTCCCACTGTATGCTGTGATTTCCATTACTGGATAAAGGAACTGCTTTGGGCCTATAGCAGAGCTAAAGGGGAACATAGCTAGGTGGAGAACACTGGTGTAGGAGGGTCTTCTGTCTATGTGCTACTTTCACTGGTTAAATAAATAAACTGTCTATGACTTTTAATAATGCAGCAGCTTAGCTAGGTGGAGTAGACTGAACAGAATGCTGAAAGAAAAAAACAGAGTCAGGAAGCCGCCATGGCTCTCCTGTCTGAGATGGGTTCTGGTTGGACTCAAGCTGGTAAGCCACAGTCAAGTGGCGATACAGATTATTAGAAATAGGTTAATCTAATATGTGAGAGTTAGCCAATAAGAAGCTGGATATAATGGGCCATGCAGTGTTTAAATAAATACAGTTTCTGTGTAATTAGTTTAGGTAAAGCTAGCCGGGAGCTGGGTGGTGGGAATGCAGCCTGCCGCTCCTTTTACAACAGATTGGTGGCCAAACATAGCCAATTAAATCTACTTAAAAACCCAACAGAGCTTAATTTTAAATGCAGAAAAAAGAGAGTATAACATAGCCTTTTGCTGTTTGATGGCAGGGTGCTTCAGAGAAATTTTCTCAATTCAGTAATAATGGCAGAAAAAAAGCCACACCATTTTATTTTTTTTTATTTTTTTCAAAGTTTATTAAATTATAAAAGTTTCCATTTCCGCCCCTCCTCCCAACACCCTTCCACTCCCCCCACTCCCTCTCTTCCTCCCTCTCCATCCCTAAGAGCAGTCAGGGTTTCCTGCCCTGTGGGAAGTTCAAGTTCCTCCCCCGTCCCTCCAGGTCCAGGAAGGTGAGTATCCACACCATTTTAAAACAAGGCTTCCTGGGCCCTTCTGCCAGTGCAAACTCTGGCTATGGAGCATTTCTAGGCCACTTGTTGTCGGGTACAAAGTAGCTGAGACCATGCTTTGGCTCAGCTCTTCCTGCCTGGGCAGACAACGAAATCAGACTTGGGCAGGCAGGAGAGCATGGCAGATTCCTGCTACCATACAGGGAGATATTTCCAGGCTGTGTGGTGCTCTGCATTGCCAAATTGTCTGTAACTCAGATAGAAAGAGTTTCTGTGCCGCACGCTCAGTCTCAGAGTTAAAGTACTGATTGTGGCTCCTACCTGGCAACCCCAGAGCTAGCAGAAAATGGTACTTCCTCCATTTTGAAATTAGAGAGAGGTGGAGCCAACATCCAGAACAGCCCCTCACTCTGCAGCTCAGAGGCACAACTGATTCAGAGTCACAAGCGACTCCGCCATGTTAGACTGGACGGGACAAACCCGCAGTACCTGTTTTTGTCACAGTTTAGGTTTTTAAGTGCTTAGCAATTTAAAAGCACAAAGTAAAATTGTTCCTGGACAGCAAAGAGTTACAGTCAAAGCAATAGGACAGATTCAGACATAAAAGACCTTTAAATGGGTCATAGTGTTAGTTAGACATACGTAGGCTTGGGAGAGAGAAGAAAAAGAATATACAGAATAAAGTTAATGCTTTAAAAAGAAGGTAAAGTCTTTAAAGAGACAGAATAAAAATAGTCATAGATTAAAAGGAATAAAAAAAAATAAGCCACGTAAAAATGGAAAATTCACAGAGAGCCTGGATTCTGTGTATTATTGTATTTTCTTTGAATTTTTTGACTGTGAAGGAACTAAATACAGAGAGACATTTCATTGTATGGTCTGCTAGGGTAAACTACCATGTATATTATTATAAAAGTATTATGACATCAGAAATTGGGTCTACGTATATGATGCTTTGGAAAAGAGGCTCTTCTTTTGTTTTCACACAGGATGAGACCCTGTGGATTGCTTCTATCCCAATATGGTATCATAGACTACATCTTCCTGAAAGGTTGCAGTAAACACCCTCAAAAAATTATTTTACTCAACTGCTGATTGAGATGAACCTGGCACACAGGATAAACCATAAAAGACCTGATTAACAGTGCCCCTATACAGCAGGAAGATGTTTGGAGAGAAATAACTATGTCCATATTCCCAGATATTGTTTAAAATGTTTCTTTACATTTAAAGGGGAATATGATATAGATATAAATAATTTATATTGGTATAAATTTTGTATTGTTGATATAAATTTAAGGTCAATTTTGTTATATGTATATGTATTTCTGATCTTGATTAAGGTATTGTGATTGTGTAGTTTATTTAAAAATGTATTGTATAATTAAGAAATCTAGGTAATAAATAATCATCTATAATAGTCAAGTTTGTAGTCATGTTAGTTAGATTTTCTAGATGTGCATAGATATATTTCAGATAGGCATTCTTCATATCTTTCAAAGACTACAGAATATGGCATTTAATGTTTTAATAACTTAGGGATTTTCATGACAATGAGACATGTCTGCCCCTGACAGCACCAAGCTACTTTCTGAGGAAGATAGGTATCGAAGAGGCTCCTTATGGAGTTGGTTTGCCATTTGGGCAAGAAACTGCTCTTGTCTGGACTGTTGCATAAACTGGACACAAAGAACCCACAGAGAGAGGACTGCTGAACTTGCCTAAAGTTGAGATGGTCTTTCAGGGTTCATGATTCATGAGTCTGTGAGACATTCTACAGGATACAAAAGAAATTTCCTGCTTCATGACAATGTCTGCTAGATACTATGGGCCTGTAGACTGTAGATAGATGTCCCAATGGTACAAAAGAACTTTGGGTGACTATACAGGCAGCGAGATGTCTCTGTCATTTCTAGTTTTGGAAGTTGCTTACTTCTTGTTTACTTAAGTAATATTATATCATTCTGGAGTCTTTGATGGAGTTGAGGAATAGATAGCTATTATAGTTTTCCATTGTTATGATAAAAGATAAAATAGATCTAAATATTGTAATTGTAATTTTTGCTTGATAGCTTTTGTTATACGTAATTTTACTATGTTAAAATGAAAGCCTTTCTTTTTTGTTTAAACAAAAAAGGAGAAATGGTGTAGGAGTGTCTTCTGTCTATGTATTACTTTCATTGGTTAAATAAAGAAACTGCCTAGGTCTTTTAATAGGGCAGCAGCTTAGATAGGTGGAGTAGACAGAACAGAAAGAAAACAGAGTCAGGCAGACATAATGGCTCTCCTATCTGAGATGGATGCTGGTTAGACTCATGCTGGTAAGCCACAGTCAAGTGGCGATACAGATTATTAGAAATAGGTTAATCTTATATGTGAGAGTTAGCCAATAAGAGGTTGGATATAATGGGCCAGGCAGTGTTTAAATGAATACAGTTTCTGGGTAATTATTTTTGGGTACAGTTTTCTAGGAACCGGGTGGTGGGAATGCAGTCTACCTCGCCTTTTACAAGAGAACATTAAAGTGAATGCTGGAAGAAAGAATGGTGGGGTCGGAGAGACTCCATGTAGCCCTGTGGAGACAGACGCCTGAACTTTAGCTGGTAAGTCACATCCACATGGCAATAAACAGGTTAATGAAGATGGGTTAAAAACATATGAGTTAGTACATATGTAAGAGATAATGGGTCAAGCAGTGATCTAATAAATATAGTATCTGTGTGGTTATTTTGCGGATGAGCATCCAGAAATGAACAAGCAGCCTTCTTACTACAGATATCATTTTCTCATTCTTTTCAGTCAATCTAATTCATCAACAGTAGCATTCTCATCCCTGTTGTCACTGATATGCATGGCATTACAGAGCTATTCTGAATAGTGTTCTCACCAACTTCTAGGATTTTGGAGTTTGTCAATCATATTTTTTATTCTTTTTCTTCTTTCAGGTGGCTGATGACGATAAGGAAAAATTATGGGAGATCTTTGAGCAGCAATAAGAACATATCAAGTTCCGTTTAATCTCCACTGGCCAAAATATAGACACATAGATCTACTTAATTACAAATGGACAAGGGAATATGATATAATGAATGATGCATTAAGAGAGAAGAAGAAAAATGAAGTACTGACAAACAACTGAATACTTTGTGCCTCCCACTGCTCACTATTTCAAATTTCATGTTGTTCTTCTTTCCCAACATACACTACTGTATATAACTTTTACATAGTTATATGTAATTTTACATGATATAAAATTTAGGGTCATCCAATAAATCCATATATGTCTTTACATGATCTTATATATAGACTAACAAGAGGAAATATACTTTCCAAATCAACAATAACACATGAACTATAGTGTTACTCTCTCTTGAAATCCAATCTTTTCTTATTTACAAGCAGTAAACATATCTTTTGATGCTGCGGGAGTATCTTCCGCTGCTTCAGCCAATAGTTGCTGAAGCACGAGCCCATGGTGCTATGGGAGCGCCTTCCGCTCCGTCAGCCAATAGCCGCTGAAATACCAGCTCACTGGGGTGTGGTATATTTCTCTTTTAAAAAGAGCCACAGAGTTCGGCTTGGACCTCTTGGTTCCGGTGCTTGGTCCCGGCTCCTACTCCCGGCTCCTGCTCCAGCGACTAGGCTCCCTTCCTGATGGTTTATGGTGTATGTAAGTTTTACCCCCCAAAATAAATAACCCCTTAAAACATAACTGGTGTGGGATTGATTCGCCGTTATTTGGCACCCAGCATTTGGTTTAAGAACCACCCCACCCCTCCACCCCCAGCTCAGCCTCTGGCTTGGCTACCTGCTGCTGGCTCAGCTTGGCCAGCTGGGCTTGGCATGAGCCCTCCCTCAGCCATAACCTCCATGCCTCCGAGGATACACAAGTCTGGACAGTCTCTGCCGGCCTACTTTGCCCTGTTCTGCACAGATTTTTAAATTTTTCCTTGCAACATGAGTCAAAGAGCTCACAGCGCAAGCTCCCTTTGAAGTTCCAGCAAGCTGTTTGAAACCCCTGCCATCCGCCATAACTGATTGGGAGTGCTGCAAGCAGCTTGACCCTTAATCCCAGGACAGGGACACGGGGCCCAAAGCACTAGGCCTCTTTAGCAACAGCACAGTGGCTGTGTCACGACCCTCTGCATCGGGTTGAACAGAGCGGCAGGGCAGGAGAGCCTGGCCACGGTGGGCCAGGCTGCCTTGTCTATTGGCCACTAGAAGCTCTCTGACCTTTTGTGATCTGTGAATTTAACCTCTGGATTTGAGTGTATATATTCTAGAGTTTACTTCCTGAATCAACGCCATTGCCACGTGGATTCAGGTGCGCCCCACCTCCTACTGGCAGGCGACGGTCATTACAGGTAAGATTTTTCTTTTCGGTTGAAAATACATACATACATACATACAAGTACAATTTCTTTTGGTTGAAAATGTCAGAAAATATTACTATCCAAAAGTTCAATGGTTATTTTAATTGCGCTATGGAGGATATTCTGAAGGATGTCTCTGATATTCCTCTTACTTTGTTATTCCTGGGATCTGTTGCTTTTCTGGTGTTTGGCTATTTTATAAGAAACACACAGTCCTTATAGACTGAATCTACAATGCTGAGGGCAGAGATTAAAACCTTAAGAACAATTCAGACTGATACCAACCTCCTCAAAAAAGAGTTTGGAGATTTCAAGGAGGAAACTAGATCAGAGTTTGGAGTTTTCAAGCAGGAGACTAGATCAGAGTTTGGAGTTTTCAAGCAGGAGACTAGATCAGAGTTTGGCGTTCTCAAGAAGGAGACTAGATCTTTGTCTGATATGACTCGGTCGACTGACCAAAATATCAAGAAGGTACAGTCTGATATTGCTTCTTTAGAAGGGAGCTTCACTGCTCTGGAGGAGGGGACAACTAAAATGACTCGTAACCTCCAGTCCATGACTGTAAGTGCTGAAGCATTAGCTGAGAGTATTATAACCATTGAATGTGAAAATTGGACTTTATCAAAAGGGTATGATAGATTAATTGACGGGATTTCCATACAAGAAGGCACAGTACATGCCATGAGGATTAGGTCCAAGGAGGATATGTTATCTCTAACAGACAAGCTCCATGCCTTAGAATTATCAATGAAGGCGATTGTGTCCAAGGAGGAAATGGTGTCTCTAACGGACAAGCTCCATGCCTTAGAATCGTTAATGAAGGCTTTGGAGCATAATACTGGACAAGAGATTCAGGACTTACAGAAGGCAATGGTGAGCAGATTTAATAAGATTGAGGAAATCATAGACTCTGATGAACAGGAGCAAAAGGTAGAAAGGCAACATTCACCTCAAAAAATTCTTAGTCTACGTAGAGTTATACCTGCCTTTCCAGTAATAACATCAGAAAAGATAACCGGCTCCAAAAACCCTAAGGTCATTAAAGAACATACATGGGAGCCTATAAGAATGAATGATCTGAAAGAATTTAAACAAGCAATTGTGAATTATGGACTACATTCATCCTTTGTTAGGGAGATGTTAAAATCCTGGGCTCTGAGCAGCAGGGCCACCTCTCAAGATTGGAACCAGCTCACGTCAGCTGTCCTAGAGAACGGACCTTTATGGCATTTCAAATGCCTATTCAAACAAGAGGCCAGACTTTTACAACAACAAGAATCAGGGAAAGGAATTGAGGTTTCCCTAGATCAAATTCTAGGGGAAGGACTTTACTCTGATCCTCAGGAACAAGCTCTGTATGATGAAAACATTTTATCGATATGTGCTACAGCAGCTCTAAGGGCCTGGGACAGGGCTCCAGACTCAAGTCAGAGAGTAGAATCATATATCAGGGTCAAAAAGGGTCAGAGAGAACCCTTTAGTGACTTTTTACAAAGACTAACTAAGGCTGTACAAATAGGGATACCTGATTCAGAAGCAAGAAATATAGTAATTGAGTCTTTGGCTTATGAGAATGCCAATGTAGAATGCAAAAGGATCCTGGGGCCTTTAAAGCTCAGATCAGCGCCTTTGGATGAATGGGTTTTACATACAGTGAATGATGATACATTTGATTATGGCAATGAAACATGGGTGCAAGAAGCAATTTCCAAAGGTAAAAGGAGACATCAGATTACAAAATGCTTTCATTGTGGCAAAATGGGACACATGAAAAGGGACTGCAGACAAGGGAATTACAGGAATAATGCTCTTCTAGGAATAACAGGAATATGAGGACTCAGCCTTCAGGTTTATGTAGGAGATGTGGAAAGGGCAGGCATTGGACGAATGAGTGTAGGTCAACAAGAGATAAACAGGGCAACCCGTTGCCATCGGGAAACTCAATAGGGGGCCTCTCGAAGGCCCCCATGGCAAATGTGGTCCAGTCATTTCCGATCACTGCAGAGAACATGCCTCTTCAGGGAAATTAGAATGCCCCATGCCTGCTGTTAAAAACAATAACGGCCTGAAGGATGAGTTAAATGTGGTGAATGAATCAAGAAATCTAAGAGGACAAAGTAAACGAATTTTCAGGCAGACTTCTATAAATGAACAAAGACCACAGCTAAGAGTGTGTGTAAATGGCAAATTTATTACTGGCTTACTGGACACAGGTGCGGATGTAAGTATCATTACTCCAGAATCTTGGCATCCACATTGGCCTCTTCAGGAGGTAGATATTCAGTTCTTAGGAATTGGAACCCTATCTCGAGTAAGACAAAGCACGAGATGGGTCAATTGTATAGGTCTAGACGGACAAATAGGAAAACTAAGGCCATATGTAACAAATATTGCAGTGAATTTATGGGGCCGTGACCTATTGCAGCAATGGAATACGCAAATTAACATTCCTGCTGCTTCCAGAGCCTATATTTCTGAGGACAATATTACAAGATATTACAGATGGCGGAAACCAGCCATTAGAGCTATACAAGAACACAACACAATTGATGGTCCTTCAGAGGTGCCTATAGCCATGCCTTTATAATGGTTGACTGAGAAACCAATATGGACTAAACAGTGCCCTTTAGCTGAGGAAACGTTACAGGCTTTAGAACAGCTGGTACAAGAGCAATTAGATGCTGGATATATAGAGGAATCTACCAGCCCTTGGAACTCTCCTGTATTTGTTGTTAAGAAAAAATCTGGTAAATGGAGAATGGTGACAGATCTTAGAGCTATCAACAAGGTTATTCAACCTATGGGCCCTCTGCAATCTGGAATTCCTCTGCCCTCCCTGTTACCAAAGGGATGGCCTCTTATATTTATTGATCTGAAAGATTGTTTCTTCACTATACCATTACAAGAAAAAGATAGAGAAAACTTTGCCTTCACAGTGCCCACCTATAATAACTCTCAGCCTGCAAGGAGGTACCAGTGGACCGTCCTCCCACAGGGAATGTTAAACTCTCCCACCCTGTGCCAATATTTTGTAAGCCAACCATTGAAAATTATACGCAAACAATTTCCTAAGTCCATAAAATACCACTATATGGATGATATTCTGATATCTGATCAAAACAAAGACACCTTAGAAAGGATGTTTGAAGAAGTAAAAATAGTATTACCTAAATGGGGATTGCAAATTGCTCCTGAAAAAATTCAGAGAGGAGATTCTGTTAATTATTTAGGTTATAAAATAGGTTTACAAAGAATTAAGACTGAAAAGGCACAAATCAGGAGAGATCGGTTACACACTCTTAATGACTTTCAAAGATTATTACGAGAGATCTCCAGCCTATGACTGGCTGTTGGGATAACACCTGATCTAATAATTCATTTAAACAAGACCTTGGATGGTGATAAAGACTTAAACAGTCCCAGAGAATTGACAGCCGAGGCAGAAAAAGAACTGACAATGGTTGAAAAAAAATTACAGGAGGCTCATGTGGACAGGGTAAATCCAAAGCTTAGTTGTATTCTTGTCATATTGCCTTCCAGAATTTCTCCTACAGGAATCTTGATGCAAAGAGATGATATTATCTTGGAATGGATCTTTTTACCACACAAATCAAGTAAAAAATTAAAAACTTATGTGGAAAAAGTCTCTGAATTGATTATAAAAGGAAAATTGAGACTTCGTCAATTAGCAGGTATAGACCCAGTTGAAATTTTAGTGCCTTTCACTGCTGATGAGATAAAAAAGTTGTGGGAAGACAATGAACCATGGCAAAGAGCTTGTGCTAATTTTTTTGGAGAAATCAATAACAATTACCTAAAAAGCAAGAGACTTAACTTTATAAAGAGAACTTCTTGGATCTTCCCTCGAATTGTCCGTGATGCTCCAATAACCGGAGCCCATACATTTTATGCTGATGCTAATAAATCAGGGAAAGCAGGTTACAAATCAGAAGAATTGAGTAAAGTGGAACAACGTCCTTATGATTCTGTCCAGAAGGCAGAATTATATGCCATGATATGAGACAGAAAGAAATATGAGTTTAGAAAACATCTTTGCTTTTCTTCATATCTATCATACTTTTCATTGAATATGTCTATCATACCTTCCATTGAATATGTTTGTATATGTCTATATAATTAATGCTGAAGTTTTCCACAATGAACAATGAGTTCTTTCTGCACTGACATTTGAAGTTTTCAGGAAGAAGATCGGACCCCCATAACAACAACTCCACTCGGTTGATATGACTTCATGATACTGATAGTGCTACTACAAGTCCTGTTTCGGGTATCAGCTGCACAGATGATTCCAACTTGGTTAGCTGAAATGGTGCACATCTTGTACAACATTCTGGCCCGACCTCCACAAAATACTCAGAGACTGTTTGAAATTTTAAAAGACATTGACCTTGAAATTTAACCATCATTTTAGTTTCACAGGATCCTCCAGAAAGAACCATACCCCCATGACAGCTGGAAGTAATTCTAGAAGACGATGTCCCCCTCTCTCAGCAAAGTTTGTCCTAAGGTTTAGGAACAATATTTAGGGATTGATTATAATTAGTATACGGTTGAGAGTTGGGAAAGGAATTTTATAAGCTCAGGGATCTTTTGAAAAAAAGGGAGGGATAATTGGATAGATAATAATGGTATTTGTGAGTTATTGTTTATAGATAATTACATCGGCATATATTGAATATTGTATGTAAGCATGCTTCTACCTGTTTAAAACATATTTATGTGTTGATAAATATTGTATTGATATATGTATACCATATTGCAGTGTACATTTCTACCTCTGATTCAGATACTCATATATTGTTTATGTATTGATATTTATTGTTTACATTTGGAGGTCATTGTCCTCATTTATTGCACAGTTGTTTATTCTCTCAGTCTTTAAGTTAGATACATGTTAAGAATTGTAGATCAATAGTCATCTATGTCTGTCACATTTATGGTTAGACTAATCAGGTTCTTTAGATACATAGAGATTATATATAAATAGTCTTCAACCTCTTCGAAGAGCTGTAGAAAATGACATTTAATTTAATCTTAGAGTTCTGTGTAGTGAGACACAATCACTCCTGGCAACACCGACCTATTCTTGAGAGATTGTTGAGCACCAAAGACACTCCACTTGGAGCTTGTCTTCTTGACAAAACTGGCCTCTGGGTTGGGAACTGCTCATACCTCAATTACTGACAAATACACGGTATCCGGAAATGGATAAACAGAACTGTCAAATCTTGCCAAGACAGGGTAAGATGGTTTTGAAAAATCTCCTGCCTGTTAAAATCCAGAAATGGATAAAATCCGGAAATGGATAAACAGAACTGTTAAATCTTGCCAATACAGGGTAAGATGGTTTTGAAAAATCTCTTGCCCGTTAAAAGTAATCTGTCAGTTATTCTAGGCCTAAGTCAAAGTTGGTTGCTTCAATGCTGCAAACAGGTCTTTGGTGATTGCCCAGGTAGCCAGTTGTCTCTGTGATTTGTTGCATGTTTTGGAAGTTCTTTGATTGCACTTCCTAATTTCTCAGGTAACATTATTTCCCTTCTCGGATCTTCTATGGGGTTGAAGACTAGATAAATGTAGCTACTTTTCTCTCATGACTTGGCCAAGTTATTTATTATACAAGACTTTAGCTAGTTAGAATAGGATATTTGTACTTATTGTATATAATTGTGTAGGTTTATACTTACTGTATATAATTTCGTAGTAGGCTTAGAACTCTCTTACTTAAACAAAAGGGGGAGGTGCTGCGGGAGTATCTTCCGCTGCTTCAGCCAATAGTCGCTGAAGCATGAGCCCATGGTGCTGCGGGAGTGCCTTCCGCTCCGTCAGCCAATAGCCGCTGAAATACCAGCCCACTGGGGTGTGGTATATTTCTCTTTTAAAAAGAGCCACAGAGCTCAGCTCGGGCCTCTTGGTTCCGGCGCTTGGTCCCAGCTCCTGCTCCCAGCTCCTGCTCCAGCGATTAGGCTCCCTTCCTGATGGTTTATGGTGTATGTAAGTTTTACCCCCCAAAATATATAACCCCTTAAAACATAACTGGTGTGGGATTGATTCACTGTTATTTTGATAACACACATAACTTTCTTTGAGAGAGGTGCTATATCAAGAATGTATGGCCTACCCAATCAACTAAATCAGGACTCACATGAACTCACAGAGCCTGAAGCAGTAAGCACAGAGACTGAATGGATCTGTACCAGGTCCTCTGCATATATGCATATGTTATGGTTGATAACTTGGTGTAATTGTGGAATTTCTAACAGTCCGAGCTAGTATATTTCTGATTATTTTGCATGTTCTTGGGACTCTATTCCTCTTGCTGGTTAGCCTTGTCAAGCCTCCAAATGAGGGCTTTAGACTTGTCTTAATGTATCATGTTCTGTCCTTTCTGGTTGTCATCTTTTGGAGGCCTGTTCTTTTCAGAAGGGAAACAGAGAGTGAATGAACCTGGGATGGAGGAGAAGTGGGGGAGGAGCTTGGAGGAGAGGAAGCAGGGGAAACTGGTCAGGATGTATTGTATGAGAGATGAATCTATTTTAATAATTAAAAAAACAAGAATTCAAGTCTCCTGACTCTCATTATAACATGGCTTTTATTACCTTTCCTTTATTTAGAACCTATTATTAAAACATATAACATTCATGAATCAGTGAATTAGAAGACAGTTTTAATATCTGACTCAGCTTCTCATTCAATGTGCAGTTTCCTGTTACTCATATGCGTCTTTCTTTGCTTTAGTATACCCTTAAAACATCACATAACTTTCTTTTGAAGGCTGGTTAGTATTTGTGGTTCATTATATTGAGTGTTGGTTATAAACAACTTCTATGATTTTAGCTGGCTTTTGTCTGCTTGAGGCATAAGATACAACATAAGAAATAGTGGCTACAGCAATGGTGGAAATTGGAGTTTGTTGAGTGGTGTGGGAACGTACTGACTAGTACGTCTGCTTTGTACTGACCTTCAGGCAAGTTTTAATTATTACAACACAAATAATATGCCTGCTGCAGGAAGTTTTACAGCAAGTAGTTACCTTTCCACTGGGGTGTGGCCTCTTATACTACTTATGCCAATGTAGAGCATATGTCTGCTTTCTTTTTTGACTGCGGGATTTGGTTTCTGATCTCCATTCCAGCAGAAGATTTTGATTTCTGAGTCTACCCCTAAATAAATAACCATCAATTTCTCAATTATGACCTAGTTTGGGGTTTCTTCTAAGCATCTTTCCTCATCTGGCACCCATGTGCATTTAGACTCCATGCCTACTGGGTGGACATCCTACATGCCTAGCCAGTCCACGATCCAGACAGCCTCCCAACCCTGCCCACTTGGCTTGCTTTTACCTAAGTGTTTTTTTGTAGAACCCTGACCACAGCAGAGCTTACTGCATGTGGCAACATGGAAATGTCCCAAGTGCATGCACAATGGCCGCATTCCCTGGCATGGTTCCCTGGCACGGTTCCTTGTCATATGGCAACTTATGCAGCTTCTGGTTTCTGCTCCCTGCCTGTGAGTTCTAGGTTTCTTGCTCGGTGTATGGAATTGATTTAATTTCTTTTAATTTGTCATTCAAAGCATATTTCTCAGTATCTAACCAGTACCAAGGTAGGAAACTAAAGTGACTCAAGACAGTTCCTGTCACCACTGTAACTCTGCAACCACGACATCTGCTAGACAATAATGATTACTACACCTAAAAAATTTACCAGATCTCATAACAGGTAATTAATAAATCAATTAATATGGCAGACTTCATCAATATTGCAACTTTTAGTAACTTTTTTTGCTAAAACTATGGGTTGTATTATGTGAGGCTTATGTGGTTATGGTAATACTTCAATTTTTGGGTATAGGGACTCAATTTTTTTCCTTCATATTCTATCATTAGGCAAGAATATGACACTTTTAGGAATTATAAATTCCTAGGAATTAGTCTTTACAGATTAATAATGAACAACTAGCTGACAGGATAAATATCATTGAAAATAAAAAGTTACCTGAAAAAAATTAAAACTATTAAAGAGGATAACATAATTTGACAGACAAAATTGAATCCATATCTAAGGGTAGTAAGAAGTTATCTGAAAGAATTCATGCTGTTAAATTTGACAATCAAAATTTGTTAAAAATTTATGATAAGTTAGCAGATAGAGTATCTCTCCAGGATGGCAATCTGCACTCTATTCAAGTAATGTCCAAGGATAAGATGTTATCTTTAAAGGAGAAACTTTAGACCTTGAAATCACATGTGCAGAATGAGGACCAGAGACTAGATATCTCATTGAAATCACTAGAAATATATACAGGACAAGAGATTCAGGCTTTATAAAAGACAATAGTAAAAAGATTTGAAATAATCGAGGAGATTACTGGAGCTTATAAACAGGGAAAGAAGGCACAAGGACAGAATTCAACATCGCCAATACCTGTCAGAGACGACTTAACCAGGGTTTTAACTTACTAACCCATAATCTACTCTGAAAAAGCATCAAGTTCTAAAGGATCAAAAGAATCCAAAGAAGGTAGATGGATACCTATAGGAATAAATGATCTAAAAGAAATTAAACAAGCTGTTGTAACTTAGGGCTTACATTCCAAATTTGTTAGGGAGATGATAAAGACATGGTCTTCTAGCATCAAAGCAATGCCACTGACTGGATTCAGTTAGTTTCAGCAGTCTTGTATGATGGGTCGGCATTGATGTTTAGATGCTATTTCAGAGAAGAGGCAAAAATTTTGGAACAACAGGTAAAAACAAAAGGTCTCAAAACTTCTCATGATCAAATTCTTGGTGAAGGCCTTTCTGCTGACCCACAGGTTCAAGCTCTTTACAATGAACAAATCTTGTCCCTATGCCACAAAGCAGCCTTAAATGCTTTGGACAGGATTCAAGAACTAGAAAAATGATTGAATCACATACCAGGGTTAAATAGGGCCAGAGAGAACCCTTTGGTGACTTTTTATTAAGATTAGCTAAGGTATTACAAGTAGGAATAACAGACCTAGAACCATGATCTAATAGGACAATCAGTTTATGTCTAATGTAGACCTCTGTGTGTTTCTTTGTGACTAAACAGCTGTAGGACCAGGTAGAACTGAAGCCTCAGCCAACAATTATTATTCTTATACTTTTATTATTAAGACAATTTTTAAATTTAAATATTTTTGATAATATTATTTTGCTATCTCAAGTCCCTCCAGACCTTCTCTCCCCTCTGCCCACTAAACTTTCTCAAAAAAGAAACAAAACCCCAATACAACAAATTTTCCAAAACCAAGAAAGCAAATTAAAATTACATCCAAAAAGGAAAACTAAACAAAGAAACAAACAACCATCAGAGTGTAACCAAATAAAAGTACACACAAAAATATCTATGGAGTCAAATTATAAATTTGTCAACTACTCCTCAACATGAGGCCTTCCCTGTAGTGGTTGATATATTTAGTTTCACTTTATTGTAGAAAACTGTTATTCCCTCTCTCAGAAGGTATAAGTGACAGTTCACATGTTAACTTTTATTCTAATGACTAGATTTTCATTAACTTGCTTATTTTGAAATAACAAAATTAAATATAATTGATAAAACAAAACCTATCACATAGAAGTTGTAAAAGATAAACCAGAAGAAAGAAGGGCTGGAGAGATGGCTCAGAGGTTAGGAGCATTGGCTATGCTTCCAGAGGTCCTGAGTTCAATTCCCAGTAACCACATGGTGGCTCACAACCATCTGTGGTGAGATCTGATGCCCTGTTCTGGTATAAAGGCATGCATGTATATAGAGCACTGATATACATAAAATAAATAAATCTTTAAAAAAGAAAGAAAGAAAGAAAGAAAAGAACCCAAGAAAAGGTACAAGCAACATAAACTCTTTTATTTACATACTTGAGAATTTCATTTAAAAACAGAACCATTAAACTGGAAAGGTATCTATGTTATTATTTTTATTGGAGAATTTTGAGGTGGTTTTATCTTTTTAGTTAAGATAGTAAGATTAACAAAGGAGTTGACAATATGATCACTTAAAACATGAGCAATTGTTTTTTTTTAGCTTACTCTATATTAAATATGGGAGTTGAATACACTGATATATGAGTAGCTCTAGACATAATTGTATTAACTTCACTTGGTAACCATAGCAAATTGCATCCTTGTTGATTAACCCAGTTATATATGTGGGAGAGCTATATCCCATATAATGAGTATGCTTTGGGTAATTCTGAAGATTTTTAGACATTTTTTTTTAAATTTCATACAATGGATTCCAACCGCAGTTTCTCCTCTCTCCATTCCTCCCAGTGCCACACATCAGGCTCTCTTCAATATACACTCCTCCTCTATTTCCCTTCAGAAAAGATCAGGCCTCCCAGGGCTACTAACCAAACATCACATAACAAGTTACTGTAAGACATGGCACAAACCCTCATATCAAGACTTGGCAACGCAGCCCAGTATTTTTCAATTTTTGTGTTGGATAGTTAATTGTGTATTTGAGAAATATGGAAATATGGAGCTAAAATTGGTAGTGTTGCCTACTGTAGGCTTGATTTCATGGTTGCTTTATTCTAAAGTTCTTAACAAGATTAAAATTTTCTGTCTACCTGAATCAGCAACAGTCTTTGAAATTTAATGACTGAATAAATAAAATGACCTCTTTTTCTTTGTAGATTTTTACATACATAGACATGTTTTACTTTTATACCCAATTTCTAGAAGCCCTTTTCCTTTTCTGATAGTAGAATTTTTTTTTTTGGTTTTTTGCTTGTTTCTTTTTATTTTTTTTATTTTATTACTTTAAAACAACACCAATCCAATTCCCACTTCCTCACTTCCTCCCACTCCCTCACCCAAACCTCCCACCTCTCCCCTTCCAATCCTAAGAGAGGACAAGAAACCATGCCCTGTGGTAAATCCAAGGCCCTCCCTACTACATCTAGGTTGAGCAATGTGTACATCCAAAGAGAATAGGATCCCAAAAAGTACATGCAGCAGAGACAAATCCCAGTTCACTGTCATTTGTCCCTCAGTCTGCCCCAAATGTCAACTACATTCAGAGGGACTAAGTTGATTCCATGCTCATTCATTCCCAGTCCAGTTGGAGTTGGAGAGCTCCCATTTGAAAACTGTCTCAGTGGGTGAGCCCCTCATTGTCTTGACTTTCTTGCTTACATTCTCTCTCCTTCCACTTTTCAGCTGGACCTTGGGAGCTCAGTCTAGTGCTCCAATGTAGTTCTCTGCATCTGTTTCCATCTGTTGTTGGACGAAGGTTCCATGGTGATATTTAGGATAATCACCAGTCTGACTATAGGCCAATTCAGGCCAGTTCAGGCACCCTCTCCTCTATTGCTTAGGGTTTTAGCTGGAGTCATCCTTGAGGATTCCTGGGAATTCTTCTTGGGCCAGGTTTCTTGCAAACATCATAATAGCTCTCTCAATCAAGATGCCTCTTTCCTTGCTCTCATATCTGTCCTTCCTCCATCTCAATTGTCCCATTTCCTTAAGTTCTCCTCAATCCTCCCCTTCTCCCCTTCCTTCTACCCCCTTGCCCCCATGCTCCCAATTTTGTCAGGAGATCTTGTTTGTTTCCAATTCCCAGGTGGGTCTATATATGTTTTTCTTTGGGTTCACCTTATTACTTAGCTTCTCTAGGTTCATGAGCTCAATGTCCTTTGCTCATGGCCAGTATCCACTTACAAGTGAGTATATACCAATTACATTTTTTGGGGGTCTGGGTTACATCAATCAGGATAGTGTTTTCTAATTCCATCCAATTACATGCAAAATTCAAGATGTCATTGTTTTTTAACACTGAGTACTCTAATGTGCAAATGTGCCACACATTTTTATCCATTTTTCAGTTGAGGGGCATCTAGGTTGTTTCCAGGTTCTGGCTATTAGAAGTACTGTTGCTAGGAACATAGTTGAACAAATGCTTTTGTAGTATGATTGAGTATCTTTGGGGTATATTTCCAAGAGTAGAATTTTTGGATCCTGACTTAGGTTGATTCCCAATATTCTGAGAAACTGCTACTCTGATTTCCAAAGTGGTTGCACAAGTTTGCATTTCCACAAAGAATGGATGAGTGTTGTCTCTATTTCATATCCTCTCCAGCATAAGCTAACATTGGTGTTTTTATCTCAGCCCTTCTGAAAGGTGTAATATCATATTTCAGAGTTGTTTTGATTTGCATTTTCTTGATAGCTAAGGAAGTTCAACATGTCCTTAAGTAAATTTTGACCATTTGAAATTGTTCTGTTGAGAATTCTCTGTTCAGTTCAGTACCCCATTTTTTAATTGGGTTATTTAGGATTTTAATGTCAAGTTTCTTGAGTTCTTTATATATTTTGGAGATAAATCCTGTGTCTGATGTCGAGTTGGTAAAAATCTTTTCCCACTCAGTAGCCTGCCTTTTTGTCTTATTGACTGTGTGATTCCATTTATAGAAGCCTCTCAGTTTCAGGAGATCCTAGTTTTTTATTGTTGCTCTTAGTGTCTGTGCTACTGAGGTTATATTTAGGAAGTAGTTTCCTTTGCCCATGCATTGACGGCTACTTCTTATTTTCTCTTCTATCAGGTTCAGTGTGGTCAGATTTATATTGAGTCCCTCAATCCATTTGGACTTGAGTTTTGTGCATGGTGATAGATATGGATCTATTTTCATTCTTCTACAGGTTGACATCCAGTTATACCAGCGACATTTGTTGAAGATGCTTTCTTTTTTTGATTGTACAATTTTAGATTTTTTGTAAAAATCAGGTGTTCATAAATGTGTGGATTAATATCCAGGTCTTCTATTCAATTCCATTGGTCAGTGTCTCTGTTTTTATGCCAATACCAAGCTGTTTTTTTTACTACTGTAGCCCTATAATAGAGCTTAATGTCAGGGATGGTAATGCCTCCTGATGTTCCTTTATTGTACTCTTTTGGCTATCCTGGTTTTTTGTTGTTGTTGTTATTTATCCATATGAAGTTGATTATTTTTCTTTCAAGGTATGTGAAGAACTATGTTGTGATTTTGATGGGGATTGCATGAATCTATAGATACCTTTTGTTAGGATTGCCATTTTTACTATGTTGATCCTTCCTATTCAAGACCATGGGAGATCTTTCCATTTTCTGATGTCTTCTTCAATTTCTTTCTTCAGAGGGTTAAAGTTCTTCTCAAATAGGTCTTTCACTTCCTTGTTTAATGCTACCCCAATATATTTTATGTTATTTGTGGCTATTGTGAAAGGTGATGTTTCTCTGATTTTCCTCTCAACTTCTTTATCTTTTGTATAGGATGGCTACTGAATTTTTTAGGGTTTCTTTTTCTTTTTACATTCAAAAATTTACACTTCCTCCTCTCTTCCCATTCCCCTCCCACTCCCCCACTCACCCTCTTCATCCCCTCCTTAAGAGAAGGCAGGCAACCCTGCCCTGTTGGAAGTCCAAGGCCCACCCCTCTACATCCAGGTCTAGAAAGCTGTGCATCCAAATAGACTAGGGTCCCAAAAAGCCAGTACATGCAGTAGAAACAAGTCCCAGTGCTTTATCAATGGAATTTTAGTCAGCCCCCATTGTCAGCCACATTCAGAGAGTCTGGTTTGATCACATGCTAATTTGGTCCAGGTCCAGCTGGATTTGGTGAGCTCCCATTAGAACAGGCACACTGCCTCAGTGGGTGGACCAACCCCTCGCATTCCTGACTTCCTTGCTCATCTTCTCCCTCCTTCTGCTCTTCAACTGGACCTTAGGAGCTCAGTCCATTGATCTGATGAGGTTCTGTCTCTATCTCCATCCATTGCTGGTGGAAGACTCTATGGTGATATTCGAGATAATTGTCTTAATTAGAATTTTAATGTCTAGTTTCTTAAATTCTTTATATATTTTGGAGATCAGACCTTTGTCTGATGCAGGGTTGGTGATGTTTCTCTTATTTACCTCTCAGCTTCTTTATCTTTTGTATAGTAGGGCTACTGATCTTTTTTTTTGAGTTGAACTTTTGTCCTGCCACATCACTGAAGTTACTTATCAGCTGTAGGATTTCTCTGGTAGAGTTTTGGCATCACTGATGTACACCATCATATCATCTGTAAATAACAAAAGTTTGACTTCTTCCTTTCCAATTTGAATCCCTTTGATCTCCCATGTTGTCTTACTACTATTGCTAAAACTTCAAGAACTATGTTGAAGAGATATGGAGAGAGTAGACAGCCTTGTCTTGTTCCTGATTTTAGTGTAATCACTTTGAGTTTCTCTCCATTCAATTTGATGTTAGCTGTTTGGTTGCTGTATATTGCTTTTATTATATTTAGATATGATTCTTGTATCCCTAATCTCTCCAAGGCCTTTATCATGAAGGGGTGTTGGATTTTGTCAAATGATTTTTAAGTATCTAATGAAATGATCATATGTTTTTTTTTCTTTCAGTTTATTTACTCCACCCAGTAAATGTGCTAGGCAAGCCAGTATCACTAAGAAAGAATGAGAGAAAAAATGTCCTACAAGATGGTAGGGCAGTGGCAAAGTTTTAAGTTAGGAGGAACGGGTCCCGTCTACCCCATATCTGAAATAGGTGAGGGAAACTTAAGGCCTGAGTGAGAATAAAAGTAATGGTCTTACCTGCCACTTGTAGCATGACCCTAGGCTCAGAGAAGTTACAGGATAAACCAAGTCTGGACAGCGTCAATCCACTGCAAGGTAGAGAAGTTTGATGGCTGGCACAATTTTACTAAAATTATACAATGGAAAAAGAAAACATCTTCAACAAATGGTGTTGGCATAACTGGACATCAACTTGCAGAAGAATGAAAATAGATCCATACCTATCCCCATGCACAAAACTTAAGTAAAAGTAGACTAAAGACTTCAATATACATAGGACCACAATGAACTTGATAGAAGAGAAAGTGGGAAGTAGCCTTCAATGCGTGAATGCAGAAATCCATTTTCTAAATATAACACTAATAGCACAGACATTGAGAACAGTAATAAATAAATGGGATCTTCTGAAACTGAGAAGCGTCTATATAACAAAGAACATAGTCAATAAGACAAAAAGGCAGCCACCTGAATGGGAAAAGATTTTCACCAAGCCCTCATCAGACAGAGAAATGATCTCCAAAATATTTAAATAATTCAAGAAATTAGACATCAAAATTCAAGATAATCCATTTAGAAAAGGGGTACAGAATGAAATAGAGAATTCTCAACAGAAAAATCTCAAATGGCCAAAAGACACTTAAGGAAATCTTCAACATTCTTATCCATTAGTGAAATGCAAATCAAAACGACTCTGAGATGCCATCTTACACCAGTCAGAAAGGATAAGATCAAAAACACCAATGATAGTTTTTGCTGGAGAGGACGTGGAGTAAGGAAAACTCTCCTTCTTCCATTGCTGTTGGGAATGCAAAGTTGCTTAATGACTTTGGAAATCAGTATTGCAGTTTCTCAGAAAGCTGGGATTTGACCAACCTCACGACCCAGCAATACCAGTCTTGGGTATATACCCAAAAAATTCTCAATCATAGTACAAGGACATTTGTTCAACTATGTTCATAGCAGCATTATTTGTAATAGTCAGAACATGGAAACAGCCTAGCTGCTCCTCAACTGAAGAATGGATAAAGAAAATGCGATACATTGACATCTTAAATTTGCATCTAAATGCATGGAACTAGAAAAAAAACATCTAAAGTGAGGTAACCCAGAAAGATGAACATTGTATGTAATCTCTCATAAGTGGCTACTAGCTGTAAAGCAATGGATACCAAGCCTATCGTCCATGACCCTAGAGAAGCTAAGTATCAAGGTGAATTCTAAGAAAAACATATATAGATCTACCTGGAAAAGGGAAATAAACAAAATTTCCCTACAAAATTGGGAGTATAGGGATAGGAGGAGAAGAGAGGGTAGAAAGCTGGGGGGGGGAAGGAGAGCGGGGAGAAAAACTTGAGTGAATTAGATAATCTAGATGTAGGAAGAACATTGAAGAGAGGAAGGAAAGAGATATTTTGATTGAGGGAGCCATTGTGGGTCTAGCAAGAAACCTGGCATTAGAGAAATTTCAGGAATCCACAAGGATAACCCCAGCTAAGTCCCTAAGCAATAGAGGAGAGGGTGCCCGAACTGGCCTTTTCCTGTAATCAAACTGATGAATATCTCAAATATCATTATAGAACCTTCATTCAGAACCTGATGGAAACAGAGACAGAGACCCACAAAGGAGTACTGGGCTGAGCTCCCAAAGTCCAGCTAAAAAGTAGAAGGAGTGAGATTATAAATGAAGAGGTCAAGACCATGATGGGGAGACCCAATGAAACAGTTTACCTGAGCTAATGGGAGCTCATCAACTCCAGCCAGATAGGGAAGGAACCAGCATAGGATCAATCTAGAACATATGAATGTGGGTGGCAGTTGTATGGATAGGGAAGAATGAGGGACCACTGGCAGTGGCACCAGAATTTATCCCTACTGCTTGTACTGGCTTTTTGGGAAGCCATCTCTTTAGATGAATACCTTGCTCAGCCTAAATATAGAAGGGAGCACCTTGGCCCGTTCCCTAAACAATGTTTCTTACCCTCTCTGAAGTGTGGATGGGGGTGGGATGAGGGCTAAGATGGATGGAATGGGAGGAGGGGAAGGAGTGAGAACTGGGATTGGTATGTAAAATAAAAAAATAGTTTGTTTCTTTTTTAAAAAATAAAATAAAATAAAAAGGATAAAAAGAACAGGCCTTTAATATGCTGAACCAATTTCTAGCTATCTCATGAAGAATAATAATGTGGAAACTGAAGATTGTTGTTTAAAGAAAAATGTGGGACATTACAAGCTTTACCCTCAAATTTGTAGAAAGCTGTTTTCAGACTCAGATGCCTTTTTTTGTCACTTTCCACCCTCTTCTGTACTGATTGAGTTCAGCCAATGTCTGATATGTGCAAGATATTGCATTGGAGGAGGAGAGGCAAGCCATAGCATTAAGGAATTGTACTACTTTTCTTGTCATCCTGGGTACTGTTATGTTTCTTTCTCTTTTTAAATGTTTATTTGCTTGTTTATTTATTTACTTATTATTTATACAATATTATGTATGTATATCTGCCTTAATGCCAAAGACGGCACCAGGTCTTATTACAGATAGTTGTGAGCTACCTTGCAGTTGCCAGAAATTTAACTTAGGACCTCTGGAAGAGCAGGCAGTGCTCTTAATCTCTGAGTAATCTATCTAGCCCCTCTTTCTCTTTGATCTTCTACTCTCCCTGGAATATTTTTATCCTGGCCACAACTTCTTATCTCTAGGGTCTTTTGATCCCCTTTATGTCCACTTCATTAAATGCTGTGAGTGTTCCATCTGTTATCTGTCAAACTAATATTGAATAAATGTTTAAAATATAGAAGATATTCTAAAACATGGGACTGGAGAAATTACTAACAATAAAGTTTTGAGTTTAGCCTCAACATTTTGCCACTAGAGTTCCTTTCAAATAGGACTATGATAGAAGAAGGAGACAAGTAGGAGGGAATATTAAGTATAAGAGAGAGTAAGGAAGGTAAATCTGATTAAAGTATAATTATATACAAGAATGGCAATGTAACAAGGAAACCATTATTTTATTATATTTACTAAAAGATTTAACTGAAAATGTTATATCAAGTTATAGGGGTCCTTATTATTAGAAAGGTTCAAAAATAACTCTAGGCTTTTTCCCCTTTAAGAAAGGAAATCTGAGCACAGATGGGAATTAAGAATAGATCAAATGTCCTTTAACATGATATAAGAGACAATAAATAGTTCTGAAATGCTTTATTTATTCTCAATTTCTCAAGTTTGCCACTGCAAAGTAGGCAGAATTCACAAATTGAGTAATGAGCCATGCCATGGTTCTGGGCTCTCTTCTCCTTTCTGGGCATCCTGTGTGAGTAGCATACTAATAGGTATACCAGGCAAAAGGTTAATTACAGACAAACTGTTGTCCCTTTCCAAACATAATTAGAACATCAGAATGTTTGCTTATTCTCAGGAATCTTTATAATTTCTTATAGTCCTCCCTCCCTCCCTTCCTTCTTTCCTTCCTTTTCAAATATTGTCTCAACTATCCTTATGTAAAGATGCTGTTTTAGAGATCTGGGATGGGGGAGTGCTGTGGCACAGTGATCTTTACCTTTTCATTTGTATTTTAAATAAACGTTGATTGACCTGTAGCCAGGCAGAAAGTATAGGTGGGGCAACCAGGAAGGAAATATAGGCAGGTCAATGAGAATTCTGGGAAGAGGGAAGTTTCAGTTTACAGTCATCACCCAGTCACAGAGGAAAGCAGACACAGAGCCAGCAAGACATGACTGCCTCACTAAAAAAGGTACCAAGCCACATGACTGACACAGACACGAATTATGGGCTAATTGTAAGTTATGGGCTAAATCTAAGTTGTAAGAGTTAATAAGAAGCTTGAGATAAGAGGCCAATAAGATTATAATTAATGTGTTTCCTTGGGACTGAATGACTGTGGGACTGGGCAGGACAGAAACATCAGTTAACAGAATGGTGTGCCAAATGCACTTAAAAGCCTGAGAAACCTTGGGAAGTTATTCTAGATAGAAAAGAATAGAGTTAAGGTATGGCTTCTTGATATCAGTACTTTCTTGAGTGGGCTCTGCTTGCTAGAGTTAAGGACTCTCAGTTAAAAGAGGTTTCCGTGCTCAGCTTTAGCTGCAAAACCTTGCAGCTGTTTTAAAAGGTCCTTCCATGAAACACTTATATGATGTTGATGAAAATCTGACTGTATACTTTTTAGTGGTGGCAGGGACCTTGAAATGCCATAGAGTTGTGGCAATAAACATGGCTCCAGCCAGTACCTTTGCCATGAGGCTAGACTCTCAGAAAAAAGCGAAGGGATGGGCTGGATCCAGTTATCAAAACCACAGCTTTTATCCTAGCCATATTACTTAGCAAAATAAAGACTTATGTGGGTCAGAAAAGGCCAGATCTACAATAATGATAAATTCATATGAAGAAAACCGTTAAATTGTTTACTGTGTTTAAAAATATGTGTAGGCTTGTGAGAGAAGAAAATGGATAAAGTCCTTAAAAGAAAAAAGAAAAAAAAGAGAGTAGTTGAGTGTGGTGGCACACACCTTTAATACCAACACTTGGGAGGCAGAGGCCAGTGGAACTCTGTGAGTTCAAGGTATGGTGGCAAACACCTTTTATCCCAACACTTGGGAGGCAGAGACAGGCAGATCTCTGTGAGTTCAAGGACAGCTAAAGATACACAGAGAAACTCTGTCTCAAAAAGCCAAAAATTAAACATAAAAATAAAAGAAAGAGGTTAAAATAAAGCCACATAAAGATGAAAAATACACAAAGAGTCTGGTTACTGTATGCTATTGTGTTGTCTTTAAATTGTTTGAGGACTGAGGAAGGAGCAAAAGCTATAAAAGAATTTGATTATAAATGGTGTTAGATTAATTATATATATATATATATATATATATATATATATATATATATGGCTTTGACTTTAAAATTTCAGTCAAAAGATAATATTACTTTAAAAAAGAGTCTTATTTGGGGCTTATAATAGTCTTATAAGAGAGAGACAGGCAGATGTTGATAAAATATTCTGTTTTTATTTTCCTTAACTATTTTCTACATTTTAGAATTTCTCCTTTTATGGGCCAATGCATTCAGTTTTCTTAAAGCCTCTGTTTCGCCCGTTGCTAATCCATTCTTCAGTTTTCCCCATGCTTTTCAGATTCTGAAACACCACCAATAAGCTGTTTCTTTGTACCTAATTTTCACTGCCTGTCAGTTTTCTTGAATCTCTTTCATAATGTCGAGAATGACTCTTATTGAACAAAGGGAAATTCATACATATTGTTATCTGCTTCGAAATGAAACATATAATGAAAGGTTTGTGTCCTGTTTTTCCTTTGAGAAAAATGGAGTTGTGAAAAAAATCAGGGACAATTCCTATCAATGCACCATTGTAATTGTGGTCATTTCACATTGAGTAATCAAATAAAATTTAAAATAAAATAAAATGTATTTTATTGTACATAGATACATAATAAGAAAGCTTGCATCTAGAATCCTTCAAACATCAGTAATTATAACAGAATTCCTTTCTTTGAATATTTTAAAGAGTGGTAATCACGTTATTGTGCTTTTCAACCACACTGCTAAAGTTTATTTTGTTATGTTAGCTCTTTGAAGTGGTCTCTGAAGCTTTGAAAACTTCACCAGTCATTAAGAGAAAATTTTATTTACAAACACCGGGCTATGGATTCAGAATTTAACAGGCTCTTTTGATTATGTTGGTTAATAAATGTGTATTATAGGAAGAAAGTAAGGATTAAAATAATTGCAAAAAGAGTATGATGAGCCAACTAAAATCGAATTTGTTCTGCAAAAAATGTTATTGTCTTCACCAGTCCTGGTTCTCTGAGGATAAAAATGTAGAAAACACAGTACACTTGTAGTATTAACAGACACAATACCTTTGCCATTTATTTTATGTAAACCATTGTTTAAAACACACGATCTGTCAGCTAGAACCCACATTATATTCTCTGTTTAATCATTTAGTGCTGAATTAAAAATCTTATTTAAATGCATCTATGTAGTACATACTAAACATGCGACATAAACTGACATGACATAAAAGTGTGGAATATAGTCTAATTTTGAAAGGCTTGGTTTGATCTTAGATTAACTTGTAACCATTATTTTTCTACTATTTCAGAATCTAAGAAATGTATGTCTCTCTGTGTCCCAGAGCACAGTCTAAGAAAATGTAACTATATAGATACCTTGTACTTTTTTTTTGGTATCTGTCTTTCAGCACAATGTTGATAAATAAAGTAGATGGCAAATATGAACATCAACTGTATAGACTTATAATGTTCCACATTAAAGCAACTGGATGAATATTACAATTTGAAGTTAAATTAATTAAAATGAAATGAAGAGCCAGATTCTTCTAGTCATGTTAATATACTTTGTTTTACATTAAATTAACATGAATAACATTTCGATGCATAATAATGCATTCTCAAACATTTTTCTTACTGTTGTTGCATCATGTACATCTTCCTTTAAATTTTATGTGCACTAAGTTGATTTTACTTTTGCAACTACAGGAACTTCTTGTTATTTTCTTTTGAGACTAATCTTTTTGATGATTAGAATGGAGAATTTATTGCATTTTATTTATTTTTAATGAGTCTACCATCTTTTACTTATTTATTTTTTAATTTATGATTTTATTGTTTTTCTTGAGCTATATATTTTTCTACACTCACTTCCCTTCCTCCCTGCTCCCCTTCTACCCTTTTCCATTATCCTCACACATTCAGTTTACTCAGATCTGGTCTTTTTCAATGTCCTTCATAGATTACATCCATGTATGTCTCTCTCAGGGTTCTCTTTTTTGTCTAGGTTCTCTAAGGTTGTGAATTATAGGATGATTTTTCTTTGATTTATGTCTAAAAGCCACTTATAAGTGAGTACAAATTATATTTATCTTTCTTGGTCTGGATTAACTTACTCAATATAATATTTCTAGATCCTTCCATTTGCCTGCAAATTTCAAGATGCAACTGCAGGAGTTTCTAACACTATTTTAGCATAACTTAGTCATATCTCTATAAAATAGCATGTTTGGGCAGGTATGAACTCAAATATCATATTCCAAAAGATCATTTTGACTATTGGCTTAAATATATAAATATAAATATATATATATATATATATATATACCTAATTACTAAGTATAATTATGAATATGTGGAACATAAACATTTCACTAATATTTTATAGAATTATATAGATGACTTAGCATGTAAGAGTGTTTGCTACTCTTTCAGAGAACCCAAGAAGGCTTCCTAGCTTAAGCTTACAAGTTTGGAGACACACACCGTCCTGCAATTTAGCTTCAGGTGATCTGACACTCTTTTCTAGCCTCTATAGACACTTCTACACATGTATACACATATACATAGATGCACACATTTACATAAATAAAAACAATATAAATATTTAAGATTATGACTTTTATCTAATTTGTATAGTAAACTCTATACTTGTTTGTATTATGTTTTTAGAGATCAGTAAATCATCAACCTCTGTTTTGTCCAAAAGCTTTATATATTAGCTTAGATATTTACTTGAATATGAAATTTGTGTGACCTAAAATCTAGTATGTTAAGTTTTATAAAGTAATAAGTGTTGTGCCCAAGCTGAGACCCCCAAAGAGATCACCACTGGAATCCAGTCAAATCCAGAATGCAAAAGCAAGATATATTTAGCAAGCTCTCCAGCCAGTCTGGGGGCTCGACCACTACTCATTGCAGCGCTTTAGGAAAGAGACCCCCTCATCATTTGGGTTGACATTATATAGGTGATAACTGCAAGCCAGGTTTACTCAGGGTCAAGAGGGTTAGTTTTGCTGAGTACAGGGGATGGACTACTTCTGTATACCCTCTTTCTGCTTTAAGTGGCTACTTTTGTTTCTGTGCATGTCCCCACCCCCCCACCCGCCTCCCGCCTCCTGGGCTTTCTCCAAGCAGTTATTTCTGCTCCTGTCTAGACCACAAAGCTGGGTGTTGACAGGAGGCTAGCTGCTAGGGACAGTTGATTTTTGTTTCCCTGCTGACTCCGATGATGTTACAAAGGGCATGTGTCTTAACGAGCTCCTAATCAAGTAAAGATTCTTAAAGTTTTCCATGTCCTTACAGAAACACTAGAAAAATGTTACCAGAAATGTAATGTTGTTAATGCAGCAACACTGACTTAAGTCTTTAAATAAAACTGACTTAAAGAGGGAGTTATGGGATATAAGAGCTTTAGGTGTTTTAATATTTACACTGAGTCTTTGATAATTCTGCTTCTGTTAATATCCTTTTTTAAATCTTTGAGTCTTTATTTATTGGTCACAACTGATAAATAGCAACTACATTACAATATATAACACAACTGAGAGCATTTTTATACACAACTTTTAAATTTACTTTTATTCATGACAAAACCTCACATCCAAAGGCTATGGAAAGTGGAGCATTCATGCACCTATGACAACTACAGAAAAAAAATATTATTCAGTTGACCAAGGGAAAGTGGATTAGTGGGCTGTGAAAGGCATATTATTATAATATTTTATCATTAGGCAATATATATTTCACTATCTGTAATCTGGTATTTGCCATATTGGGTGATATGATAAAAAATTGAGAAATACTATTATGTATAGTTATTTGCAGCACTGAATATTTATACTATGGTATTTTGATTTTAAATTTACCAAGAGTTTCCTTTATACTTGTTTTTAAATATTAACTTAACTAGAAACCAAGTCTGAGAAGAATAGGATTGCCTAAGTGTAACACTACATATCATGTTTTATTAATGCTATTTAGCACTATAATATGTCAGTTTGAATTAAAGACATAAGACCACACTCGTATTCTCTTATTTCACATGAAGGGCTATTGAAGTAACTACCCTGTATGTTTTAAAAAGAACCTTAAGATACCTATTGATTAGAATATGAATATTTTCCCAGTTCGTCCTAGAAAAATGAAATTTTGAAATCATGGAAGATGTTATTGCTCACAAGTGTTTGCATGTGCTTTAAATAAGCAGAATCATACATGCGATAAAGTATTAAATAAAATAACTCTCTACTACATGTAGAATTATCAGAAAATATTAGTACTTAAAACTCCACTTTAATTTAATTAAATACTGATGCATGGAGAGCAGGAGAATTCTGGGGAGGAGGAAATTGATTCTTCCCACTCCTGCCAAGATCACCGAAGCAGCAGGATGTGAGCTGCCCCACTGAAAAAAGGTACTGAGCCACATGGCTAACAGAGATCAGAAAAATGGGTTAATCAAGATGTGAGAGTTAGCCCAGAGAGGTGAGTGGGTGCTAGCCTGGGCAGCCTGCCTGCCTGTCTGGGAAGGGAGCACAGCCCTCCCCGCCTCAGCTTCTGCGGCAGGGTCTTCGGTGTTCCAAGGGACCCCTCCCCTCCCCCCACTGCTGCGGGCCCTTTGTCTCCTGAGTCCTGGGAAGACCAGCTAGCCCTGTTGCCCTGCTGAGCAGTTCTTCCCAGAGAGGTGAGTGGGTGCTAGCCTGGGCAGCCTGCCTGCCTGTCTGGGAAGGGAGCACAGCCCTCCCCCCCTCAGCTTCTGCGGCAGGGTCTTCGGTGTTTCAAGGGACCCCTCCCCTCCCCCCACTGCTGCGGGCCCTTTGTCTCCTGAGTCCTGGGAAGACCAGCTAGCCCTGTTGCCCTGCTGAGCAGTTCTTCCCAGAGAGGTGAGTGGGTGCTCACCACTGCCCAGGAAGAGAGCACAGCCCCCCCCCAGCATCTGCAGCAGGGTCTTTGGTGTTCCAAGGGACCCCTCCCCTCCCCCCACTGCTGCGGGCCCTTTGTCTCCTGAGTCCTGGGAAGACCAGCTAGCCCTGTTGCCCTGCTGAGCAGTTCTTCCCAGAGAGGGCTGAGGAGCTCTATCCAGAGAGTGCTGTGAAGTCCTACCCAGAGAGTGCTGAGGAGTTCTATCCAGAAAGTGCTGAGGAGTTTCATCCAGAGTGGAAGAGATGGGCAGGCGCCAATGCAAGAATTCCTTCAACAACCTGAAAGGCAACATGACACCGCCAGAATCCAGGGAGCTCGAAACTAGAAGAATTGAACACCCTACGCCAGAAGAAATAGAAGAAATTGACTCTAAGCGCTTCTTTATGAAAATAATAGAGGAAATTAAACAGGAGGTGAAAATCTGCCGTAAAGAAATGGAAGATAAGTATAACAAAAAAATTGAGGAAATGAGTAAAGAAATGGAAGAGAAATATACCAAAAAGTTTGAAGAAATGAGTAAATCCGTAAATGAAATTCTGGGAAACCAAGAAAAAACAATCAAACAGGTAATAGAAACAGTTCAAGATTTGAAAACTGAAATGGAGTCAATGAAGAAATCACAAACCGAGGGCTGGCTGGCTATGGAAAATCTGGGTAAACGAACAGAGACTTCAGAAACAAGCTTAACCAATAGAATACAAGAGATAGAAGTAAGAATCTCAGACTCTGAGGACACCATAGAGAAATTAAACACTCTGTCCAAAGAAAACAGCAAATCCAACAAATTCTCATCACAAAACATTCAGGAACTGAGGGACACAATAAAAAAACCAAATCTAAGAATAATAGGAGTAGAAGAAGGAGAAGAATTGCATTTCAAGGGTCCAGAAAATATACTCAACAAAATTATAGAAGAAAACTTTCCCATCCTAAAGAACGATATTCCTATGAAGGTTCAAGAAGCATACAGAACACCGAATAGACTGGATAAGAAAAAAACATCCCCTCGTCATATAGTAATCAAAACACAAAGCATTCAGACTAAAGAAAGGATATTGAAAGCTGCAAAGGAAAAAGGTCAAGTAACTTATAAAGGTAAACCTATCAGACTTACACCAGACTTCTCTATGGAAACCATGAAAGCCAGAAGGTCCTGGACAGAGGTACTGCAGAAACTAAGAGACAATGGATGCAAACCCAGACTACTTTACCCAGCCAAGCTATTGTTCACTATCAACGGAGAAAATAAAATATTCCAGGATAAAAACAAATTTAAACAATACGTAGCTACTAATCCAGCCTTACAGAGAATACTAGAAGGAAAATCACAACCCAAGGAATCCAACATTCCCAACACTGCCTACATTAACTCAGACATTTAGTGACCCTCCACAAGCACAACTCAAAGAAGGAAAACACATACACGCTACTACCCAAAAAAATGACCGGAGTCATCGATCACTGGTCATTAATATCACTTAATATCAATGGTCTCAACTCACCTATAAAGAGGCACAGACTTAGAGATTGGATACGAAAACAGGATCCAACATTCTGCTGTCTACAAGAAACACACCTCAACCACAAAGACAGACACCTACTCAGAGTAAAGGGTTGGGAAAAGGTTTTCCAAGCAAATGGACCTAAGAAACAAGCGGGTGTGGCCATTCTAATATCTAACAAAATCGACTTCAAACTAAAATCAATCAGAAGAGATGGAGATGGACATTTCATACTCATAACAGGAACAATTCATCAGGAAGAAGTCTCAATCTTGAATATCTATGCCCCTAATATAAAGGCACCCACATATGTAAAAGAAACTCTTCTAGAACTCAAGGCGGTCATCAAACCACACACACTAATAGTAGGAGACTTCAACACTCCTCTCTCACCAATGGACAGGTCAATCAGACAGAAACCTAACAGAGAAATAAGAGATTTACTGGAGGTACTGAATCAAATGGACTTAACAGACATCTATAGAACACTCCACCCAAATAGGAAAGAGTATACCTTCTTCTCTGCAGCTCATGGAACCTTCTCGAAAATTGACCACATACTTGGTAACAAAGCAAACTTCCACAGATACAAAAAAATATTAGTGACCACCTGTGTCTTGTCAGATCACCATGGATTAAAATTAGAATTCAACAACAATGGTACCCCCATGAAGCCAACAAACTCATGGAAGTTGAACAGTCAACTACTAAATCACCCCTGGGTCAAGGAAGAAATAAAGAAAGAAATTAAAGCCTTCCTTGAATATAATGAAAACAAAGACACAACGTATTCAAACCTATGGGACACAATGAAAGCAGTGCTAAGAGGAAAGTTCATAGCACTAAGTGCCCACCTAAAGAAAACAGAGAAAGCACACATTGGAGACTTAACAACACACTTGAAAGCTCTAGAAAAAAAAGAAGCTGGTTTACCCAGGAGGAGTAGAAGACTGGAAATAATCAAACTGAGGGCTGAAATCAACAAAATAGAAACACAGAAAACAATTCAAAGAATCAATGAAGCAAAAAGCTGGTTCTTGGAGAAAATTAACAAGATTGACAAACCCCTATCCAAACTAATCAAACGGCAGAGAGAGAACTTGCAAATTAATAGGATCAGAAATGAAAAGGGGGACATAACCACAGACACAGAGGAAATTCAGAGAATCATTAGATCTTACTACGAAAGTTTATATGCCACAAAGTTGGAAAATGTAAAAGAAATGGACATTTTTTTAGATAAGTACCATATACCAAAGTTGAACCAAGACCAGGTGAACAATCTAAATAGACCTGTTAGTCGTGAAGAACTAGAAGCTGTTATCAAAAATCTCCCTACCAAAAAAAGCCCAGGACCAGATGGTTTCAATGCAGAATTCTACCAGAACTTCCAGGAAGAGCTAATACCTATACTCCTTAATGTATTCCACAATATAGAAAAAGAAAAGTCACTGCCAAACTCCTTTTATGAAGCTACAGTCACCCTAATACCAAAACCACACAAAGACACAACCAAGAAAGAGAATTACAGGCCAATCTCACTCATGAACATCGATGCGAAAATTCTCAATAAAATACTGGCAAACCGAATCCAAGAACACATTAGAAAAATCATCCATTATGATCAAGTAGGCTTCATCCCAGAGATGCAGGGCTGGTTCAACATATGCAAATCTATCAATGTAATCCATCATATAAATAAACGGAAAGAAAAAAATCATATGATCATCTCATTGGATGCTGAAAAAGCGTTTGACAAAATTCAACACCCTTTTATGATAAAGGTGTTGGAGAGACTGGGGATACAAGGATCATACCTAAATATAATAAAAGCAATATACAGCAAGCCGACAGCTAACATCAAATTGAATGGAGAGAAACTCAAAGCCTTTCCACTAAAATCAGGAACACGACAAGGCTGTCCACTCTCTCCATACCTCTTCAATATAGTGCTTGAAGTTCTAGCAATAGCAATAAGACAACATAAGGGGATCAAGGGGATTCGAATTGGAAAGGATGAAGTGAAACTTTCGTTATTTGCAGACGATATGATAGTGTACATAAGCGACCCCAAAAACTCTACCAAAGAACTCCTACAGCTGATAAACACCTTTAGTAACGTGGCAGGATACAAGATCAACTCCAAAAAATCAGTGGCACTCCTATACACAAAGGATAAAGAAACGGAGAGGGAAATCAGAGAAACATCACCTTTCACGATAGCCACAAACACCATAAAATATCTTGGGGTTACTCTAACCAAGGATGTGAAAGACCTATTTGACAAGAACTTTAAGCCTTTGAAAAGAGAAATTGAGGAGGATACCAGAAAATGGAAAGACCTCCCCTGCTCTTGGATTGGGAGAATCAACATAGTAAAAATGGCAATTCTACCAAAAGCAATCTACAGATTCAATGCAATCCCCATCAAAATCCCATCAAACTTCTTCACAGACCTTGAGAGAACAATAATTAAGTTTATATGGAAAAACAAAAAACCCAGGATAGCCAAAACAATCTTATACAATAAAGGAACTTCTGGAGGCATTACTATCCCTGACTTCAAACTCTATTACAGAGCTACAGTATTGAAAACAGCTTGGTATTGGCATAAGAACAGAGAAGTCGACCTATGGAATCGAATAGAAGACCCAGATACTAACCCTCAAACCTACGAACACCTAATTTTTGACAAGGGAGCTAAAGGTATACAATGGAAGAAGGAAAGCGTCTTTAACAAATGGTGCTGGCATAACTGGATGTCAACCTGTAGAAGAATGAAAATAGATCCATATCTATCACCATGCACAAAACTCAAGTCCAAATGGATTAAAGACATCAACATCAATCTGTCCACTTTGAACCTGATAGAAGAGAAAGTGGGAAGTAGTCTACAAGATATAGGCACAGGAGGCCACTTCCTAAGTAGGACCCCAGCAGCACAGACAATAAGAGAAACAATGAATAAATGGGACCTGCTGAAACTGAGAAGCTTCTGTAAAGCAAAGGACACTGTCAGTAAGACAAAAAGGCTGCCTTCTGACTGGGAGAAGATCTTCACCAACCCCTCATCAGACAAAGGTCTGATCTCCAGAATATACAAAGAACTCAAGAAACTAGACACTAAAACTCTAATTAACCCAATTAAAAAATGGGGTACTGATCTGAACAGAGAATTCACAACAGATGAACTTCGAATGGCCAGAAGACACTTAAGGTCATGCTCAACCTCCTTAGCGATCAGGGAAATGCAAATCAAAACCACTTTGAGATACCATCTTACACCTGTCAGAATAGCTAAAGTTAAAAACACCAATGATAACCTATGCTGGAGGGGATGTGGAATGAGGGGAACACTCATCCATTGTTGGTGGGAATGCAAACTTGTGCAGCCACTTTGGAAATTAGTGTGGAGGTTTCTCAGGAAACTGGGAGTCAACCTCCCTCAGGACCCAGCAATTCCTCTCTTGGGTATATACCCTAGAGATGCCCAAACATACTACAAAAGCGTTTGTTCTACTATGTTCATAGCAGCACTATTTGTAATAGCCAGAACCTGGAAACAGCCTAGGTGCCCCTCAATAGAAGAATGGTTAAAAAAGGTGTGGAACATATACACATTAGAGTTTTACTCAGCGGTAAAAAATAATGACATCTTGAATTTTACATGCAAATGGATGGGCATAGAAAACGCTTTACTGAGTGAGGTAAGCCAGACCCAAAAAGAGGAACACGGTATGTATTCACTCATAAGTGGATTCTAACCATAATTAAAGGTCTTTGAGCCTATTATTCGTGATCCTAGAGAAGCTAAATAAGAAGACGAACCTGATGAAGATTATTTACCTATCCGCCAGGTGGTAGGAAATAGTCAAGAGTCCCAGGTAACCTTGGGTGCATGGGGGGGGGTGGGAGGGTTGATGGAAGGGGAGAGGGTTAGAGAGAAGGGAGTAGGGGAGGAATGGAGAAAGCTCGGTTGACCGGGATGGGGGGAAGGGAGGAAGGATGAATGTGGGATCAGGGAAGAATATATTTCAACTAAGGGAGTCATATTAGAGTTTACAGGAAACTTGATTATATATGGGATCCCAGGTCCAAGGAGAGATCCCCAGATTGTTCTCTGGACAGAGGAGGGGGTGCCTGAACCAGCCTTGGCCCGTGACCATACTGATGAATATTTTGCTTATCACCATAGATCCCTCATCTGGCGTTGGATGACGATACAGATGGAGGCCCGCGTTGGAGCACCGAACTGAGCCCCCCAAGATCCAAACGAGGAGCAAAAGGAGGAAGAAAATGACGAAGGACTGCGAGGGATACTATCACCCACTGATACAAGGGGTCGGATCTAATGAGAGTTTACCAAGGCCAGATGGACCGTGACTGAACGAGCATGTGATCCAACCAGATTCTCTGAATGTGGCCGGATTTTCTGAATGTGGCTGGCCTGCAGTCTTTCCGAGAAGCCATTGACAATGACACTGGGACTGGTTTCCTCTGCATATACTGGATTTTTGGGATCCAGTCTGTTTGGATGCTCACCTTCCTGGACCTGGAGTGAGGGGGGAGGAACTTGGACTTCCCACAGGGCAGGAGACCCTGACTTCCCTAGGGTACAAAGAGGGAGGAGGAGAGGGAGGGGGGAGTGGGAGGGCGTTGGGAGGAGGGGCGTAAATGGAAACTTTTTATAATTTAATAAAATTACAAAAAAAAAAAAGATGTGAGAGTTAGCCAGTAAGAGGCTAGACCTAATGGGCCAATCAGCTTTATAACTTATAGAGATCTCAGTATGATTTTTCTCTGGGACTAAACAGCTGGGGGGCCGGACAGAACAAAAACAGAAACAAGCCAGCCCTCCATGTTACCAAATACTATGTGAGAAATTAATGTAAGTATATGTGATTTTTTTCCTTATTGAGTAGTGATTAAAACATGAGGTAGAAAGGAACTGAATAGGTTATCCTGTCTTTTCTGTGCTTCTGGAAAGGTTCACCAGGGTCATAGTTATAAGATATTTCTTGCTGATGAATAATAGTACTCATAGGATTGTTGCCCCTGGTAATTGGTAACCTAAATGTCACCATTTAGCAATTCAAGGAAGAAAGACCATGATTTATTTTCATCAGTAGTCAGGATAGTTCTTTGATTCTTTTTATATCATTTAATCTCAAGTGTAATGTTCTATATATGGTTATCACTAAAAATAAGATGATTATTGAAGTAAATATATCACTAACATATAATAATTTATCACCAAAGTAATTGTTCACATAAACATTCAAGTGTTTGAGTGCTTGGCCTAAAACAGTGAATATTAAGGGTGATGAGAAAGAGAGAATGTCATAACAAGAGAATAATGTGGTTTGCTAGGAAAAATTGTCTATTGGACATGCCATGGTTATTGCTGTACTCAAAAACTCATTGTAGCTGTGGTTACCTGTATGTGATCATGTGCATTAGTTTTTCATCATGGATGGAAGAAGCCACATGAAGACTCATTAGTCTCTGAATTGGTAGTTAAAGATTTTTGGGGAGAAGATGTCAGTTTCTCTAATGGAATATCCACTTGTGAGTTTCCAATGTTCTAGCCATAATTTCACATACATTTATGTGATAAATACTAATTAAATTTACTTGGACACACATGTGTACATATAAACACACATATGTATGCACAAGCAGTCTTTCTCTCTGCAAGTCAGTAGAGAAAATCATGGGAAGTATAACTTCAGTGTTAGAAGGAGAAGAAATAAGAAAGTGGAATGGGAATGCAAATGATGAAAATGCACATATATGCATATGAAACTGTCAAAGAATAAAAATTAATTAAATTCATTTTAAATTAAAAGATAGAAAACTTAAGACTTCTACCTCTAGCTAAGGTAGGAAGATAAGACCCATATTCAGCTTCCTACCTGAAATTTTACATGTCAAGGAAATATGCATAACTGAAGGATGGAAAGCATGAAAGCTGAGGAATATAAGGGATGAATCTTTTCACACATTAATAGAGTTATTCAAGTATGCTGCAGACTATGTTTATAAGCATACAACCCTTGGAATTGAAGACAAACAACTTGACAGTTTTAGAAGGAATCTGATTCAATTCAGACAAGCAAACAGTCCTCAACCATGGGGTATTAGATAGAGAATTCAGAAGGAACTTGCCTCAATGGTAAGGAATAAATAGCCCTACTTAACACTTCAAGTGCCATTTACCAACTACATCTGAGAACAAAGTTCAGGAATATTTATAGAATTATAAAAAGAAATTTTGACAAACAATTAATCAATTCTCAGGCATGCAAAACAGCAGAACATAAATTCTACAAAGAAGATAAAAGTCATCATTCAAAAAGTTATTCAGATGTAACCCTGATGAAAGAATTAGGAGATAAGGGCAATGAATGAATTGTGAAAATATTACATATTTTTAAAGACAAGAAATAAATGCAATAAATATCCACAAATTATTCAAAGTGAAGTAGACATGAGATGGATAAAGTCCAATTAAACATTGCAGAAGATAGGCTTGACTTGCAAATATGAGGACTTCACTTCCATCCTCACAACCTATGTGAAAAAAAACCCACATTGGACTTACTAGCTAGTTTTGCAGTCTAACCAACTTGGTGAGTTCTAGTTAAGTTACAGAGCCTGTATTAAAAAAAAATAAGGTTGTCCTCATTGTTATCTAGCCTCTCTGGGGCTGTGGATTGTAGGTTGGTTATCCTGTACTTTACCCCTAATATCCACTTATTAGTAAGTACTTACAATGCTTGCTTTTCTGGGTTTCGGTTACCTAATTCAATGTGACTTTTTTCTAGTTCCAACCATTTGCCTCCAAATTTCATGAGGCCATTGCTTTTTCTTTTTTTTACATATATTCCATTGTGTAAATGTAAAATATTTTCCTTATCCATTATTCAGTTGAGAAGTATCTAGGTTGTTTCCAGGTTCTAGTTATTACAAATAATGCTGCTATGAACGTAATTGAGCAAGTGTCCTTGTGGTATGATTGATATATGCCCAAGATTGGTATAGCTAGGTCTTAAGGTAGATTGATTTTCAATTTTCTGAGAAACTGCCACACTGATTTCCAGCAGTGGAGGAGTGTTCCTTTGCTCCACATCCTCTCCAACATAAGCCATCATCAGTGTTTCTGATCTTAGCCATTGTGGAAGAGTCATTTTGATTTGCATTTCCCTGATGACTAAGGATGTTGAACAATTCCTTAAGTGTCTTCTGGCCCTTTGAGACTCATTGGTTGAGAATTCTTGGATTTTTCTGGGAAGGGGAAATAGAAGAGATCTCCTAGGAAAGTTGGAGGTGAGGGTGGGGGCATGGAAACTTGAGGGAACTGGTTGGGCAGGCTTGGTACAGAAGTTTGATTGGGAACAGGATGTAGAGGGAGAGTAAGTAAAGAGATACCTTGATGGGGGGTGCATTTTGGGGTTAGTGAGAAATCTGGCACCAGGAAAAGCTCCAGGAATCCACAAGGGTGATCCCATCTTGGACTCTTAGTAAAGTCTAGGAAAGGATGCCTGATCAACGGTAATCAGATTGGTGACTACTCTGTCATCATAGAGCCTTTATTCAGTAATTAATGGAAGAAGATACAGAGATCCACAGCTAAGCACTGGTTTGAGCTCTGGAAGTCCTCCTGAAGAAAGTGAGGAGGGATTGTAAAAGCCCATAAGGTCAAGGTCATGATGGGAGAATCCATAGAGACAGCTGACATGAGCTGGTGGGAGCATATGGACTTTAAGTCAACAGTTAGGCAGCCTGAATGGAACCAACCTAGGCCCTCTGCATGTGTCTGGCATCTGTGTAGTTTGGTTTCTTTGTAAGACTCCTAGTAGTGAGCTAAGGACCTGTCCCTGGCACATAGCTGGCTTTTTGAAATCACTTCACCATGCTGGATTACCTTGTATAGCCTTGATGCAAGGGAGGAGCTAAGTACTGCCTCAACTTGATGTGTCTGTCATGCTTTGTTCCAGACCACAGGAGTCCTGCCCTGTTCTGAATGGATATGGAGGAGAAGTGAGGGGGGACAGGAGCAAGATGAGAAGAGGGAGGGGAAACTGTGGTTGGTATGTAAAATGGATGAAAAAATTTTATTTAAATAAAATTTAAAAATTAAGGAATGTCACCATTGCCCTGGTATATTTTTCAGGCAGAACAGCATAGTAGGTCAAATGATTTGTGGCTAGGATGGTCTTTACAATTCTCTTTTGATAGCCTGCAGAGTACCTTCCCCTGTCAAAGACAATAGAACATATGGGTTAAGATTCTATCTACACACCAACTGACCTCTCCATTCACAATGAGTTATGTGGATGTTGTCTTCAGCAATAGGGCCTTGCTGTCAGTTTGTGGAGTATTACCTATAGTCTTGGCAACAGTCTGGATTGTTTAGAGATTACCATGGAAGCCTTTGGTCAACAGCTCAATTGGACATAACCCAGTCCCAGTATTGGAAGTTTCATTTGGTGGCAAGAGATGACTAGTTGGGACTCTGTCTCCCTCATTACTTGGAGACCCTATGAGGATCACGTTCATGTATTACAGGAAGCTTCCACTGCTCTAGATTGTAATACCATTCCTCAAATACCTCTTGATTCTAGCTGTATCTCCCTGCATTCTCTTCTTCAACCCCATTTCCTTTTCTCTCTCCCTGTGATCCATTTCATACCTGTTTCCAGTACACCCATAAAATCTATTGCGTCTTCCCCCTGGTTCCTTCCTCCATATCTAGCCTTTCTGGATTTTTGGACTGTAATTTGATTATTATTTAGCTAATGGCTAATTTCCACTTATAAGTGAGTATGTACAGTGTTGGTCTTTCTGGTTCTGGGTTACCTCATTCAGAATGATTTTTTTCTAGTTGTATCAATTTGCCTGCAAATGTAATGACAACATTTTTTAAAGTAGCTGAGTAATATAATCCATTGTGCAAATGTACCACATTTTCTTTATCCATTTATTGGTTGAGGGATAGGTAGATTATTTCCAGTTTCTGGCTATTACAAATAAAGTTTCTATGAACATAGTTGGGCAAGTTTCCTTGTGGAAGGATGGAGTGTCGTTTGGATGTATGCTCAAGAGGAATATAGCTGGTTCTTGAGGTATAAAGATTCCTAATTTCTGAGGAACTACCACTGTACAAGTTTTCACTCCTGTAAGCAGTGAAAGATTGTTTGTCTTACTCCATATCCTTGCCAGCAAGAGCTGTCACTTGTGTTTTTTATCTTAGTCATTCTGACAAGTGTAAGACAAAAATCTCAAAGTAGTTTTGATATGTATCTCCTTGATGGCTGAAGATGCTGAACATTTCTTTAAGTGTTTCTTAGCCATTTAAGATTTCTCTATTGAGAATTCTCTGTTTAGATTTGTACCCCAGTTTTTAATTGGATTATTTAGGTTTTTTGATATCTGGCCTTTCGAGTTCTTTATGTATTCTGGATCTTTGGTCTTCTATTAGTTGTGGAGTTGGTAAAGAATATTTTTCCTTTTTGTAGACTGCCACCTTCATCAATTAATGACATCCTTTGTCTTACAGAAGCTTTTCAATTTCATGATGTCTTATTTATTAATAAGACATTGTTGATCCTAGTGCCTGAGCTATCAGTGTTTTGTTCAGAAAGTCTTCTCCTGTGTCAATGCATTGAAGGTCATTCCCTACTTTCTTTTCTATCAGATTAAATGTATCTTGTTTTATTTATTTTTGATGTCTTTAATTCACTTAGACTTGAATTTTGTGCATGGAGATAAGGAGAGATCTTTTCATTCTTCTACACGCAACCACTTTGACCAACACCATTTGTTGAAGATGCTTTCTTTTTTCAGTTTGTATTTCTGGCTCCTTTATCAAAAGTTAAGTGTCCATAGGTGTATGGATTTAGATCTGGTTCTTCTAGTGAATTTTATTAATCAACGATGAAAGAGGTTCTAAAGAGGCAATTTCATAACACTAAGTACCTACATAAAAATGATGGAGAGATCTCATATAAGTAACTTAAGAACACACCTTAAAGATCTAGAAACAAAAGAATAAATAACACCCCAAAAGAGAGGTTGACAAGAAATAATTGAACTCAGTCATGAAATCAATAAAATAGAAACAAACAGGAAAACAAAAAGAAATACAAGGAATCAATAAAGCAAAGGGTAAGAAGTGGGTCTCACCATCATTTAATAATACTGTTAGCTTAGTCTCTGATTTCCAAACTTCAGAACATTTATCTTGCTTGTATCTAGTATGATTATTCTGTTATAGCAGTCTGAACTACGAAAGAAATAAACAAATAAAATATTTTGGTTCATCCAGTTAATAAAATATTATTCATAAATAAACAAAACCCAATTAATATATGTAACTGTGTGGAAAAAAATCTCAGCATACCACCTGCTATTCTGTTTATGAAAAAAATTGTAAATTGTAATCTGTGAGCCAGAAACTGCCTAATCATTTTAAGGAGAAATCTATGTATGGAGCCTGACAGTTAGAGGTCCTCAGGGGTGACACATACTTTTAATCACATTAGCCACACTAGTTTGCCATAGTTACTGGGCCTGGGTGGTAGTGGTGCAAGCCTTTAATTCTAGCTGTAGAGAAGAACTTAAGATGAGAGGAAACAGCACTCACACACAGTCTCATTCTAAGATTCCTAGATGCAGGAGCACCATTTTGGACTGAAGTAGAGGTAAGAAGCAATGACTGGCTGTTGTGCTTTTCAGATCTTCAGGTTAAAGATCAATTTCTGTCTCTGGGTTTTTATTAATCGTTCTACAGGTAAAACCCCTTAAAGGTTACTCATGCTGCAGTAGATGATCCTATACCCATGCATGCACAGGCAGCATTTAAGAGGATATTATTTTTTTGGTGTTTTTGCTTGTTTTTTTTTTGTTTTAAAGAACATTTAAAACTGGGATTTAAAAGGGGTGAGAATATATATAGGAAAGAAATAGGAGGGGAGTAAAGAATTGGTGAATTGGATGAAAACATGAATTTGTGAAATTCTCAAACAATAAAAATTTAAAAATTTTTAAAGTGGATTTTTTGTTTGAAATACATTTTGAAGTATTGATGAAAATGAATTTTCAATATTTGTGAATGTTTTGCGGTTTTAATAGACTTCTGTGGAAGAATTGCTTTCTTAAGTTCATTTTTATAATTCTATTTTTGAATATGTGTTTGGGAATATTTTAGGCCTACATGTGTCATAAAAAATAATAGTTGAAGTAGCCCTTGGGGAAAGCACAGTAATATTGGTATTGCAATTTTAGTGCATATGTAAACTAAATGGAAGAGAAGAAGAGCCATAAGTTTGTTTCTTAATGCATAAAATTTGTTGATATAATAGGAGGTATTATGGCCACAATATTTGTTATCACCATAATGATGTATTATTGTGTGGCACTTGTAAGAAAATGCTCCCTGCCTTATAGATGTCCCTACCTTTAAAACATAAGTCAGTTTATTGAAGCACAGTTCACTTTTTCCCTTTGGAAAAGATGCTTCCAAGGAAAAATATCACTTTTAGGCTATTTTTGGTTTTTGGCAAAAAGAAAGCCCTGGGAATGTTAAGGAAAAGTTCTTAAAGGAATTTTGTCAATGTGCTGTTTTAAATACAGTACTCCTTTCTGTCCAGCAAAGGCACTTCCATCAAATGCTCTTCAATACCTTTATTATTTAAAAATCAGCAAAATAAAAGTAATACAAAAAGAAATTAGAGAAAATTTCCTAGTTTTGATTTAAGTAAAACTTAGATTACATTTTCCATACAATAATGGAACCACATTGCAAGTTTAGTGAGTTCTACAATTGGAGATTTACTTTAAAAAATAGATTATTTATTTATATTAAAAAGAAAACAAACAATATTTTTTATTTTATATGCCAATCAAAGTACTCACTCCCTCTATTCCTCCCCTTCCTACCCCCTCCATCCCCTCCATAGAGAAGGTAAGGTACATTGCTTTGGGGAAGGTCCAAGGCCCTCCCTACTATACATAGGCTGAGCAAGATATCCATCCAAAAAGAAATAGATTTCAAAAAAGCCAGTACAAGCAGTAGGTATAAATTCTGGTGTCACTACCAGTGACCCCTCAGTCTGTCCCAACCATACAATTGTCACCCACATTCAGAGAGACTAATTTCACCTATGCTGTTTCCTTCCCTCTCCAGTTGAGTTGGTGAACTCCCACTAGCTCAGGTAAACTGTTTCAGTGGGTGTACCCATCATATTGATCTCTTTGCTCATATTCTCACTCCTCGACTTTTCAACTGGACTTTCTGAGCTAAGTCTAGTGCTCTGATGCAGGTCTCTGCCTCTTTTTCCATCAGTTGCTGGATGAAAGTTCTGTGGTGATATTTAAGGTAATCATCAGTCTGACTACAGGACAAGGCCAGTTCGGGCACCCTCTGCTCTATTGGTTAGGGCCTTAGGTAGGGTCATCCTTGTGAATTCTCATGAATTTCTCTTGTGCCAGGTTGCTTGCTAGCCCCACAATGGCTCCCTCAATCAAAATATCTCTTCCCTTACTCTCATCTCTGTCCTTTCTCCATCCTGTTCACTCAAGTTCTCCACACTCTCTTTCTCCCCTCATTATCCCCTTCCATCCTCCGACTCCTTCCAACCCTATGCTTCCAATTTTGTCAGGTGATCCTGTCTGTTTCCCCTTTCAAGGTAGATCTACGTATGTTTTTCTTAGAGTTTACCTTGTTTGTGTAAGATTTTATTTTAAGGAAAAAAAAAAGAATTTACCAAGCTGTTGATTTAAATCTTCCATTATTAAACCTTTCTTCGTGTTTATGGGGAAGATATTATGAAGAACAAGATTAGTTGCAGTACTAAAAATTTATTTTGGTGTATAACAAAATCATATTTGTGAGAAGACATATTTAAAATAAATTTATACAAAACTAACCAGAATTGATATATTTTAAATTTTCATTTTTCTCCTTCTATTTGAAAGATGACCAGCAATAAGGCTTCATAGAAATATACCCCATAAATAACATCTTCATAGAAAAAAGGAAGTCAAATTTGTGTAGTCTAAAACTTAGTAAAGTTAGTCCACCAATTTAAAGGATTGTCCATTACACATTCAATATTCTCCAGGTTAAGTATTTTATTCATTTGCTTGATTTTCATGGATATTTGTCTTAATAGAAATATATAAGGCAAATGGAAAATATTAAAACAACAAATTAAAATCTTTACTCTTCTAAGTCCAACAACATGCCAATTTATATGACATTAATTTTGTTTCTTAGAGCAAAGAAGACTATTTTATTTGAATCAGAAAGCAATATAGAGATTTTGAGAAATTTAAATTACATTTTCATATGTCAACAGTGTCATATAACAAATTAAAAAATGTAAATAATGTAGATAATTCTCAAAAAAGATAACCATTAGAATCCATTTTATTTCATTAAGATACAAATGTCATTGGGAGGCACCTTTTAATTTTCTAGTATTCTAAATACTCATATGTTTTTTATTGAAATGTATATAGCTTGTTTCATCAGTTCACAATTTGACAGGAATACAAATTCAGCTATTATTTATTTAATTACTACCGTCTAGGGGTGCTAAATTCTTATCACAAATGGATCTTTGAGAGATGATATTGTACCTACCTGGAGATGATGTTTGATATATCATTAGGATTATGCATAAAACTCACAGAGAGAAATATGACATTTTCAGTCATCTTTCATTTGAAGGTAATAATATAGGTCAAGAACAAAAAGATTCTGATCACAATAGGACAGAGTTTCGGTAAGAATAAAACTGTTTTAATTTAATTTGGCACAATGATCATTTTATTATAAAATATCAAACACAGAAAACACTGTAGAAAGTTTTAAAGTGTCCACATACTCATCACTGAAAACAAGCAATAGTCCTTTGTCCCATAGTTCAAAGAAATTTCTTAAGAAATACATTTAAATATTCTCATTTCAAACACTTCAGAAATAAGCGTTAGTCTAAAATTGAGCTAATAGTTGTAAACTATGCTTTTTAAATTTTACTATGTGTGCATTTGTATTTTATATATTATATTGTTTTCTTTTTTTTCAGGAAACAGAAAAGCTATTTTATTAGCAGTGTTATATAATTTACAGGATGGTTTTCTTTTTTTTCTTTTTTTTATTTACTTTTTTTCAAAGTTTATTTAATTATAAAAGTTTCCATTTCCGCCCCTCCTCCCAACACCCTCCCACTCCCCCCAATCCCTCTCCTCCTCCCTCTCCATCCCTAAGAGCAGTCAGGGTTTCCTTCCCTGTGGAAAGTTCATATATTGCTTTCTTTATGGAAAATAAATGGTAAATCTCACTTCTTATATCAGTTTGCCTTCTTTATATTGTTTTATTTGTTACTTCTATAATACTTAGCATGTCCTGGTATTTTTTATTCTCTTTCAATACCTTTCCCCTAGATTCCTAGGTTTTAATATTGCCATCATTCACTTCTGTGTTTCCCTTTGCACACTGATTAGGGAAAGTAGTGCTCAGATTTAACAAAAGAAGGAAATGTTATAATCCGGAGGATGCTTATACAGTGCCCAAGAAGAGAAATGAACTTATTAAGTCTGAGTAACAAGATAAAGCAACTGTTTATGGGCCAGAAGGTCAAACAACTGTGGAGACACCCATTCATTGGGAGCTATGGCTTTCAATAGATTAACATGACTTCTGTCAAACCAAGAAGTTACAGGACATGGGAGACAAGCTAAAATGTGTAGAACATTACAGAGAAGATTAGAGAATTGTGGCATGTGTTTGTGCATGTGTACCTGTATGTGGGTGTGCTAAATGCACAATCAGAACCTGCTCAGTCTGCTCAGTTCTATTATTGTCTCATTTCTCAGTCTAAGATTTTCACTATCCAGTGACTGGGATTTTATATTATAATGGTCAATTTTCTTTCAAAGGTGGTAAGGGTGTGAGGATAAGGTAGACCTGGATAGGGAAGAATAGCTGTATTGCCACTGGACCTGTGAGAATACATTTTCCTTTAGATATCCTTTTGATAGTAGACTTTGTTTGGCTATCTTCATTCTTGATGTTTGGGTACAGCTTCTTAGACACAGTCAGCTTATATCTTAGAGATCTATATCAAGCTTTCAATCAGGCTTTGATGTTTGTCTTCAGTTTTGATACTACTGTTACTTTCTTTTTCTTGCTTTTAGACTAAGGTACTTGCTACATATACATATATATACATACACACACACATATATATAAATTATTCAAAAACTTGAGATTGTATAATAATTACGTCACTCACTTTCCTCACTCAAAACTCTCCAGTATAACCCACCTTGTTCTCTTTAAAATAAGGGCTCTTTTTTCATTGATTACCGTTACATACATATATGCATATGCATGTATATAATTATATATATATAAATATATATTCCTAAATGCATAAACAGAACCTGCTCAACCTGTATAGTGTTACATGTACATATGTTTTCATGAATGGTCATATGATATTGGATAACCAATTGATGTACTCTTAAAGCCGCATGTATTTCATCCAGTATTTCCACATGTTAGGGCACTTTCCTGGTGATTATTTGTGCTCTATTATTCTAGGAAGAACATTTTTATTTTACTTTCAGGTTCAAGTGTAATTTCTTCTACCTTTGTTATTTGCTTTCATTTACAAGTTTTTTTGATCTCATTTGGCTTATTGTTTTATATATCTTTTCTTCTTTCAACTTGATTCAGATGAGTTTTTTTCTTACTACAAGGGAATGGAAAGCTTTCAACTTTCTTTTGCTAGTATAAGTGTAGAAGAAAATCAGTACTGAGATATTATTGTTTATATAATGTAGACTTTTAAATGACAATTTTAACAATCATGAGACTGAACTAGGTGATGGTGACAATGCCTTTAATTGCAGCAATTAGGGTCAGAGGCAGGTGGATCTCTGTCAGTTTTAGGGCATCCTAGCCTCAGAGTGAATTCCAGGACAGACTCCAAAGCTACAGAGAAACCATTGCTCAAAAAGCAAGAAGTAATAGAATACATGACCGAGAAATAATGGCAGAGAAGGCATGAGATATCATAAGTGAAGGAGTGAAGGAGAAGGAAAGTACCTGATCACATTTTAGTACACATACCAGCAGTAGAGAGAGAGAGAGAGAGAGAGAGCAGGTAGTGGGGAGAGAATGTAAATCCTCAAGCTGATATAATTTCTTCTAGCAAGACTCCAGCTCAAAATATGATTTCCTCTCCAATGCCACCACCAACCGGGGACTGACTAATCAAATACAGGGGCCCATGGACATTTCTCAATCAAACTAACACACAGTACTTATTATTTTCAATTTTAGATGGTATTTTGTTCTCCCTATGAGAATCATGAATATAGCACTCTGGTCCCATTTCTATATACTATTAGTTTTTACTCTTTGATCGCCAAATACCATCAGAAAATGTTTATTTATTAACCATCAACTTTATAAGATTTTTATTTCAAAAGAACTAAAGTGCTATCACTTACCTGTTGTAAGTTTTTCCTTAAATGACCATTGTCTTCATTTTTCATTTCTTTACTCTTCAGTATAGTCATTATTTCCCCCAAAGCTGTTCTAAATAACTATAGTTTTACATTATTCATCAATAATTCTATTAATTTCATTTTCTTTCTTCTTGGTACTTCTGCCCTCTGGTTTGATGCACATTGGAATCCTATTCTTTCCATTTACCTTCATCTAATAGATCTTTTCCATTATCTTCTGGATTAGACTTTCTAAAACAATTTTCTTCTGAATTAGTTGTTTTTTTTTTCCTCAGAAGATTATCCAGTCACCTACTTTGTTTATGCATAGAGTTCCAACAGATTAAGATGGGGGAAATCTGATATTTTCGATCTATTTTAAGAACTAACACAGGATTCGGGCCCCCGACAGGGGCCCGGCGAGGGGGAGCTAGGACTCTCCCCGACCCCATAGACTCCCAGGTCAGCCTGCTCTGCTGGCTCCACCCTGCTAGCTTCCCCGCCAGCCATCCCAGCTTCCATCCAGAGGGCCTTCGGAGTGGTGAGTTGATTCGGGCCCGTGGCAGGGGCCCGGCGAGGGGGAGCTAGGACTCTCCCCGACCCCATAGACTCCCAGGTCAGCCTGCTCTGCTGGCTCCACCCTGCTAGCTTCCCCGCCAGCCATCCCAGCTTCCATCCAGAGGGCCTTCGGAGTGGTGAGTTGATTCGGGCCCGCGGCAGGGGCCCGGCGAGGGGGAGCTAGGACTTTCCCCGACCCCATAGACTCCCAGGTCAACCTGCAGTGCTGTTTCCACCCTGCTAGGCTCTCCCACCTGCCATCCCAGTTTCCATCCAGGTACAAATTTCTGTATTTCTCCCCTCCCACTGAGCCCATAAAATTTCCCCAGTTCAGCTGCCTTGCACACTGGGCCTGCTCTGTAGGGGCATCCCGGAAAGAGGCAGTGCCTGTGCTTCAATACCCTGCTTGGGGAAAGGTAGGCATTCTATCAGTGAACTCCCTGCCCAACAAGGGAACCTGACCCGATACCAGAAGTTCCAATAGAGAGCATTGGATCGAAGAGATGGGCAGACGCCAAGGCAAGACCTCCTCCAACAATCTGAAAAACAACATGAAAATATCAGATCCCAATGACCCTACAACAGAAGGATTTGAACACTCTAACCCAGATGAAGTGGAAAAAAGTGCCATTATGAAAGCAATAGAGTCCCTTAAAAAGGATATGAATAACTCCCTTAAGGAACTGGTCGAGAAGTATAACAAAAAGTTTGAAGAAATGAGTATAGAAATGGATGAGAAATATAACAAAAAGTTTGAAGAAATAAGTAAATCCGTGAGTGATACCCTGAGAAACCAAGAAAAAACAATCAAACAAGTAAAGGAAACAGTCCAAGAATTGAAAACTGAAATGGAGGCAATGAAGAAAACACAAAACGAGAACCGGCTGGATATGGAAAACCTAGGTAAACGAACGGAGACTACAGAATCAAGCATAACCAATAGAATACAAGAGATAGAAGAACGAATCTCAGATTCTGAAGATACCATAGAGAAAATAAATGCTCTGGTCAGAGAAAACGGCAAATCCAACAAATTCTCTTCACAAAACATTCAGGAAATCTGGGACACAATAAAAAAAACAAATCTAAGAATAATAGGGATTGAAGAAGGAGAAGAACTGCAGGTCGAAGGCCCAGAAAATATATTCAACAAAATTATAGAAGAAAACTTTCCCAACCTAAAGAACGATATTCCTATGAAGGTTCAAGAAGCATACAGAACACCGAATAGATTGGATCAGAAAAAAACATCCCCGCGCCATATAATAATCAAAGCACAAAACATAAATATTAAAGAAAAAATTTTAAGAGCTGCAAAGGAAAAAGGTCAAGTAACTTATAAAGGTAAACCTATCAGGCTTACACCGGATTTCTCTATGGAAACCATGAAAGCCAGAAGATCCTGGATAGAGGTACTGCAGAAACTAAGAGACCATGGATGCAAACCCAGACTACTATACCCAGCCAAGCTATTGTTCACTATCAATGGAGAAAACAAAATATTCCAGGATAAAAACAAATTTAAACAATACGTAGCTACTAATCCAGCCTTACAGAGAATATTAGAAGGAAAATCACTACCAACATTCCCAACACGATCTACAACAACTCGAACATCTAGCGACCATTCACAAGCACAAATCAAAGAAGAAAAACACATACACTCTACTACCTAAAAAAAAAAAAAAATGACCGGAGTCAACAACCACTGGTCATTAATATCACTTAATATCAATGGACTCAATTCACCTATAAAGAGACACAGACTTAGAGATTGGATACGAAAACAGGATCCAACATTCTGCTGTTTACAAGAAACACACCTCAACCACAAAGACAGACACTTACTCAGAGTAAAGGGTTGGGAAAAGGTTTTCCAAGCAAATGGACCTAAGAAACAAGAGGGTGTGGCCATTCTAATATCTAACAAAATCGACTTCAAACTAAAATCAATCAGAAGAAATGGAGATGGACATTTCATACTCATAACAGGAACAATTCATCAGGAGGAAGTCTCAATCCTGAATATCTATGCTCCTAATATAAAGGCACCCACATATGTAAAAGAAACTCTTCTAGAACTCAAGGCGGTCATCAAACCACACACACTAATAGTAGGAGACTTCAACACTCCTCTCTCACCAATGGACAGGTCAATCAGACAGAAACCAAACAGAGAATTGAGAGACCTATTGGAGGTATTGAATCTAATGGATTTAACAGACATCTATAGAACACTCCACCCAAATAGGAAAGAATATACCTTTTTCTCTGCAGCTCATGGAACCTTCTCGAAAATTGACCACATACTCGGTAACAAAGCAAACTTCCACAGATACAAAAAAATATTAGTAACTACCTGTGTCTTGTCAGATCACCATGGACTAAAATTAGAATTCAACAACAATGCTCCCCCCAGGAAGCCAACAAACTCATGGAAACTGAACAGTCAACTACTGAATCACCCCTGGGTCAAGGAAGAAATAAAGAAAGAAATTAATCTCTTCCTTGAATTTAATGAAAACAAAGACACAACATACTCAAACCTATGGGACACTATGAAAGCAGTGCTAAGAGGAAAGTTCATAGCACTAAGTGCCCAATTAAAGAAAGCGGAGAAAGCACACATTGGAGACTTAACAGCACACTTGAAAGATCTAGAAAAAAAAGAAGCTGATTCACCCAGGAGGTCTAGAAGACTGGAAATAATCAAACTGAGGGCTGAAATCAACAAAATAGAAACAGAGAAAACAATCCAAAGAATCAATGAATCAAAAAGCTGGTTCTTGGAGAAAATCAACAAGATTGACAAACCCCTATCCAAGTTAATCAAACGGCAGAGAGAGAACTTGCAAATTAATAAGATCAGAAATGAAAAGGGGGACATAACCACAGACACAAAGGAAATTCAGAGAATCATTAGATCTTACTATGAAAGTTTATATGCCACAAAGTTGGAAAATGTAAAAGAAATGGACATTTTTTTAGATAAATACCATATACCAAAGTTGAACCAAGAACAGGTGAACAATCTAAATAGACCTGTTAGTCGCGAAGAGTTAGAAGCTGTTATCAAAAATCTCCCTACCAAAAAAAAGCCCAGGACCAGATGGTTTCAATGCAGAATTCTACCAGAACTTCCAGGAAGAGCTAATACCTATACTCCTTAACGTATTCCACAATATAGAAACAGAAGAGTCACTGCCTAACTCCTTTTATGAAGCTACAGTTACCCTAATACCAAAACCACACAAAGACACAACCAAGAAAGAGAATTACAGGCCAATCTCACTCATGAACATCGACGCGAAAATTCTCAATAAAATACTGGCAAACCGAATCCAAGAACACATTAGAAAAATTATCCATTATGATCAAGTCGGCTTCATTCCAGAGATGCAGGGCTGGTTCAACATACGCAAATCTATCAATGTAATCCATCATATAAATAAACTGAAAGAAAAAAACCATATGATCATCTCACTAAATGCTGAAAAAGCATTTGACAAAATTCAACACCCATTTATAATAAAGGTGTTGGAGAGACTGGGGATACAAGGATCATACCTAAATATAATAAAAGCAATATACAGCAAGCCGACAGCTAACATCAAACTGAATGGAGAGAAACTCAAAGCCTTTCCACTAAAATCAGGAATGCGACAAGGCTGTCCACTCTCTCCATACCTCTTCAATATAGTGCTTGAAGTTCTAGCAATAGCAATAAGACAACATAAGGGGATCACGGGGATTCGAATTGGAAAGGATGAAGTTAAACTTTCGTTATTTGCTGACGATATGATAGTGTACATAAGCGACCCCAAAAACTCTACCAAAGAACTCCTACAGCTGATAAACACCTTTAGTAACGTGGCAGGATACAAGATCAACTCCAAAAAATCAGTGGCCCTCCTATACACAAAGGATAAAGAAGCAGAGAGGGAAATCAGAGAAGCATCACCTTTCATGATAGCCACAAATAGCATAAAATATCTTGGGGTTACTCTAACCAAGGAAGTGAAAGACCTATTTGACAAAAACTTTAAGTCTTTGAAGAAAGAAATTGAGGAGGATACCAGAAAATGGAAAGACCTCCCCTGCTCTTGGATTGGGAGAATCAACATAGTAAAAATGGCAATTCTACCAAAAGCAATCTATAGATTCAATGCAATCCCCATCAAAATCCCATCAAACTTCTTCACAGACCTTGAGAGAACAATAATCAAGTTTATATGGCAAAACAAAAAACCCAGGATAGCCAAAACAATCTTATACAATAAAAGAACTTCTGGAGGCATTACCATCCCTGACTTCAAACTCTATTATAGAGCTACAGTATTGAAAACAGCTTGGTATTGGCATAAGAACAGAGAAGTCGACCTATGGAATCGAATAGAAGACCCAGATATTAACCCACAAACTTATGAACACCTAATTTTCGACAAGGGAGCTAAAGGTATACAATGGAAGAAGGAAAGAATCTTTAACAAATGGTGCTGGCATAACTGGATGTCAACCTGTAAAAAAATGAAAGTAGATCCATATCTATCACCATGCACAAAACTCAAGTCCAAATGGATTAAAGACATCAACATTAATCCGACCACTTTGAACCTGATAGAAGAGAAAGTGGGAAGTAGTCTACAAGATATAGGCACAGGAGGCCTCTTCCTAAGTAGGACCCCAGCAGCACAGACAATAAGAGAAACAATGAATAAATGGGATCTACTGAAACTGGGAAGCTTCTGTAAAGCAAAGTACACTGTCAGTAGGACAAAAAGGCTGCCTTCTGACTGGGAGAAGATCTTCACCAACTCCTCATCAGACAAAGGTCTGATCTCCAAAATATACAAAGAACTCAAGAAACTAGACACTAAAACTCTAATTAACCCAATTAAAAAATGGGGTACTGAACTTAACAGAGAATTCACAACAGATGAACTTCGAAGGGCTAAAAAGCACTTAAGGTCATGCTCAACCTCCTTAGCGATCAGGGAAATGCAAATCAAAACCACTTTGAGATACCATCTTACACCTGTCAGAATAGCTAAAGTCAAAAACACCCACGATAGCCTGTGCTGGAGAGGATGTGGGGTGAGGGGAACACTCATCCATTGTTGGTGGGAATGCAAACTCGTGCAGCCACTGTGGAAATCAGTGTGGCGGTTTCTCAGGAAACTGGGAGTCAACCTCCCTCAGGACCCAGCAATACCACTCTTGGGAATATACCCTAAAGATTCCCTAACATACTCAAAAGCATTTGTTCAACTATGTTCATAGCTGCACTATTTGTAATAGCCAGAACCTGGAAACAACCTAGGTGCCCCTCAATAGAAGAATGGTTAAAAAAGGTGTGGAACATATATACATTAGAGTTTTATTCGGCGGTAAAAAACAATGACATCTTGAATTTTGCATGCAAATGGATGGAAATAGAAAACGCTTTACTGAGTGAGGTAAGCCAGACCCAAAAAGAGGAACATGGTATGTATTCACTCATAAGTGGATTCTAACCATAATTAAAGGTCTTTGAGCCTATTATTCGTGATCCTAGAGAAGCTAAATAAGAAGATGAACCTGATGAAGATTCTTTAGCTATCCACCAGGAGGTAGGAAATAGACAAGAGTCCCAGGTAACCTCGGGTGCATGGGGGGGCGGGAGGGTCAATGGAGGGGGAGAGGGCTAGAGAGAAGGGAGTAGGGGAGGAACGGGGAAAGCTTGGTGGCTGGGGATGGGGGGGAGGGAGGTAGGATGAATATGGGATCAGGGAACAATATATTTCAACTAAGGGAGCCATTTTAGGGTTTACAGGAGACTTGATTATATATGGGATCCCAGGTCCAAGGAGAAATCCCCCAGATTGCTCTCTGGACAGAGGTGAGGGTGCCTGAATCGGCCGTGGCCCATGACCATACTGATGTATATTTTGCTTATCACCATAGATCCTTCGTCTGGCGAAGGACGGCGATGCAGTCGGAGGCCCACATTGGAGCACTGGATTGAGCCCCCCCCAGGTCCGGAGGGGGAGCGGAAGGAGGAGGAACATGAAAGACGAAATCAGTACTGCGAGGGATGCTATCACCCACTGATACAAGGGAACGGATCTGATGAGAGTTTACCAGGGCCAGTCGGACTGGGACTGAACGAGGACGTGATCTAGCCAGATTCTCGGAATTTGGCCGGATTCTCTGACTGTGGCTGGCCCGGGGTCTTTCTGAAAAGCCATTGACTATGACACTGGGACCTGTTTCCTCTGCATATGCTGGATTTTGGGGATCCAGTCTGTTTGGACGCTCGCCTTCCTGGACCTGGAGGGAGGGGGAGGGAGCTGGAGCTTCCCACAGGGCAGGAAACCCTGACTGCCCTGGGGGACGGAGGGGAAGGAGGGGGGGAGTGGGGGGAGTGGGAGGGTGTTGGGAGGGGGAGCGGAAATGGAAACTTTTATAATTTAATAAAATTTACTAAAAAAAAAAGAACTAACACAGTATCATTATTTTTATACTCTTTTGACAATAAAAATCACAAGCCATCAAAAAGTTAAGATCAAGAAATTACAAGAGAACCTGAGGGCCTACAAATGTGCTTCTTTCATTACTGTTAAATGAACAGGTGACTTCAGTAAGATTTCTTTTCAGGTTTATTTAATAAATGAAGGCTCATCCCAATTCCCTGCTGTTAATAATTTCCTCTTCTTGTCTATTGCTCCTTTATACTGTCATTTTCTTGAGGAGTAGTGATAAATATATACTTGGTTAAAACACTATTTGCAAAGCGGTTTTTAGTGCAAATTCTAATAGGCCTTAATAATAAAAACCTAGAGTCAGATAAAGTTCCAAGATTACTGTCTGGTATAATTGTAAAGAGTCTCTGAGTATTTGGTAGGATTTTTTTTTAGGTTTCTATTGGAGGTGTGCACAGAACACTGCCAAAATGTGCACCATTGCAGCTAACCAAGTTGGAACCGTCTTGAGCAGCTGGTACCCAAAACAGGTCTTGTAGTAGCGCTATCAGTATTATGATGTCATATCAACCAGGTAGATTTGTTGTTGTGGGGCCCCATCTTCTTCCTGGAAACTTTAAAGATTTCTGCAGGAAAATTCATTGTTCATTATGGAAAACTTAAACATTATTTATATAGACACAAACAGACATATATATTCAATGAAAGGTACAATAGAGTCAAAAATAGATATGAAGAAAAGTAACTTTTTTTCTAAATTCTGGTTTCTTTCTGTCCCATATCATGGCTCCTGACATGAGACAGAAACTATGAATTTTTTTTTTAACAACATGCTTGGATGCAGAGAGGGACAAAGCCAGTGTCCAACTCCAAAGCCAGTTCTTTCTATCTATCTATCTATCTATCTATCTATCTATCTATCTATCTATCTATCTTCTATCTATCTATCTATCTATCTATCTATCTATCTATCTATCTATCTATCTATCTATCTAATCTATCTACCTACCTATATAAATGTATGTGTATCAGTTACCTAATCTCATAAATTGGATTCTTTTTTCTCGATAATCCTTAGTGGATAGTTATTTTTCCTTTTTTTCATCTTCCAAATATTCAGGGTCTCTTTAATTTTTGAAGATGTGTAATTTCCTGTAAAGATAAGAGCAAAACCCTGACCCACCCTTATAAGGTTTCCTTACCAACTGTATGGTTGTCACCATTGTGGATGAGCTGTCATTTCTGTTTTTCAAGAGGTTTCTCTTTTTCAAACTGAATCTATATTAATTTTGATGGTATCTATAGATTTTATTCTCCTTTGAAAATAAAAGCAAGAGCAAAACCCCTTCCCCAGTGCAGCACATCTGCAGTATATGCATTGTGAGGTCAGCATATACTTGAAATTTACTGGTTGATTCAATTTAGAAGACTTTTATATTATCCAATATTATCCAATTGTATTATCCAATTATATTATCCAATGTCTCTCTGCTGCTGTTGTCCCTTTTTCATTAGTATTAAGAAAATTCAAGGTTAATAAAACATTATGTAATTTATTTGTGGGGGTATTTTCCATACATTTTTGATTGTTTAACAGACCCTTTATAGTTTGATTTGATTTTTCTTTAACTCCCTGTTCTGTAGGATTGTGTGGTATACTTGTAATATGCTTAATAGTATAATAAACAAAAAAATTGTTTCATTTTTGTAGAGACATATGGTGGACCACTATGTGTCTTTATTTGAGCAGGTATACCCATGATGGCTATATGTTCTAATAAATGTATAGTTACTGAATCAGAGTTGTGACTGGAAGCAAGGCAACAGGAACGGTCCTGAGCTGCTTTAGTTTACCAGCTTGGTACTTGTTAAATACTGAGAAATACGCTTTGCTTGACACATTAAAAGATATTAAATCAATTCCATACACAGATCCAGAAACCCAGAACTCACGGGCAGGGAGGAGAAACATGAAGCTGCACAAGTCACTATGTGGCAGCAAGGAACCAAGCCAGGGAACCAGGCCAGGGAATGGGGCAGTTGTGCTTGCACTTGGGAAATTTTCAAGTTGCCATATGCAGTAAGTTCCACTGTGGTGTGTGTTGTACAAAAAACTGTTTAGGTAAGAGCAAGCCAAGCTGGCAGGGTTGGGAGACTGTCTAGGCAATGGACCAGATAGGCCTTTAGGCCATCCACCTGGTAGGCATGGAGTCAGAACCGACATGGGTGCCAGATAATGAAAGACTCTTAAAAAAAACCTACACTAGCTCAGAAATGAGAAAAATAGACATTTATTTAGGGATAGACTCACAAATCAGAATCCTCTGCTGGAATGGAGAACAGAAACTGAATCCCACAGCTGGAAAAGAGAGGCTGGACGCATGCTCTACATTGGCATAAATAGTATAAGAGGCCATGCCCCAGTGGGTGGATAACTAATGGCTGGAGGTTTTCCTTCAGCATTTCTGAGTCTGTTAAAATAGGAAAACTATAATTACAATTATCAATCTTTGACTCTCTCAGAGACCTGAGATGAAGATGACAAATATCCATAACCCATAGAATAAACAAAAACCACCCCCTCACTGATGTGGGATTCCCCTCTGTATGTTGTGAATATCATTGGTTAATAAAGAAACTGCTTTGAGCCAATAGCAGAGCAGAGGTAGGTGGGGAAAAATAAACTGAATGTTTGGAGAAAGAAGAGTGGAGTCAGGGAGAAGCCATGTAGCCCCACTGGAGACCAGATGCCAGAACTTTACCCAGTAAGCCATAGCCACGTGGTCATATACAGATTAATAGAAATGGTTAAATTAATATTAGAGTTAGCCAGTAAGAATCTAGAGCTAATGGGCCAAGCAGTAATTTAATTAATATAGTTTTCATGTGATTATTTCAGCTCTAAGATAACCACACAGCCAAGAACCAACAAGCAGCCCCTCCTCCAACACCTCACCTCTTGAGAATGTGGGCATTGTGTTCTTAAACTTAATTCCTGCTATCTAGGAGCAGTAGCACCTTTAGGGGAACTAGAAAAGAAAAAATTGGGTTAATCGTCAAGTCTTTTAGATTGAATATTCATGCTGGTTGATGAACTATGATCTTTTCTAATCAAGATGTCTCTCTTGTTCAAATCTAACCTTTATTTGGGGTGGGAGGTCCTTTTGTCTATGTGTTGCTTTCATTGGTTAATGAATAAAGAAACTTCCTTGTCCTGTTGATAGATCAGAACTTAGGTAGGCTGGGAGGAAGAATGGCAGACATATGTTCTACATCAACATAAATAGTATAAGAGGCCAGTGGGCAGGTAACTACTGGCTGTAAGACTTCCAACAGCATTTACTGATTTCAATTTATGGTTTCTCCTGAAAATTTGTTTTATTTTCTAAATCTGTTCTTTTTTTCAGAGAAATATGATTTTTTTTTTCTACAATGGGCAATAAGTTCTTTAATTGCTCTGGGAAGGAGTTTCTTTCATGATGACAGGAAGCAACTGAAGCTAATTTGACTTGGGGGCCTGTGAGAAGCTCCTAAAAGTATTTTCCATATGTAAAAGATTACCTCGGTTGTTCTTTGTTGATATACATTCGTTAAATGTCTGTCCTTACCATACCTTCTGCATACTCCAGAAGGAATGTATGTTCTGTTTGGATTATGATTAGAAAACTCATTGTTTCTAGGAGCACCCTGTTTATAGTCCCTTTATATGCAACCTTGTTTACCACAATTGAAACACTTTACATTTCAATTTTGTTTCAAACCTGTGGAAATCAGCTTTCCTATCCAAGCATCATCATGGTCATGAGATTCAATATGAATTGTATTTTGGATCCATCCCTCCAAGGGTGTGGATCTTGTCTTTAATAGCCTAATTACCATTTTCCTTGTCCATTAGTATTTTCACAGGCCATAGAAACAACTTTTATTCATCTAGTTTCTGAATTTGGTATCATTCTCTTTACTGTTTAAGTGATTCTTTATAAGAAATCCATGAAGGCTTCCTTTGGGCCCAAGATAACCCTAGCAAATGACTTGATTTTTTTTCTACTTCTCCAGTTCTGTCCCAAGAATTCAAAACTACTGTATAGTACAAAGCCAGGGGGTGGTAATCATAGAGTTTGCTTTTCTACATTAGCATAATCTCCTTCTCCAGGAAGTTGATTTTGGAAGATTTCCACACCTCTATCTCTACGCTATTATTCAATGGTCTTAGCCTCATTTTTCAACAAGATTCTTCATTGTAATTGTGGACCAGGCACCAAGACTGCTATAACCAAGTCTCTCCAGTCTTGAGGGATAATTGTGTTATGGGTGAACCACAATGTTTAACATATGCTTCACAAAGGTGAATGCATGACATATGAGACAATTTCTTCCTTGAATCTACTTAAATCTAATATTTCCACAGAATTCCAGTGAATGCTTAAATATCCTTGGTGATTAATACCTGTCATTTGGCAGTTCCGGTAAGGTTACTGGATATATTAAATTTATTTTTTTTGGAAAATCTTAGGTTGTTCCTCTCTAACCTTATAACGCAATGCTGAAATTGGTTCTCCTTTAAATTCCTGTGTTTGGATCTGAATATTTTTATGATCTGTTTTAGTAACTTTTTCTAAGGCTTGTATTTTGTCACTCATATTAACCAACTTTTCTAGAGATAAGACAGTAATTATCAAACGAACAATAAAGATTATCAAAGTGGTAATTAACATTATGTTAATTATGGTTAAACTGATTACCCCTTCATTTTATTGTTCCATTTATAAATCATGCATTGCATAATCATAGAGAGACCTAACTCTTTCAATTGTAATAGTGTTTCCTTTTTTTCATTTTTCAAGATAGGGTTTATCTGTGTAGCTTTGGAGCATATCCTGGTACTTGCTCTGGCAACCAAGCTGGCCTCAAAGTTACAGCGATCCACCAGCCTCTGCCCCCCAAGTTCTGGGAATAAAGGCATGTGTGCCACCAATGCCCAGCTGTATTTTACTCGTTTTTTAATGTATAAATGCTCTCTGATTAACTAATTCCTCCCTTTAAAAGTTCTAAATTGTCTTACTAAATCTGCCTATGTTGGCAATGAAGATGTGAGGCTGACTGTAGTTGCATAGAACAGCAGAAGGTTGAGTGGGTTTTAGGGCAGCTGCCTAGTTTGACAGCAGCCTGAGAAGTGGGTCCAAGGAAAACCCATAGCCCACCAGGAGAGAAGAAAGGAAAACCTAGCTGACAGGGCAATGACTCTGGCTATGTATATTTCTGTCCAATGTGAGTGGCTACAAAGACACCAGCAACTAGCTTTTTTGTCTGTGTGTGTGTGAATTTGTGCCTTAAAGTTGGATGCCATCGGTAGCATGAGTTCTAATTGGTTTTAATAATAAAAACCTGAATTCAGATATTAGGTGATGAAAGATTAAAGATCAGAGAAGCAGAGTAATCAGTCACTAGTTCTTATCTCTAATGAATCCTCAGACCAATGAGGTGATCCTGTCTCTATGAATCCTCAGACCGAATGCCTTGAGCTTCTGTCTCTTCCTGTCTTATATTCCTCCTCTCTCCAGCCAGTCACACCCCTTCCTGTCTCTACCACCCTAGTGTTGGGATTAAAGTACTGGGATTAAAGGTGTGAGCCACCACTGCCTGCCTCTGTTTCTCTTTCAGACTGGGTCAATCTCATATAGCCTAAGGTGGTCTTAAACTCACAGAGATCCATCTGACTCTGCCTCCTGAGTTCTAGGATTAAAGGTGTGTGCCACAATGCCTGGCATCCATGGCTTACTAGTGTCTAGCTCTATATTCTGATCTTCAGGCAAACTTTATTTTTTTAGATCACAAACAAAGTATCACCACAACAGTTTTCTATTTCTTTATTTATTTGTGTTTTAAGAATGGGTCTTACTTAATCTAGACTGGTTTGGAATTTCATATTCATTCCAGGATGACCATGAATTCCTGTTCCTTCTGCCCCCAATGTCCAAATGCTGGAATTACAAATGTGAAAGACCATGTTCAAGTTCCCACTGTGTGTGTGTGTGTGTGTGTGTGTGTGTAAATAGCATCTTCAATTATTACCCTTTTAGAAACATTATCCCAGAAATACAATGATTTATCTCACAAATTACCAGCATTTTACAGCAAGCTGTTTAGTGAAAAGTTTATAATTGAAAAAAAGAGAGGGAATAACCAAAATGTTTCATAACAAGAAATTGATTGCATAAATGATGCCTCATTCATAACATGGAAGACCTGTGTCAATTTTCAAAAAATAAGACAAATATGATTTTTTTAGGCATACAATATAATTGTTAAGAATAGAAAAACATTCTGGTGAGCCAGTTAGTAATGAATGACTATGTATGAGATGTTTAACCTCTTTGTAGTGTTATTATTTTATTTTTATTGAGCTCTACATTTTTCTCTTCCCCTCTCCCTACCTCTCACTTCCCCTTTAACCTTCCCCAAAGGTCCCCATCCTCCCAATTTACTCAGGAGATCTTGTCATTTTCTATTTCCCATGTAGATTAGATCTATGTATGCCTTTCTTAGTGTCTTCGTTGTCTAAGTACTCTGGGATTGTGATTTGTCGAATGGTTTTCTTTGCTTTATGTTTAAAAACCACTTATGAGTGTGTACATGTGATAACTGTCCTTCTGTGTCTGGGTTACTTCACTCAGAATGATGTTTCCTAGCTCCATCCATTTTCCTGCAAAATTCAGGATGTCGTTATATTTTTCTGCTGTGTAGTACTCCATTCTATAAATTTACCACATTTTCTTTATCCATTTTTCAGTTGAGGGGCATTTAGGTTGTTTTCAGGTTCTGGCAATGCAAACAATGCTGCTATGAATATAGTTGAGCACATGTCCTTGTGGCATGGTTGACTGTTATTTTTTTAATAAAAATATGTACAATAATATTAGCCAATTCACAGGGTAATGCTCTTAGAATATTGACTGTTATGTAGTAAATTTCATATAAATGTTTTCCATCATCGTTTTAAGCATTGACTTTCAGATAATAGCTTGGAAATGTTAATGCATTTTTCCAGCAGAGGTTTAGTTATTTGCTTTCATTGCATTCTTTAAAATTGTGTTGTATTTCTTAGCATGTTTTACATGTCAATTGAAGTACTATGTTCATTAAGACACAGGCATTTAGTAAGGGATGGACAATTGGAAACATGTCCTGGGAGCATAAATGCCTACTTATTTCAGAACAGTATTGACTCCATAAACATTTTCTCAGAGCAGATGTTCAGTAATACCTTTGACTTTTGGAAAGAGAAAAATAAGGATTTATATAGAAAGCATATTGCCATCCTGGAAATCATTCTTGAATGAATTCATGGCTAAGCTGCTTGATTTTGTGTTACTATAATGAAATATGGAAACATATAAAATTGACTCTAGTGTTCTGAATCACAGCTAAAAAGGACAGAAAAATCACCATTTATTCCTATGTTCTTGGAAGGGTCAGTTAATAGTCTCTTACTTTGTACTTGCTGAGTCTCTGACCTGTAAAATGCATTAGACACCTCAACACTGAATGTGATATTTCTTTTAAGATCCATGTTTATGGCTTCCAAAATTCTATTTTATATTAATTTTGGCAATAGCCTTATGAAATCATTGTGGCAGTTTATTCTCACTTTAGAGATAAGGAAATAGACATTCCTGATGAAAATTACTTCTGATAATGAAATCATGTAAGTGATAAAATCAAGATTTTAGTCTTGATCTGCTAGAATGAGAAAAAATGATCCTTCTACTGTAGCATTCACTTATTAATTCTTTCAACTGCACAAGAAAAAGATCTTTGTAAATATCTGTATTAAATGGAATTAAATAAGTAGAAAAAAATCCTTTTTCCACATAGTCTGTTAATTTGACTAAGAAGAAAAATGTGTAAAACAGAAACTATTATATGTAATAGCAGAAATGATTGTGTTGATACTGTTATTGTCTACAACTTTTAACAGAACAAAGTATATGTTGTGTTATACTAAAACTTATTATGAGATTTGAGATAATCAGGGAACTTGATGAAAGTGTCAAGCAATGAGAAAAGTAGCAAAGTTAATGAGAACACATTAAACATTTATCCTTTAGAGAAAGCAGAAAGAAATTAAGCAAGAAGTAATGAGTGGACTTGTAGATTAGAAAGATGAGATTAGTAATTTGTAGCACTGTGGATCTGGTCAAGGTATGTGTCAATGGTGTTCCAAGAAGTAGGAGATGCTGTTTGACATACAAATATCATGGGAAATGTTTCAGGAGAGTCAAAATAACAAAAATAGAAAATAAATTGGAAGAAGCAAAACCAAAGGAATATATTATAAGGGGGATAGTAATACTTTAATTATTCAACATAAATGAAACATTAAATCATTACACATAGATAAGTGAGAATTTTGCCATATATTTGTTTTCTTACATGAGGTGACTCTAAGTAGAGGAAAATTTAAAAGTACAATTTCATAAGAAACTATATAGGGATTTTTTTTAATTAAGTAGGACATTACCTTTCCACTCTCACCCTCTTCATATATTTTCAACATCTGCAATAGTTGATATCAAGAATCTTCTATTCATATCACAAAAGCAACACATGGGACACTTTAAGTGATTTTATTGAGGGTAATAACTTGAATTCACATAGAATATTGATCTGACTTCTGAACTTTAAGAATATGCACATAGTCAGATTAAATAGTAAACAGGTCTACAGAGAGCTAAATGGCATTGGTACGATTAAAACAAAAGGTTTCTGTAGTGGTTTGAATGAGAATTTCTTCCACAGTGTTGGCTTCTGGTAGAAATATTTGGGTAGGCTTAGAAAGAGTAACCCTCTTGGGGAACTATGCTGCTGGAGGTGGTCTTTGAGAGTTTAAAGACTCAGTGTCACTTCCAGTTTGTGCTTTTGGATTCACGCTTTTGATTCCTGCCACTATTTTGTTACTTACTGCCATACTTCTTCACAGTGATGGACTTTTATCCATCTGGCACTTTAAATGATAATAAACTATTTATTATGTAAGTTACTTTGGTCATTTTGTTTTATTGCACCAAGAGAAAAAATACCTAATGAATTCCATACTTAAATTCCAAATTCTAGCACTAAGGGAATTTTATCAATATCTTCTCTAGTACATGGATATGTGCAGATTGCATAGACCAATAACTAATGAAAATTGGGAGTATTCTCAACAGAATGGTAAGAAAGTGAAGGATTCAAACCAAAACAGATAGGAGAGAATACACTTGTATTTTCTTATTCTTCTTCATAACAGAGTTACTAATCAGCACATAAACCATAGTGCTGTTATGTTTCTGTTGTGATTAATTATGATGATAACAATAATTTCAATCTATATGTGTTGTATGTACACATCGTTTACTTTCAAATACATTCTCTATGCTCAATCTAAGCATTCTCATCTCTTTTGGTTTTATTTTATATTTTAATCATCTATTTATTTTACATTCCACCTGTAGCCTCTCCCAATCCCCCCGAAACATGATCACCCATCCAATGCCCTCCTCTTCTCTTTCCTTCCAAGAAAGGGCAGCCCTCCCATTAACGTCAATAAAACATGGCATATCAAGTTAGATGTAGCACCCCCATCCATTAAGGCATAAGATGACATGGTATGAGGAGCAGCGTTCCAAAGCAGTCAAAGGAGTCAGAGAAAGCTCCTGCTCCCACTGTTAAGATTCCTATAAGAGGACCAAGCTACACAAGTGTAACTTGTATGCAGAGTGCCTAGGTGAGTTCAGTGTAGTCTCTGTGGGCACCAATGAGCCCAGGTTAGTTGTTTATCTGAGTTTTCTTGTTGCGTCCTTGAAATTTCTGGCTCTTCACTCTTTTCTCATTAATCTCTGCAGAATTCCCAAACTCCATTTGGCTGTGGGTCTGCATCTGTTTCCATCCATTTCTGGAGGACACCTCTTTCATGACTATAGGAACAGGCACCAATCTGGTTACAGGAGAACATCCAGGCTATGTATGTGCTATAGATCAGAGTCTTAGCTGGGATATTCCCTTACACAAAGTTGTTATCTGCACCTGAAATGTCCTGCCAATGTCTCAGCAGTCCTTCCCAGTACTCTTCCCCTCCATGCCCCCAGGAACCTAATCGCTCATGTTTCGTATCCCCACTTGTCCTCAGTCTACTCAGAAAATCTCTTATATTTCCTCCTTATAGGAAGATTTTGATGTCTCCTATGAACCCTCCAAATGAAAGGGACTAGAAAAATTCATCCGGAGTGAGATTACCCAGAAAGACAAACATGAGGTGTACTTACTCATTATGGGATATTCCCTGTAAAATAAAGGATAACTATGCTACAATCTACAGACCCAGGGAAACTAGACATTCTCATTTTAAACTTAACTATATGCTCTCCTGATTCAACATAGAGAATTGATAATCTGATTAAATACTTTTTACTTAAGAGAATCTAAAGAAAAAACTAGCTTGGTGTTCCTTTTAAAGGGAGCAAAGAGACAAGTGTCAATATGAGCAATGGAGGAAATGTAAGGGTTTGCAAAGAATGACCAACATGTATAAGTGACTACCTTAGTATTATGGTCAAGGAAAGAAGTTGCTCAGTAAGATGATCCAGTATTCTTAGGGACTTGGAGAATGATGGTTCCTTCTGTAGTGGTGGCAGCAATTACCACAGAAGATAAATACAGGTCTTTCTTGTAGCATTTCCTGCTTTTGTATGATATATCTTTGACAGAATATATACATACTTTACTTCCTCATAAATAAATACTTGTAGTATATTTTATTCCACAAAGTCATTTAAATCCATTATATTGTTGATTTCAAGTAAAACTGACTTTAGAAGATTATACTGCCAAACTAGCAATGCTGATTACCTGGATCAGATACAAAAACTGTGAAAGTTCCCTCTTTTTAATGTAATAAACTTTTAATACCAAATATTAAATCATATTTTGTTTTGTCATTAAAAGTAGATATACTAGATTCAAATTGAGTTGTGCACCCTTGTATTCTCCCAGGTCTTACTTCACCAGAGCAGTCTTCTTCAAATATGAAACACAAAATTTCAAATAATTTAAATTGATTTCTTTTAAGGGTTTATATATATATCAGTATGCACACATGAATGTTTTGATTCCATGTATGTGTGTGAATCAAATGCATGTCTGGTACCCATGGATACCAAGAGAGGGCACTAAGGTCCCCTGGTTCTATAGTTAGAGGTAATTATCAGCTGAGAACCTCTGCAAGCATAGTAAGTGCTCTTAACCATTTAGTCATGTTCTCAATCCCCTTATATTGCATTTGATCATTACTCAAATATCAAACTCAATAATATATCATCAAATTATGTCTATATTTTTCTAAAAAAAAATATTAACTAATATACTTTAACTAAAGTTTGTAACATGATAGATATTATCCTTCATATGATTTGAAATAAAGATCAAAACTTGTCATTAAAAATTATCTATGTCATTGACCTGAGATTCTTCTGGCAACTAAGGAATTCTGAGAGTGGAAGAAGTAATCTTACCCAAAGAAAATCATATCAATTGGTTATGCAACATGATATAATCATCCCTGAAAAATATACACACAATTAACCTTACATAGATTAAGCAGGTTGTAACATAAACAAAGAAAAAGAGGTACTAAATTTTAAATAGAACAAGGGGTTAAACATTGAAGTGTTTGAAGGGAGAAAAGGGAAGGGAGAGACAATGTGATTATAATGTCAGAAAATAATATTTAAAAAATAAGAAAAAAAATCTATCTTTGCATTTTTAAGGTTGGTCATGCTGGCATGTGTCAATAATTCCAGCACTTAGGTGACAAAGGCAGAGAGAACTCTGTATAAGTTCTAGTCCAGTCTTTTTTTTAAAATTTTTTTAGAAGCATATTAGTAAAAATGATAAAGAACAACTCATGTACTATCACTGAGAGAATGCACACACGTGCACACACACACAGACACACACACACACTCACACAAAGTATTGACATAAAAGAAAAAGAAGATCCAGAAAAATACTTAAAAAATAGTATCCAGTTTTTTTTATTTTAAATTTATTCATTCATTTATTTATTTATTTAAAATTTCCACCTCCTCCAATTCTTCCATTTCCCTCCCCTCCTTCCTCCCCCTCGCTCTCCAGTTCTAAGAGAAGTCAGGGTGCCCTGCCTTGTGGGAAGACCAAGCCCCCCCCTCCATCCTAGAAAGGTGTGCATCCAAACAGACTAGGTTCCCAAAAAGCAAGTACATGCAGTAGAATCAAAATCCAGTGTCATTATCATTGGCTTTTCAGTCAGCCCTCATTTTCAGCCACATTCAGAGAGTCTGATTTGATCTTCTGTGACAAATGGAAGCTAACTATTAAAAATAAATTTTTGAAAACATATAATAATATTATGGATGTTGAGACAAATTAAATAGAAGGACTAAGTTTTCTCGATAATAGAATATATTTTTGAGGTCATCTCATAAGGATGTTTGTATGCACATATAAAATTTACCTTAATTTGAAATGTTTATTTGATTTATACTTAACTTTATTCAGAGCTATGATCTCATTTGCATATATCTTTAAATAATGTGTATATTATTTTGTTTATATTTTCTTATATTTTTTCTTTGAGAATTTTCTCTTTCATGATTTTTCATAAGCCTTGGTCAAGGTGGGTTGTGTAAGGAATTTGATAAATATTTCTCTTTTAGTGCTGGGTCCAAATAATCTCTAAATTCTCCCCACTTTGTCTAGCTATAAGTCTGCATTGGCTGTTGCCCACTGCATAAAGATGTTTCTTTGAGGTTCAGAGAAGCCAGTTCTCTGGGTGTAATCATAAAAATTAGAAACAGAATGATTAAATAGTTATGTAACTGATTCAGTGAAGGGTCTATGATGCTTTCAGACACAGGAGTTTGACAGTTACAGTATGAGGTAAGAACTTGCCTTTTTTGGATCAGTTCTAAAATCCAATCAAAAAGCAGTTACCTACTAAATGATAGTCTTACTTCTAGTTTACCAGTGGGCTCATCTTACCTAGTTGCTCTGTGTTTTAGCATGCAGTATCTAGGACTGGGTAACACCACTGACAATTTAAATGTCGTAATTTACGAATAAACATTCCAGACAAGTGTTTTGTAGAATTGAGCTTCGAATATCACTTTTTCTTTGTAAATTGTCTTGCATTTGGTATCTAAGAGAAATACTAATAACTTGTTAATTAAAACAAGAAACTGGGACATAAACATTTTTTGAGACTTTATACACAAATTTCAAGGCATTAAACATATATCCTTCATTCTGGAGAGTTTTGTCAAGCTATTATATTTATCATATTATGTTATATTGTGCTTTAACTTTTCAGCCACCAGTTCTCTCTCTCTCTCTCTCTCTCTCTCTCTCTCTCTCTCTCTCTCCCTCCCTCCCTTCCTCCTTCCTTTTCTCCCTCCCTCCTTCCCTCCCTCTCTCCCATCTCACCCTTGTTTATCATAAACACACATACACAAATACATTCAAAACAATAAGGCATAGTGAATTTGAACTTGATAGAAATTTAGAATAAAATTATCCTTGAAATGGAGGACTCATTCAAACTACAGTATGGCCATTTTCTTTAAGATTTTGCTAGGGATTATTGAATTTTTTTTGAAAGTAATTTTATTAAATTATAAAAGTTTCCATTTACGCCCCTCTTCCCAACACCCTCCCACTCCCCCCTCCCTCTCCTCCTCCCTCTTTGTCCCTAAGAGCAGTCAGGATTTCCTGCCCTGTGGGAAGTTCAAGTTCCTCCCCCCTCACTCCAGGTCCAGGAAGGTGAGTATCCAAACAGACTGGATCCCAAAAATCCAGTATATGCAGAGGAAACTAGTTCCAGTGTCATTGTCAATGGCTTCTCAGAAAGACTCCAGGCCAGCCACATTCAGAGAATCCGGCCACATTCAGAGAATCTGGTTGGATGCCGTGCTCGTTCAGTCGCAGTCCAACTGGCCTTGGTAAACTCTCATTAGATCTGACCCCTTGTATCAGTGGGTGATAGCATCCCTCGCAGTCCTTCATCATTTTCTTCATCCTTCTGCTCCTCATTTGGATCTTGGGGGGCTCAGTCCGGTGCTCCAGTGTGGGTCTCCGTCTGTATCGCCATCCAACGCCAGATGAAGGATCTCTCTGGGAAGAACTCCTAAGCAGTGCAACAGGGCTCTAGTCCAGTCTTATTGCATGGAGGCTACTTGGTCATTTCTGGCAGCTTAGCCCAACAAAGTGTCAGCACATCTATTTCCAGCAGCTCAAATGTGTCTCCCTCTGGCTCTGCCTTCTTCATCCTAGCATTCTATTTAGCTTTCTCCACCTAGCCCTGTTTCCCTACAGCTTGGCTATAGGCCCAAAGCAGTTCCTTTATTAACCAATAAAAGCAACACATAGGCAGAAGGACCTCCTACACCATTTATTTTTCTCCAAACTGCTTCCTGCTGTTTATTGGGTGGAACATTTTCTTTGTGGGGATGTTTAAAGCACCCTTTCAGAGGATCTTGTTCCACCAAACCATATTGGTCTGGAAGCTATCCACAGGTTCTCATCTTTTGTGAAAACAAAAGAACTTCTTTTCCAAAGCAACTTATTCTTAGACTCAAATTTTAAAGTCAAGTTACCTTTATAATACACATGCTGGTTTAGCTTAGCAGTCCATACAATGTAATGTCTCTCTGTGCTTAGCTTGTTCACAGTCAAAAAAAATCAAAGAAAGCACAATAATACACACAATCCAGACTCTCTGTGAATTTTTCATTTTTACATAGCTTATTTTTTGTTACTTCTTTTAATCTATGACTGTCTTTACTCTGTACCTTTTTTAAAAACATTAACTTTATTTTATGACTCTTTATACTCCTTTTCTTCTTTCTCCCAAGCCTACGTACATTTATCCAACACTGTGACCCATTTACGGGTCTTTTTACATCTGAATCTGTCCTACTGTGTATCTGCAATTCTTTACTGTCCAGGACCACTTCTGCTTTGTGCTTTTAAAATGCTAAGCGCATAAGAATCTAAGCTGCAACATTACTAGGTCAAATATGGAACTGTGTGCTTGCCCCACCCAGTCCAGCATGGTGGAGTTGCTTGCCCCTCTGAGCATCTCATACCACCCCACTTCCAGGCACACAGCCAGACCAAGTCACTATCAAGCAAGCTGCAGCAGTTTGCTCACAAACCCCATTCAAATGCTCTACCTCCCAAAAGAGCCAGAGGTGGAGCTGGCAGCATGGCCCAGAAAGCCAGCATTTTAAAACAGTACAACTTTTTTCCTGCTATGACTGAATCAGGAAAACCTCTCTTAAAGGAGCTGAAGCACACTACCAGCAAACAGCAAGAAGCTGTGTTAAATTCTGTATTTATTTTTTCATCTAGAATTCCTATTCTAGCCTTCTCAGATTTTGTGTGGATTTAGTTGGCCCCATATTGGGGCCATATTCAAGCTTACCAAGACCATATAAATATGAATTTTCTGGCAAATTTTTTCTTTGGAGATAGCTGTTAGTAGACAAAGACACATTTGTGTACACAAAATAAATGTGTATGCTTACACATGTGGCTAGAGGTACTTAATTTTTACTAATAGTATTTGGTTGAAATTATCTTCATGCTTCTCCCTATAAATGCTGGAAAACAAATTGTTAAAGAAAAATTAGGGGAAAATTGTCTTTTCGGTGTGCGCATCATTTGGACTACAATTACTAGACTCTCCTCTTTGAAATGCCAAGTCAGAGATCTCAAGGCTTTTAACTTCAAGAAATTGAAAATTCATTGAGGAAATATCATCATAGCTATAACTGCAGATGTAATATAATTAGTACCATAGAGTTTTATGTTATTGTCAAAGTAAAGGTGATAGCTTGCACATATCCTCAGCCAGAAAAAAGATTCAGGGAAGTTTCAGGAAGCATAATATGATCAAAATAATGTGGCATATTAATGTTCAATTAAGTATGGACAAATACATAGAAACCTGCCACTAATTTTGCACATACATATCCATATACAAATATATATATATATAATTGCAAGCATATTCACACACACATAAATATAGCAGTGAATTTTAAGAAGTGATTCTAAATAACAAGAATATTTGAATCTTAATATTGATTTTAAATATTGATACAGTTTTCTGTACTAGAGTATACGGGCTAGGATCTAGAAAGACTTATGTAAAATAATCTATTTCTTAATTTATAGCTAGTATATTTTTAAAAAGATAGGCCTAAGTGAGAAAGTGATCTTATACACTGAACAAGTCAAAATGCAGGATAATTTTACAATTGAGCAGAAGAAAATAATGACAAGTAATGAAATCTATATTAGAGAAGAGTCAGAGTACAACATGCTGGATGATTCCATTCACATGAAACTCAAAGGCAGGAAAAAATATCATTGCCAGTAGAACTTAGGACAGTGTGATCATGAGATATGTATAGGTTAGATGCTATAAAGCCTTAAAACAAAATATACCAAAATAAAACAAAAAAGGGGATCATTAAAATTTGTTTAGGGTTCCCTTGGAAAGGAAACATTATGAACCATGTTTTTTTTAAAGTTTATTAATTTATAAAACTTTCCATTTCTGCCCCTCCTCCCAACACCCTCCCACTCCCCCCACTCCCTCTCCTCCTCCCTCTCCATCCCTAAGAGCAGTCAGGGTTTCCTGCCCTGTGGGAAGTTCCTCCCCCCTCCCTCCAGGTCCAGGAAGGTGAGCCTCCAAACAGACTGGATCCCAAAAATCCAGTATTTGCAGAGGAAACAAGTCCCAGTGTCATTGTCAATGGCTTTTCAGAAAGACCCCGTGCCAGCCACATTCAGAGAATCCGGCCACATTCAGAGAATCTGGTTGGATCACATGCTCGTTCAGACCCAGCCCAACTGGCCTTGGTGAACTCTCATTAGATCAGTTCCCTTGTATCAGTGGGTGAACGCACTCCTCATGGTCCTGCCTTTCTTATTCATGTTCTCCTTCCTTTTGCTCCTCATTTAGACCTTGGGGGCTCAGTCCAGTGCTCCAGTGTGGGTCTCTGTCTCAATCTCCATCCATCAACGGGTGAAGGTTCCCTCTGGTCCAGCCTTCTTTGCTCATGTTCTCTTTCCTTCTGCTTCTCGTTTGGACCTAGGGAGTTAAGTCCAGTGTTCTAATGTGGATCTCTGTCTCTATCTCCATCCATCACCAGATGAAGGTTCTATGGTGATAAGCAAAATATTCATCAGTATGGTTATGGGCCAAGGCCGGTTCAGGCACCCTCTCCTCTGTCCAGAGAACAATCTGGGGATCTCTCCTTGGACCTGGGATCCCCTTTATAATCAAGTCTCTTGTAAACCCTAAAATGACTCCCTTTGTTGAGATATATACTTCCCTGATCCCATATCCGTCCTTCCTCCCTCCCTCCATCCCAATCCCCCGAGCTTTCCCCATTCGTCCTCTACTCCCTTTTCTCTAACCCTCTCCCCTTCCAACAACCCCCCCAACCCCCATGCACCGACCGGAGGTTGCCTGGCACTCTTGTCTACTTCCAATCTCCAGGAGGATAACTAAAGGATTTTCTTCAGGTTCACTTTCTTATTTAGCTTCTCTAGGATCACGAATAAAAGGCTCAGAGACCTCTAATTATGACTATAATCCACTTATGTTTTAAGGGAAATAATTTGTGACTTGTTGCATAAGAATCTCAAAGTGAAATCATACTAAATTTGGAATTATCTCCATTAAAAATAGAAATATGGGGATGGGGACTGGAACAAGAGTATCAAGTAGGGAGGAAGAAGATATATGAAAGAGGGGAACAGGGATGGAATATGGGAAGAAGCACCTAAAATAAAGTAACATTTGAGGGATAGTATCATGGCTTTGTCAGTGTTTTATTTCTGTGAAGAGGAACCATGATCAAATCAATTCTTGTAAAATAAAGCATTTGATTGGTGTTTGTTTACAGTTTCAGAGGTTTAGTTCATTATCATCGTAGCAGGCACAATGTAAATGGAGAAGAAGTTCAGATTTCTACATCTGACTCTGCAGGCAGCAGGACAAGATAGAGAGAGCTAGTGGGCCTGACTTGGTCTTTGAAGTTTAAAGCCCTCCTCCAGTCACATACTTCCTCCAACAAAGCCTCATCTACAATAACAAGTCCACACCTTCCATTACAATGCTGCACTTAATAATCCTTCCCAAATAGTGTCACTCCCTGTAGACTAAGCATTCAAATAGATGAGCCTATGGGGCCATTCTTATTCAAACCATCACATATAAAAATCTAATACATTAGAAGCTGCCTAAAATATAAACATATATGAAGGTAACTTAAATTGCCAAATAATGGGAAGACAGAACCCCACCACAACATATCTTTTGACCAAAAAGAATATTCTATTACAGGGAATGGTTTACATCTAATTGAGTTGTTTACCAAAGGAATCACATGGGGACCCACAAAGAAGCAAGGCTATTGCCAAAGCTATAGGTTGTTCTCTGTAAGTTGATGGCAAGACCCTATTACTGAATATAACATCTACACATCTCATTGAACAGAGGAATAAATCAAACTAGTGCCAACCTATAGCCTACTCCTATGAGCTTAAAATCTTTGGTACAAGAAGGTACTCTACATATATGTTTTTATTTTTGGAAGCTTCTATTGTATTAGATTTCCAAATGTGGTGGTTTGAATAAGAAACATAAACTTCAACCCATACCCAAACCCTCTGTTTTACAATGGTTTCTTGTCTGCAAGATATGCTAGAAAAATGTTGGCACAATTCTTTTGTGAGTAACGAAAATATCTAATTTGACTTAAGGCATATACATTGATATGGAACCCATACCCAACTTTACTATGTCTATACTCATAAATCATTGCCATGTTCAGCTGTCATTAGAGAATCTTCCTTCTGCAGTAGATGGGAACAAACATAAAAACATGTCAATAATTTGTAGACAGTGAAAGACTTCACAATATTCAACCCTAAGTAGGATGTCTCCATCAAATATCTCCCATCAGGGCACAGGGAAATCTGAAGAAGGGGTGACAGAAAACTGTGAGAGCCAAAGGGAATGTAGGACAAACCAAAGAAAAAGGACTTCTATATCAACAAGATCAGTGCACAAAGACTGGGCAACATGCACAGGGTTTGTACCTGTCTGTTCAGGTCTTTACCAGAAGAGTCCTAGAGCTAAAAGAAGTGGACATGTGCTTCCACCCCTAACCAGTAACAATATCCAATTGATAATCACTTACCAGTGAAAATTTTGTTTCCACCAAGGGAGTCTCACTTTATAAATCAACTACTCTTAAGTGTAGCTCACAAGTCCAGCGATAGATGGTCAACAAAATTAACTCAATGGCATTTTTGAAGGTTATTTATTTCTTAATATTGGGTCAGGATATTTTTTGCTTTATATATTTTATTTTATTGTAATCTATCTGTATATTTATTTGTTTATTTTCTCTTTACCTCATTTAATCATGTGGTTTCTTTGCATGTTTATTATACCTTCAAGCTTTGTGGTTTTATGGGATTCTTGAGTGTGCAAATATGTTGGTCCCTTGGTCTATATCTGTTTCTTTAAGCATTTCTTGGGCTCTTTTCCTTTTTTGTTTGTCTGTTTTTCTATTCCACTGTGTTAGTTTTTGTTTTATCTTATATTTTATTTCATTATTATCCTATAGGAGCTGTGTTTGTTTGCTAATGAGAGACAGAATGAGGGAGAATCCAGATGGAGGTGATGTAGGAAGCAAATTAAACGAATGAAATGATTGGAAACTATAATCAAGATACACTATATGAGAAGAAAACTATATTCAATAAAAGGAAAAATAACAAATATAAGGTAAATATAAATTACCCACTAAAGTCACAAGTGGTAAAGAGCTAAGAGGTCTAATTAGTTATCTGAAAAGCAAGTATTAGAATGCAGAAAAAATGATCTGAGAAATACTATATGATAATATGTTTGAAATAATGAAGATGGTATGTAGATGGAAGTTTCTGTCATGCTCAATCCTGCAGCTGTTTAGTCCCAATGAAGCACACTGAGGTTTATATTAATTGCAAACTGTTTGGCCTATTATCTCAGGCTTATTATTAACTAGCTGTTATAACTAAAATTAATTCATAATTATTATCCATGTTTGGTCACGTGGCCTGGTATCTTTTCTCAGTAAAGCATTTTCTTCTTACTTCTTCTGTATCTAACCAGTGATCTTTCCTCTTTTCAGAATTCTCCTAGTTTGGTTGCCCTGCCTATACTTCCTGCCTGGCTATTGGTCAATCAATGTTTTATTAAGCCAATATAAGTAACAAATCTTTGCAGTGGACAAGAGCATTCTCCTGCAGCAAAGGAATAAAGAACATTTCTTAAAGATGATAATGAATGGAGTAGAGTGTGTTTGATAGAGAACATGCAGAACATCAATTAGTAAATCAGGAAATACTGTAGTGTATATACAGATATTCTTTTCAACCCCATTTCAAAACTTTAATAATAGGCAGAAATAGAATAATATACACATATACACATCTAAAGTACACATGTACACAGAAAACATACACATATACACATATAAATAAACACAGGTACACACAAAATATAATGTGCACATATTTAAATATACACATATTCACACAAAACATAAACACATTATTTTCAAGAAAACATGGGCTGATAGTGGTATGACATTCATTTCTGGCAAACCTTATCTTGGGTTTATTTTCCACCAATAAAAAATGACACAATATGAAATATTTTTGAAAAATACCTTTGATCTGGTTATGATGCCACAAACATATATCTTAGCATTTGAGAGTCTGAAGCAGGGTTATCATGAGTTTAAATACATCTTTGTCTTCATAGCAAATGTGCATCTCTAAAACTAATCTAAATACAAAATATTGATTATGGACTAGGATGAAATAGAAATCTAAGTAATTACTGAATAATTTAATCATGAATATAATTTCTGTAATTACAATAAAATTAAAACAAGTTAAATATCAGTTATGAGAATTGACTACTACTTTCTTGTTTGTTTGAATGTTTAATTATGAAAATAATGGCTTTCAATAGTTTATGGACCCATGAAGCATATTAAAATTATGATTTATTCATTATAACATCATGAAAACTTCACTTCATATCAAAAAAAGATGTAGCAAAATTGATACATAGAAAATTTTATTTTTAAATGGAAACTTAGTTATATATTGAAAACACTGAGATGTAATGTGATATATTGAATTCATGAATAACAGATGATAAATAATGCCCTTCAAGTAAGAAGACCAAAAAGGAAAAATATAAGTGACTAAAATTAATATATAAAATGAAATTTCAAATTATATCAGTAATTCATCAAGCATCAAAGTTATTTTTTTTGAATAGTGCAAACATCAGACAAGAATGACTGCAGATGAAAGGTGAGATGTCAAAAATAAAGTCATTGTTTAAAGGGATTCATAACAATATTATGAAGATTCACACATGATGAGACAATTCTAAGCAGCAAGTAGTCTCTAAATTTGAAAATTAAATGGAGTAAAATTTTACTAGATAAATTTTAAATTGAAACAGTATATATATATATATCTATATATGTATGTATACACACACATATATAATGTTTATACATTGTGCTTTTAGTTCTTCAATTATATTCAATAACAAAATCTCAACTTATAAGAAATATTTCCCAACTTGAATGATTAACCATTACTCCGTGTTTAAAACCTATTAAACTCCTTCAAAGTCGCCACCTTATATGCTTAAAATTTTAAGATTACAATTCATCTGAAGCAATGTATCTCACATGCCTTTGAGCTTTCAGACTTTACTTAATCGACTTTTCTTTGATATCACAGTCAAGAATTCTATTCTCCCTAAGAGTTCTTGGCACCACTTCTGTAGCAAGAGCTTAAAAAAAGGAAAGACCCATATATCAAGGCTGTTAGAAAATAAATGATTTCTTAGGGCATGATCTTAACACACCTGATAATATTCCAGGCTGGTAGAGATTTAAACTTTATCTTGCTAAAATTAACTCTATAATACAGGAGTCATTTTATTGACTCACCTGATCCAATTAATCTATGAATTATATTTTTAACCTTACCACTTCATTGTAACTGTGAAGAATTATTTCAGTTTGACATATTTCTTACTTGTCTCAAGTATATAAAAACGCAGGAATTTTAGCACTAGGTATAGTTATAAAACATATGAACCAAAAAGAACTAGCATGAGTGAGGCTTGACCTAAAATAAGTCTGACAGAAAGAAAATGTAAACATAAGAAAGAAATATTGAATTTTGCATTACATAGCATACCTAGCAAGTGTAAGTACAATACAATTAGGTCCACATATGTGTGTATGCATACCTACATACAACTATTTGCATATACATCAGCAGAGAAAAGATAGGTGATGTGTACATTGTTACCTTTTTCCCACTTTATGAAAAAAATTAAAGTTTAATAGCCTTCTATCAAGGTCATATATTTAATAGTTGTGGTAGGAATGATTTTAAGATTTGATCATTTACTCTGTAATACAGTCTAAAATAATCTGATTACTGGTTACTTGCTACAAATAATGAACTCATAGTCCTCTTGTTTTAATTATCTACTAGGTAGTAATATTGTAATTGATTCCACAGAAAGCAATAGCACATTTATTTGTCTTATTTTCCTCTTTTTGATAATTACATTTCTTTCTGGCACTAGCTAGTGCTTTCAAAAACTTACTAATCAACTTCTGTTGAAATAAAACTAGGGCTAGACAGCATAAGCTTCCATAACTGAAGGCTGTTCCAATTAAGTGATTGTGATCTGTGTGTCTCTCCCTGTGTGTGTGTATGTATGTGTGTGTGTGTGTGTGTGTGTGTTTGTGTGTGCATACACACACAGAGAGGAAATGGTTACTTGCTGAGCAGAATGTTTTTCTGAACCACGTCATAAATAAATTTCTAATGGAAAGACAAGAGTGATTACTGAAAATCAGAGAGAAGATACTGTTCATAATTTAGAATCTATGTGGAGAAATTTTCTCAAATGTCCTTAACATATTTTTCCTAGATATCAAAAATTTAGTCTAATTATCAAATGAGCAGTGATTTTAAATATGTCCTGATGCATATAGCAAAGGCTTATGACTGCGATCTACAAACAACTTTTGGTTGTGTTATCCTGTGATGTGTGACTCCTAGCTAGTTCATTTTTATTATGGACACCCAAACTTTGTGTCTGTCTATATTTTCTTGGTAGGGTTTATATGTTTTTGACTTCTATTGGACAGTTTACCAATAACTTTAATTGGAAATCATAAAATTTCCCATAATGTTTCAAAACCTACTTAGATATGAGTTGTTTAATTTGAAGTTGTTTTCAAAGCAGCCAGTTACTTAACCAGAGTATATTTTCATGACAAACACACACACACACACACACACACACACACACACACACACACACACACCTCTGCCTGTGTTTCCATGCAGTCAAGTTGTTGTTCATTTTCAAAATGGGAAGCAGATGGGTATTGGAGTCTCTATATTATAATGCTATGTGGCAGTTTCCCATTACTAAAATGCAAGAATTGATTGCACCTTGGCAAAGGTGTCATAACTGAAGCATTTGTGCAAGCTCTTGACAAAATACAACTAGTACACATGAGTAAAGGTTGTACATGCATACTAACTGTTATACTTCCGTTTTTCAAACAAAACATAAGCATTTTTTTTAAAAAAAAAAACCATAATATCCTGTAATACAATCTTAATGAGTTTTATTAAATTAAAAGCCTGGAGTAAGATACTATGGTGTGAAAGCTGAAAGATCATTGAAGTAAAGGAGCCAGCCACTAGAAAGACGTTTTACCTCTACGGAATTCTTAGACCAAAGTGAACAAGAATCTGTATCTATAAATATTCAGACTGAATGTGCCAAACTCCTGTCTCCTCCTGCCTTAATTTCCTCTCTCCACCCAACCATATCCCTTCCTGTTTTCACCTTCCTAGTGTTGTGATTAAAGGTGTGTGGATCCTAAGTAAGGTGTGAGCCATCACTGCCTAACTCTGTTTCTTTTTGAGACTGGATCAATCTAGGGTAGCCTAGTGTCCCCTTGAACTCACAGCCTTCTGTCTGCTTTTGTCTCCCTATTGCTGGGATTAAAGGTGTGTGCCACAACTGCCTGGCCTCTCTGGCTTACTAGTGGTTTAGCATTCTGATCTTCAGGCAGACTTTATTTGTTACACCCCAAACAAAATATCACAACAGTATCCATTTCTTCTCATATGAATATCTCCTATGGAATCACCCTGTCACTAGGTGAACCCTGCAGAACTTAGGATAGATATATCCATGTGGATGATGCTCCAGAAAGATGTTTCCCTGTTGTTATTTATTTCCTGATGTGCCGAGGCCATTGCCAGGAGGCAATCTTCTATTCCAGCCTGCTACATGTTAGTATGCACAGCAAAACTTAGGTGGAAATGCTGAGGATATTTACATCATTTAATAGCAGTAGTAAAACACAAATTGACAGGAAAATTGCTGACATCATTAGTATGAAGCATTAACATCTGTACCTTACACTTGCCAGATGCATAATATCTGTTAATTATAGTTATAATAGGAAACCATTGGGAACATGAATCAGGATTTATGTGAAACTTTTGCTAGTTTCAGAAAGGCAGAATACTATTTGATTTGTAAATATGAAAATTGTATAAGCAGGTATATTAACAGGTGACCCAAGTCTATCCTATTTCCATTTAAGGGCATATAAATAATCTTAATATTAGTTAAGATAGAAGCATAAAGTTACATTTCCTCTATTCAAAAAGACAGAAATCATTTAAGTTAAAATGTACTCCTATGCTATCTTCTGTGACTTTTATTCATTACTAAAATATACTGATTCTTATCTACCACTACTATTTTATTATTAACTTCAATGTTTCACATTCACATTTTTGTCATTTGTCTTTTTGTGTTAGCTAATGGTTTCTGAATTTGTTTGAGGGTAGAGATATACAGCTGATATTGTATTATAAATAACCACATCTTGAGCTAAGGAAATGGCTCAATGGATAAGAGCACTAGATGCTCTTCTAGATGACCTAGGCTCAGATTCCAGCATCCAAGTCCAGGAGCTCACAAATTCCTGTAATTCTGGCTCCAGGAAATTAGACTTCCAGCCTCCATGGGAACTCACAACATCACACACACACACACACACACACACACACACACACACACACACACACACACACAAACTCTTTAAATTAAAAAGTAAAATTTAAAAAGTAACTTCATCTGTTGGAAGCACATATGGCCTGAAATGAAATATTTAGTCATTTGATGAATTAACAGGATGTGGAAAAGTTAATAGTGGAGCTTTACAGGTGAAAGAAATGGAGAATTTGGGGAATAGGAAAATCATTACTATAGCAAGTGATTGATGACTCACCCCGGGTTTGACAGACTTGACTCTTTTGTCCCTGAGATTTACCCTTGACAAAAGGAAATGAGCGCTGCCATTTAGATGCTCTCCATGTGTTTCTTTACAAGCAGTTTCCAATGTAATACCAGATTCTTCAAATGCCTTTTAATGGCATTTAACAAGACTACCAGTGATTGCCAGGTTTTATCTACTTTGTACATTTGCATTATGTTTTATTTTTCATTTTATATTATCCCTTCTAATGGGTTAGAATTTACTATATTCTATTATTGTTCTAAAGTTGCACATATTTACAACACTTGATTGTATTAGTCTAAGACTTGTGCATTGAGTGGCAATCTCATGACCTGATCATCTTTTATAGATCCAGATCTCAACTATATTTCATTGAGGATGAAATTTCCAATGAATAAACGTTGGAGGACTTTTGGTATGGGAAGACCTTCTGTATGTGTTGTTTTTATTGGTTAATGATTAAAGAAGCTGCTTTCAGCCAATGGCTTAACAGACTCTAGCCAGGCTAGAAGAAATATATAAAGAGAGATTTAGCAGAGTCGCAGAGAATCCATGTAACCCCCCCAGAGACAGACACATGATGGAACCTTGCAGGTAAGCCACAACCACGTAGTAACACACAGATTAAGAGAAATAGGTTAACCAAATATATGAGAGTTATATGGCAATATGCTGTGATTATTTCATGGTCTGGGTAACCAGGAATGAATAAGCAGCCTTTCCCCAATAAATTGGAGCCCCATGTGGCCAACTAAATCCACTTAAAGCCTGAGAGAGTTTGGGAAGGAATTCTAGATACACACACACACACACACACAAAACCGAGTTTAAAAGTTTCTTACTCTGTTTGCAGGTGGCAAGCAGAGAGGTGTCTCCTTTAAGAGGGTTCCTGACTCAGCTTTAGTGGGAAGGACTGCACGGTTTCTTTAAAGGAAGGTTTTCTGATTTGTGATAGTTACAGAAACAGCTCAGACTCTTTTGGGGGGTTGATGCCTGCCACCCACTTCAGGTCCTGATGCTGATGTGTCCACTCAGGATCGGGAAGAAAGTAGCTGAGACCATGCTCAGGGCTCAGCACTCTCTGCCTGGACAGGTGGTGGGATCATGTCTGCTAGGTGTACATAGGCAGGAGAGCATGGTGGATTCCTACCACCATACACAGAGATATTTCTAGGCCTCACACTATGCTGCATGACGTATTTAGCTATTACTCAAATAAAATTGGTTTATGTGTTACACACTCCTTCTCAGAATTAATTTTGTGAGCAAGGCTCCGAACTGGCGGTTCCAGAGGTGGTGGTAATAGTACTTCCGCCATTTTGAAAGGCAGAGAGAGGTGTAGAAGGCACACAGGGCTGTTGTGATCAAGATGCTTAACATTTTAAAAGCTCTCCAGGATAGAGAATGATTACAGATACATAACAGTACAGATTCAGATATAAAAGACCTCTAAATAAGACACAGTGTGTTTAAAAAATGTATGTAGGCTTGGGAGAGAGTCATAAATAGAAGTAAATGGTTTAGAAAAAATAAAAAAAATCTTTAAAGTGACAGAGTACAGACAGTCATAGATTAAAGGAGTAAAGATAATAAAATAAATATTAAAAAGTAATAGAGTAAAAAAGACTAAGCCACATAAATATGGAAAATAAACAGAGAGTATGGATTATGTAATTATTGTGTTTTCTTTGAATTTTTTGACTGCAGAGAGATTTTTGATTCTGAGGACTGCTAAGCTAAACCAACATATAGGTTTTAAAGTTTTCTTGACTTCAAAATTTGAGTCTAAGGATTTATTGCTTTGAGAAAGAGGTTCTGCTTTTTTTCCACAGAGGATGAGAAGGACATTATTAACTCTATATTTCAATTTTGAATTTAAAATAACATGATGAATTAAATTTCATGAAGTATTAAATTATGGCTTAAATATATTCATATATATTCAATGCAATCCATTTTATTTTGAAAATAGCATAAAAACACATTCTAATGGGGTGCATAAATACACTGATGGTTGTCATTGCAATAAAGCAATGGCTGTAGAAAGGAACAGTGTCTAATTCATTTGCAAATGAATTTTGATTTCTTTCTTCCTTTGTTTTTTAAAACAAATTATTCTTAACAATACTGCAAAATTTTCATAGCAAGAGAGATAACCTATCCTTAAAAACAATACAAATAATTTAATTACATTGAACAAAATGGCTGTAAATTAGTTAGTTTTGCAAGTATATATATTAACGAATCAATCCCACACCAGTTATGTTTTAAGGGGTTATTTATTTGGCGGGGGGTAAAACTTACATACACCATAAACCATCAGGAAGGGAGCCTAGTCGCTGGAGCAGGAGCCGGGAGCAGCAGCGGAGACCGAGCACCGGAACCAAGAGCCGGAACCAAGAGAGCCTATTCCGGATATGCTTCTCTTTTTAAAAGAGAAATATACCACACCCCAGTGGGCTGGTATTTCAGCAGCTATTGGCTGACGGAGCGGAAGTCGCTCCCCGCTGCACTGTGGGCTCGTATTTCAGCTACTATTGGTTGAGGCAGCGGAAGTTACTCCCACAACACCTCCCCCTTTTGTTTAAGTAAGAGAGTTCTAAGCCTACTACAAAATTATATACAGTAAGTACAAACCTACATAATTATATACAATAAATACAAATATCCTATTCTAACTAGCTTAAGTCTTGTATAAGAAATAACTTGGCCATGTCATGAAAAGAAAGTAACTACGTTTATATAATCTTCAATCCCATCAAAGATCTGAGAAGGGAAATAATGTTACCTGAGTAATTAGGAAGTGCAATCAAACTTCCAGAACATGTAACAAATCACATAGACAATTGGCTACCTGGGCAAACACCCAAAATCACGTTTTGCAGCGTTGAAGCAACCAACTTTGGCTAAGGCCTAACGTAACTGACATACCATTTTCAAAGGCAAGGAACTTTTCAAAACTATCTTATCCTGTCTTGGCAGGATATGACAGTCCTGTTTTATCCATTTACGGATACTCTGTAACTCTGTCAGTAGTTGAGGCATGGGCATTTCTTTACCCAAAGGCCAGTTCTACCAAGAAGAAAGGCTCCAGGTGGAGTGTCTTTGGTGCTCAACATTCTCTCGGGAATAGATCAGTGTTGCCAGGAAGGATTGTGTCTCCCTACCACAGAACTCTGAGTTAGATTAAAGGCCGTTTTCTGCAGCTCTTTGAAGAGGTCGAAGACTATCTATCTATACTGAATATAATCTCTATGTATCTAAAGAACCTGATTAGTCTAATTATAAATGACAAACTTAGATGACTATTGATCTATATTATTCTCAATATCTATCTAACTTAAAGACTGAAATAGTAAACAACTGTGCAATAAATGGGGACAATATGACCTCCAAATATAAACAATGTGCAAGTATACATTGCAATATGGTAAATATATATATCAATACACAAACAATATATAAGTATCTTAATCAAAGGTAGAAGTGTACAATGCAATATGGTAAAATATACATATATCAATACAATATATATATATATGTCAATACATAAAAATGTTTTAAACAGAGGTAGAAGCATGCATGCCTAAAATAGTCAACATAATTTAAGTTTGTATCAATATATAAGAATCAATACCAATATATTTGTCTAAAAACAATAACTCACAAGTACAAAGCTATTATCCCATAATCCAATTATCCCTCTTTTTTTTTTTGGATTCCTGCACTTATAAAATTCCTCCCCCAACCCTCAACCCTATACTAATTATAACCAAACCCTAAATGATGTCCCTAAACCCAAGGACAAACTTTACTGGGAGAGGGGACGTCGTTCTCTAGAATTACTTCCAGCTGTCATGGGGGCGACGTTCTTTCTGGGGGATCCTGTGAAAGCAAAATGATGGTTAAATTTCAAGATCAATGTCTTTTAGAATTGCAAATAGTCTCTGAGTATTTTGTGGAGGACTGGCCAGAATGTTGTACAAGATGTGCATCATTTCAGCTAACCACGTTGGAATCGTCTTGTGTAGCTGGTACTCAAAACAGGTCTTGTAGTAGCGCTATCAGTATCATGATGTCATATCAACCAGGTGGAGTTGTTGTTATGGGGCCCCATCTTCTTCCTGGAAACTTCAAATGTCATTGCAGGAAAAACTTATTGTTCATTGTGGAAAACTTAAACATTAATCATATATATTAATCATATATTAATATCATATATTATATGATTATAATAATATATAATCATATATTAATCATATAGACATATACAGACATACATATATTCAATAGAAGACATGATAGATATATTTAATGAAAGGTATGATAGATATGAAGAAAAGTAAAGATGTTTTCTAAACTCATATTCCTTTCTGTCCCATATCATGGCTCTTGACATGAGACAGAGATTCCAGAAATTCTGGGTTTTTCTTTTAACAACAGGCTTGGAATTAGAGAGGGACTGAGCCAGAGTCCAACTCTAAAACCAGCTCTATAAATTTAGAAATATGATTTAGTATATTTTACTTATAGAACCTATTTAGTTTTTTTGATAGTCCTTATTGGGCCATTATTTTTCATCTGTCAGTATTCAGATATCCAGGGTCCCTTGAATTTTTCAAAAATCAGTATTTTCCTGTGGAGATAAGAACAGAACCCTGCCCCCATTTTATATGTTTTTCTTACCAACTGTATGAATATCATCATTGTGGATGAGCTGTCATTTTCTCCTTTCCAAGAGGTTTCTCCTCTTCAAAACGAACCTTTATTAATTTTGATGGTATCCACAATTTTTCTTCTCCTGTGGAAACAAGAGCAAAACCCCTTCCCCAACGTAGCATATTTCCTGGCCTCCATTGAGAGGTCAGCATGTCTTTGAAATAAACAGGTTGGTTTAGTTCAGAAGTTTTTTCCATTATCCAATGCCTCTCTGCTGCTGTTGTTCCTTTTTCATTAGCATTAAGAAAATTCAAGGTTAATAAAGCATTATGCAATCTATTTTGGGGGGTATCTTTTGTCCCTTTCTGTTTGTTTAGCATATCCTTTATAGTACGATTCGATCTTTCTATAACTGCTTGACCTGTAGGATTGTATGGTATACCTGTAACATGCTTAATATTATAATAAGCAAAAAATCGTTTCATTTTCCTAGATACATAAGCTGGACCATTATCTGTTTTTATTTGTGCAGGTATACCCATAATGGCCATAACTTCTAATAAATGCGTGATTATTGAGTCAGCTTTTTCAGAGCTTAAAGCGGTTGCCCATTGAAAGCCTGAATAAGTGTCAATGGTGTGATGTACATATTTTAACTTGCCAAATTTTGGAAAGTGAAACATATCCATCTGCCAAATTTCATTCCTTTTAATACCCTTTGGATTAGTCCCTGCAGGCAATGGTGTTTGGTTATAAAAAGAGCAAGTAGGGCATTTTTTTGCAATCTCCTTAGCTTGTTGCCATGTAATAGAAAACTCTTTTTTTAAGCCTTTGCTATTGACATGATGTTTTTTATGAAATTCAGATGCCTCCAGCACATTATCAATCAATAATTGATCAATATCTGCATTACCTTGTGCTAGAGGACCTGGCAGACCCGTATGGGATCGGATATGTGTTATATACATAGGGCAGAGCCTGTTTCTGAACATGTCTTGTACCTGGATAAACAATGAGGTCAGTTCTGTATCATCAGGTATAAATTTAGCAGTTTCAATATGTAAAATAACTCTTTCTGCATATTGTGAGTCAGTAATTATATTAAGAGGTTCTTTAAAATCCCTAAGCACCATAAGGATGGCATATAATTCTGCCTTCTGGACAGAATCATAAGGACTTTGTTCCATTTTATTCAATTCTTCTGATTTGTAACCTGCTTTCCCTGATTTATTAGCATCGGTATAAAATGTATGGGCTCCGGTTATTGGAGCATCACGGACAATTTGAGGGAGGATCCAAGAAGTTCTCTTTATAAAGTTAAGTCTCTTGCTTTTTGGGTAATTGTTATTGATTTCTCCCAAAAAATTAGCACAAGCTCTTTGCCATGGTTCATTGTCTTCCCACAACTTTTTTATCTCATCAGCAGTGAAAGGCACTACAATTTCTGCTGGGTCTATACCTGCTAATTGACGAAGTCTCAATTTTTCTTTTATAATCAATTCAGAGACTTTTTCCACATAAGTTTTTAATTTTTTACTTGGTTTGTGTGGTAAGAAGATCCATTCTAAAATAGTATCTTCCCTCTGCATTAAAATTCCTGTAGGAGAAATTCTGGAAGGTAATATAACTAGAATACAACTAAGATTTGGATCCACCCTATCTACATGTGCCTCCTGTAATTTTTCTTCAACCATCATCAGTTTCTTTTCTGCTTCAGCTGTTAACTCTTTGGGACTATTCAAATCTTTGTCACCATCTAAGGTTTTGTTTAAATGAATTATTAGATCAGATGTTATCCCAACAGCTGGTCGTAGACTGGAAATGTCTCCCAATAATCTTTGAAAGTCATTAAGAGTTCGTAACCGGTCTCTCCTGATTTGTGCCTTTTGAGTCTTAATTCTTTGTAAGCCTATTTTATAACCTAAATAATTAACAGAATCTCCTCTCTGAATTTTTTCAGGAGCAATTTGCAATCCCCATTTAGGTAATACTAGTTTTAGGTCTTCAAACAGCCTTTCTAAGGTATCTTTGTTTTGATCAGATATCAGGATATTATCCATATAGTGGTATATTATGGACTTAGGAAATTGTTTGTGTATAATTTTCAATGGTTGGCTTACAAAATATTGGCACAGGGTGGGAGAGTTCAGCATTCCCTGTGGGAGGACGGTCCACTGGTACCTCCTTGCAGGCTGAGAGTTATTATAGGTAGGCATTGTGAAGGCAAACTTTTCTCTATCTTTTTTTTTGTAATGGTATAGTGAAGAAACAATCTTTCAGATCAATAACTATAAGAGGCCATCCCTTTGGTAACAGGGAGGGAAGAGGAATTCCAGATTGTAGAGGGCCCATAGGTTGAATAACCTTGTTGATAGCTCTAAGATCTGTGACCATTCTTCATTTACCAGATTTTTTCTTAACAACAAACACAGGAGAGTTCCAAGGGCTGGTAGAGTCTTCTATATGTCCAGCATCTAATTACTCTTGTACCAGCTGTTCTAAAGCCTGTAACTTTTCCTCAGCTAAAGGCCATTGTTTAGTCCATATTGGTTTCTCAGTCAACCATTGTAGAGGCATGGCTGTTGGTACCTCTGAAGAGCCATCAATTGTGCTGTGTTCTTGTATAGCTCTAATGGCTGGTTTCCGCCATCTGTAATATCTTGTAATATTGTCCTCAGAAATATAGGCTCTGGAAGCAGCAGGAATGTTAATTTGGGTGTTCCATTGCTGCAATAGGTCACGGCCCCATAAATTCATTGCAATATTTGCTACATATGGCCTTAGTTTTCCTATTTGTCCATCTGGACCTATATAATTGACCCATCTCGTGCTTTGTCTTACTCGAGATAGGGTTCCAATTCCTAAGAACTGAATATCTACCTCCTGAAGAGGCCAATGCGGATGCCAAGACTCTGGTGTAATGATACTTGCATCCGCACCTGTGTCCAGTAAGCCAGTAATAAGTTTGCCATTTACACACACTCTTAGCTGTGGCCTTTGTTCATTTATAGAAGTCTGCCTGAATATTCGTTTACTTTGTCCTCTTAGATTTCTTGATTCATTCATCACATTTAACTCATCCTTCAGGCCGTTATTGCTTTTAACAGCAGGCATGGGGCATTCTAATTTCCCTGAAGAGGCATGTTCTCTGCAGTGATCGGAAATGACTGGACCACATTTGCCATGGGGGCCTTCGAGAGGCCCCCTATTGAGTTTCCCGATGGCAACGGGTTGCCCTGTTTATCTCTTGTTGACCTACACTCATTCGTCCAATGCCTGCCCTTTCCACATCTCCTACATAAACCTGAAGGCTGAGTCCTCCTATTTCTGTTATTCCTAGAAGAGGCATTATTCCTGGACTTCCATTGTCTGCAGTCCCTTTTCATGTGTCCCATTTTGCCACAATGAAAGCATTTTGTAATCTGATGTCTCCTTTTACCTTTGGAAATTGTTTCTTGTACCCATGTTTCATTGCCATAATCAAATGTATCAACATTCATTATATGTATGACTCACGTTGCAAGGAGAAATTTAAAAATCCGTGCCGAACAGGGCAAAGTAAGCCGGCAGAGACTGTCCGGACCTGTGTATCCTGGGAGGCCGAGCTGGGGGTGGGGCGGTGGGGCGGTTCTTAAACCAAACGCTGGGCGCCAATTATTAATGAATCAATCCCACACCAGTTATGTTTTAAGGGGTTATTTATTTGGCGGGGGGTAAAACTTACATACACCATAAACCGTCAGGAAGGGAGCCTAGTCGCTGGAGCAGGAGCCGGGAGCAGCAGCAGAGACTGAGCACCGGAACCAAGAGCCGGAACCAAGAGAGCCTATTCCGGATATGCTTCTCTTTTTAAAAGAGAAATATACCACACCCCAGTGGGCTGGTATTTCAGCAGCTATTGGCTGACGGAGCGGAAGTCGCTCCCTGCTGCACTGTGGGCTCATATTTCAGCTACTATTGGTTGAGGCAGCGGAAGTTACTCCCACAACATATATATTTTCAATAATTCTTTTTTTTTAGGTCACAGAGACTCAATAATCCACTAGAATGTGGTCTAAGAGAATACATGCCTGCTTTGCAGTGATCAAAACCATTTAGCCATTGGTACAGTAACTTCTTTACTTAATAATATAGCCATTGTTTAAATGCAAGTCTTTATCATTCTTTGGGGATAATAATTACTATGTGGGTATAGACTATTAATTTTGACAGTGGTTGTCATGGCAGTATTGAGAAATAGCAAGAGTTAAAGTAAGATATTTTAAATATAGAGTAAAATTAAGTTAGCATTTAAGTCAACTAAGAAGTGTTAAGAAATGTAAATGTATTAAATAAAGACTAAAGTGTCACTAGCAAACAATGATGAGCATAAGAAAATTCTGTCATAATAAAAAAGCCAGGAACAGTCTTTTCATTGGAAAAAGAGTACATAAAGGTACAAGAAAACATCATGACACTCTAAGAACAACTCTAAACTGAAATGATTTGATTAAGGAAGAAGTGAACTGAAAATGACCAGTGAACACATCAGAAACACGGTATATATTTATTTTCACATTTCTACTAGGGCTATTTAAACAACTGATGTTGAATTCTTTGTTATTTATTGAGATATAGGAACTTTATGCACTTCTATATGTTATTACAGTGAATTATAAATAATTGTTTCATTAAATCTCACCATCTATAAATTGTTGTCTGTTAAGGCTCTAAATGTCTTCATGTTTTATGAAATTTGAGGTCAGTGTGGATTTTACCTCTATAATTATGTACTATAAATTTGCCATGTTCTCAAAGGAATTTTCTGTTTGGCTGAGAACCCTATACTACTTCAGTTTTGGAATGGTTTCGGCTGTTTGGAATGTTTCACTCTTTGACTTTATTTTTAAATGCAAATTCTTAGATTATTACAATTTTTGTTAGACTTGTATGTTTACATAATATAACTTCATATTCATTCCATCCTTCTTAATTTCTCATTCTAGACTGGAAAGAGTAAAAGTAATCCAGGATTGCTTTCAATTTACCTTGGGTATAAAGATTGGGTCCTTATTTCAACCCTCAAAGAAGGAGAATGTTATAAATTCAACTACTTCAAAGGTACTGAACAATCACTTTTGATTATGAGTAAGAGATGCATGCTTTGTTCAAAGGCCTGTAGAATTTGTGTTGAATGAGGTAAAAAGAGGAGTTGCTCATCATTTTTTTCTGTCTCTCTTCTATTCATTGGCAGTTTGAAACAGATGGATCTTTCTATTATTACACATTAGAGAGATTGAACAAATGCTTCATGTTGCTTCATTGCTTGTTTCTGATAGAGATTTCTTTGATATCTTTTTTTCTTCAGACAAGAGTTAAGATGCATGTATGAGTTTAGGACAAAAACAAACAAACAAAAATCCCTAAGTTTGATCATCACTTGATCACCTTGGCTTGAATTTATTTCAGTCTCATCAGTTAGGCAACAGAATACTGAGGATTCAAGGTTTCTTACATGATGTTATTGACATCTCAGATGCCTATTCAAATATTTCCCACATCTTTTTCTTTATAAGAAAATTTTCATTGTGTTCAGATAGGCATTTCCAAATCATATGATACATTTTGTGACTTTATCATGGTCAATGTATATATCTGATTGAGAATCAATCTACTTAGAAGTACATGTAATGAGACTCAACATTTTTTCTCTTTCTGTTATTCCATATTACAGTGTATGTGATTCCCTATTTTACATTTGTATTATGCAACTGTTGTATGTGCCACCAGAAGTACTGTAACCATTTGTCTACTATCTAGATGATGATGCCAGAACATAGAGGAGAGAAAATCCTAAAAAAAAATCACACAGTGAAGCTTAAAAACTGTAACTTAAGCATAATTATAATTTACTGTTATTTAAAAAATGGCATCATCTGCTGAGTTAATTAGAATCCAAGAATTTTGTTCATTACAAATCTGTACCCAACAAATACATCAAAAATATACATTGAAGCTGGGTGATGGTGGCACATATCTTTAATCCCAGCACTCAGTAGGCAGAGGCAGGTGAATCTCTGTGAGTCTGAGGCCAGCATGATCTACACAGAGAAATTCAGGACAGGCACTAATGCAAAACAGAGAAACCCTGTCTTTAAAATTCTACACACACACACACACACACACACACACACACACACATACACATTGAGGTTTGCTACTTTGTTGAACTGGCTAAAGATCTATCAAATCTATGAATAAATGTGATGTTGCAAGCCATGTTTGTTAAGAATATAATTCAATCTATTTATAGAGATAAGGGATAGCAAATGGCTGCAGGGTTTGGGGTTTCAGAACTCTATTGAACAAATAGAATGAAAAAAAATCATGTGACTAAGGCCAGTTCTAGCTTTTCATTTCAACAATCCAGTCCAAAGAACAACCAGTCCATCCATTACTGAAGGAAAATACATAAATTTTCCTTAAATTTGAAAACAGTGTGCAGAGAATGACAGATCTGGGAACATTATGTTTTAAATAGGATATCTTCATCACATCCCTCCCCTCAGGTTTCAGAAGGAGAGACAGAAACAAAGATTGTAAGGGGATGGAGGATATGAAGGAAACAAAGTGTTCTAAATACAGGAGGATTATTACACATATGATCTCCCAGAGACTGTAATAGGATAAGCAGGTCCACAGGGATCTGGGCCAGATGGGGTCCCAGTGCTGCTAGAGGAAGTAACCACAAGCCCCCATCCCTCACATAGAATCTATTTTCAGTTGCTAACTGGTTACACATGCACGAAAAACTATTTTTTTTTCTAGTGGAGTTTCACTAGTTATGCAGACCATTCTTAAAGGCAGGCCCCATATCCAGCAGTAGATGAACTCAAAATGATCTCAAATGACATTTTTGGAGGTTCTTTTTCTCGTAATGTTTTGTATATGTGTTATTTGTGCATATATTATGACTACCAGTTTTTTTGGTTTTTTTGAGATTTTTGTATGTGAACAGGCATGTCTCTGTATTTTTATGTTTCTTTCTTTTTTGCTTTTTCATTTTGCTTGTTTATTCTGTCCTATTCTACTTTTGATTTGTTTTTTCATCATATTCTATTACTATGTTTGAATGCATATATATTTTATTAGACAGAGAAGAAGAGGGTGTGAATGTGCATGAGAGGAGAGGTAGGGAGGATCTGGGAAGAGTTTGGAGAGGGAAAACCATAATCAGAATATAGTATATGCAAAAAATCTGTTAAATAGAAAAGAAATTCAAGAAGAGAATATCTGAAATAACTCTTAAATTTATACATCCACTCGTGTACTTCTTAAGCAAAAATCTAGCCAGCAAGGATAAATCTTCAACGTCATTATCAGCTTGATTTCTCCATGTTTAATGATTTAAGTATGTGGTATCTTCAACAATAGTGCCTTAATGTCAAATTCTAGGGGTTAAGACTTAGGGGGGGACATTGTGTGACATACAGGGAACTTCATTGGTCAGCACCTCCAAAAGATGTAGCCCATTCCTAGCAATGCATTTTTTTCTTGTTACCCTGTGGCTTGTAGAAAGCAAATTGCCACCCCACAGCTACAATGTACAAAGACCTTAAAAACTAAGCAGCAAGCAAGCAAACAACAGCAGCAATATACAATTGAAAAATGGGGCATGGAATTAAATAGAGTTCTCATAAGATGAAATTCAGATGACTGAGAAACACTTGCAGATACTTTCAACACTCTTGTTCATCAAGGAAATTCAGATTAAAACTACTTTCAGATTTTATCTACCCTAGTCAAAATGTTTAAGATTTAAAAGAAATGGTGATGAAAAGTGTATAAAATTCAAGATTTGTATAGATGATTCAGTGGTCAAGATCATTTGGCCATCTTGTAGAGGACCTGCTTCCTTTACACACCCACATGATGGTTTAAAATCATCAAAAATTCTCTTGCCACGAGATCTGATTTTTGACTCTGACCTCTGTCCAAACCAAATACACACATGGTACCCATACATACATGCAGACAAAATACTCATACACATAAAATAAAATAATTAAAGAAAATTGCACAAAATTAAAATTGAAGTGTTTTCAAGTAATTTTGTTAGAATATGAGCATAAGTAGTTGGTAATGTTTTGTTTATATCGCTTTTTTTTATAATGGGCAGCCACAGCAACACTTTTATTCATTGAAACACAAGACATTGATGTAGAATCCATGCAACTGACGTCTAGTTTACTCTGCCTCAATTATTCTTCTAGTGAAAACTGGGCTCACTCCCTATTGTGTAATGTTATTCCTAGTGAGATGTGAGCAAGTGTCCACTGATTCCAGATAGAAAACCAAAGAAAGGATACATCCACTGTTCAACTTGGTGAAACAATAAATTCTATTGGGGTTGTTTTACCATAGTATGGGAGAAGGGGTTACAGGAGCATAAGTGACTTAAAAGTACCTGATCCTCAGAAAGTTACCTCATACTGTGTGACAGCAAACTAAAGCTGCAACCCTGGAGATCAGTGCTCAACTTGTAGGTACTTCAATGGATTGTAGAGTATCTCTTCTAAGTAAATTAAGTGGTCTTAGCCTCTTCCCAGTACCTTGTTCTTTTTCTCAGCTAGTATTTGTCTCTAAGAGGTAACTCAGCTGTTCTTTGCTTCTTCCAGGGAGTGGGAATGTCCTGCAGCATGCTTGAATATGGAGGGGACTAGGGTATCTGGTAAGAATCTCGCTGAAGCCTTTGAGTTCTCTATTTCCTTCAGGATGAAATATTTCACTTTACTTAGAATACTCTGTACAGTGAACTTCACTCTAAGGATTTATCTTAATGGAAATTTGCTTTTGTGATTGGTTTTGTTTGATTTAGTTGCTGACCAGACATGCAAAAATTTCTCAAAAAAACTGTTGATTAAATGAATATATGAGCTGGTGAATAATAAAATTACTTCATACCTGACATAAGTTAGACATTTTCCTGTATGTTAACGATCTTTAATTTTCAAATAAGCATTCAGTTTAGTATAAACAGAGACTGCTTATTTGTTCCCGGCCACCCAGACCTGAATAATAACACAGAAACTATATTAATTACAACACTGCTTGGCCTATTATCTCAGGCTTCTTATTAAATAACTCTTACATCTTAAATTAACCCATTTCTATTAATCTGTGTGCCAGCATGTGGCTGTGGCTTACTGGTAAGGATCCTTACTGTCTGTTTCCTTTGGCAGCTATATGGTGTCTCTCTGACTCCACATACTCTCTCTATATGTCTGCCAGCCTGGCTATATTTTTCCCTGCCATAGGCCGAAGCTGCTTTATTCATTAGTCAATAAAAGCAACACATATACAGGAGGACATCCCATTTCAGTGTAAGGCTCAGAAGCCCCATTTTGTGGAACAAGTTTTTGAAGTCCAAAAAGGTTAAGTGACTACCCAGTATACAAAGAAGAACCGAAAATTCAGCTTACTAGTTAACACTTTCTGTATCATTCAGGAAGAAAAAATTCACCAAGAGTAGGAAAGATTTTCATTAGGCAATCTTAAACTGGCTTAGTCTCTCTATTATCTTGGGATATTTGCATATTTAAGAAATTGTCTTGGTTTTAGGAACGATTTAAAGTGAGACAGACAATGTTAGTCTTTTTCAGTAAAGTAAATCTGGTTCTATAGCAATTTGAAAAGAATTTAATTTCAGAATGAAACCTTTAAATAAATCAGCCACTGGGCCTTGAGATAGCAAATGTGCTTATCATGGTGCCATAAGTACCACCTGTCACAGTTGTCTCACAGATGATAGCTATAAATTAAATACCACATGAAGTTAAAAAGAGCCATGGAGATAGACTGCATTGCTAAGACCTAATAACTAGTGCTAGTGAAATATTTTGTAGTATAAAGATGAAACTAATAACAGTCATTATGGATCAACACTGTTCCACTTAGGGACTCAGATTCCATTTGCTCGGAGGATTGAAAAGTCCAATTTTATAGTTGGTAATTTTGTAGTTGCACAAGGTTTCTTTATGAAACTGTGTAGCAATATTTAGTGTTTACGAATCAAATATTGTATTTATTTGTTTCTCTCTCTTCTAAGGCAAATAAAGTTGCAACTGTTCTTACCAGGTATGCCAAAGTGTGGGTTTTTAAATGTGGTTTTTATATTATCTCTTGTAGTTTGACAGTAAATATTCATTAGACATGTCAAACAAATTCATGGCTTGATACCCACGATTGATTCTAATCTCATGTTTCACATTGAAATCTCAGTGGGTTGTAGAGACCTCTCAGAAGTTAAGATTAGTGGTGGCTTTTCTAGAGGAACATCTTTGATTCCCTGCACCCACATGGCAGTTCAGGGAAATTAGATGACATCTTCTGGCCTTCACTAGACCAAACACACAGTGGCACACAGACATATATTCAGGCAAACAATCTATACACATAATTTTAAAAAAAAAGTCATGGGGGCATCAGACATACCTATGACTGTTTTATGGCACTGAAAGTTTTTCATATAATTACTCTCTGGGCTAGTCTTGGCATTGGTACTTTAAGAAAATTTCCTAGGGAGTGATACTGTGATTGAGAGCCATTCCTCTAGAACTATATATTAGTAGCTTTTCTATTACTGTGTTAAAATCCCATGGCCAAGGCAACTTATAGAAGGAGGAATTTATTTGTGCTTATAGTTCCAGAGAGATAAGAGTTCATCATGTTTCAGGAGAATAGAGTAATAGACATGACTCTCAGGCATAATGGCAGAAAGAGAAAACGCACATCCTCAACTGTAAGCATGAAACAGAACTGTCAGTACAGTAAAGTTTAAGCATGTAAATCCCATGTCTAGTGACATGCTTCCTTCAACAAGACCACATTTCCTAACCTCCACAGACAGTGTTACCAACTGAGGACTATGTATTCAAATTCTGAAACCTATGGGACATTTCTCACTTAAACTACCTCAAGATAGATATTTACCCTAAGAGACACAAAGCAAAACTGTATATATAATGGAATTACCTTGCTTTACAACATAGTTTTAGTTTGTATTGCAAAATGAGAAGACCAGTACTACATTAATCATTAAATCATTAATCATTAAAAGAAATCTGTGTGTCCTTTAAAATACTCCAACTGGGTGACCTCATTAACTTCAATTAAAATAATTCCTACATATAGACCCATCTAAATTGATACTCCTGTTCTTGAAACTCTCTTAAATTCAAGTACAATGCTTAAGAGCTTCTCTGCTTCATTTCTCACTTGCAATTCCATGGGATCTTTAAATACATAGGGTTAAAAATGACACCTTTTCTTCCTCTGGATACTGGATTAGAGCCACACCACTTACCACAGAAAAGCCTTCAATTATCATTCACCCACAATTTTGACCAAACATAGACTTTTAGTTATTTCCAAACACCTTTTCTCCTTACCGTTCTTCCATACCTGCCTTATCCCACATTTTCTTTCAGCATGCCAGGAAAAAAAGAGATTGAAAGTATCTTACAATTTATAAAAACATTGTTCAATATCTACCTTTCAAAGCCATAGAAACAAAATGGGATGCATAGAGTCTATAGGTATCAGTTCTAACAATATTTAATTCTATGTTATTTTGGCAAAGTTATTGATTCTTTGATTCTCAGTTGAAGCATCTGTAAAACAATTCATTTTGTTTTATTTTTAAAAATTCAAATAAGCACATCCCCATAATTTGTTTCATAGAATTTGTTTTGTATAGATAAATAAACTATATTTGTAATATGACATATATACATATAAATATATAAAAATGATCTACTTAGTCCATTTAATCTTGCTTTAATATATACGATTTCAGGGAAGACTACTTAGTATTGGTTAAGCAAATAAGGGTTTCATCTGTTGGGAATACAAATTCTCCCTCTCTCAGCATTTCTTACTTGCTTGTATTTCTTTGTTTTGTGGTGAGGTGTCTTTAAATTTCCCCCTTATATTTCGAAGGTCTTTTGGTTTTGTTTATGTTCAGGTCTCATTTAGGCAAACATTTTGTTGGAAATATCATCCTAAGTGAGATTTTTCTGCCATTTCTTTATTGAAGCACACTCTTATAGGAGAGTTCCTAGTCTTCTGGCTCTGTAATGTAATTGGACCTCAAGCCTCTTAAAAAGAATCAAGAACATTCTTAATATTAATATTGTAAGCCTAGACAACTACCTAGGGCAAATGAGGTCATGGAACTTAGAGAAGCACCCTAATTGCAATATATATAAAGGGTATATATATATATATATATATATATATATATATATATATATATATATATATATATATCCTTTAACCCACAGATAAAGGCAGCTCTCATCTCTCATCAAAGAAGAAGGTTTTCTTTGCAACAGGAGGTTATTGCAGAAAAACACAATTGGCCAAAATGCAGAACTACTGATTATGGGGTTCGCAAATCCAATGAATACATCCATAACACAGCTCACATATCTAAAATAATGATCTTAATAGATATTAGGGTTATGTATTAACATGACTGTAACAGCAAATGTAATGGAACTACAAGGTGTTTACAAAATGAAAGCACATTTTTCACATCATCTGAACTTGACAAAAAGAATTTGCCAATCATTGTATTCTTCACTAGTATCTCTTAAGGAGTTGTGATATGTGAATCAAATCACATTTCATAGTAGCAAGCCTTAATAGCTTTCTTTCAACTTTTCTCCCATTCCTTATTATCTGCCAATACCTGTTTCAGGATCTTCCCAATAGCTAAGTTTTCTCTCAGTCTCCAAACTGTATTTGATATGATTAAAAACATATGAGCAATGTAAATCTTTATGCTGCTATTGAATCTTTAGCTTCTTTTTCTAAAATAAATATATACATTATTATTCTAGCTTATTGGGAGATAAGCTTGGTTGCTTTTATTAATTTTTGTCATTTTTTTTACTTCTATATGTGTTTTATGTTAATGTCTGCTTGTTCAATATATGTGCACCTGGTACCTGTAGAGACCAAAACGGGGTGTCAAATTTGGTGGTACTGGAGTTATGTACGGTTGTGAGCTGCCATGAATTTATTGAAAGACAAATTTCAAGAACCTCTACAGCCTATGATACTCAGATAGACTAGATGAGATTCAGGAGTAGAAATTCTGTTTCCCATTGACTTGCAGTTGTGTGTTAATTTCATTACACCATGTTGTAGTCTAAGCTCAAGACGTCATGTCAAGAATTCATGACAAAATTATCTTAGAATATCTAAGTGTTATGAAATTCCTCTAGGAAATGCCATGTGTGCTTCACATGATTTATAACTCAAGAATTATGACACTCTTTAGCCCAATTAAACAATAGAGTTCTAATGCAGGCTTACCTTCTCTTTTTGTTATAACTGCATCTCATTCTATCAGACAATGGAATTAGCCAAGACAGAGTCAGAATCTCTGTTTTGCTGTTACTTACATAAATTCTGTATTTTCCACGATCGCTGGAAATGCATACAAAATTTTACTATCTTTTCAAGGGAAATAAAAACTAAGAGAGTGGATGAAACCCCAGCTGTAGCGGAAAGTTCCAATTTACTGCCACTCTGCTGATTATATGTTTGCATATTTCCTAAAATAGTGAGAAGATGTCAAAGCTATAAAACAAATAGAAGACAGACAAGGCTGTTGCTGGGGAGCTTTGCAGTGTACTGCATCTCACAGTGTATAGTGAGGGGAAAATTTGGTAGGTGCATTAATGCTGTCATGATATATGAGGTAATCATGGAATAAAATATGTTTTCTTCTTCCAATTTCCTTGGTCCAAAATGAAGAGAGAAATGTAGACAAGCTACCATAAGCAAGAGCTAGGGATATCCAAATGATCAAAGTATTTGGAAAATCTGTGCTTATAGCAGCAATGTTTAGTTAAAATATTAGCTTATAAGTTTTCAATAATATCTGAGTTGGTTCTAGTGACAATCATAACATAGTAATTATTGCCATTGTCAACATCAGTTAATGGACTCACATTCTCACATTGTGGAGATAACTTGGCTAATATTACATAGTTTATCTGTAGCAGAGTTCAGTTGTGTCTTCCCACAATATAACACAGATGAGTTTCTCCTAAATCATGTATTCGTTATGGGATCAGAGAATTGATTAGGAGGAGAGAAAGAGGCAACCAGCTTTAAACTTTCTTTGTGAGCTACATGTCATCCTAGGTGGCTTTCATTTTCATTTATTTTAACTCATGACCATTCTATGTAGTCCTTCTGACCTTGTGGCTGAGGAGATCTTTAGAATACTAAAACCGGGAAGATATAATCCATTTATACGAGATATTTGGAATTCTACTGAACAGGAGCAAATCTGAAGTTTTTTTTAATAACTTAGCTTTCAATCTTTATGGAATGCTTGCAAATGCATCTAGAAGGATTTTACAAGTATATTTTCAAAATAAATCATGTATTAAGGAAATTGCTTGGAAAAATGAGTATTTAGAATTGAAAAGTATATATTTTATTTTTGAGATTATAGTATAATTGCACATTTCTCCTTTCCTTTCCCTTTCCTTTCCTTTCCTTTCTCCAAACTCGTCAATATACCCTCCTTTCTCTTTGTCAAATGCATGACCTCTTTTTCCATTAATTGTTATTATATGTGTATATGTATATGCATATACATTACTAAATGTAAACTGCTTCATCTATAAAATGTTACTCTTTCATATGTTTTCAGACTGACCATTTGGAATTGATAACCAATTGGTGTCTTCTTCCCTAGGGAAGACTATTTCCCCTACTCTAAACAACCTTAGTTGCCTATATTCCCTTGTGGGCTTCCTCTATTTACTTTGGCACGTCTATTGGTGTCCTTGTTCAGCTCATGTTTAGGCAGTAAAACTTTATTAGTATTTTTGGTACTATTGGATATTAATAGGATGCACAATCTCACAGAAATCTCCCTGATCCTTTAGACTAGATTAATTTTAAGGAGAAAATGCCTTGAAAATTATTTAATTAAATCATAAATATTTGTACAATATATAATGACATTTTTGTTTATTCAAAGTAGAATTTTTTCATACAGTATGTAGTGATATTTCATTCGTATTTTAATAAATAAAGCTTATCTGAAGATCAGAGAGTAAAACAGACTTACTGGTCCACCTTATAGACGAGGCAGTGGTAATATATACCCTTAAACCCAGAAGCCACAGTAGTTTTCCATAGAAACTGGGCAGCAGTGGTGCATGCCTTTAATCCCAGTCCTAGAGAGGAATATAAAACATGAGGAGACAGTTGTCAAACACAGTCTCTTTGTGAGAATTACTGGAGGCAGAATTGTCATTTCTGAGAAGAAGCTAAACTGGGGCTAATGGGAGATAGCTAGCTTTTCTCCTGAATCGAGGTGGCTGGGTTTGGGACCAGCTCTGGCCTGTGCTGTGGTCAAAAAGCCTCAGGAAAATGACCGTTTTTGTGTGTGTGTGTGTGTGTGTGTGTGTGTGTGTGAATTCGTACTGTAAACTTTGGGTGCCAAAAGTAGCACAATTAATAAAAACCCAGAGACAGATATTGGGGTTCAACTTGAAGATCAGAAAAATCAAAGCTGTCTACCACTGGCTCTTACCTCTACCTCAGTCTAAAATAGTGATCCTGCCTCCAGGAATCTTAAGAATGAGACTGCCTAAGAGCTCTCTCTTACCATTTTATATTCCTCTCTAGGGCTGAGATTAAGTCCTGCACTGATGTGGGAGTGCCCTCTGTGTGCTGTCATTAACATTAATGAATAAAGAAACTTCCTTGGCCTGTTGATAGGGCAGAACTTGGGTAGGCAGGGAGGACTGAATTGAATGCTGAGAGAAAGAAGGTTGGAATTAGAGATGACATGGATCTGCCACCAGAGATAGACATGTCGGAACTTTGCTAGAAGGCTACAACTTTGTGGTGATATACAGATTAATAGAAATGGGTTAAATCAAGATGTAAGAGCTCATAGGAAACTAGAGCTAATGGGCCAAGCAGTGATTTAATTAACACAGTTTCTGTGTGGTTATTTAGGGGCTAAGATAGTTTGGTGGCTGGGATGAACAACCAGTCCCTCCTCTTAAATTGTACCTGCCTGGTTTCTATGGCAGACTAGTGTGGTTAATGGAATTAAGGCTGTGTGTCACCACTGTCTGGTCTGTATGGCTGACCAGTGGGGCTGTTTTATTCTATGATGTTCAGGCAAATTTTTAAAATACAAATGAAATACCACTACAATATATCCTGATTATTGTTTACTCCCTCTATTATTCCTCCCAGTTTCTCCCTACCTCCTCTCCAATCCAGATCCGCTTCCTTTCTCTCTCTCATTAGATAACAAATTTCTAAAAGATAATAATAAAATATAATATAATATGTTAAAAGTAAACACATCAGAATCGGATAAAACAAACAAACAGGGCTGGGCGGTGATGATGCATGCCCTTAATCCCAGCACACAGGGGGCAGACATAGTCGGATCTCTGTGAGATCGAAGCCAGCCAAATATAAAAGAGCTAGTTCCAGGACAGCTAGAACTATTGAACAGTGAAACCTGGTCTCAAAAAGCCAAGCAACTGACCAACCAACAAACAAAATGCAAACAGAAGGAAAAGCACCACCAGAAAAAGACAGAGAAAAAAAGATAGAGACAGAGAAACATACACATTTCCACACTCAGAAATTTCATAAAATGTCAAACTAGAAGCCATAATAAATACACAAAGGGCATACAGGGTACAAAAAATCAGGGAAAATTAAATAAAAATCATATAAAAGATAAAATTAAGGAAAAAATAAAACCTGATGACACTATGAGACAAGGAACCTCTGAAAAATTGCATTGAGTTTGATTTTTGTAGACTAGTTACTGCTGGGTGTGCAGAATACCTTTAAGAGTAGTTTGTCTTCCCAGTGAGGCTCCTATGAGAAAAATACATTTTCATTTGCAAGTACTTATCAATCCAAAATACCTCTGGCTTCAGGATTTGGGGCTGTGCCCACTACTCTTTTCTGTTCTAGGAATCAATCTGGTACAGACACATGCATGTCCTGTGCATACTGCCTCAGTCTCTGTGAGTTCATATGTGCATTGATATGACTGACTTAGAGGACCTTGTTTTCTTAGTTTCCTCTATCCTGGCTCTTACACTGTTTCTTCATCTTCTTTCACAAAGTTCCCAGAACCATAATTGAAGGGATTTTATAGAGGCATCTCACTTGGCGCTGAGTATTTCAAGGTCTCTCTCTGTCTAGTAGTAGAAGTTCTATTTGAATGTCTGATTATTCATTGCTGATATTAGGCATTATAAATTAAAACATCACAAAAGTGTTTATGTTATGGAATATACATTCTGAAACTTCAGACATTGGTAGACAAAGTCCAAACATGTGTAACCTTTCATTGGGACTGTGCATGAATTTCAGTTATGGCTAGTAGTGCTTAACTGCAAATGTTAACCCTGAGGTTCTTTCTTGCCACCCAGAATCTGCAAGAGTTTTAGTAACTTTGACAGAGTAGTCTGGGCATCTAGGGAATTTATAGAAAATTTATTTTCAGAAAAATTTCGTGTAAGTGACAAGAGATTGTCAATTTATATCTAAATCGAACTATTTATAAACTCCAAAAGGCATTTAAACCTAAGAACATCTTCAATAACACATTTTGGGGAAATGCTTATAAATAGAAAGAAGTAAGTAGATCTAGATACAATGTGAGATATTCATGTGTACAAAACCCCAGCAAACTATTTAATAGTCTATTTTTCTTTTCTTTAAATTTGTGGATAACATTGTTAGAGTTCATGAGTTTATGTATAAAATAAGTTTGTGTTTCTTCCTTCAAGGATACATGATTGAACCAACATGCCTCTGAAACATTAAAATGCAGACATTCCCTTAGCCCAATTAAGGATGCTATGCTAATTAGGTTATGTATAATGTCTTTTCCACTCCAATCAGACTCAAATTTAGAGATTTCCATTCCTTCAGTTACATTTCTTTTGGTTTCTTTACCTGTCATCTCCCTGGAGTGCTCCTGTCAATTTTCCTTATCTTCTGTGACAAAGTGGAGAGCAGCTCCCTCTCCTTTTCCTTTATCTGTATACTTAATATTACTAAAGATCGAGGTCCTTGATTACAAATAATCACACCATGTATGATCAAATATTTTGTTTACCACACTTAGCACAGTGAAACAATAAATACTCCTTGACTGTGAATTAAAGTTTGTAAATTATCATCTTGGCAAAATCTACCTTTGGTAGCTTGATAAATGAAATGGATTTATATAGGTGCCAAGGTAGCAGCCTGGCAAAGAGAAAAGATTATGCTATACCTTTTCTATTAAGTATCTGTATATTGACAATATTGTCAATCCATAAAATGCTAGAAAGACTCTCTGAAACAAATACAATGGGTTACTCCTGAGGTTGAAGAAACAAATGATTAAATTCTGAGCATCTCTCTTCTGTGTATTTGGAACTTGAAACTTGAATTTAACTATGACATGCATATATTTACTAGAGTATTACCTCATTGTTTAAGTTTTTCCTTAAAGCTCAATGAGGATAATCTAATATCATTACAAACTGTATATGACACTTCCTCTTAATGTCCAGTCAGAATTAGAAAGAGTAGTGTGTTTTTAAGGATGATTTATATAATGTTATATCTGGTATTGAAAAGTGAACTTGAAATATTAGAAAAAAGTATTTCATGCACACATTGATGTGTATTAACTCTCCTCAGAATATGTGAACACTGTGTTATTTTACCACAACAGCAGGTAAATTCTATGTGAATCACTCTGATGTAGAATTTCATATTCATAAGAATTTACACAAAAAATATTCAGAAGAAAAAAGAACATGTACTTGGAGGCAGAGAAGGCAGATCTTTGAGGTTAAGGCCAGCCTAGTCTACAGAGAAAGTTCCAGGACAGCCAGGATTACACAGAGAAACTTGTCTCGAACAAATAAGTAAAATAAAATGGGGCTATGTTAAAAATACATTTTACTCTGTCTCTCTTTCCTCAGATGAACCCTAACTTATATTCAGAGCAGACACTAAGCATAAATTATCTTATTTAATTTCTCTATTAGAACTTTAAAATTTCTAAATTAACAGGAGATTTATAAACATAGTCCAAATATTCTTTTCTCACATTTCTTTAGGATAGCCATACTCTATTTTATAAATTCTAACCAATGGTTTTCTTTTTGTGACTTTCCTTAAGCTGCTTAGGATTAAAAGACTAGATGTATGAACTAAAAGTTATTTTACCATTCTTACAGCTTCACATACATTTTTAGTTCTTTTAACTTTATCTTTATTATGCTTAATTATCAAGTTTGGTATTCATTACAAATGAAAAAAGCTATTAGGAAACATTTCCATAGATTCTGTTTTCAGTTCTAGTTTTGATTCTAAGAACCTAGAACGACAGAACACATAATTTTTTCTCAGTAACAGAGAGGAAGGCACAAGCACTCTCGATAAAAATAGAGACATTCTGAAAGCAAAACAGCAAAGCAAGCAGGTCTGTATTCTGTGAAATGAAGAAAGACAAAAAATATACCATTCAATTATGTTGAATAGGAAAGAAAACTAACATATGAAAAATATAAAATTAAGAAAAGGTTATTCTGTGGAGAAGATGTTCAGCCTAGGCATGTTACCAAAGCTTGAAGGAGGGATCTACAGGACAGCAAGGAAGAGAATGAGGATTAAAAGAGCAAAAGTGAAAAGAACAAAAGTGAAAAGTGTGGAATGGGAGTAAGGGCAAAGGAAAGCAGAAAGATATGACAAATAGGGAGTAGGAAGAAAAGGTTCAAAACTAGGGAAGTTGAGAGGAGCATGTAAAAGAAATGAAACACAGGCAATCCAGACAGGAAGGTGAAGGAAGATGAAAAATTAGGAAGGAAAGTACAGTCAAATTGAGATATTGTGAAAGAGGAACAAGGGAAAAGAAGAGGCAATTATGATAATGAGAGATACAGAAAAAACAAAAGGGAAATAAAGAATGGGAACACATTTTGAAAAGCAGCTAGTATGGTAGGCTATTCCTAGACTTTTTCCTCTCTTGCTCCTGCAAACCCCAACTCCCAGTTTCACCCCTAGCACTGCAGCTGAACACAAGTGTTGTGTAATATTTGTATGCTGTGTAAAAAATCATTACTGTGATTGGAGTAATAAAACGATGAATGGCCAATAGCTCAAAAAAGGTTAGATGATACATTAAGGGACAGATGACTCTGGGGAGAAGAGAGGCAGAGAAGTCAGTCAGATTCAGAATGTGTCAGACACACAGAATGGGATAGATGTAAAAGACACATGGTAGAATGTAGATTAATAAAAAATATGGGTTAATTTAAATCATAAGAGCTAGTTAAGAAAAAGCCTAAGCTATTGGCTGAGCTTTCATAATTAATAATAAGCCTCCATGTTTTTATTTGGGAGCTGGCTAATGGGACAAAAAAAGAATCATTACATATGGTGTCTAATGTGGAGGCTTGGATTTCCAATCATAGGGCCTAAGAAAACTAAAAAAAAATATTATGAACAATTAATTAAATGTGGCTTCCTAGTGCTGTAGTCTCTACGTTGATGCTTGGCAGCTACAGAGGCATGGCTACCAGCCACTATCTGTGGGCTTGAGTTAGCCCCTCACACATCCCTCAAACTAAGCTGCATGGAAGGTTGATATGATAGTTTTTAAATTTGACTGATGCAGTTAGAAAACATTGTAGGTGCTTAATAAAGCCAGATCCAGACACATAAAACCTCTAAAAAGGTACAATATCTGTGAAAATGTGCTTATATGCTGAAGAAAGAAAGAAATGGGTCTAGACTGTCATAGAAAAAGTACATAGTTTAATAATAATAAAGTCTTTAAAGATAGAGTCATGCAAAGATGGAAAATCCATAGAATATTGGATCTGGATCCAATATGATACTTTGTTCAGTTTCCATTTTTTAAATGTTAATGTACAAAAAATAGTTACTCAGAGACATTGGATTATGGAAACAGTTAAATTAAACCACCCTACATATTTTTTAAATACCTTAAATTCAAAATGGAAGTCATAAAATATGTTGCATTGGGTAAGAACTCATGTCTTTTTTTCCATAGAAAACAAAAAATTATGATGATCAGATTTTATTGAAAGATACCTCCTAAAAGTCTTGGTTACAGACTTAAAAAAGAAATTAAGAAAGACTACATGAAAGCTGATATGTATGTTGATCCCTTTACTATGGGAGCAGCTCTGACACTGGATGAGACATGATAAATCTTGTTGGCTACAGACTTCTCATGACTTGCATGTCATCCTTTCATATGGTATTGATACAGGTTTTATTATAGAGTCTAAACAAGCTTATAAAGTTGTCAGGTTCCTTTTGCCTAATCAAACATAGAAACAAAAAAGTGATTTCTTACTGACTTGTGTATACTGCACGTTTCATACTTGTCTTAATACAAATATATATGTTATCTTTAAAACTTTGTGTGTTTTCAGAAAAAAAGACCAAATACTAATAAATACAAGTAGCTCAGGTGATGCAGTCTCTCAGAATGTCCCTTTTGCACTTTTCTCAAAATTCTGCATTCAAGTAAAACTTTAAAGCTCTTAATTGCAATGTTCCAACCTTAGAGACTGTTCATCCATGATTTCAGATACACTCTTTACTTCCCCACCACACAGAGGCTAAAAAAGTAATACAGCTACCTCTCCCAGGACTTTACAATTACCCAAATTTTATCAGAGTATCTTAAACATGCTGTCACTTCCAAGACAACTTGGGAATGTGGGACTCATGTTCTTTGAACATAGCTCTAGCCTCTTATTGGCCAACTCTCACATCTTGATTTAACCCATTTCTATTAATCTTTATATCACCACGAGATTGTGGCCTACCAGCAAAGTCTCAGCATGTCTAGCTCTGGCAGCGGTTCCATGATGATACTCTGACTCTGCTTTCTTCCTCCCAGAATTCAGTTCTGTCTTCTCCGCCTACCTAAGTTCTGCCCTACCAAGCCCAAAGTAGTTTCTTTATTAACCAATGAAAAACACAAAGACAGAAGGACCTCCTACACCACTTTCTGAAGACAAAAATTGGGGAATATTGTATAGAAATGATAGGATAAAAGGGTGGATTGTTGAGTCTACTTTTGGATAACTTCTATCTCAAATATTTTACAATGTTACAAATTTTTGTATATTTATAAAAATTTAAGGTTATTTTTGTTATGCTGTATATGTTTCTTCTCTTGTTTAAGGTATTGTACCTACACACGTCATTTAAAAATTTAATGTAAAGTTCTAGTATATAAAATTGATTATTATAAACCATTTAGAATAATTAAGAAACATGTTAGTAGTTAGTTTCTGTAATATTCAAACTTGTAGTCATATTAGGTATGTTTTCAAGGTCATACAGAAATATATTTTAGATAGATGACCTTCAAACATTTAAAAGGCTCACAGAATATGACACTTAATATGTTTTAATAACATTAGGCTTTTTAATACAGTAAGATATGTCTGTTCCTGTAAGTATCCATTTACTTCAAAGAACCAATGGGCTGTGAAGAACCTCAATATGGAATTTTCTTTTAATGTGACAAAGCTAGCCATTTGGGGGAAGAAATTTACCTTGCCTTAACTGCTGATAGTATGCTGCCCAAATTTGACAAGAATGATACAAAAGAAAGTGACTGATGAACCTTGTCACGACAAGGTAGAACAGTCCTTCAAAACTTCTGGTTCACAGAAAAATCTGTCAGATATTCTAGGCAGGACAGAGAAAGACTCATTACACACCAGTTTCATCTTTTCTTTCTCCCTGCCTACATATCCTGTGGCTCCCAAAGACCATTCACTTTTAACCTCTCTCCACCCACTTGTCTCCTTATCTCAACCCTCAACTCTAGCAGCCACCCCCTAATGAACCACAAGCCACACTTGCCATAAAATCAAGTAGACTAACTGCATACATTATTTCTCTATTCCTCCAGACCTATTTCCCATCTCAAGTCCTGACAGAATCACCATGACAAACTTTCCTAACTCCTGTTCCCATCTCCTGGGTTTATACAGCTTTTCTTCTCTCAATTATTTCTTAATCCCAGACTCCAACTCCATCAGGCACTCCCAATAACCAAATGGTCCCTCCACCCAGAGCAAAAGCTAGGTAGAAGGCAGAAACACACCTCTTCTATTGCACCTGAAATTCAATCCTTCTCTTCTGTCTCATTTCTAGCTCTATAGCAGGAAACATGTTGTGGTTTTTGTTTCTTCACTGATCCCACACACAATGGATTATAAGGATTATCTCCCCAATCTTCCTTCCCCCAACTCATGTCAGTATGCCTAGCCTCCAAAACTAGCAGGTGTTCTCTGTGAATACACCAGATAAGGCAGTCAGAAAATAAGAAAAAAAAACATAGCAATGACACACTAAAAACACCCATAGAGGGTCCAGAAGCCAAGGAACTAAACATTTACTTAATGAAGACAAAGCCAGAAAGCAGCAGCTAGACCTATAATCATCTCAAATCAAGACACTAGCTTAAAATCACAATAACAGTGGAGGCAATACGTATCCATTAGAGCCAAGGTATCCCCCACAGCAAACCCTAAGTATTCCAACAGAGGTCAAGCACAAGAAAAAGACCTTAAAACAGTTTTAGGATTATGATAAAAGTCCTTAAAGAGGAAATGAACAATTCCCTTAAAAATTCAGGAAAATATTATGAAGCAGTATAAGGAAATAAAACTGTTTAAGACATAAATTGAAATTTAATTAGAAAAAAAACCCAAGCTAAGGAAATTAAAAAATTAGGAATTTGAAGAGGAACTACCAAGGCAAGTTTTGACCAACAGAAATCAAGAGATGGAAGAGAGAATCCCAGGCATTAAAAATATGATAAAAGAAATGGATAGATAAGTCAAAGAAAATGCTAAATCTAAAAATATTCTTGCACAAAGCATCTAGGAAATCTGGGACACTATGAAAATATCAAACTTAAGAATAATTATTATAGAAGAAGGAGAATAAATTCAGTTTAAGACCAAAGACTCTTTGAAAAATGTTTTTTAAAAATCATATAAGAAAACTTTTCTAATCTAAGGAAGGAGATGCCTATAAAGTCACAAAAAGCAGACAGAACACCAAAGAGATTTGACCAGAGAAGAAAGTTCCCTCATCATATAGTAACCAAAACCATACACATACAGAAGAATGAAAGAATATAAAAAGCTGCAAAGGAAAAAGACCAAGTAACATACGAAGGCAAGCCTATTAGAGTTATTCCTGTCTTCTCAATGAAAACACTAAAAGTCAGAAGGGCCTGGGAGCATAGATGCAGTGTCTAAGAATCAAGAATCAGTTCACACTATTACACCAAGCAAAACTTTCAATCAACAAAGATGGAGAAAACAAGATATTTCATAAAAATTCAAACTGAAGCAATATCTCTCTAAAAATTCAACCCTACAGAAGAAATTAGAAAGAATATTCTCACTCAAGCAGGTTAAATATACCCATGAAAACAGAGGAGAAAAATTGCAAAATTAAAAGGATGGGAACAAAACAAATACATTTATATATATGCCACCACCACACCACCAAAGAAAACAACAACCAAATCACAGGAATCATTTGTCACTGATCTGTCAATATCAATGATCTCGATTCCCTAATAAAAAGACATTCTTTTAAGAATGTATGAAGAAACCAGGATCCACTCTTCTAGACATTACCTCAAGGTATTTCAAGTAAATGAACCCAAGAAGCTTAAATCCCATATTCACTTCATAACCTGACAATGGGAGACTTCAGTATCTCACTCTCACAAATGGATAGATCATCCAGGCAAAAACAGAGAAATAGATATTACAAATCAAATGGCCCTAACATTTACAGAACATTTCAACCAAACCCAAAAAATTATACTTTCTCTGTATGTCAGGAAACTTTCTCCAAAATTGGTCACATAATGCGACACACAGCAATTCTCAATAGATACAAGAAATTTGAAATAATGCCCTGCATTTTGTCAGACCACCATGGATTAAAGCTAAATATCAACAACAGAAACATTTTAGCCTCATGGAAAATGAACAGTTCTGTACTGGATGAAAGCATAATTCAAGATAAAAAGAAATAAAGACTTTTTAGAACTCAAGGAAAACTTTTCCAGAGCGTTTCCAGAGTTTTCAGGTGTGCTAAGTCTCCAATGTGTGCTTTCTCCATTTCCTTTATGTGGGCACTTAGTGCTATGAATTGTCCTCTTAGCACTGCCTTCATAGTGTCCCATAGATTTAGGTATGTTTTGTCTTTATATTCGTTGAATTCAAGGAAGACTTTAATTTCTCTCTTTATTTCTTCCTTGACCCAGGGATGGTTCAGTAGTTGACTGTTCAGTTTCCATGAGTTTGTAGGCTTTCTGGGGGTAAAACTGTTATTAAATTCAAATTTTATTCCATGGTGATCATGTATAAAGGAATTTCCAGTATATAGGATTGCTTGTTCCATAGGATATTATAAAATTTCCTAGTAGTTTTTTTATATAAATATAGTCACAGCACCAAATTATAGTTTCTCACAAAGCATAGTTGTCTTTTATTTATAAAAACACACTTATTGCCCTTTGACACACATGATGCCTCCTGTAAAATGAATATAATGTATTCCTAATTCTGAATACAAGCTTCTAGGCTTGATAATAAATATGAAATGGGAGTTGTGTTAATGAATAGTTGCAAAATGGAGGGAAAAATCTGGTTTTCCACTTTAAGAACAATAAGAATAGAAAATTTGACAATAAGCCCAAGTCAAAATTCTAATTATAGAAAAACATTTCAAAAGTTATCCTAAAAATCAAAAGCAACATTTAGGATTTGTTCTCAAAAATGAAGGCTGGAGTCCTACATCTTTATCACAGCAAGGATGGTGAGCCAAGAAAATTTAAAAAGTAGTCATGTGAAAGAGAGAATAGAATAGAATCTTGATTAGAGTAAATTTAAATTGGTCTAGCTAAAAGTGGTAAGTTTAGCAGAAAGGCAATGGAAATTACACTGGAACTTGGCATAGCTTTCAGAAAGTAGACATGATGCATAATAGCAAGTTTCATAGCTTTGAAAGCTCATAGAATCATCAAGTATATATGGACAGTTCCTTTAAAAAGATACATTTTATATCCAGCTTGATTTTGAGAACCTCTTTTTAGATTTAGTTAAGTCATTTCTATCAATCTACTGCAACTGTGATTAGTTTTCAGGAATATGACTTAATGTCACTTTAGAAATCATGCTAATCTAGAGCGAAAAATAGCATTAAGTATCCAAACTATGTACACCATGGTCCTACTGGTTATCAATTAATAACACTAGACCAATAATTTCAGTAGTGTAGAAATATAAAGATTTTCATATAATTAACACTCAGGTTATAAAATAGACTCTTGAAATGCATGAATTATAAAATATATCATTTTCAAATCCATAGTGTTATAATTAATTTTGTGTAACTACCTGCTTAGTGGATGAAACTCAGATATACCTGTAGCGAGGAGCTGCGGGCAGGCCTGCTTTTCGTCCTGCCCAGCTCCCGCATGGCTAGCTTAGCCCCAGAAATAACAGCACACAAATTGTATTCATTTAAACACTGCCTGGCCCATTATCTCTAGAGAGTGAGTTACTGGCTAATTCTCACATCTTGATTAACCCATTTCTAATAATCTGTGTAGCACCACGAGGTGGTGACTTATCGAGAAAGATTCAGCATCTCCGACCTGGTGGCTGGCTCCATGGCATCTGCCTCATTTCCCTCTTCCCAGCATTCTGTTCTGCTTACTCTGCCTACCTAATTTTCTGTCCTATCAAAGGGCCAAGACAGTCTCTTTATTAACCAATGAAAATAACACATAGACAGAAGGCCCACCTATATCATTTCCCCTTTTACTATTTAAACAAAAAAAGAAAGGCTTTCACTTTAACATAATAAAATTACACATAACAAAGCAGTTATCAAGTAAGAATTACAGTTATAATATTTATATCTATTTTATCTTTATCATAATAATGGAAAACTATAACTATAACTAACCATTCTTCAACTCCATCAAAGACTCCAGAAGGATATAATATTACCTAAGTAAACAAGAAGTAAGCAACTTCCAAAACTCTAGAAATGACAGAGACATCTCGCTGCCTATACAGTCACCCAAAATTCCTTTGTACCATTGGGGCATCCATCTTCAGCCTTCAGGCCCATAGTATCCAGCAGATTTTTCCATGAAGTAGGAAGTTTCAAAGACAGTTCAGTCACTTTCTTTTGTATCCTGCAGAATGTCTCTCAGACTCTTTTATGAGTCAGGAACACCAAAAGATCATCTCACCTTTAGGCAAGTTCAGCAGTCCTCTCTCTGCAGGTTCTCTGTGTCCAGTTTATATAAAAGTCCAGGCAAGAGCAGTTTCTTGCCCAAATGGCTAACCAACTCTATAAGGAGACTCTTTGATGCCAATCTTCCTCTTGAAGTAGATTGGTCCTGCCAGTAGCAGACTTGTCTCACTGTCATGAAAAGTCCTAAGTTATTAAAACATTAAATGCCATGTTCTGTAGTCTTTGAAAGATATGAAGAATGTCTATCTTAAATATATCTATGCACATCTTGAAAATCAAATTAACATTACTACAAACTTAACTATTATCGATGATTATCCATTAACAACCTATATTTTTAATTATACATTGCATTTTAAATGAACTACACAATCACAATACCTCTAAATGGTTTACAGTGTGTTAGAAATATATGCAGGCTAAAGGTTAAAGTCATTAAAAATAAAAAAAGAAAGGGAGAAATAGGGTGTGGTGGTACACACCTTTAATCTTAATGCCTGGGAGGCAGAGGTATGTTGACCTCTGTGACTTCAAGGGGAAGAGGTAGATTGACCTCTGTGACTTCAGGGTGTGGAGGTACACACCTTTAATCCCAATGCCTGGGAGGCAGAGACAAACAGATCTCTATGAGTTCAAGGTGTGGTAGCAAACAATTTTGAGCCCAGCGCTGGGGAGGCAGAGATAGAGGGATCTCTGTGAGTTCAAGAGATCTTGGTTTGGTTTACAGAGTTATTCCAGGAAAAAGATATATACAAAGAACCTGTCTCAAAAAGTCAAAAGTTAGAAGAAAAAATAAAAGAAATAGAGGTTGAAATAAAGCTGCATAAAGATGGAAAATAAACAGAGAATCTTGATATTGCATGATATTATTCTCTCTTTGAATTGTTTGAATGCTGAGGAAGGAGCAACAGCTGCTAAAAGACATTTGTTTATAAATGCTGCTGAACTAACCCAAGATAGGTATTTTGAAAATACCTTGGCTTCAAAATTGAAGTCAAAAGGTATGTTACTTTGGAGAAGAGATTTTGCTTTGCTTCCACAGAAAATGAGAGGGACTGGATTTATTCAGAGCTAAGAAAAATCATCTTTGACCAAGGGAGACCTCCTGAGAAATCTCCAATAGGAACAGATGGCCCAGATGACAGAGTTCTTCATCCAGACCAGGTTCAAGACTTGTGCCTGAGATGATCAAGACTCACAGGATATTCCAGTCAGGACTTGATGATAATTCTAAATTTTCTTTAGGTCCCCATAAGATTATCAGTGCCCCAAACCAGCAGGAAGTAGCCTGAAATACTATGCCCACATTCCCAACAAATGGATAATGGGTATTTTCCTTTGTTAAAAAAAAAGAGGGTCCCTTGCACGCTGAGCCTGGGCTGTGGGCTCAGCCTGGCAGGGGCAGTTCCTGTGCTTTGAGAGCCTGCCTGAGCACAGGCAGGCCCTGTGTCAGCTCATCCACATTCCTGGCCAGCAAGAGACAGTGAATGTCTAGCAGACATCCATTGGAGGAGGGGTGAGTTTGCTCCTGGACCGAGGGCTTAGGCTAGGAGGAATTCAGACTTTCCCCGCCCCTCTCGACTTTCTGGTCACCCTGCAGTGGTGGCTCCACCCTGCGGAGCTCTCCCAAATCCCATCCCAGCCTTCATACAGGCACACCTTCCTGTCTTCCACCCTTCCCCCTGGGGTCACAAGATCTCCCCAGAGCAGCTCCCTTGCGTGCTGGGCCTGGGCTGTGAGTGCAACCCGGCAGGAGGGAGTCCCTGTGTTTCAATAGACTGCCAGAGAAAAGGTGGACCTTCTGTCAGTGGAGTCCCTGCCCAACAAGGGAACCTGACCTGGTAACAGAAGATCCAATATAGAGCATTTGAAGGAAGAGATGGGCAGACGCCAAGGCAAGAACTCCTCCAAAAATCTAAAAAACAACATGAAATCACCAGATCCCAACGGCCCTACAATAGAAGGACCTGAACCTCTTAATTCAGAAGTAGTGGAAAAAAGTGCCATTATGAAAGCAATGGAGTCCCTTAAACAGGATATGAATAACTCCCTTAAAGAACTGGATGAGAAATACAACAAAAAGATTGAAGAAATGAGTAAAGAAATGGATGAGAAGTATAACAAAATGTTCGAAGAAATGAGTAAATCCGTGAATCACACACTGGGAAACCAAGAAAAATCAGTCAAACAATAATGGAAACAGTTCAAGAATTGAAAACTGAAATGGAGGCAATGAAGAAAACACAAAACGAGGGCCGGCTGGCTATGGAAAATCTAGGTAAACGAACAGAGAATACAGAATCAAGCATAACCAATAGGATACAAGAGATGGAAGAACGAATCTCAGAGTCTGAAGATACCATAGAGAAAATAAATGCTCTAATCAAAGAAAATAGCAAATCCAACAAATTCTCATCACAAAACATTCAAGAAATTTGGGACACAATAAAAAAACCAAATCTAAGAATAATAGGGATGAAGAAGGAGAAGAACTGAAGATCAAAGGCCCAGAAAATATATTCAACAAAATTATAGAAGAAAACTTTCCCAACAAAAAAATGATATTCCTATGAAGGTTCAAGAAGCATACAGAACACTGAATAGACTTGATCAAAAAAAAAATCCCCTCGTCATATAATAATCAAAACACAAAACATACAGATTAAAGAAAGAATATTAAGAGCTGCAAAGGAAAAAGGTCAGGTAACTTATAAAAGTAAACCTATCAGACTTACACCGGACTTCTCTATGGAAACCATGAAAGCCAGAAGGTCCTGGATAGAGGTACTGCAGAAACTACGAGACCATGGATGCAAACCCAGACTACTATACCCAGGCAAGCTATCATTCACTATCATTGGAGAAAACAAAATATTCCAGGATAAGAACAAATTTAAACAATTTGTAGCCACAAACCCAGCCTTACAGAAAGTAATAGAAGGAAAATCACAACCCAAGGAATCCAACATTGCCAACACTGCCTACAATAACAGAGACATCTAGCGACCCATCATGAGCTTAACTCAAAGAAGGGACACATACAAACTCTATTAAACAAACAAATAAAAAATAATAATAACTGGAGTCAACAACCACTGGTCATTAATATCACTTAATATTAATAGACTCAATTCACCAATAAAAAGGCACAGACTAAGAGATTGGATATGAAAACAGGATCCAACATTCTGCTGTTTACAAGAAACACACCTCAACCACAAAGACAGACATCTACTCAGAGTAAAGGATTGGGAAAATGTTTTTCAAAAACATGGACCTAAGAAACAAGCAGGTGTGGCCATTCTAATTTCCAACAAAATTGACTTCAAACTAAAATCAATCAGAAGAGATGGAGACAGACATTTTATACTCATAACACGAAAAATTCATGAGGAGGAAGTCTCAATACTGAATATCTATGCCTCTAATATAAAGCCTCCTACTTATGTAAAAGAAACACTTCTAGAACTCAAGGCAGTCATCAAACCACAGACACTAATAGTAGGAGACTTCAACACTCCTCTCTCACCAATGAACAGGTCAGTCAGACAGAAACCTAACATAGAAATAATAGAATCATTGGAGGTATTGAATCAAATGGACTTAACAGACATCTATAGAACATTCCACCCAAATAGGAAAGAATATACCTTCTTCTCTGGAGCTCATGGAACCTTCTCGAAAATTGACCACATACTGGGTAACAAAGCAAACTTCCACAGATAAAAAAAATATTAGTAACCACATGTGTCTTGTCAGACCAACATGGATAAAAAGTTAGAATTCAACAACAGTGCTACCCCCAGGAAACCAACAAACTCATGGAAGTTGAACAGTCAACTACTGAATAACCCCTGGGTCAAGGAAGAAATAAAGAAAGAAATTAAAGTCTTCCTTGAATTTAATGAAAATGAAGACACAACATACTCAAACCTATGGGACACTATGAAAGCAGTGCTAAAAGGAAAGTTCATAGCACTAAGTGCCCAATTAAAGAAAATGGAGAAAGAACAGATTGGAGACTTAACAGCACACTTGAAAGCCCTAGAAAAAAAAGAAGCTGATTCACCCAGGAGGTCTAGAAGACTGGAAATAATCAAACTGAGGTCTGAAATCAACAAAATAGAAACATAGAAAACAATCCAAAGAATCAATGAAACAAAAAGCTGGTTCTTGGCGAAAATCAACAAGAACGACAAACCCATATCCAAACTAATCAAATGGCAGAGAGAGAACATGCAAATTAATAAGATCAGAAATGAAAAGTGGGACATAACCACAGACACAGAGGAAATTCAGAGAATCATCGGATCTTACAATGAAAGTTTATATGCCACAAAGTTGGAAAATGTACAAATGGACATTTTTTTAGATAAGCACCATATACCAAAGTTGAACCAAGACCAGGTGAACAATCTAAATAGAACTGTTAGTCGTGAAGAATTAGAAGCTGTTATCAAAAATCTCCCTACTAAAACAAGCCCAGGACCAGATGGTTTCAATGCAGAATTCTACCAGAACTTCCAGGAAGAGCTAATACCTATACTCCTTAATGTATACCACAATATAGAAACACAAGAATCATTGCCAAACTCCTTTTATGAAGTGACAGTTACCCTGATACCAAAACCACACAAAGACACAACCAAGAAAGAGAATTACAGGCCAATCTCACTCATGAACATCGAAGCGAAAATTCTCAATAAAGTACTGGCAAACCGAATCCAAGAACACATTAGAAAAATTATCCATTATGATCAAGTAGGCTTTATCCCAGAGATGCAGGGCTGGTTCAACATACGCAAATCTATCAATGTAATCCATCATATAAATAAACTGAAAGAAAAAAAACCATATGATCATTTCATTGGATGCTGAAAAAGCATTTGACAAAATTCAACACCCCTTTATGATAAAGGTGTTGGAGAGACTGGGGATACAAGGATCAGACTTAAATATAATAAAAGCAATATACAGCAAGCTGACAGCTAACATCAAATTGAATAGAGAGAAACTCAAAGCCGTTCCACTAAAATCAGGAACACGACAAGGCTGTCCACTCTCTCCATACCTCTTCAATATAGTGCTTGAAGTTCTAGCAATAGCAATAAGACAACATAAGGAGATCAAGTGGATTCGAATTGGAAAGGATCAAAGTAAACTTTCGTTATTTGATGACGATATGATAGTGTACTTAAGTGACCCCAAAAACTCTACCAAAGAACTCTTACAGCTGATAAACACCTTTAGTAATGTGGCAGGATACAAGATCAACTCCAAAAAATCAGTTGCCCTCCTATACACACAGGATAAAGAAGCAGAGAGAGAAATCAGAGAAACATCACCTTTCATGATAGCCACAAATAGCATAAAATATCTTGGGGTTACTCTAACCAAGGAAGTGAAAGACCTATTTGACAAGAACTTTAAGTCCTTGAAGAAAGAAATTGAGGAGGATACCAGAAAATGGAAAGACCTCCCCTGCTCTTGGATTGGGAGAATCAACATAGTAAAACGGGCAATTCTACCAAAAGCAATCTATAGAGTCAATGAAATTCCCATCAAAATCCCATCAAACTTCTTCACAGACCTTGAGAGAACAATAATCAAGTTTCTATGGCAAAACAAAAAAACCAGGATAGCCAAAACAATCTTATACAATAAAGGAACTTCTGGAGGCACTACCATCCCAGACTTCAAACTCTATTACAGAGCTACAGTATTAAAAACAGCTTGGTATTGGCATAAGAACAGAGAAGTCGACCTATGGAATCGAATAGAAGACCCGGATATTAACCCCCAAACCTATGAACACCTAATTTTCGACAAGGGAGCTAAATGTATACAATGGAAGAAGGAAAGCCTCTTCAACAAATGGTGCTAGCATAACTGGATGTTAACCTGTAGAAGAATGAAAATAGATCCATATCTATCAGCAGGTACAAAATGCAAGTCCAAATGGATTAAAGACATCGACATTAATATGTCCACTTTGAACCTGATAGAAGAGAAAGTGGAAGTAGTCTACAAGATATAGGCACAGGAGGCCACTTCCTAAGTAGGACCACAGTAGCACAGACAATAAGAGAAACAATGAATAAATGGGATCTACTGAAACTGGGAAGCTTCTGTAAAGCAAAGGATACTGTCAGTAAGACAAAAAGCCTGCCTTCTGACTGGGAGAAGATCTTCACCAACCCCTCATCAGAAAAAGGTCTGATCTCCAAAATATACAAAGAACTCAAGAAACTAGACACTAAAACTCTAATTAACCCAATTAAAAAATGGGGTACTGAACTGAACAGAGAATTCACAACAGATGAACTTCGAATGGCCAGAAGACACTTAAGGTCATGCTCAACCTCCTTAGCGATCAGGGAAATGCAAATCAAAACCACTTTGAGATACCATCTTACACCTGTCAGAATAGCTAAAGTCAAAAACACCAGCAATAGCCTATGCTGGTGAGGATGTGGAGTGAGAAGAACACTCATCCATTGTTGGTGGGAATGCAAACTTGTGCAGCACTTTGGAAATCAGTGTGGCGGTTTCTCAGGAAATTGGGAGTCAACCTCCCTTAGGACCCAGCAATTCCACTCTTGAGAATATACCCAAGAGATGCCCTATCATACTACAAAAGCATTTGTTCAACTATGTTCATAGCTGCACTATTTTTAATAGCCAGAACCTGGAAACAACCTAGGTGCCCCTCAATAGAAGAATGGTTAAAAAAAGGTGTGGAACATACACACATTAGAGTTTTACTCAGCGGTAAAAAACAATGACATCTTGATTTTGCATGCAAATGGATGGAAATAGAAAACGCTTTACTGAGTGAGGTAAGCTAGACCCAAAAAGAAGAATATGGTATGTTTTCACTCATAAGTGAATTCTAACCATAATTAAAGGTCTTTGAGCCTATTATTCGTGATCCTAGAGAAGCTAAATAAGAAGGTGAACCTGAAGAAAATCATATAGTTATCCTTCTGAATAGGAGAACTAGGCAAGATTGCCAGGCAAACTCGGGTGCATGGGGGGTGGGGGGTGCAAGTAAGGAAAGATGGTCAGGGAGAGGGGAGAGAGGGAGGATTGGGGAAGACTTGGGGGAATGGGAGGGGGGAGAGAGGAAGGATGGTGGGGGAGCAGGGAGGTTTATATCTCAGCTAAGGGAGCCATTTTAGGGTTTGCAAGAGACTTGATTCTGGAGGGGTTCCCAGTAAAATTAAATAAAAAAATAATAAAAAAAGAAAAGAAAATGCTTTACTGAGTGAGGTAACCCAGACCCAAAAAGAGGAATATGGTATGTATTCACTCACAAATGGATTCTAGCCAAAATTAAAGGTCTTTGAGCCTATTATTTGTGATCCTAGAGAGGCTGGATAGGAGGGTGAACCTGAAGAAAATTCAGGTAGTTTTCCTCCTGGAGATTGGAAATAGACAAGAGTCCCAGGTAACCTCGGGTGCATGGGAGGGGGGGTAGGAGGGTTGTTGAAAGGGGAGAGGGTTAGAGAGAAGGAAGCAGGGGAGGAATGGGGAATGTTCGGGGGACTGGGAGGGGAGGGAAAGAGGAAGGATAGATATGGGATCAGGGAAGAATATATCTCAACTAAGGGTGTCAGTTTAGGGTTTACAAGAGACTTGATTATAAAGGGGATCCGAGGTCCAAGGAGAGATCCCCAGATTGTTCTCTGGACAGAGGAGAGGGTGCCTGAACTGGCCTTGGCCCATAACCATACTGATGAATATTTTGCTTATCACCATAGATCCTTCATCTGGGGATGGATGGAGATGGAGACGGAGACCCACATTGGAACACTGGACTTTACTCCCTAGGTCCAAATGAGAAGAAGAAGGAAAGAGAACGTGAGCAAGGAAGGCAAGATCAGAGGGAAAGAGGGAACCTTCATCCAACGATGGATGGCGATACAGATGGAGACCCACATTGGAGCACTGGACGGAGTCCCCCAAGGTCCAAATGAGGAGCAGAAGGAGGAAGAACATGAAAAAGGAAATCAGGACCGCGAGGGGTGCGATCACCCACTGATACAAGGGGACTGATCTAATGAGAGTTCACTAAGGCCAGTTGACTGGGACTGAGTGAGCATGTGATCCAGCCAGATTCTCTGAATGAGGGCAGATTCTCTGAAAGTGGCTGGTCAGGCGTCTTTCTGAAAAGCCATTGACAATGACACTGGGACTTGTTTCCTCTGCATATACTGGATTTCTGGGATCTAGTCTGTTTGGATACTCACCTTCCGGGACCTGGAGGGAGGGGGAAGGAGCTTGAACTACCCACAGGGCGGGAGACCCTGACTACTCTTGGGGATGGAGAGGGAGGAGGGGAGGGAGTGGGGGAAGTGCGAGGGTGGTGGGAGGAGGGGCGGAAATGGAAACTTTTATAATTTAATAAAATTACTTTCAAAAAAAATAAAATAAAAACATTATTTGCCAATCCAAAAAAAAAAAAAGAGGGAAATGGTGTGGGAGGATTGTCTGTATTCCGTCAATCATATTTTAATAAAATGCTGATTGGCCTGGCAGGAAGTTTAGGCGGGTCAACCAGACAGGAAGTAGAGGCGGGGCAATGAAAATAGGATAAGGCTAGGGAGGAGAAAGCTCCCTCTGCCACTCCTGTGCAGACCACCGAAGAGGCAGCATGTAACTTGCCCAGCTGAGAAAGGTACAGAGCCATGTGGCTAATGTAGATAAGGATAATGGGGTAACATAAGTTATAAGGACTAACAAGAAGCCTGACCTAATGGGCCAATCAATTTATAACCTTATGGAGTCCTGTGTGTGATTTTTCGTTGGGAGTTGCTGGTTGTGGGGTACCAGGTAGGACAGAAATCCCAACAAGCTGGCCCTCATGCTACAACATGGGGGTGGGGGTGCTGTGGAGGAAGGCGAAAGGGGGAAAGTGAAGGGAGAATGGGGAGGATGGGGAGAGCCTGGGGGAGTGGGATAGTTGAGATGGAGGAAGGACGGATTTGGGAGCAGGGAAGAAGATATCTTAATTAAGGGACCCATTTTGGAGTTGACAAGAAGCTTGGCTCTAGAGGGGTTCCCAGGTGTCCACAGGGTGTCCCCAGCTATAACCCTGAGCAGTGGAAGAAATGGTGCCTGAACTGACCTTGTTCTATAGCTACACTGATTACTATCTTGAATATCACCATAGAACCTTTGTCTAGTGACAGATGAAGATAGAGACAGAGACCCACATTGGAGCACTGGACTGAGCTCCCAAGATCCAGTTGAATAGCAGAAGGAGGGAGAATATGAGTAAGAAAGTCAGGACACTAAGGCAGTGTCCCTGATCTAATGGGAGCTCACAAAAGCCAGCTGGACGGGGACTGAAAGAGCATGGGATCAAACTGGACCCTCTGAATGTGGCTGACAATTGGGGAAGACTGAGAAGCCAATGATAATGACACTGGGATTTGTCTCTACTGCATGTACTGGCTTTTGGGGATCCTAGTCTATTTGGATGCATACATTCCTAAGTCTGGATGGAAGGGGGAGGGCCTTGGACTTCTCACAGAGTGGGGTACACTGCCCTCTCTTAGGACTGGAGGGGAAGGGAGGAGAGTGAGTGGGGGTGTTGTACAGAAGGTTTTCCCCCTGCTCCTGGAGGCCAAAGCACAGGATGCAAGAACTGTTTACATTAAACCAGCTTAGCTTCCTGTTAACTTCTGCTCAATTCTTCCAGTGTGGGGGATTTAGCATAGAGACTTGTTTCGTCTTTGGCATGGTAATTTCACCTGCAAAGGAGAACTCTCATGGCACCTGTTCTTCCCCTTAGCTGTCTGTCATGACGCTCAGGCCAGTACCTCCTGTCAGGGAACTACCTGCCCTCAGTGCCAGGCCCTCAATACTGTGGTCTCACTCCCGGTTGGGAGGGGTTTCCTTTACTGGGGCAAAAGGGTATATTAACCCCAAATAAAGCTGAATGAAATGAGGCATTCACCTCTTAGCGAATGACCCAGACTCTCTATATGTGTGTGCGTATCGTGTTTAACCCCTAGGACCTCGCCCCAAGCTTGTGGAAGGTATGGAGCCATGGTCCATACTGGGTTGGGGGTGATGCAGACCTGCGCGTGTTGTTGCCCTCATGGGGGAGTGGGAGAGAAATGGGAGGAGGGGAGGAAGTGTAAATTTTGAATGGTATTATTTATAAAGCAATAAAAAATAAATAGAAAAGGAAAAAAAAACTTCCCATGATTTATAGCTTATTTTAATTTCTGATGAGTCAATATCTTTGCAATAGTTTTTCTTCCAATATTTACTAATTATTATCAACATTAAATATCTTTACAGGTGAGTATAAAATAAAAATTTTAATTTGGCTTTTCTTATGAAGATTTTGATTTGATTATATTTGAAAATACAAACTGATTTAAGAGGAACTGATGTGTTTATATGACATATATGTACAGAAGAGATCTTTTAAAGTCTTTAGTTAGCCATGATTATCCAATACTTTAAAAGAACTCCCTCATGTATCTGTTTTAACTTTCCTTGTTGAGGCCCAATAAATACACAATGACTGTTTCAATAAAATTTTTGTCTCCTGTCTCCACTGCAAGTGTAATTTGCTATATAAAATTCTATTTTGGTTTTATTTTATTATCCTTCATTTGTTTTTGTTTTTTTCTAGATAAATGTTTGAATCATATTATGTTTTAAATATTTTTGCTTGCTCTAGTCTTCAGAGCAGAAAAATTCAAACATGTTGTTTCTTCATGGTAAAATATAGCTTTTATCAATGAGCAATATCTTGATTTGGGAAGGAATACTGAAGTCATAGCCTTTTTATTTCACAGTTCTATGACATTGCTTTACATTCTTCCTGAGTTCAATATTGAAGAACAGGCATTTCATAACACATTGGTTTCATTTACTTGTCAATTGTCTACTTTTTCTGTTGAGCTATATGTAGAATTTTTCCTTCATCAAGGTAATTCAAAAATATAACCAGAATAAATCTAGAAGTTATCTACTTTAAGTTCATGCAACAAACTTTTTTGGTCATCAAACTCTTTTATTGTTCAGAAAAATTTTCATCGATCACATGACTAATTATTATTTGAGCTTTATTTGCCTTATTCTCAGGTAGCCAATTTCTTGAAAATTGAATTTTTATACTTATGTACTCTTTATCTTCTTTCATCATTTTTATCTTTTACTCTTTGTAGCTTGGAAGAAATATATGCTTGTATAATTCAGTGACTGCCAAAGAAAAGAACTTAGAAATGCTAACATTAATATTATTGTTATTAATATATCCATAGTCTTCCTTCACTCAGAATTCATTTAGTAAATAAATGTATTAAGCTTTTTGGCATGAAACTTCAAAATTTGTAAGTTATTTTGTATCTGTAATTTCAATTGACCATCATAACAACCCATATATATATATATATATATATATATATATATATATATATATATCAAATTAAAAATAAATTCATTCATTCATTTATTCATTCATTTGTGTGCACATGTATATGGGTAAGAAAGTTCAAGCACATAGGTACTATGACACATATGTGTAGGTCAGAGGACAAATTTTGGGAGGCATTCTCTATTGCCACTCTGTGGGAACCTAGGAATCAAGTTATCATCAGCAGAATTGTATACAGGTGTCTCTACCTACTAAATCATCTCCCCGGACCTGATTTTAATATCATTATTTTACAGATAGAGAAAACAGCATTCAAATTTGGGCAACTGTCTAAAATTTTATAGTTTGGTAGTGATGGGTGTAAGAGCAACATTCTGGCATGGATGGTTAAGTTTCATCCATTGTCTCTCCTGTGCAGCTTTATTCCCTTGGGGTATAAAATATAAAGAAAGCCTAAATATGGGATTTAAGCTTGAGGAACTTTTATGAAGCAATAAATTATTATTTGTCATGTCACATTTTTCTTTGATTAGACACACATGATGCCATTTTCTTTTCTTCAAACAGATATTCTAACCACTTGAGCCTCTTGAAGCAGTATCTTGAAGAAATTGTAATCATGAATGTCCTTCCTGCAGTACTTTCTTCTAAAAATAGAATACTTGCTCAGAAATTTTCATAAAATAGTACAGTTGGGCCTTTGTGTTTTAAAATCTCCATTATTTGAAAATAGCTTTTTTTACAAACTGTAATATAAAAAAGAAGGAAAAAGAAAAGCCTTAGCACAGATTTTTGACATGTTTTAACCTTTCATAATAATTTTCTTTACATACAAAATGGCAGTTGAATATTTTACTCTCATATTCAATTTTTCATATTTATTAGTATGAATATTTGTCACTATTCATTAAGGATTGAAGTATAGTAAAAATACCATGGTCAAGTTGTCATGGCCACTAATCAGCAAAATAATACAGAAGTACCTGGGTCTAAAGAAATGGCAATGATTCTCCATAGTAGATAAATGAGAATCACAAGACCATCCCTTTAGAGTCAAGCTAATAATCTTTGCTGCACTACATGCTCCCCAGAGGCAAGTGATTCTATCATAGATTATATAGGAAACAGAATGTTAACTGAAAGGGGAACTCCACGATGCAGTTTGCATGACTCTATTATCCATGATAGGATAGAAATTTGCAGTGATACAACTATTTAGAGTCACTCACAATGTAAATAACCCCTCACCTGAAAATAGTCCAACTGGTTCACCAACTTGGTCTTTGATAGAATTATACCATGGTCTATCCTTAATGTTTTATCTTGAATGAATAAATATTTGTTTGTACCTCACCAGGAAAAGTTATAGGAATGCTTTTTTAAAAGTATATGCAGCTCTTAGATATGACACTTTGACATTTTGATACTTCTTTACTTCAGATATAAAACTAATATGTCCCTAGATGTAAAAATGGCCTCTACCAAACTATGGAACAGATAAATTTATCAAGAGTGTTTTGATATTATAAGTTATTTCTTACAAAACGTGGCTTCCAGAAATAATGCACACTGGACAAACATACCTCATTTTAAAGGAAACATAGGGAATAATTAACCATCTTAATTTGAGACTTTTTGCTTAGTATAGTGCTTTCAAAATAAATCTTCAGATTTGAATTTTGTTGCTTAACTAATTATCTAGGTACATGAAAATAAGTCAACACAAATTGATCTCCATGATGTGTGGTTTTAAATAAAAAAACAAATATTAAAAAGAAGCAAAGGTGCTGATTTTTTTCTGAAATCTTTAAGTGACTAAATGTGTTTTTTGATTAGTGCTCCAATGTTACAAACTCTATATTTAAGTAGAGAATACAGAAAATATCTGTATATGTTTTACACAAATAAATATTTAATTTTAAAATAATAACAGAAGGAAGGAATACATTGTTCAAAGTGAAAAGTATATTGGAAAACTCTGATAAGCTTATGAGTGTCAGGCTATTTTGGAAAAATATTTAGTATTTGTTTATATCACTCAATTCACAATTTTATTGTACTTTAAACATTTAGTTTTTCTGCACACTATTAAAACATATGAAACTAACCTCTTCTACAGTTAAACTAATTAGCTAAGTCATAATATTCCTGGGGTCGCAAAGGGCATTCCCTATGAAAGAGCCTTTTTTATGTGTCCTACTCTTTCTTCAGGTTTGTGAAGAAAGTAGCATAGATAAATGTAGAAACAAATCACGATATCACAACTTGAGATTTGATCATAACTTCCTTGCTCTCACTCATATTTCCTTTAGTTATAAACTTATGCTATCAAATACAAATGTGTTGATTAATACTTATTATGTACTTGGCAATATCAAGATCCTCCTGGCAGACAAACTTCTGAGTTTACTTTAGCATAAATTCTCATTGGTCTTAATAATAAAAGCATAGAGTCAGATATCTGGCTAAATGCTGAAAGATCAGAGAGAGAAAGGAGCCTCTTACCTAACCAACTTATCAGGTGAAAAGGGAAGAAGCTCCTGCCTCTGCCCTGGCTCATCAATTCCTCTCTCCACACAGCCATATTATTTCCTGTTTCCCTCTCACAGATGCTGGGATTCAAGTTGTATGTCACCACTATCTGGCCACTGTGGTTTACTAGTGTGTATCTCCACACTCTGACCTACAGTTAAGCTTAAATTGTTAGTATGCAAACAAAATATCATCACAGCTTATCTCCTATAAGGAATTATCTAGATTTAGGTAGACTTTTAAGGTATGTCTGTGAAGAACTATCTAAATTAGATTAATTATTATAGGAAGACCCACACTATATATAGTTCCATTCCATAGATTGAGGTTCTAGACTAAATAAAAGGGAAGAAAACTGAGCTTAGCCCAAACATTTATTGCCCTCTATTTCCTAATTTGAATGTACGGTGACCAGTTGCCTCATGTTCCTGCAACTATGAAATTCCCATTATGACGAATAGTATATTTATGTTATGAGCCAAAAGGAGCCATTTCTTCCTAAGTTACTTTTGCCATATTATTTTGCCACAGCACAAAGACAAGCAAGGATTTCAATCAAGAAATGATAGACACGTGTTTATTGACAAATATTGGTAGCTTTGGTTGTTCATGGGTCTATCACACTGTTATGAAGGTAATTGTCAGTGGCAACGACAGGGTTTTATATATTTAACATTTTTGACTGATGCATAACATTTTCTTTGATGTATACATTTCTTCTATCCTATCTGCAAAACCCAAAATTTCTCTCTAGCAACTCTTGCATTCTGTTGGTCAAGCCTGCCTCTGTAGCTCCTGCTTGAATTCTTATATTTTTAATTTCCAGATCTCCCTCAATTGGGGTTTTCTTTATTGATTATATTTCTACTTTTGGGTCTTGAATGGTTTTATTCATTTCCTTCCACTGTTTGTGTTTTCAAAGATTAAGGGATTTACTTATGTCCTCTTTATGAACTTCTATCATAATCATAAAGACTATTATAAGGTCTTTTTCTTGCTTTTGTGCTGTGTTGAAATCCTCAAGACCTGATGTTGTAGAGCTCCTGGACTAGTGGTGACATAATTTCCTGGATATTACTGATTTTGGTTTTCGGGGAAAGGTTGTAATTTTAGGTACTGATAACTAGTCTTGTCTGTGTTGAATGAGATTTTTGTTTCTCTGCTTCTCTTGCCTTTACTGGTGCTTTCAGTTGCCTGGTAGGAAATTCTTCTGGGAACCTTAAAAGGTGTGGCCACTGAGGTTTCCAAGCAAAATGTGTTTCTGGGTATTGAGAACTGATACTTAGGAATGGGGGTTGGATAGGAGATTAAGGACAAGAGGGAATGAAGCAGAGTTTTCTGCTAGGATCTGCATAATTTCTTCAGAATTGGGGAGGAGAGTGAGGAGAGGACATAGTAGGAGATATGCTATGCTACTAACCTAAGGATAAAATTGGGATAGAGAGAGGTGATGATCTGCAGTAGGCCTACTAGTTTCTCTGGTTGGAGTGTCCTGTGGATTCCCAAGGAATCTCTGTATTAATTCTTCGCATGAGCAAAGATAAGGACAGTGAAAACTGAAGTGCAAATTTTATTTAATGTTCTAATTCAAGCTTATATGATTTATTTAAATTTTCTCAGAGTTCAATTGTTTAGCAGTTATTTTAAATGCTTAAATGAAAACTACTTTTATAAACATGTTAAAAGATTTTGGACAAATAATACACATGAACAACTAAAATTTTAAAAATGCTCTAAGATTTTATATACTTTAAGTAAAATAAATGACATTTACAATTTTTATTATTTTCAAATGACATAAGCTTTTTGTTCTCTAAAATAAAAGAGAAAATCAACTGATTAAATAAATAGAGAACAATTTATGAATTAAGTATATACTCATTTTATTATGATGTTAGATGTCCTTCTGTGTATGTGTTGTTTGTATTGGTTAAAGAAAGAAGTTGTTTCAGTCAATGGCTTAGTAAAGTCAGACTGAAAGTCTGAGCAGAGATACAGAGAAAAAGATGACAGTCAAGTCAGATGCCAGTCAGCTGCTAAGGAAGCAAGACATGTAGAAAATGAGGTAATGCCACTGCCACATGGCAATACATACACTAATAGGAATAGGTTAATTTAAGATGTAAGAGCTATCTAGAAATATGCCAGATCCATCAGCCAAACAATGTTGCAATTGATACAGTTTCTGTGTGATTATTCAAGTCTGGGAGGCCGGAAAACAAAAGTACAGTCTCTTTTTACATTATTATTTATACAATCATGGTTTTTGAAGCAACAGACCATCCAGAGCTCTGTTATATTCTTTTAGTTATTACTAAGATATGATCTATTTATTAAGAAAACTCTGTATTTTTATGAAAATTTTCATTTTTAAAATAATTTCTACAAGTGCAGATTTATCGTACAGATTAATGAATTTCATAAAGACACTTTGTTAAAGTATGTCATAGATTTTTGAACTTATTCTTGTTCAATTACCTTCTCTTTTCCCGCTTCCAGTTAGTCCCCTTCTATTGTCTTATCACATACAGGTAATATGTGTATGTGTACAATCTAGATTATGCTCATAAGAAGAAAAATGACATATTCTTTCTGTGTTTGGCTTATTTCATTTAACATGGTATCGCTAATTCCATCTTTAATTTTTATGCAAATAGCGTAATTTCACCCTTTTGAAGAATATATATGTGTGTGTGTGTATGTGTATGTGTGTCTGTGTGTGTCTGTGTCTGTGTCTGTGTATCTAGATACACATAAATGTGTTCTTAAAGTCCAGAACAGATCATTAGATCTCCTGGAACTGCAATTAAAGGTGATTGTGAGCTGCTCAATAAGGAAGGTGAGGCCTGAATTCCAGTCTTCTGCAAGACCAGTAAATGCTCTTAATTGCTGAACTATCTGTCCAGTCCCAATTTTATTCTTCTTAACGAGTGACTAAAATATCACTGTTTATAAGGATCATATTATTTTTATGCATTCATCTGCTTGTTGGTATTTAGGCTTGCTTCACGTCTTGGTTATTGTTACTATCACAGCCATAAGCAGTTCTCTGTAAGGATCTCTGTTGTTATTGACTTTGTTTCCCTTGGTTTTATCTTCAGGAATGACATATGTCTTAGTCACTGTTCTATTGTTGTTAAAAGATACCATGATTAATTACATCCATTGGACCCTGAAAGCTACAAGTCAAACTATACCCCCCAAACCTTCCTATCTCTCCCACAATCTCAGTTAAAATCTGAAACACAGCCGGATACAGCACAGAGAGGACTAAGAGTGAAACTCTGAAACACAGCCTACTACTGCACAGAGAAGACCAAGAGGTGGACTGTTCCAGTACCCCCATCTCATTCACCAGACCCTGCAAGCTACAAGTACCACTCTTCCCCAAAACCATCCTATAACCTACAACCTCAGTGGAACTCTGAAACACAGCCTGCTACTACACAGAGAGAACAAAGAGGCAAGAGACCACCCACTTGGGGTGATGTGTCACTGTCTAGGCCTACCACACTGGGAGAAAAACCCTGGGCTGCTCCTCCACCTGCCTCAGCTTCTCTAGCCAGCCATCATGTTGTGAATATATTTTACTACCATAGGTTAATATAAGAAACTGCTTCAACATATAGAAGGGCAGAATATAGTCAGGCTGGAAGAGCTATAAAGAAGGAGTAGGCAAAGTCTAAGAGAGATGACATGCAGCTGCCAGATGAGAAAAACATGAACTACCAGCTAGAACCTTGCCAGTAAACCATGAGCTTCATGGTAAAATATAAAATAATAGAAATGAGTTAATTTAAGATGTAAGAGCTAGCTAGAAAAACACTTAAGCTATTGGCCAAACAGTCTTACAAATAATATAGTTTATGTGTGATTATTTCAGGACTGGGCAGTCAGGAATGAAAAAGTGGTCTCTGTCAACAGAATGGTGCTCCAACGTGTGCGAACTACATCCATGTAAAACCTCAGAAAGCTTGGAAATGAATGCTGGACACAAAAGAACAGTATTAAGCATAGTTTCTTGGTAGCTACAATTTTTTTTCAAATGGGTTTTGTTTGCTGGTGGTGAGCTTGGGTGCCGTGACTCTTTAAAGAGAGGTCTTCCTGCCTCAGCATTGGTAGTAAAAACTTCATGGCTCCTTTAAGAAGGATTCCTGGTTTCTGCTAGTGACATGAACAGCTCTGACTTTCTTAGGAGGCTGAGCACTTAAGTGGGGTTTGCGAGGAGCATGTTACAAACTGCTTAATGGCATGACATAGACTCACTGCATACCTGGAACTGGGTGGTGTGCTTGGCTCACAGAAGTGGTAAATATGTCTTTACCATGTTGGACTGTGTAGTACCAAAAGACAATTTTTTGTGATATATATATATATATATATATATATATATATATATATATATATGCTTCTAATTAAGGTATTGTATTTGTGCAGCTCATTCAAAAGTATAATGTACAATTAAGAAATATAGGTTAATAGATAATCATCCATAAAAGTCATGCTTGTAGTCATGTTAGTTAGGTTTTCACAATGTATAGAGATATATTTCAGATGGGAAAAAATTCTTCAAACCTGTCAAAGGCTAAGAGAATATGACACTTAAAATGTTTTAAGGACTTAGAACTTTTCAAGACAATGAGACACAGCTGTTCCTGGTAGCACCAATACACTTCATGAAGATGATGGGCATGGACAAGTCTCCTTAAGGATTTTGTTAGCCATTTGGGCAAGAAACTTCTCTTTCCTGGACTGTTTGATGTTTTGTTGTATGAACCAGACATGCAGGACCCACAGAAAAATGATTGTTGAACTTGCCTAAAGGTGAGACGGTCCTTTGGGATTTCTGTTTCATGAGAGAACTTCCAGATATTTTCCAGGACACAGAAGAAGGCAACTGATAAGTGTTGCCAGTTCAAGGCATAAGAGATCTTCAAATTTCCTGCTACATGTAAAAGTCTGCATGTACTATGGATCTATCAGCCCCAATGTTACAGAATAACTTTGGGTGAATTTTCAGGCAGAAAATCCCAAAGAAGGGAAACACACAATAGCTACCACCAAAATATAAAGGAATTAACAATGCTTTTCATTTATATCTCTTAATATCAATGGATTCAATAAAAAGACACAGGCTAACTGAATTGATACAAAAGTAGAATACATCTTTCTCCCGTATACAAAAGACACACCTCAATCTCAAAGACAGACATTATCTTAGAGTGAAGGGTTGGGAAAAAATTTTCCAATTTCATAGACATAAGAAACAAGAGGGTGTAGTTATCCTAATAGCTAACAAAATAGACTTCAAACTGAAATCAATCAGAGGAAATGGAATACACTTTATACTCATCAAAAGAACAATGAAACAAGATGAAGTCTCAACCCTGAACATCTATTCCCCACATATTTAATAGAATTAAAACTAAAGAAACATTACTAAACATTACTAAATCAAACATCATACTCCAAATATTGATAGTAGAAGACTTCAATACCCCACTCTCCCCAAAGGACAAGTCAGAAATATAACAGAGAAATAAGTGAACTAACTGAAGTTTTGGCTCAAATAGACTTAACAAACAACTATAGAACATTCCACCCAATATACCTTCTTTTCAGCACACCTCATAGCACCTTCTCTAAAATTGGCCACATACTCAGTAACAAAGCAAGCAAACCTCAACAGATACAAAAAAACTGGAGTAACACCCTGTATCTTATTGGATCACCGTGGTTTAAAGTTAGAATTTAATAGTAACATGAATTGCAGAAAGCCTACAAACTCATGGAAATTGAACAGTGCTCTATTGAACCACCTCAGGGCCAAGGAAGAAATAAAAAAAGAAAGAAAAGACTTTCTAGAATTCAACAAAAATGAACATACAATGTACCCAAATCTATGGGACCCTATGAAAGCAGTGCTAAGAAGAAAGTTCATAGTACTAACAGCCTACATAAAGAAAGTGGAGGAAGCTCACACTAGTGACTTATCAGCACACCTGAAAGCTCTTGAACAAAAAGAATTAAACTCACCCAGGAGGAGTAAATGACATGAAAAATGTCAAAATGAGGGATTAAAATAATAAAATAGAAGCAAAACAAACAATGCAAAGAATTAAAGAAACAAAGCACTGGTTCTTTCAGAAAATGAGCAAGATAGAAAAACCCTTATCCAAATTAGTCAAAAGAGAGAGAGAGAGAGAGAGAGAGAGAGAGAGAGAGAGAGAGAACATTCAAATTAACAAAATCAGAAATGAAAAGTGTGACATAACAAGAGACACTGAGGACATCCAGAGAATCATTAAGGCATACTACAAATACCTATACTCCACAAAATTGGAAAATCTAAAAGAAATGGGCAATTTTATGGGTAAGTACCATACACAAAAATTAAATTAGGTGAACAGTTTAAATAGACCAATAACCAGAAAGAAAACAGAAGGCATCATCAAACGCCTCTCAACCATAAAAAGTCCAGGGAAGGATAGTTGCAGTGCAGAATTCTACCAGAACTTCAAAGAAGAGCTAATAGTTATAATTCTCAAAGTATTCCACACAATAGAAAGAGAAGGAACATTGGCAAACCTTTTATGAGGTCATAGCTACCCTGATAAAAACATAACACAATCACTCAGTCAAGAAAGAGAATTACAGACCAATCTCATTAACTAACATAGATGCAAAAAAATTCAATAAAATACTGGCAAATTTAATTCAAGAAAACATCAAAAAACCATGCACCATGATCAACTTGACTTCATGTCAGAGATGCAGGAATGGTTCAACATATGAAAATATATCAATATTATCCACCATATAAATAATCTGAAAGAAAAATCCATATGATAATCTCATTAGATGGTGAAAAGGCATCCAACAAAATATAACTCCACTTCATGTAAAAAGTCTTAGATAGATCAAGGATACAAGGAACATATCTAAGCATAAAAGCAATATACACCAAGCTAATAGCCAACATCAAATTAAATGGAGAGAAACTCCATGATCCCACCAAAATCAGGGACAAGGATGTCTACTCTCTCCATATCTTTTCAACATAGTTCTTTTAAGGGGAACCCGAATCAAATAATCCATTACTAGCTCCAAACAGAGTCTAATAATGGGGTCCTTATTAAAATGGGATTCAAAGTTCATAATATGGAACAGGAATGGAATTCAGCACCCATTTGTGAGAACAGAGAGAGAGAGAGAGAGAGAGAGAGAGAGAGAGAGAGAGAGAGAGGACCTGTGAATTTTAGAAACCCAAGGCCATGCCCAACTTTGTTCAGCCTCTCAAAGGCCATTGGCTGAAGAAGGCTCCCCATCACCTCTCCCTTTTGTCTAAATAAGAGAGTTTCAAACCCAACATGAAACTATATACAATAAGAATAGATATCAAGTATAAAATTTAGAATTACAACCAGCATAAACAATATTAAGCAAGAAACATATGTTAAATGTTTCAGTAATTATTCTATCCTAGGGAATCTAAGTCTTATATTAGAAATGTCTTGGCTAAATCATAAGGCGAAAGTAACTATGGCTATCCAGTCATCAAACCCATTGCAGACCTGAGAAGGTAGATAATATTACTTAAGTAGGCAGGAAGTGCAATCAGGTAGCTTCCAGAATGTGCAATAGATGACAGAGACAACTGGATACCTGGGCAATCAACCAAAGTTTCATTTGCAACATTGGAGCAACCAAACTTTGGCTAAGGCCTAGAGTAATTGACAGATCATTTTAAGAGGCAAAAAAGTTTTCAAAAGTGTCTTACCTTGTCTTGGCAATGTTTAATCGCCAGTCTTTATCTTTATATCCCGCTTGTCCTGTCTGAACCCCATGCACTTTGTCAGTGATTGAGGCATAGGCAGTTCTTTGCCCAAAGTCCAGTTGTGCTAAGAGGAAATAAAGCTGCAAGTGGAGTGTCTTCTGTGACCAACATTCTCTTGGGAATAGATCAGTGCTACCAGGAGCAATTGTATCTCACATCAGCAGAACCCTAAATTATTTAAATGCCATATTCTACAGTTCTTTGAAGTGGTTGAAGATTACCTATCTATGTCGAATACAATCACTATGAATCTAAAGAACCTGATGAGTCTGTCTGTAAGTTTGACAAACTAGATGACTATTGACCTATAATACTTAATACCAGTATAATTTAAAAACTAAGACTTTATATTAGAATATTAATCTTTAAACAACTCTGCAGCAAATAAGGACAATGACCTCAAAATATAAACTGTGTATAACTATCTTGATCTGATGTAGAAATGTATAATGCAATATGATAAATGTATCCAAAAATTGTATCAATATACAAAATATCTTAAAAGAGGTAGAGGCATTCATATGTACAATATGACAAAATAATTTTCCTAGGTATGCAACTATTGTAAACAGAAATAGTATATTCAATGTTACCATTATAATTTGAATTTGTATTAATATACAAGAACTTATAACAATGTAAATTGTTTATAAGCATTAGCTCACAAGTATTTACTTTATTACTCACTATTATTATTAGTGTGAGTAATCTCACACTGACCTATGTATTTTTCAATTTAATACTTACAGAGGCATCACCATCCCTGACATAAAGCTATATTATAGAGCTACAGTAATGAACACAGCTAGGTATTATCATAAAAACAGACAGGTTGACCAATGCAATTGAATCTCAGACAAGGAAACTAAAATTATACAATGAAAAAAATAAAATATCTTCAACAAATGGTGCTGTCATAACTGAATGGCAAAATGTAGAAGAATGAAAATAGATACATATCTATCCTCATGTACAAAATTCAAGTCCCAATATGATGCTGTAAAACAATTCCATAGCAGTTCAGAATTAGAATAATAAAAGTGTTATTTATTTAAGGGGAAAACTTACAGATCAGCATCCTAAAAATAGTCCTCTGAGCACAAACAGGAACAGAATCTAGCTGCCAGAACAGGAGCCAGAAGCAAGAGAGTGGGCACATGTTTCCCACTACTTTTTAAACTATAAGAGACCATGCCCAAGTGGGCTGCTATCTTAAAGGCTATTGGCTGAAGGAGTAGAATGTGTTCCCATAGCATTTCCCCTTCTTGCTTAAATAAGAGAGTTCCAAAAACCAATACAAAACTATATACTCTAGGAATAGATATCAAATATAAGATTAGAATTACAACCAGCATAAACAATATTAAGCAAGGAACATATGCTAAATGTTTTAATAAACATTCTATTCAATGCAGTCAAGTCTTGTATAGGAAATTGGTTGGCTAGATCATAAGAGTAGAGTAACTATGACTATCTAACCTTCATCCCTATCAAAGGCCTGAGAAGGGAGGTAATATTACTTGAGTAGGCAGAAAGTACGATCAAGTAGCTTCCAAAATGAGCAATATATGACAGAGACAATTAGCTACCTGAACAATCACCCAAAGTCTTATTTTGCAATGTTAAAGTAACTAAGTTTTGGCTAAGGCCTAGTGTAACTGATAGACCATTTTCAGAGGCAGGAAATTTTTCAAAGCTGTTTTACCCAGCATTGGCAAGATTTGACAGTCCTGCTTATCCATTTCCAGATGCTATGTAACTTGTCAGTGGTTGAGGCATTGCCATTTTCTTTCCCAAAGGCCAGTTTTGCCAAGAAGAAAACAAACTCCAAGTGGAGTGTCTTTGGTGCTCAACATTCTCTTGGGAATAGATTGGTGCTGTCAGAAATAATCATGTTTCATGTCCACATAAGCCTAAGTTATTAAAATGTCATGTTCCACAGATCCATGAAGTGGTTGAAGACTGTCTAGACAGAATACAGTCTCTATATATCTAAAGAACCTATTGAACTGACTGTATGTACAACAAACATGTGCAACTATTGATCTGCAATAATACCTATATAACTTAAAGAGTAAAACTTCATGTAAGAATATTAATCTGTAAACAAATGCACAACAAATGAGGACAATGACCTCAATATATAAACAATCTGAAAGAATCTTGATCATAGGTAGGAACAATATATAATGTAATGTGAAAATGTACCCTAAAAGTTGTATCAATATACCAAAGGTCCTAAACTAAGATAGAAATCTGCATATATAAACTCTGACAAAATAACTTTGTATATATGTGCAAATAATGTAAACAAAAGTAACAAATATAATTGAACATGTATCAATATACAAAAACTATACCAATGTATATTATCTGGTGTGGGAGAATTGTCTGCATTCTGTCAATCATGTTTTAAATAAACGCTGATTGGCCAGGCAGGAGGTACAGGTGGGAAAAACAGACAGGAAGTGAAAATGATGCAAGGAGAGCAGGAGACTTTTTGGGAGGAGAAAGTTGATTCCTCCCACTCCTGCCCACATCACTGAAGCAGCAGGATGTAAGCTGCTCCACTGAAAAAGGTACTGAGCCACGTGGCTAAAACAGATCAGAATAATGGGTTAATCAAGATGAAAGCGTTAGCTAATGAGAGACTAAACCTAATGGATCAATCAGCTTTATAACTTACAGAGATCTGTATGGTTGATTTTCTCTGGGGCCTGCCAGCTGTGGGATACCAGGCGGGGACAGAAACCCAAACAAGCAGACCCCCCTCATGTTACAATTATCCATAAATAATTGTTCACAAATATTCACTCTATTACCCACTATTACTACCCCCCAACTTTTTCTGAACAAACATAGTTTTCACTCAAACCCTCTATCTAATACAAGTAATAATCAACAACCCCTAAACAGTGTTCTCAACCCTATGGACAAACTTTTTTTGGGAGATAGGAGGCGTCATCTTCTAGAATTGCTTCCTGCTGTCATGGGGATCATATTCTCTTAATGGGACCCAGCAAAAATTAAATGGTGATTAAGTTCCAAAATTACTGCCTAGCATAGTTGGAAATAATTTCTGAGCAGTCAATAGGCTATTTTTTTCAAAGTTCCTATTTGGAGTTCTGGCCAGAATGTGATAAGGTGCACCATTTCAGGAACTGTTACCCCAAACAATCTTATAGCAGTGCTGTCTAATCACAATGGCATCTCAATTAGGTAGAGTGGTTGCTGTGGGGCCTCATCTTCTTCCTGGAAACTTCAAAGATTACTGCAGGAAAAGGATCTGTAGGAAAATCTATTTTTCGTCATGGGAAACTTAAACATCAGTCATATAAACATACATACAGTCAAGAATATGATATAGACAAAATAGGCATGGAGAAAGTAAAAATCTTTTCCTAAAGTCTTCCTTTTGTCCTATACCAGATGTCTCCCGATATGAGACAGAAACTCTGAATGTTCCTTTTAATAACATGCTTGGATTTAGAGAAGTACAGAGCCATTGTCCAACTCCAAAATCATATCTATATATACATACATATATATATATATATATACATACATACATATATGCACACACACATACATATATATATATATATATATAAAACAAAGCCTATTCCTAATTTTGTCTGGCACCTGGATGAACAATGAAGTCAATTCTGTATCATCTGGTCTATTCAGCAGTTTCAATATGTAAGATAATTCTGCATATTGTGAATCAGTAACAATATTGAGAGGTTCCTTAAAATCCTTTAGTACCATAAGAATAACATATAATTCTGCCTTCTGGACAGAATTATGAAGGCTTTGTTCCACCTTACTTCTTCTGATATATAACGTGCCTTCCCTGTTTTCAGTATAAAGTGTATTGGCTCCAGTTATTGGTACATCATGTACAATTCAGGGAAGAATCCAAGTAAGTTCTTTTTATAAGGTTAAATCTATCACTTTGGGGATAATTGCTACTAATTTCTCCCCAAAATTAGAACAAGTCCTTTGCCAGGGCTCATTGTCTTCCTATAACTTTTTAATTCATCAGCAGTAAAAGGCATCATAATCTCAGCTAAGTCTATGCCTGTTAATTGATTAAGTCTCAACTTACCTTTTATAATTAATTCGGAGACTTTACCCAGATAAGTTTTTAATTTTTTACGTGGTTTATGTGGTGAAATGATCCATTTTAGGATAATGTCATCCATCTGCATTAAAATTCCTTTGGGAGAAATTCTGAAAGACAAGAAGACTAGATTGCAATTCTGATTTGGATTCACTCTACCCACATGTGCCTATTGTAATTTCTCCACAACAAGCATCAATTCCTTTTCTATTTCAGCTGTTAATTCTCTGAGATTATTAAAGTCTTTATCACCGTTCTTATACAGCCTAAATGGCTGGAGACCTTTGTGTATACTCCCTTATAAAATACTTCCTAGAATTATGAGTCTCTGGGGCTACAGGAATGTTAATCTGGGTATTCCATTGCTATAGCAGTTTATGATCCCATAAATTCACTGTAATATTAGCTACGTGTGGCCTTAAATTTCCTCTCTGTCCTTCTGGTTCCATGCATTCAACCCATCTTGTGCTTCGTTTTACTTGAGATAGTGTTCTAATTCCTAGTAATTGAACATCTGCCTCTTACAGAGGCCAATTTGGATGCCAAGATTCTGCAGTAATGATACTCACATCTGCACCTATGTCTGTCAAACTGAAAATTACAATGCCATTTATATGCCATTTATAATCTTTGGTTTTTGATCATTTATAGAAGTCTGCCAGAATATACGTTTCCTATTTCCTATTGGAAATTTTAATTTATCCTTCATGTTTATTCCATCATCTAGAAAAGTATGTTTTTTTACAGAAGGCTCCAGATATTTTAATGTTCCTGGTGAGACATGTCCTCCTTGTGACTGGGAATGACTGGACCACTTTTGACTTGGGGACCTGCAAGAGGCCCCCCAAGGAGTTTCCTGATGATATTGAGCTGCCTTGTCTGTCTTTTGTTGATATGCATTCATTGGTCCAATGTTGCCCATTGTTACACATTCTACATATACCTGAAGGCTGTGTATTCCTATTCTTGCCATTCTCAAAGGAGATATTATTTCTAGGAATTCATTGTCTACATTCCCTTCTCAGATGTTCTATTCTGCCATAATTAAAACATTTGTCATTTTGATGTCTTCTCATTCCTTTTGAAATTGCTTCTCTTATCCAAGATTAACTATTATAGTCAAATGTCTCAATGTTTATTGTATGCAGGATCCATTCATCCACACGTGCTGATATAACCTTTAAAGGTCCAAGTATCTATTGCAGTCTAAGTTGGCATTTTCAAAAACCAGAGATTCTTTAAGTATTCATCTACCCTCTGGGTCTGTTGTACAGCCTTAGGTAATCTTTGTAAAAACTCACTAAAGGTTTCTCTTGTGCCATGTTTAACCCTGGTATATGATTCAATTCATTTTCCTAGTTCTTGAATCCTGTCCCAAGCAGTTAAGGCTGCTTTGTGGCATAGGGACAAGATTTGTTCATTGTAAAGTGCTTGGGCCTCTGCATCAACAGAAGTGCCCTCACAAAGAATTTGATCTTGGGAAGTCTCAAGTCCTTTTTCTTTTCCCTGTTGTTCTAAAATTTTAGCTTCTTCTCTAAAATAACATTTAAAAATCAGTTGAAGCCCATCATTCAGTTATGTAGGAGGTCCTTCTGTTTATATGTTGCTTTCATTGGTTGAATAAAGAAACTGTCTTGGTCTTCTAATAGAGCAGAACTTAGGTAGGCATAGAGAAGAACAGAACAGAAGTGCAGAGAGCATGACACCATGGAGCCGCCAGGTCAGACAAGCTAAATCTTTCCTGGTAAGACACAACCTTGTGGTGATATACAGATCTATAGAAAGGGGTTAAATTAAGATGTAAGAATTAACCAAAAAAAAAAAAACCTCGAGCTAATAGGTCAGGAAGTGTTTTAATTAATACAGTTTTTTTGTGATTATTTCAGGTGTAAGTTAACTAGGTGGCTGGGATGACAAGCAACCTCATCCTCCTGTTACAGACTGGCACCCATGTGTTCAACTAAATCCACATAAAATATGATAAAGCTTCAAAAGGAATACAGAGTTTAATACAGCTGTTTACTGTTTGCTGGCAGCTTTCCACAGCTGCTTTAAGAGATATTTTCCTGATTCAGCTGTAATAAAAAAAAAGCCATTCAGTTTTAAAATGCTGGCTTTCTGGGCTATGCTGCTAGCACCAGCTCTGTCTCTTGCGGGAGACAGAGCATTTGGATGAAGTTTGTGAGTAAAATGCTATGGATTGCTTGATGGAAACATGGACTTGTGTGTCTAAAAGAGAGGCAATGAATGTGGCTCAGAGGCACAAGCATCTCCGCCATGCTGGACTCTGCAGAGCATGGGCAGGAACTACTGTATTTACCATACTAACAGCACAACTGAAGTTTCAGACTGGGCAAACAGGCCATGCCATATTACCCCTAACAAGGGTGCACCTGAAGTTTTTAAGAAGTGCTTAGCATTTTAAGAAGTGCTCCTGGACAGTAAAGAATTACAGATTCACAATAGGACAGATTCAGACATAAAAGACCTCTAAATGGGTCACAGTGTTGAATAAATATATGTAGGCTTGGGAGAGAAAAGATAAAGAGTATACAGTTCACAAAAGAAAGTTAATGCTTTAAAAAAAGGTAAAGTCTTTAAAGAGACAGAGTACAGATAATCATAGATTAAAGGAATTAAAAAATATAAGCCACGAAAAAATGAAAAATTCACAGAAAGTCTGGATTCTGTATATTATTGTGTTTTCTTTAAATTTTTGACTGTGAAGGAGCTAAGTACAGAGAGACTTTTCATTGTATGAGCTTCTAGGCTAAACCACCATGTATATTATATGAGTATTATGACTTCAGAATTTGGGTTTAAGGATATGATGCTTTGGAAAAGAGATTCTTCTTAATTTTCACAGAGGATGAGACCCTGTGGATTGCTTCTAGAACTCTATGGTATGATAGATCACACCCTCATGAAAGGTTGCTGAAAACACCCTCAAAAAATTACTTCACTCAACTGCTGACTGAGATGAACCTAGCACAGAGGATATACAATGAAGGACCTGATTAACATCATCGCCATACAGCAGGAAAAAGTTTGGAGAGAAATAACTATGTCCATATTCCCAAATATTGTTTATAAATCTTTGTTTACATTTAAATGGGGATATGTTATGGATATGAATAATTCTCATTGGTATGGATCTTACATTATTGATATAAATTAAATGTCAATCTTATTATATATGTATTTCTGCTCTTGATTAAATATTGTGATTGTGTAGTTGATTTAAAAATGTAATGTATAATTAAGAAATATAGGTTGCTAATGAATAATCATTGATAATAGTAAAGTTTGTAGTCATGTTAGATTTTTCTGGATATATAGAGATATATTTCAGTTAGATATGAAATCTTCATATCTTTCAAAGACTACAGAATATGACATATAAAATGTTTTAATAACTTATGGCTTTTCATGACAATGAGACATGTCTGCTCTTAGAAGCACTAATCTACTTCAAGAGGAAGATGGGAATCAAAGAGGCTCCTTATGGAGTTGGGTAGCCAATTGGGCAAGAAACTGCTCTTGCCTGAACTGATGCATAAACTGGACATGAAGAACCCTCACAGAGATGACTGCTGAACTTGCCTAAAGGTGAGATGATCCCCAGGGTTTCTTCGGGGTTTCATGAAAAAGTCTGTAACACATTCTGCAAGACACAGAAGAAAGTGACTAAACTGTCCTTAAAATTTCCTGCTTCATGGAAATGTCTGCTGGATACTATGCACCTGTAGGCTGAAGATGAATTCTCCAATGGTACAGAAGAACTTAGGGTGACTGCACAGTGAACATGTCTCTGTCATTTCTAGAGTTTTGGAAGTTGCTTACTTCTAGTTTACTTAGGTAATATTATGTCCTTCTCTAGTCTTTGATGGAGTTGAAGAATAGATAGATAGATAGTTATAGTTTTCCATTGTTATGATAAAAGATAAGATAGATCTAAATATTGTAACTTTAATTCTTGCTTGATACCTGTTATATGTAATTTTATTATGTTAAAGCCTTCTTTTCCTTTCTCAACAAAAGGGGCAATGGTTAGCAGGCCCTTCTGTTTATGTGTTGCTTTCATTGGTTGAGTAAAGAAACTTCCTTGGTCTTTCGTTAAGTCACAACTTAGGCAGGCATGGAAAAAATAGAACTGAATGCTGGGAAGAAGGGCAGAGAGAGAGAGATGCCATGGCCTACCAGGTCAGACATGCTAAATCTTTCCCGGTAAGCCACAACCTCTTTGTGATATATTGATTAATAGAAATGGTATAAATTAAGATCTAAGAATTAGCTAATAAAAACTAGAGCTAATGGGCCAGGCAGTGTTTTAATTAATACAATTTCTGTGTGATTATTTCGGGTGTAAGCTAGCTGGGCAGCTAGGATGACAAGCAGCCTGATCCTCTTGTTATAATTCAGGACTGCTGAAACTAACTAAAGTCAGTCATGTGGCATTGATTTAATGCCTGAACCCCATATCTTTACCATTTCCCTAACAAATGCAGAATGCAAACCATAAATTATGACAACTTGCTTAATTTCTTTTAGATCATTCATTCCTAAAGATATCTTTTTACCTTCTTTGGTTCCTTTTGTGCCTTTAGAACTTGATGCTTTGTCAAGGAAGATTACAGGGTAGGAAGCTAATACCCTGGGTAACTCATCTCTGAAAGGTACTGGCAATGTTGAATCCTGTTCTTGTACCTTCTTTCCCTGCTCATAAGCTTCAATAATTTCCTCAATAGTTTCAAGTCTTTTTATTACTGTCTTTTGTAAAGCCTGAATCTCTTTGCCTGTATTTATTTCCAATGATTTCATTGAGACCCCTAGCCTCTGGTCCTCATTCTGCACATGTGATTCAAAGCTCTGAAGTTTTTCCTTTAAAAATACTATTTCATCCTTCAACATTATTTGCATAGTGTGCAGACTGCCTTCCTGGAGAGATACTCTATCTGCTAACCTGTCATAACTTTTAAACAGATTTTGATTGTCAAATTCAACAGTATTAGTTCTTTCAGATTATTTTTCAATCCCTTTTGTCAGGGATTCAATTTTGTCTGTCAAATTAATGTTGTCCTTTTAAATAGTATTAATTTTGTCAGGTAACTTTGGATTTTTGATGGTATTAATCCTGTCAGCTAGCTGTTCGTTATTAGTCTGTAAAGACTGTGTCATTGTTCAAACTGTTTCATTTTTGGCTCTGTTATCAAACAATTTTTTTAAAGATATACTATGAAGAAAAAATGAGTCCCAATATCCAATAAATGAATATCACAATAATCACATAAACCTTGCAGAATATAATTCATAGTATCAGTAAAAAGATTATTAAAATTTTGTATGATAATGTTGTCTGAAATTATATAACTTTCAAGTTTATTAATTTATTAACTAATCAAGTAGTTACCTGTGTTAGAGATCTGGTAAATTGTTTTATGTGTCATATTCTTTATCATCTAGCAGGTTCATGGTTGCAGAGTTGTGCCAGGAGCCACAACCATTGGCAGCACAAACAGTCCTGTAAAGCCTTCTGCCTTGGTACTTGTCAAATACTGAGAAATATGCTTTGCTTGACAAACCAAAAACAATCAAATCAACTCTGTACATTGAGCAAGGAGGCCAGAACTCATAAGCAGGGAGCACAAGCTGGGACCTGTGGAAGCCACCGCATGGCAGGGAACATGACAGGGATTGGGAGGAAAGTGCATGAGCTTGAGAAATTTCTAAGTCAGTGTATACGTAGCTCCACTGTAGTGGAGGTTTTGTAAAAAGCCACTTAGTAGGTTAAATCAAGCCAAGCACGCAGGGGTGAGAGACCTTCTGGACTGTGGACACTTTGAGCCTTTTGGACTGGTCCACCTAGTAAGTGTGGAGGTGAGATCCATGTGGGGCACCAGTTCAGGATGGAAATCCTATACTAGCTCAGAATTGAGTACAATAAATGGTTATTTATTTAGTGGTAAACTCACATATCACAGTCCTCTGTTCAAACAGGAAAATAGCAACTGAGTGCAACAGCCAGAAGAGAGAGCAGGGGCACACTTTACATCAACATTTATAGTATAAGAGGCCACACCCAAGTGGGAATGTCACTTAAAATTTATTGGCTGAAGTATTTCCACAATAAGTTTGGAAATCAGGAGATATACTATATTGGGGAAGGGGTTTTGCTTTTGTTGCCACAGGAAAGCAAAAGCTATGGTTACCATCAAAATTAATTAAGATTTGTTTTGAAAAGGAGAAACCTCTTGTAAAGGAAAATGACAGTTCGACCATAGAGGTGACAGTCTTACAAGTTATAAGAAAACCTCATAAGTGTTATGGCAGAGTTCTGTTCTTGCCTTTGCAGGAAAATACCTGTTTTCAAAAAGGGAAGAGACCTTGGACATCTAGATGACTAAAGAAGACAAGATAGATAAATTGGGATTCCCTTCTATATGCTATGGATATGCTTTATCAGTATTGTTTAATAAATAAAGTTGTCCCAGCCAATTGCTTAGCAGAGCAAAGCAAGGCAGGGACATATAGAGAGAGTAGATGGAGTCAAGGTGATGTCATGTAGCTGCTGAAGGAGACATATGGCGGATTCTTACCAGTAAGCCACAACTTCTTGCTGAAATATAAAGTAATAGAAATGGGATAATTCAGCCAGGAAACAAATGTTCCATCTCTAGCTACAAATAGCTATCCAAAACAAATCACCAGGCCAAGAGAGATCTGACTTATGATACCAATATCCTCTGCAGGGTAAAAATCTCATTACCTAAGCATACATATCTTCCTTCTTAGCATAATGGTAGTCGTAAATCACTTAAGTCATAGCTAATTTTGGAGCTGGATGATGGCTCTCCTTATCTAAATCCAATCATGTTATTAAAAGAAAATTTCAGGTTTTTGTCTCATATCGGAAGCCACCTGGTGTGGGACAGAGGGAATATAAAATCTAGGGACTAAGATTATCAAAACTCTGCATTCAAAATTGTACTTCCCACATATATATTTACACCTCTATGGTACTTTTCTTTGAATACATATCCACTGAAACTCAAATTTTCTGCTTTGATATAAATAATATTCAAGTTTTTCACAGTGAACAATAAATTTTCCTATAGTAATCTTTGAAGTCTCCAAGAAGAAGATTGGGCCACACAACAATTCCACATAGTTCATATGATGCCATTCAGCTGATAGTGACACTTAAAGATTTGTTTTGCAATAAAAACCACAAGGAGCATTTTGAAGTGGCTAGCTGAGATTATCCATCCTCACTGACTACTCTAGCCAGGACTTGAGACAATTCCTACACTTTTCCATGATACATAGACTGAAAGGATACAGCTAACTTGACCAAGAATTAAAAATTCTTCCAAATTTTTCTTTCAGTATCCCCTAAAGATACTGTTGCCCTCAATCATCAATAGATAAATTTAAGAATATGATGTCAACATTTTCAAGTGGTGTGGTGGTTGGTCATTAAATAATAATCAAACTTGTAGTCACATTAAGTGTGTTTTCAAGGTTAAACAAACATATATTTAAGATATTCAGGTCATTTTCAAATACTTCAGAGATCTACACAATATGGCATTCAAGATATTTTATTAACTTAGGTTCTTGGGTTTTTTTAATGACAATGAGACATGTCTGTTCCTGGCACCACCATCTATTTCAGAGAAGATAATGGGCATCAGATAAAGTCCATATAGAGTTAACTTTTTTGTAAGTTACTGAGAAAGAAAATTCCCCTGCATTGACTATTGACAATATGCTTTCCTAACTAGACAAGCAGGACACAAAAGAAAATGATTGCCATATGTTTTCAAGACAAGGAAGGACAGTCCTTCAGAATATCCTGCTTCATAGAAAAGTCTGTCATATGCTAGGCCTGTAGGCCAAAGATGGATGCCACAACATTGCAGAGGACCTTTGGGTGACTGTTCAGGCAGCCAACTGTTTCTGTCATTTCTCACATAGTTTGGAAATCACTTGCTTGCTGTGATTTTTACTGTTTACTTAGTTAACATTGTTTCCTTATTGGATCTCTGAAGGAGATGAAGACTAGATAGTTATAGTATTATTTATTTATCTGATACAGAAAGCAAGTTATGAAAGAAAGTAAATTAGGTACAAGACTTTGAACTCACCAAGATAGGATTGATATGGAATATTTTCTCTGAATTTGTCAAATACAAATGGACTAGGTATTTCTGATGTATTTATTTCCTGTATATATTGTATGTAGTTATTGTACTTATTGTATATAGATTTTCTTATATTAGTTGTAGCCTTCTTTTTATTTTATACAAAAAGTGAAAATGTATTTTAATATGCAACATTTATATTTTCATAAATGAAGCTTGCCTGAAGATGAGAGATTTAAACAGCCCCACTTACACTGCCTTACAGACCAGGCAGTGATAACACACATCTTTAATACCAGTAGCCATGCTAGTTGCCATAGAAAATACACAATGCATGACTTTAATCCCAGTGGCGCACACCTTTAATCCAAGTCATAGAGAGAATTATAAGATTGGAGGAGACAGCTCTCAAACTCTGACTCATTTTGAGATTTTTGGAGGCAGGATTGTCATTTCAGCCTGAGGAAGAGGCTAGAGCCAGTGACTGACTGTTTTGATTTTCTGACCTTCAGGCTGAACTCTGATTTTTCTCTCAGTTTTAACTAAAGATGCATCAAAAGTGAGAAGTAAGAAGGCAGAAAGAAAGGAATAAGAGGAAGGAGAAAATAAATATCACAAGAAAACAAATTTGTAGTGTTTATTTTTTGGTGTAAATATTCTCACCATTGATGACTTCAAAATGCAACCCTTCATTCCATTAATTTCTAAAATTTCCATAAACCCAACCCTTAAACAGCATTGCCAGATCTCAGACCAGACACCTATTCCTGGGCCATGGATGGACTGACTTGATGGCACTGCTCACCTCCCACCAGCCATCAACTAGTAGAGAAAATACTTCAATAACTTACTTTTTAAAAAACATCTTCTCACTATTACCTACTTAGCAATGTTAAGTTTAAAGAAATCTAAACATTTAATATAATTGGATTTTATCTAATATGTTTAGCAGGTTTACTTGAAATTGCAGTTAGTTATGAATTACAGTTCCAATTACAATTCATAGAGATTTTTATATAGGGATAATTTTAAGACTAATTTATCAGCAGGTAAGTGATTTATATAATGCCACTGAAGAAATTTCCTCATACCAAAAAACCTCTAGATATTGTAAATCTATGTTAGGGTATTCTTTGGAATCTAAGACATTAATAAGAATGCATTATACTTTCAGATATAGTTGTCTGGGGGAATAGAAATGAATGCAATGTATTTAAGAAAATTATCACTATGTTCCATGCAAAAATTACTGTGAGTTAGCCACGGGAACTCGTTACCTATTTTCCAATATGACTCCTGCTTAGAACAAGGCCCATTTTTATAATAATATTTTTGACATGTGAATAAGAATTAGAAAAATAAAATATAGCAAGTGCTAGGTGGGTTTGTATCTTGTCTATTGCCTCTTTGTAAAGCAACTTGTAGGAATTTAATAAGTGATTTAAAATCTATTGTATTTGCTGCTTTTTCTTTTCTGCAGATCAGCTTGAAAGTCTTTAGTAAGGGATAATAAAGAAGGTAGTTCTGCTAATCAAAAGGAAGGAAACAAACCAAATGACATTAGTAGTTCAAGAAGCAGATTGTGGAAGCAACATCTTTTTTAAAATGACTGGAAGCTGCTATTAAAATAAATAATTCATTACTTGTGTAATATTCTTGCACAATAGAGAACACTGAGGTTCAAAGTGAATGCCCAGTAGTGAATGGAAGTCCTACTGGGATATGGGGATCTGAAGAGAGTTGTGGAAGTGAAATTTTTTTCTGAAAAAATGTCCAGATTCAATGTGGGAACCTTCAAGACTGACAGATGATAAGATACACTTCTAACTAGGAAGTCTATTCGTCAGTATTCAAATCCCAAGGCATGTGTACCCAAAGTTCCACAATCAATTATTTTATTTATGAACCTGTTTCCTCTTATGGCAAAACATCATGTAAAGAGTGGTTCAGAATAGAAGATTTCTTATACTACACAGATGTATATTGATGAGTCTTTGACTATCCTGTGGGATACTTAGCATATGAAGGATGGAATTATTATTTTTTTAAAAAATGCTACAGGTAATTGATCCTGAAGTCGTATGAATAAACACAGATAGAATATTTTGATACTCAAAATATGATATAGACTGTCAGGATCTGTATCCCCTTGTTGATTATTAGACATGCAGAATATGAGCGCAGATCATATACTGTCAGAATCTGCATTTTAACCTACTCTCCTGGTGATTTCTTTATACATTATTTTTTGAGAAACCTTATTCTAATCTTTTGAAATTGTCACTAATTAATGAGATGTTCTGTGCTAGAATACCTATGGATAACTATACTTCATGGGACAGAAGAGAGGAGGGATGTTGATTTACTACTTCTAACTGACTTGAATTATTTTATATTTAAATTTACCCATTATTTTTGAGGTTAGTAGGAACATTAAAGTCTCTCATACAAATTTCTTGAAAGAAAGTGTTGCTTTTAATAGGATAGAGAATATTACACTCTGGTGACTAGAGCAAGATAAGGTTCCTTTTAAGTATTTTGTTTGGAGACTCGTTGCTTGATGTTCTGTCATAATCTTTTCAATTCTTTGAAAGTGTGCAACTGGGATGCCCCCTCCTGCAGTAATGATATGAAGTGGGGTCAAGTGGATTGCTTGAAAACCATAGCTGGTCTTATGAATTCACTGAACTAGAAACTATTACAGAACGTTTTCTAAAATCTTTATTCACAAACAATTTGGGATTTAACAATTCCAATTTCATGCAGCTGTAGGTTTCACCATCTTCACAGTAGGTTTTAAGCATTTATTGATTTACAAATTGCTTTTCAGCCAGCCTCCAATAACCTTCATAGTCTACACTCAACCATCCTTTACTGGCACTTGCCATAATGATGAACCTACATTTACAATGGGTGAAAGAGGATTGACCTTAAGTATATAAGTTTTTAATAGTAGCCTGTGACTTTTACTTGTTAAACTACCACTACACTGTTATTATTCTGTTGAATTACTGCAAAGGTTCATTTTATTTGTTTTTAAGGTCTGGGGATTGAACCTAGGGCTCTCTACACTCTACGCAATTTTCCTATTACTAAGATATATATCCCCATTTGTTTGAAGTATTCTTTAGATGACTCTTATCAGAGAATGAGAAACATAATACTTAGCTATATTAATAAGCATATATAATAGCAATGCTTTATAATTGGTAAAACATTTGAAATGCCTGGTAGTATCTGATAGTGAAAATATACTATTTTCCCCTTATATGTACATTTGAATATGTTACATTGAGTTCAGGTAAAAGCTCAGGGTGTCACATAAAATAAATTGTGGAATTAGAACATGAGTAAATCTTAATATTTTCAGTGTCTTTTTCTCTCCAATAAACTATACCACATTCAAAACTGTTTGAATACTAATGTTAGGGCTCTACCCAAATGGCTTTTAGCCTGAGTCATTGGTTGTTATTTATAGTTCCTTTGATTTCACCTACATTTTGCATGAAAAGCCAGGATAAAGATTCTGCTTTACTTAAAATTCTTTTCAGATTCATTGTAATACTATGACAAAGCTCACTACCAGGAAGATTACTTGTTTACCATTGGTAATGCACAAAAGACTTGAAAGCACTATTTTTAGGACATAGGTGTAAGCAGAGAAGAAAAGATCTTAGATTATAAGACACTTAGTAATGAGTTTAAGAGTCATGCATAATCTAGTAATGCACTTAAGAACAACATGCTTTAGTGTGTGGCTACCTATTACAGTATAGTAATTTATTCATTTTTTTCTCATCCAAAAATTTTAATTTCCATTTACTTCCACAACTCTGAGAAAACTTATAGTTTTTACTTAAAATATGTTGAGTATCCTATTTATGTGATTAAATTCTGATAATTCTAAGTAGAAAGAGTTTTCTTTTCTCTCCTATAATTTTCAGAGAAATAGCATTTCCATCACTATCCATTTCATAAAAAGTTTCTAGGTGTGAAATTGAACTTTTAAATATGGACTATTTGGCAACTGAACCATATTACCATGTATACATATGATTAGTTCATAAGTTTATACTGCATTCATATTGATGAACATTTGGAATATTTCCTCAATCTCTTACATAATCACCATTCTGCTTAATATCTTTGTATTTTAAAATACATCTGAAATATGTGAATTCTTTAGCATAATTTACTGTCCTGTGACATTTCTATTATTTCTTCATTGCTTTAAATATCATCTTTCCTATTGACCAGATATCATGTTAGGTACTGGATAGATTATAATTGGAAGAGAAAACATAAGTTCCTCTTTTCCTGAATTCACAGTTTAACCAGACTAGAGCTTACTCAGTGGAAAGATAACAGCCAGTATAGTCCTTGTAAAGAACAGTATATAATGGAATGGAAATGGAGTTCACTGAGAAAGAAGAAAAGAAGGACATGAAACTATGTAGCATCATGACAGGTTTATAAGCAAAGAGGGAACCTTGGAGAACATAAACAAAATCAATAACACTGAGCACAGAAGGTATGCCAGAGACCATGGTAGAGGTGAGAATCCTCATGTTACTCTGTGGTCTGTTATATTACCATGTGAGTGGCTTTCAGGAAGGAGATTGGATTGGAAATACCAGCTTTAAAAACACTGTTGCAACAATTCCTTTTATCTATAGTTCTCTTTTCTGGCATTCTAGTTAGTTACCTATGGTAATCAACTATGGTCCAAAGATATGAAAAACACAATCCCAAAAATCAATGATTCAGAAATTTTATTAGTGTATATCACTATACATTTTGTTTTATTGTATGATTGCTATTAATCATTTTGGGGTTATTTAATAAAGAAAGTATCATAAAAATCCTTATGAATAGACTATATAACTTATTAAAATCACTATATAAGCTTTGGTATTATAATTTTAAGCATCTGTTGGAAGATTTGGAATGTATTCTCCATTGATAAGAGATAATTACTCTATATCTTGAGACTAAACATGTTTTTGTGGATAGGACCACTTGTGGCATGCTAAGACTACTGCCAGTATCAGAGTTAACTGCCATCTGTAGAAATCTATCTACCTAAACACTATCAAGATCTGAGAAAGCACACTATTTATAAGAGTTATTATTGAATTTTGAAGAAGCTCTGTAGGTGATTTCTTTGTACATTAAAACATGAATATCATGAACTATTGTAGGCAAAAGCTTCTTGTCTAAGAGCCATTTTGGCAAAAATAACCCACAGCTACTTCCCAAATCACCACAGAGAGGCTTATTATTATAAATGCTTGACAAATAGCTCAGGCTTATTATTATCTAGCTCTTATATTTTAAGTTATGTGGCAGTACCTTTTCCCAGTATGGCAAGTCCATATTGCTCTTTTCACATCTGCCCAGCATGTCTTCAACTCTGCCTACTTTCTCCCTGTCTCTCTGCTTGTATTTCTCACTTAGCTATGTTCTCATTTGTCTTGTTACTTGATCCTTCAATAGAAGTAAATATATTTGATTCTTGTCTCTTTTCTAATACAGTATTATTAATTGATTTCATAGAAAATGCCCCTACTCTATAGTATACTTGTTATCAGTCTCTGTATTTGAATCTTCTTCATTTCCCTTATTTCTAAACATTGAAATACTGAAGTCTTGATCCTTGATTTTTTTCTTATATATAGTCTACCCCTACATCATGTCATTCATTTTTAGGGATTTGCATTTTACCTACATTTTTGTGACTGTTGCTTTTATAATTCTTTTATATTTTCGACTAGGCCTCACTATTTAGCCATGTCTGGGCCTAGAACTCACTACAATTTGACCTTGAGCTCACAGATATCCACATGTCTCTGCCTCTTAACTGCTGGGATTAAAAGCATGCCCTACCATACCATGTTTATGCTAATACTAAACTTTTACTTATTATATTTAGTTATTTACTGTCTTTTTGATACTCTCAAATTAACATTCCATAAACAAAGTCTTATTTCCCTAAATAAATCCTCATTCTCTTTAATATTTTTGATTAATAATATTCAGTTTTTTAAATAGTCCTGCAAAGTTTTCATTGTCTTCTATATTACTTCTTATGCAACATTTAATTTGACAACAAATTCTGGTAACTGCATTTTTATTGGTTACCTGAAAGTCGATCACTTACATCATACTTATTTCTTTGACTGCAAGGTTGTATAATAGAACACAACATTCTCCTTTTGTAAGTCTCATTTCATGTTCTCATATGTGTCTACTTTGTTTCAGCAATTCCTGTAATACAATTCACTTTTGTGATTATTCATAGGAAATAGATATGTTCTTACTTTGTTGCAGGAACAAAGTCTTGCAAACTATATACCCCTATTACATAAGGTTCTTCCACCAGATATGCACACATTTTCTTCACATCTGCACCACACTTTCTTCTTCCTCAATAGTCTTTAGGAACCTTGACACAAACATCCATGATCCATGAATCTTGAATCTTTCATGCATGTAGGACTTTGTATGAAGCTTACAATTTCTATTTCCAGTTGAAATTTAGCCTGACTTTCTTAGTTGAAAGATGCATTGCCCCCTGTTAGTTAGTTTTGGTGGAATACTTCAATGGTTTTCATGAAAGAAACTCCTTCAGAATTATTCTTAGTTTAGGCTATCTCCAATAAATGAATTTGCATGTTCACAAAATGGAGCTTCTTATAGGTGGGAGCCTTTCCACTAGGGTATACTTTTCTCATTATCCTTTGCCATATTTTTCTTTAATGGAGCTAAATTCTGTAACAATTATAGATGCTTTGTTATCTGTGCTCTCTCATCTGAAATGCTTGACCACAAACCTTTCCCAATCAAATATCTTATTTTTATTATCTTTCTGTAGCATATTTTGCTCTATTTACTGTAAACCTATATATGACTAATGAAGGACAACCATAATAATGCCTATGTGCTATCCTACTTAAAAAAGTTTACTCTGTCAAACAAATCAGTTCATTAATTTTTCAATTTACCTTTAGTTTATTGATCAGGATATGGATAGAATGAAGAGAAAAATTTTTTGCCAAGATAGAACATAAGTGTTCTCCAGCACATTTCCCTATGGAGTCCTTTTTCCTTCTGAAACTTCATAAAGCCAGAATGCCATGTTCTGTATTTATCTCAGCACTCTGGCTTTCCAAACTCCCATAGGAATGGTTAAGTCAGCTTTTCTTGCAGTATTCTAAGATATTTATTACAGTCAACAATTCCAAAATCTTCCATATACCTTCTACAAGTTTGGTTCAAAAACACAAGAATTATATAGTCATATTTGTCACAGTATTGATCTCACTTTTGGTACCAGTAGAGTATTACTTACTTCCTTTTCTCATAATTGTGATCAAATAACTTGTATGGAACAAGTTAAGAGAGAAAAAGTTGATTTAGGCTCATGTCTATGGTGATAGAGAAGACATAATGGCAGTAATTTTAGGTGTCTGCTCACTTTGTATCAACAATCAGGAAGTAGGGAGTTCACAATCAGTGGAGCAGTGATTCTGTTCTTCCAGTGAGGCTCTTATATATTCTTCAGTGTTCTCAACTAGGTAATGATTATTCAAACAAACATACCTATGAAGGGCAGTCTTTTCAATTTCAGAATATTCTGTAGCCAACAAGCTATTGCTTGACAATACAAGTATTCTTCAAAAGAGATTTGAGATAAGTAGCCAAATGTTATTTGATTTTTATTAATTTGTAGAAGTACATGGTCTTTATTCTTTTCTGTATTTTTAAAAATATCAGAAAGACTAATAAACAATTTAAATGTGAAGATATATCTTTTTATGAAAGCAGAAAACAATATTTTGTGCCTGGGCACAAAAGACATACCTGGCTACATGGTTTATGGCTTGTGCCTTCAGACTGATGATAATTATGTAAATATTATTTTGTCTCTAGAAATAAGCATTGGGTTGTCATCAAAACTCAATAATTTTAATTTATCTAAATCTCCAAATTGACATCCTTCTTCCATATGGACTGATCATAGACTCTTTTGCCCATAAAAGATTTTGCTTGTCCCCAGACTGACCCAGAACAGGCACTCTCTGGGTATAGAGCACATATCTTTCCTATAACTATAATGCACTACATTCATTTTAAGGATGCTTTTAGTCTTCTGTTTTTACTTTCATTTCTTTCATCTTCAAACTCTGTTTTAATAAAAGCATATTTAATTTTCTGTTTCATAGAAATAAATATTTGAATGGTTTGATGTTCTCTATTCACCTCAAATTCAGCCTGTTCCCATTTAATTGATAAAACCATTCAGAATTGAATATGTGTTTTTTAGAAGATATGTATGTGTGTAGGAGGGATTGAGATCTATGATTAAAATATCCACACCTAGTTAGAAATACAGCATTCTTCTAAAACAGAACAGAAAAAATTATCCAAACACAGCTGAAATTCTAGAAAGAGATTATAATAATTTCACAAAGCATGTGATGACATCTGCTGCACAAGTTTACTACTGCTACCGGAAATCACAACTGAAATCGCTTACATGGATGAATATTTTACATACTCCTTATTTCTTACTGATACATTTAATTTTTATTTTGGCGAAGGAGAGTAGTATATTTGGTGGCGAATATAGAATGCTCGAAATAAGTATCATAAGCCATTATGAGCAATGTGCTGCCAACTGTTATTAACAACCAGAATGTCAGGTTACCCTGGCAGTTGAATTCTCCTTTATGCCTGTAAATGAAGGGAGATTCAAGGAAAACATCTGCATAGACTTCCTAATGTGCTCAGCCATCATTTCCAGGTTTTTCTGCCTTGTTCTACAGACCAATAAAATCTAATTTAATGGCTTAATTAGTTTGAGTTGATTTGTAATTTGCTACCAAAAAGAATCTTGACTACTGAATCACTGTAACTGCAGCCAAAAGCAACAGCAAGTAAAGGCCTGATTTTATATTTCAGTGATAAGGAATATATATAGATATATAAATATATAAATTAGAATCTCTGGCATTATGTAAGTATAAATCAGTTTTAATGTTTTATAGTATATGATATAGCCTTAAATATGAATTAATATTTGGAAAAGTAATTATTTTAATAACCTATTTAAAAACATTAAGTTTTTTTTCTCAACTTGCTGGATATTTGTTTAAAGGAGGAGGGCCTGCTTGTTCATCACAGTTGTCTGGCTAGTTTAGCCCTGAAATTATCACACAGAAACTTTATTAATTAAAACACTCTTTGGTCCATTAGCTCTAAGTTCTTATTGGCTAACTATTACATCTTAGTTTAACCCCTTTCTATTAATCTGTGTATTGTCACATGGCAGTGGCTTACCAGCTAAGTTTTGGCAGCATATCTTACTCTGGCAGCAGATCCATGGCTTCCCTCTGATTCTGCTTTCTTCCTCCCAGAATTCAGTTCCATTTTCCCTGCCTATCAGGTAGCATAATATATTGTGACAAGAAATCTCAGGATCCTGATTTGATGTTAGATGGTGTTTGTCTGAGTTTACATTGTATCATTTTCCAAGGCTAAATAATTTCCAGGAAAAGCACTTTGGCACTGAACCTAGTTCAGCCCTTCTGTTGTTTTCTACAAAACAAGAGTAATAGTACAAACTTTGCAGGACTAATGTAAAAATTTTAAATTATATGGAAAATACTTCGTGTGTAATGATTATTATCATAAAAGGGTAAATGATTACTTTTGACTCACGGCAGCAGCAGAAAAAGTATGGGAGGCATAAAAACCCATTCAAGGAAACTATAGAAGGAGTCCGTAGAATTTAAAAATGAAGATATGAAGCTAGTTAGTATAACATAAATAATATCAGAGATAATTAAACATAATCCTGAATGGATTTATATTTGAGTTGTTAATTGGGCTATGCATTTTAATCCATGTAGCAGGTCCTTGTCTGTATCTTCAATATACTTTCTTTTAAACTCTTTAGACATAAGAATCATACAATGTATTAGGCCCAGTTCACCAATAGGAAGAAAAGCACCTGGAATTGCCTTAGTAATGCTGCCTTTTCTAAGTCTTAGACAATGTGACAATGTATCTACTTAAATTTTCTAGTTTGTTGCTGAACTTTACATGGATTTTTTGAGATCAGTTAAGATTTATGTGATGATCTAGAATTTTACATACTATTCATTCTTACTACTTATCTAATCTCTTACCTCTTGTTGAAATTCAATTTATCTATCGAAGGCTCATTTTGTTCCCTTTAACTCCAATGCTGTCAGAAATCAAGTCTGACAACGAGGCAGCGAGTTTGTCTGCCGAACTTTAAATTTCTGACTCACCCATTTGCTTTCAACCTCCAGAAATCAATTGCATATGAAATGACTAAGAGGGGTTGATTTATTATTAGGTCAATGGTAAACAGAGTTTTTACAAGCTTTAGTTTTGTCTGTGAAACAGTTCTATTATCTCTCCAGCAAATTATAGAGTTTCATGTACTGAGCAAAATGTGTATATTGTTCTCATTAAGACACTTTTACTTTTAATGAGAAATCTGGCTCAAAATAGACTACTGAATAAACTTGTTTGAACTATTTATAAAAAGTACAGATTTAAGGACACTTTAATGTATATTTATCTTTCTCCACTTGCATTCTTCCATACAGGATCAAATTTGAGATCTGTCCTGATAATGTAACAGCATACCTCTAACACAAGCTTTGTTTGTAATTTATTCTCTCAGGAAAGAATATGTCCCCACTGCTTATACTATTAACTACCCTTCTATCATCAGATAAAGTGTCTGTTTATTGTTACAAAATGGTATTTTGGTTATGATGAAAAAAAGAAAAGTCGATTGACATCTAGTCATTGGTCTAGTATGATCATTCTGTGTTAGAGTTGTTGTTTGATTGCCTGACACTCATTACTGTGCTTTGACATTTTCCTCGGGACTCAAGCACCTTAAAAATCATTTTATAGTCACAATAGATCAACACCAAAGAACACCATTCAATAAACGTGTTTGTACACTAGAAAACAAAACAAAACAAACATAGCCATTGACTTTTCCCTAAACTATCAAAGGTTCTCCTGTATAGGAAAAATAAAAGTATTTGTTGTTTGTTTTCCCCTTAAGCATAGCTTTAGTCATACTCAAGTCTGATTTCCTTCCAGACATATGCAATTCATTCAAATACACAGTCCACTTACTAATAATATTCAATAAAGATTAACGTCCTGATTCTTTAGTTCCTCCTCCAAATCAGCGCACAAATTAAAATTCTTTTCAAATAAGTCCTTTCTAAAACTTACTCTGTGTTAGTGTGTTCTTCTTGCAGGGAGTAATAAACATAACTCCTCTGGCAGATGGTGTGTCCTTGGTTGTCTTTGAGTGGAAAGCAGTGATAGAAATGGTGGTTTTACTGAGGTTCACCTGATGTACTGTGTGTTTTGTACCAAGTCCTTCAATTTAGTCATACTGTTTGTATCTGAAATTAATGCTCTGTTTGAAATGCCACAGTTCCCAAAAGTTAGTTCATTCTTAATTGAACAATGATGTTTTATTGAAGCCTTTTGGAATTGGGTTTATTTTTCCCTAAAAATAAACTCTCTTGGAGCATTTCTGCAACCTGATCACAATTGCATTATTCTTTTGTAACTTGTTTTGAAGCCTTCAAATACATTTTTAAATGTCTATCAGCTGTTCTTGTGTCGTAAATACTGTTTTTCATATGAAAAAATAAGTCCACAGTGAAAGAATGAGTTCATTTTCAATGGGCCATCATTGTCACAACTCTGGACTGAGTAACTCAGAATGTCTCCTTAGGTCCTTTGATCAAATTTCTCAAAGGTCACCTTTTTAAGTACTAAATAAGCCTTCTTCCTAAGTTTTGATTTGTATGTTCTAGAGAACAATTCTGTTTAGTTTTATCAGCCCAGACTCAGAAGACCTTATTGGCTGCTTGAATAGTGATTCTCAACCATAAGCCAAGCCTTGAATTGACTTGATCTATCAGGTTAGATGGGCAACATACTTACATGTTGCCCAATTCTCATGAAATGTTCTTTCAAGACTAAGCCTCTTACAAACTTTGAACCTACCTTGATCAAGTCATTCCTTGTAAACATAAATTGTATGCATATTTGTAACTGGAAAGATATCAACATGGACAATTTGGAATTGAAGTGACTACTTTGGGTAATTTTGCCACACAATCAAGATAGTGCATTTCAAAAGTATAATAGAAACAAAAATAAAGAAAATTTCATGATGAAACATGCAATGTTTACCTACAAGATCATTGTCCTCAATGTGAATGAAAGCCTCTACTTTTGGGACTATCAATGAGTATTGGCTTTTTAACTATATGACATGATGAAATTATTAAGGGACTAAGTTATGTCAAAAAAAGCTGTATAATCTTCTCCCCGCCCTCTCGTGTATGTATGTATATATGTAAAATTTTTTCTTTGTGAACTTCCTGCCCTGTATGCATAGTAAACTTGGGTATTATTTTACAATGACAGTTTTGTATTTGTCAGGAGCTGACTTTTTCAATTTACCTTCTTCCAGTTCCTTTATTGCCCTTACTTATAAAATGTGAAGCATAAGTTATCAAATGCCATTTTATTTGTGAGCATGTACCCTAGAGATTGTTACTTTCAACTTTCAAAATTATTCAAAGGTAAAACAAAACAAAAGAAAGTTACTAAATTATATTTTCCTTTTTAGACACTAAAAAGTATATTTAAATAATAGCTTTTTTACTGTAGATACAAGATAATTTGTAAATCTTTAAGTTTCGAGATAAAACAAGATATATGAAATAATTAAAAGCTTTTATAAAATTATTTGCCCCATGATGGTAACATTAGCATAAAAGTTTGGTTTATTCATGATTAAGGTTATTTTTCTTTGCAATTGAAATATCATCTATTTCCTATTGCAGTTTCATGAGTTAAAATTTTATCATTGGTTCTAAAACTTATTTAAATATAAAACTTATATATTCAAGATTATGTTCAATAATTATATATGGCAAATGGCATTGTTTTAAATGATTATTTTATAATATTCTAAATAACTTAAAATAATATTTTAATCCATATATATGCTGCCATATTTTATTTTTATCTATATGGATTCATAATCTGAAGTGACTGCTCATGGAAACAACAACAAAGTAATCGTGAAAATTTTCCCCTATATTTTCAGCATCTGTGGTGAAAAGATATGTTACTTTGACCAAAGATGATAATTATTATAGATTATTATTTTTCCATGTACAATAATTTGTATAAACATCTCTACTAAGCATTAGTATCAATTTTTAATTGTACACATTTATTATTTATTTATTTATATATTTATTTAATTTATGTGCATGCATACCATGGATGATATTTGAAGGTAAAGGACAACTTGTACTACTTAGTTTTCTCCTTCTACTATGTGGAATCCAGATAACAAACTGAGGTCCTAAAACCACACTTGATGGTAAGTACCTTTACCTGTTCAGCCATCTTTACAGTTCCAATTATGTACCAATTAAGTTTATGTAATATAGTCAAGAAGTAAACTTGTGTAGAATTTTCTTTAATATTTTGATAAATTAAGCTACTTTAAGGATAAAATTCAAAATATATGTTTGTTTGTAGCTACATTTTTTTCTGGGTGTGTAGGTATGTGTATGTCTGTGATTTGGTACCTAAAAGCATACACATAAAATTATGTAATAATGGATTATTTGCTAAAAATTATTGGTTTAATCATGAATGTTTTGAATCTGGAAGAGAGCAATACAACAAGAATAGAGAAAGTTTAAAACAGAAGAAAATCATATATTGGACAAAGGTCAAGGAAATACGGAAAAGAAGAAATTTAAAATACCATCTTCTAGTATATATGGACTGGTGTTATTTGACAATAGAAATGTCTTACTGTAAGATGAGCACACATTATATGGAATTTAAGAATATGAGAAAACTGAGAGTTTGTAGGCAAAACATGAATCTATCTTTCTGAATAATTGGAATAATTTTTGGAACAAAAATATAAAGTACGACAAGTGTAGGTAATGTCAAATTTACAGTATACACAACATTACTTCCTACTGATGCTTATTTAAAATATATAGTATGGCCCTTTCATATGTGTGTAGGCAGAAGTTACTTGTTCATTTCCTGGGCACCCAGACCCAAATAATCACTTAGGAGCTATATGAATTACATCTCTAGTTGGCCTATTAGATTTTGGATATTTCTAGATAGCTCATACATCTTGAATTAACCCATTTCTATTAATGTGTACATCACCAAGAGATTGTAGCCTACTGGGAAGGTTCTGGCATCTGGATACCCCAGGGCTACATCATGTCTCACTGATTCTGCCATCTTTCTCCAAACATTCAGTTTAGTTTTTTCATCTAGCTCTATTCTTCTCTGCCCCAGGTCAAAGCAGATTCTTAATTAACTAATGGTAATAAAACAAAGCATATTTATAGTATATAGAGGGGAATCCAATATCAATTCTCCTTTTCTGTTGAAATAAAAAGGAAGGTTTTAACTTTAACATAGTAAAGTTATATATAGCAAAACAAGTATCAGGCAAGATTTATAGTTATAATATTTATATATACTTTATCTTTTATTATAACTAAGGAAAACTATAATTATATCTATCTATTCTTCAACTCCATCAAAGACTCCAAAAGAATATAATATTACCTTAGTTAATGGGAAGAGCATTGTAAGCAACTTCTAAAACTCTAGAATTGTCAGACACATCTCACTGCTTGAACAGTCACCCAAAGTACTTCTGTATCATTGAGGCATCCATCTGCAGTCTATAAGCCCGTAGCATCTGGCATGCTTTTCCAAAATGCAGGAAATTTCAAAGACTGGTCCACCTATAGTGGTAATTTTTCAGTCACTTTCCTCTGTGTTTTGCAGAATGTCTGACAGACTCTTTCATGAAGCAAGAACCCTGCAGGATTAATTCACCTTTAGAAAAGTTCAGCACACATTTTTCTGTAGATCCTGCATGTCTAGTTCATACAGCACAACATCAAGAAGTCCAGACAAGAGCAGTTTCTTGCCCAAAGGGTTAACAAACTCCATACGGAGCCTATTCAATGTCCATCACCCTCTTGAAGTAGATTGGTGCTGCCAGGAGCAGTTGTGTCTCATTGTCATAAAAGGTCTTAAGTTCATAAAACACTTTAAATGCCATATTCTGTAAGTCTTTGAAAGGTTTGAAGAATTCCTACCCATCTGAAATATATCTCTGTATATCTAGAAAACCTAACTAATATGACTACAAGCTTGACTATTATAGATGACTATCTATTAACCTATATATCTTAATTATACATTACATTTTTGAGTGAGCTGCTCAAACACAATACCTTAATCAAGAGCAGAAATATACATAAAACAAAATTGACCTTAAATTTGTGTCAATAGACCAAGATCCATAACAAAGCAAAGTAATCACATCTATAGCTTATCCCCCTTTAAATGTAAATAAACAATAATTTAGAGAATTTGGGCATTGTTCTATCCTAATTGTTTTCTGCTTTATGTTGGGCAAAGTAATTTTGTGGGTTTACAGAGACCTTTAAGGGGTCTTATTTTATTGAACCACAATAGCCTGGAGAGAATCAACAGGTTCTCATCCTCTGTGTAAACAAAAGCATCACTGCTTCTTCAAATTAACATATTGTCTTGATTTCATTTTTCTATGAAGTACCTGTTCAAAAATTATTAATTTATTTTTTTTCAATTTTGTGGGGTAAAGGGTTTGGAAGTATGACCTGGAGATTCTTAGGATTTCTGCAGTATCTGTTGTTATATTCTCCTTTTAATTTCTGATTTTTTTTATTTAGGTATTCTCCCTCTGCCTTTGGTTAGTTTGGAAAAGAAAAGTGTCAGAATACAAGAATAACTCAAAAAAATCAGTATCCCTTATATATACAAATGATTATTGGGCTTGAGAAAGAAATCAGAGAAACATCCCCCTTTACAATGGCCCAAAATAATATGCAATATCTTTGGATAACTGTAGCTAAACAAATTTAGGACCTGTATGACCTTACCTTTAAGTCTGTGAAGAAAGAAATTGAAGAAGATATCAGAAAATGGAAAGATTTCCCATGTTCTTTGATAGGTAAGATCAATATTATAAAATAATATTTTTCTTTATTTATAGAGTTTTATTGAGCTCTACATTTTTCTGTGCTCCCCTCCCTGCTTCTCCCCTCCCCCTTTCAACCCTCCCCCAAGGTCCCCATACTCCCAATTTACTCAGGAGATCTTATCTTTTTCTACTTTCTACTTCCCATGTAGATTAGATCTACGTAAGTCTCCCTTAGTGTCCTCATTGTTGTCTAAGTTCTCTGGGATTGTGTTTTGTAGGCTGGTTTTCTTTGCTTTATGTTTACAAACCACCTATGAGTGATTGCATGTGATAATTGTCTTTCTGTGTCTGGGTTACCTCACTCAAAATGATGTTTTCTAGATCCACCCATTTCCTGCAAAATTCAAGATGTCGTTAATTTTTTTTTGCAGGATAGTACTCCATTGTGTAAATGTACCACATTTTCCTTATCCATTATTTGGTTGAGGGTCATTTGGGTTGTTTCCAGGTTCTAACTATGACAAACAAAGCTGCTATGAACATAGTTGAGCACATGTCCTTGTGGCACGACTGAGCATCCTTTGGATATATACCCAAAAGTGGTATTACTGGGTCTTAAGGAAGGTTGGTTCTTAATTTTCTGGGAAATCACCACACTGATATTCAAAGGGATTGTACCATCATCCATTCCCACCCACAATGCAGAAGTGTTCCTTTTCCCTATAAGCTCACCAGCATTAGTTGTCATTAGTGTTTTTGATCTTGGCCATTTTTACAGGTGTAAGATGGAATCTCAACATTGTTTTGATTTGCATTTCTCTGATGACTAAGGATGATGAATGATTCCTTAAGTTCATTCATTTTAGATTTCAGTCATTTTAGATTCCTCTGTTGAGAGTTCTCTGTTTAGGTCTGTATGCCATTTTTTAAAATTAGATTATGTGATAATTTTACCAAAATTATATACAGAATAAATGCATCAAAATCCCAACACAATTCTTCACAGAGCCCAAAAGAAAAGTACTCAAATTTATAAGAAAAAAAAAAAACAGGATAGTGAAAACAATATTGTACAATCAAGGAACGTCTAGATGCGCTACCATCCCTGACTTCAAGCTCTACTACAGAGCAATAGTAATAAAAAAAAGCTTAGTATTGGCATAAAAACAGACATGTGGAACAATATAATTGAATTGAAGACACTGACATTAATCCATACAATTATGAGCATTTGAATTTTGACAAAGAAGCCAAAACTGTATAATGGATAAAAGAAAGAATCTTCAACAAATGGTGTTGGCATAACTGGATGTTACCATGGAGAGGATTGCAAATAGATCCATATCTATCCTCATGCACAAAACTCAAGTATAAATGAAAGAAAGACTTTATCATAAATCCAGTTACACTGAATGAGATAGAAAGAAAGTGGGTCTTTGAATGCATTGGCACAGAAAAATACTTTCTAAACATAACATCAATAAGCAGCTGGGACGAACAAGTGGCTTGCTGCTACAGTGTATAGAATGGGAAAAGTCTTCACCAACCTCATATCTGACAGAGATCTACAAAACATATAAAGAACTCCAGAAACTATATATTAAAATTCCAAATAATCCAATTAAAATGTGTAGAGATCTAAACAGATAATTCTAAACAAAAGAATCTCAAATGGTCAAAGGCATTTAAGGAAGTGCTCAGCATTCTTAGTCATAAGGGAAATGCTAATCAAAATGACTCTGAGATACCATTTTACACCTTTTAGAATTTCTAAGATCAAAAACATTAATGACATCATATGTTTGGAGTAAGGATAACATTCCTCCCACTGCTGGTGAGAGTACAAACTTGTACAACCACTTTGTGAATCAATATGGCAGTTTCTCAGGAAATTGGGGCTCAATATACCTCAAAACTCAGTGATACCACTCTTGGTTATACAAACAAAAGATGTGACAATCTACTACAATGGCACTTTCTCAACTATGTTCATAACAGCATTATTCAGAACCTGAAAGTGACCTACATGCCCCTCAACTGAAGAATGAGTAAAGAAAATGTGGTACATTTACACAAAGGAGTATTACTCAGCTATAAAAAACAATGATATTATTAAATTTTTAGGCAGGTGGATTGAACTAGAAAAAAATGTGTCATGTTTCTTTTGGCTTTTTTGCAGGGCTTACCACCCAGCTCCCAAGTAAATCACACACAGAGATTTATTCTTAGTTATGAATGTCCAGCCTTAGCTTGACTTGTTTCTTTTCAGCTTTCATTTAGCTTTGCAATTTTTTTTGCCTATATGAACAGCAATCACATTGAGCTTTACTACCAGACAATGTCTGATTCATTTATTTATTTGAATATGTATTTTCTGAGTGTCCACTGTGTCCCAAGCACTATTATGGGTTTTATGGAAAAGTAACAAATGAAAGACAATTATTTCTACGTTCTCTTTAAGGTAATTGTCTACTTAGTTGTCACAGATATTACATAATTGTAGCCCAATTAATAAAACCTAGAGACAGAAATTGGTGTTCAACCTGGAGGTCAGAAAAACAAAATAGCCAGCCACTGGTTCTACCTCAGTCTGAAGTGACAATCATGCTTCCAGGAATCTCAGAATGAGACTGTGAATGAGAGCTGTCTCCTTCTGTCTTATATTTCTCTCTAGTGCTTAGGTTAAAGGCATGCACCACTACCACCCGTTTTCTATGGCACACTTGTGTGGCTACACGATTCAAAGTATGTGTCACCACTGCTTGTTCTGTAAAATGTAACGCTGACCAGGGGGGTTGTATTACTCTCTGATTTTCAGGAAAGATTTATATACAAATGAAATATCACCACACACAATAATAAAATGTGTTGTATAGGCCACCGTGGTAACTATAATGTAACCTAAGTGAGATGGTTGGTTGTGAGTTATGTTATTTTTCAAAGCATTGCTCTGGCTTTTGTAGTAGAGCATACTGAAGGACAGTAACAAGGACATCAATGAGGTTGTTATGGTATTTATTCTAATGACAAGTTATTTCCCAGAAATATTTCTATCCTCCCTATATTTTCAAGATAGATCCCATAGTGTTTTCTGAAAATTTGTGAATGAGGCACAAGAGAAATGAGAATCAAAACCAGCTGAGGTCTTATTAGTCAGAAGAAAGAATTATGTCTACTGCAGTTAGTTTAGGTTCCATATCTTGGTGCCTATAAGACATCCAAGGAAGACTGGTCACAGAATTCTGAATGTGTCTGAGTTGTTGTTCTTACTATATATTTAATGTATATATGCCTCATGAAATATTTGGGGCAAAATTATACTGAAAATTATTATTTGTCTGAAATTCATGTTTAACCAGATAAGTTATATTTTTATTTGATAAGTGTAACCAATCTACAATGATTCGTTTTGTGAGCACCAATGAACTTCGAAACTACATAAATAATTTGTTGGAAAATTCCTATACTCGGATTATTGCATATTTTTTGTGTGAACTATTCATTTTAATAACACTGCTGGGCTACCATCTGAAAGTGAGACAGCAGACATATTCATTTGTCTCTTTTTGCCATGTTGAAAATTAAATATCAATTAATTCTAAGTATGCACTGGGTACCAGATCTAACTTGACTTTAATTTCCAACTATTTACTACTACTATCTCCCCCAGAGTTAGGTATCAGTGCTTCCTGTGCTGCCATTTGAACAGATAAAAAGCTCAGCAGCAGAGAAGGGAGGTAATTTTTTTTTCTAGTGAAGAGGCAATGAGGGAGGAAACCTGCAGTTCTACCACAGCAGATTCAACTACAACCCCACAACTCTCAGACGCTGTTTTGTCTGACATACATGCTCAGTGAAGTAGGCATACAGCAATGTCATATTATTCTATACAAAGAATCAGTGATCTCCTTAGCCCAGGTTAAGGATGTTAGCAGTCCTCTCTTCTCCTTAAAGTTAAGGTCAGTGTCAGGTACCTGAAATGTTTGATTCATTCAACTAAAGTTTCTAAATATGAAACCAGCTTTTTGTTGTCTGACAATCAGTCGCAGTAAAACAAGATATTATTCCAGTATTCATTTTGGCTCCACTAATAAATAAAGATATAAAACACATGTTTGGAAGTGGTGGTTTTATCCTCAGTAGGTTGTTTCCTCCTAACTAGAATATAACCTTTGAGCACAGAAGTCCCAGGAAGAAACCTGTCTAGTCTCTAATTTTTCAGGAAGGCCCCAATGGAAGCATTTCAAATCCAGGTTTTCAGGTAGAGGACATATTAAATCCATCTTAAATATGTTAGAATTGCATAGTCCTGCCTTTGTGATAACCTTTTTTATTAGCTGCACTAGATTCTCTTGGCTGTTATATCAAGTAGCAGTGAAAAAATACATGTAAGAGTCACATACCTTTAGCAATCACTTATTAGGTCCACAACTATTCAACCACAGTCCTATTCGACACACTAAGTTTTGAATTTGGATGGTGGCAAAGACAAAGGAAAGCATTTAGCCATAGGACATTCAGTTTATTATACCATTCCCCCAGATTCCCTCCCTCAGGCTGCAAACAAGTGATCTGTCTTTGATCCCCTTTTACCATTCAAGCTTCATGTTTTATCAATTCTTGCCTGGATGAATAAAATAGTCCTTGCTTTAAAAAGCAAGTGTCTTCAATTTGTTTTAAGAGAATGCCTCACTCTCCAATTATTGGCCTCAGCACAAAGAATGAGATTAGTTTGCATTACACACCATAGGATCCACAGTTTATCCGAAGGATTTTGAAAAAGTGCTGTTCGGGCATAGTTCCAAAATCAAAAGTGTCACAATTGCATGCTCCCAGGCGCTTCATTTGCTCTGAAATGTAAGCAGTAGTGTGGAATTGTGCCCTGGGAGAGAAAAATGCTAGACTGTGGCTCATGTGTAGCAATGCTAGGACTCAGGCAATGAGTCCAAACAGAGCCCCACTCATACTTCTCTGCAAACTGCCTCAGCTGAGAGTCTGAGAAATTCTCAGATGTATCCCATGAATCCCTTTAACTGTTGTACTTCAGTCATGTGGCTTTTGTGTTCGTGATTTTTTCATTGACCCAGAAATAGGCACTATACAAATCAGGCTGTTTTGTTTCACAGAACAAAATATATCTTTGAAATTTAGATTATCACCAGTATACCTATAAGAAATAAATTAAATGGCAAACATTGAAGACTGAGAGGTCTGAAACAGAAAATCTTAGACTATAAATACTATGCATTTTTTAAAGAACTGTCATTTATTCTGGAAAACACCCTTGTTTTGCGTCCTTTAATATTTACCCTATGGAAAATGCTAGTCAGTGAATGAACTGTTTAATATTACCTGTATAAACCCTCACTTGACTCATACAAAACAATGGGTATTTCAATCTTTTTGTTTGTTTGTTTCCTAGAGGGCTACAGATTACTAAATAGCTCTATACATTCAATGATTTAGAGTTTCCTGTGAGTAGCTGATGCTCACAAAAAGACATTGAGTGCAAGTATTCCTCTGAATTGCTAATTCATCTCTGTGTTTCTTTAGAGTGTTTTTGATGATATTCAATTTAAAGGATACCCTGACAAACACACTGCAATTTATATTTTTTCAAATACTGGAGATATATTGTTTATGATAAATCAATATGGAAATTCTTTATCCCTGGTATATACTATTTGTCAATAATATTTTAATAAAAATTCTTACCTAGATTTTCATTACACTTGAGAAATTACCAAAGGTTGTTTTAGAGTCCTAATAGAGCTATGTGTGAACTTTTCAAGAACAAGTCAGACACCTCTTCCTGCCACTTTATGCATAAATTATCCTATCAAAGAGCTGGTATTTATTCTGAGCTCTTTGAAATTCTAATCACTTGTAAACACCTCCCCAGGGCAGTTGTCTTTTGAAATTTGGATTACTTACAATTGGCTATTCATCAGTATGGAAATATACAATGTGGAATGCCACCAATTTAGCAAGCCTTAAAGATTCATTGTTCTATTTTATTTAATGGAAATTTAAACATTGGATAATGATTTTTAAAATAACTCTGCAAGTTTCCTTATCTTCCTATTATCATTCTTTCTAATATTGTCTCGGCATGTTGGATAGTTTTTTTTTTTTAAACAGATGTGTTTTCCATGAAACTTACATTGAAAACTTTCTAAAATGCTATTAAGTGAATTTCACTGGCTCTTCTCTATTAGGAGGGTGAGTGCACAAGGACAGAAAGGAAGAAAAAAAAACACCTGCACACTCATGTGCACACACATACTTCTTATTCTTAAAAATGTCTAGACGAGGCTTTTAGACTTAACTGTCATCAAACCTATATTTCATTAATGCTCTTTAAGTACATTCTTTTTCATCTCTGTCTTGATTTCATCTTATAGTTTTGGTGCTGGCCCTGTATGTAAATTATAACCATCTCTATTTTGTTACTTGGTAAAGAAGTAAATTTTCAATTACTCCATTTATCCAGGATGTTCATAGGAAATAATCAGAAAATCCTTCAGTTACAATGAACCTCATGTTACTCCCCGATTATACCATGGGTATTTTTTTATGTTTTAGCTCAACTATCATCATCCATATTTCCATAGGCTCTCATTATGTGGAATTATTTATTCAACAAATTAATGCATTGGTCAGTTTTTGAAAGAACTTCCTTTATCACTCCAACTTCCATATAATTGACTTGTTTTGCCAGAAAGCTGTATTGCAGACATTTTAATGGGCATACTCTTTTTTTAAAAATGAGTTTCCATTGATTATAAGTAGGAGGCAACAGTTACATTAAAAAGCCAAGGTCTTGTTCATGCCTTTGTTTATTTACAGAATGACCCCAAAGTACCTTCCCAGTCTTGTCTTCCTCTGACCACCAAGAGAATTCCCCTTATTGGAATTTTAAGTATATGCTTGTATCTACTACACTCATCTTTTTTTTTTTCATTCCATTTTAGCTCTATCATTTGTAAATGGTCAGATTCATTTCTGATCTCTGGGACCAGCCTGTTTAAACCATTTTATCATAGCTATCCTTCTTCTTTGCTCTCTTTATCCTATGAAGTGAGTATCTAATGTATCTCTGATCTTTATTAGGAATTTTGAAATGTTATTTTTACTACTTAGTTATGTATGTACACCTCACATTTAGTGTAGAATTGTTATGACCCCATAACAAGAATTGTGATGTGGGATTTCCCTCTGTTTTCTGTGATTATCATTAATAAATAAAGAAACTGCTTTCAGCCTATAGATAAGCAGGGTGGGGCTGAGCAGAGCTATGTGGGGAGAACTGGACTGAATGCTGGGAGAAAGAAGGGCAAAATCATGTAGAAGCCATGCAGCCCCCCTGGAGCCAGATTGAACTTTAGTAGGTAAGCCACAGCCACGTGGCGATACACAGATTAATAGAAATGGTTTAAATTAAGTTGTAAGAGTTAGTTAAAAAGAAGCTAGAGATAATGGGTCAAACAGTGATTTAACTAATATGGTTTTTGTGTGATTATTTTGGTTTTGGGTGGCTGGGACAAACAAGTGGCCTCCCTCCTACAGAATTGTACTTGATATTTCCTAATGTTCAGAAACTATAGGACACATGTGTTTGATTAGGATAACTAATTTTAACTATTTATATGAAAATAAAGAGAAGAGATTAAGATTATAGTATGTTTTCAATGCAATATGATGTTTTTCTTTGAGTAAATGCATGTATATATGAATATATATTTGCCATTATGTATGAATATAAAATATTTTAAAGTATTGATATATAGCTATCAATTTCATTATTCAGATATGTGGGGGAGCCTTCATTAATTGTTTTCTGTTTTGACTTCATCTTAATCTCAAGAGATAGCAAGCGTTATTTTTTACTTTTCTGGCCTCTTTAAATATTTCTGCTCCTTTAAATATGAATATATTGAATGAATTTTTAAAAATATAGTCCCAAGATTTTCTTTATTTTCTTTAAGGAATTTAGAACACATCTACTTATTCCACTGATTTTAACCTACCTAATATTCATTTTAGTTTCATCTGGGATTAAAAAAATATTGATTTTGTTGAGCTATACATTTTTCTCTGCTCCCCTCCTATCCTCTCCCCTCCTGTTCTACTCTCTGCTATGGTTCCCATGCTCCCAATTTACTCAGGAGATCATGTCTTTTTCTACTTTCCATATAGAATAGATCCATGTATGTCTCTCTTAGGGTCCTCATTATTTTCTATGTTCTCTGTGATAGTGAATTGCAGGCTGGTTTTCTTTGCTTTATGTTAAATGTCACTTATGAGTGATTACATATGATATTTGTCTTTTCTGGGTCTGGGTTACCTCACTCAATATGATATTTTCTAAATCCATCAATTTGCTGCAAATTTCAAGATCTCATTATTTTTTTCTTCTGTGTAGGACTTCATTGTGCAAATGCAGCACATTATCCATAACTGTTTTTCAATTGAGGGGCATTTAGGTTGTTTCCAGGTTCTGGCTATGACAAACAATGCTGCTATGAAATTAACCATCAAAAGAACAAATGGAATACAGCCCTAAACAGAGAAATCTCAACAGAGGAATCTAAAATGGTTGAAAGACACTTAAGAAAATGCTCAACATCCTAAGCCATCAGAGAAATACAAATCAAAACTACTCTGAGATTCCATCTTACACCTGTAAGAATTGCTAAAATCAAAAACACTGATGACAACTCATGCTAGAGAGGATGTGGGGTAAAAGGAACACTCCTTATTGCTGGTGGGAGTGTGCACTGATATAGCCCCTTTGAGTATTAGTATGGTGCTTTCTTAAATAATTAGGAAACAACCTACTTCAAGTCCCCTCAATACCACTTTTGGGTATATGCCCAAAGGATGCTCAATCATACCACAAGGACATGTGCTCAACTATGTTCATCTGGCACTTTTATTACTAATTTAAGTCTGTGTCATGACCCATAAGTTGTAATTTATTTGTGGTTTGTTTGATTGGCTTAGTTCAAAAACTTCTTTTTAAAAACATTTTAATTGCATTTATTTTTATTAATTAAATTCATTTATTTTGCATCCTGGCCACAGACTCCCATCCTTCCTTTCCTTCCATTCTTTCTTCCATGTTCCAATGCCCCCATCTACTTCCTCCATTTCTGTTCAGAAAGCACCAGGCTTCCCATGGATAACAACAAAACATGGCATATCAAGTAAGACTAAGCACCTTTCCCTGTATTAAGGCTGGGCAAAGCTAACCATTATGGTGAATAGGTTCCCAAAAGCCAGCCAAAATGTTAGGGACAGTCCCTGTTCCCATTGTTAAGAGTCTCGAAAATAGACCAAGCTACACAACTGCCACATATATGTAGAGGGAGTAGGTCAGTAAATGCAGGCTCCCTGGTTGTCAGTTAAGACTCTGAGCTATTATGAGCTAGCTACTATAAACCTAAGAGTGGGTTTTGTTGTGTTGTCCTTTACCCCTCTGGCTCATACAATCCTTCCTTCCTCACTTCAGCACTAAAGCTTGTGGGTCTTTGCATCTTTCAACAGTTACTGAATGAAGTCTCTGATGACTATTCTGGTAGTAACCAATTTATGAGTATAGCAGCATATCATTAGCATTCTCAGAGACAAATTATGGGGCTTTGAAAAACACCATTATGATGCTTTCCACCAACAAGGGAAGAGTCCATTGTTGTTAGGAGTGCAAATTTGTATGCCACTTTGGAAATCAATATGGGTAATTGATCTACCTCAAGACCCAGGTATACCACTCTTGAGCATATACCCAAAGGATACTCAATCAAACCTATACAAAGACACTTGTTAAATTATGTTCATGGCACCTTTTTTTTTGTAATAGCCAGAATCTCTAAACAATCTAGATGTCCCTCAACTAAAGAATGGATAAAGAAAATGTGGTATATTTAAACAATAGAGTATTACTTGGCTATTAAAAACAATGACATCATGAAACTTGAAGGTGAATGGATGGAACTAGAAAAAAATTATCTTGAGTGAGGCAAACCAGATCCAGAAAGAAAAACACTGTGCATACTCACTCATAAGTTGCTGCAGGAGCTCCTTGCTCTTCTTCAGCAAATAGACTTTACGATACCAGCCCACTTGGGTGTGGTCTCAGTTGCTTTAAAAAGCAGCAGTAGCCTTGCACTCGCTCTTGCTTCTGGCTCAACTTCCAGTTACTAGATTCCTTTCCTGATTGTGCAGAGGGCTGTTTTCTGGGATGGTGATCTGTGAGTTTTTTCCCTTTAAATAAGTAACCATTCTATTAATCATAATTCCAAACTGATGTGGGATTGTTTGTGACTTATGCCTTCATCTGGCACCCAATGTTTGGTTTTAGAACCCCCCTTCCCCCAGCCCGGCTGCCTGCTGCCAGCTCAACTTGGCATGAACCCTCCCTCAGCCCCGGCCTGTGCCTTGTGTGTGGAACCAACAGTTCAATATGCAGTGGTTTTTCTTGCTATAATTCTTTATATTTTCTCTTTAGACACCTTGGATTGGCTTCAAGTCCCCACGTACCCTAACGTTTGCCTCCCCACGTGGACTTAAACTCCATGCCTTCCGGGCTCCACAGGCCCAGACAGTCTCTGCCCACTTGGTTTGCTCTTTTCTGAGTGGTTTTTAAATCTCCCTTTCAAGCACAGTGCTTAAGTGGCGTGAATCAGAGCACAAGTGGTTATCAAAAGCTGCAACCCCTAGGGGTGACTCTGTCATGAGGAGACATATGTGGCTTCTGGGTAGCTCTTCTCTACCCCTGGATTCTGGGTTTCTGGTTTCATGTATGGGGTTGATTTAAATATATTTACTTTGTTGAGCAACTCATATTTCCCAGTTTTTAACAAATACTAAGGCAGACACTGAAACAGAACCCCATTTCCATCATCTTTGCAGTGGTTCTAATCGTGAATCAGCAACAGCGTCACCTGTTGGAGAATAAGAAATATGACAGTTTTCATTTCCAATGCAAATTTTACTGCTTTCTTTACTAATTCAATGGATTATATCATGTGAGGTTTAAATAACTATGGGGATACCTCAATTTACTGGTTACTAGGTTTCAGTTTTTCATATTCTATCATTAAAGAAGAATATGGCACTTCTAAGAACGATACCATCTTTTTGTACTAATAATGAATGGCTAGTTGAAAGGATTAAAATTATTGAAAATCAGAGGTTATCTGAACAAGTGGATACTATGATTAGCAAAATTGACTTCATATCCAAGGGTACTAGGAAGTTACCTAAAAGGGTTCAGGCTGTTGAATTTGACGTTCAGAAGTTATCACAAAGTTTTGAAAAGGGAACAGACAGAATGTACTTCCAGGATGGCAATCTATATGATATCCAAGAAAAGTTCAAGGAGAATATGTTATCTTTGAAGGGAAACATTAAAATGGTGGAATCACAGGTGCAGAATGGGTACCAAAAAATTGATATCTCAGTGAAATCACTAGAAACATGCAGGTCAGGAGATTCAGGCTTTAAGAAAGACAATGATAAAAAGATTTGAAACGATTGAAGAAATTATTGGAGCTGGTGAATAGAGTAAGAAGGCACAAGGATAGGATACAACGTCACTACCAGCTGTCAGAACTGGTTTGCCCAGAGTTTTTGCATCATACCCTGTAATTTACTCTGACAAAGCGTCAACTTCTAAAGTCTCAAAGGTAGTCAAAGAAGGTAGATGAACACCAATAGGAATGAATGACATAAAAGCAATTTAGCAAGCTTTCGTTAATTATGGCTTGCACTCTGCATTTGTTAAGGAAATTATAAGGACTTTGGCTACTAATGCCAGAGCTACTCCCCATGATTTCTCACAGTTAGTGTCTGCAGTATTAGATGATGGACCTTACTTGATGTTTGGAATTTATTTCAGAGAAGAATCCAAACATAAGGAAGAGCAAGGAAGAGCAAAAAGTGTGGAGGTTTCCCAAGAACAAATTATTGGTGTAGGGGAGTATGCTGATCCACAGGTCCAAGCTCTTTATGGCGAAGAAGTATTGTCCCTATGTCACAAAGCAGCCTTGAATGCTTGGGATTGGATAGAAGATCTAGGGGAAAGGGTCGAATCATATACCAGGGTTAGGCAGGGACAGAGAGAATACTTTACTGACTTTTTGAAAAGATTAATTAAGGCTCTGCAAATAGGAGTAACAGACCCAGAAACTAGACAAATAATCCTTGAATCTCTGGCTTTTGAAAATGCAAACTTAGAATGTAAAAAGATAATTGGGCTTTCAAGGTCTAGATCAGCACCAATGGATGAATGGATTCAGCATACGAGGAATGTTGAGACGTTTGGCTATAATGATGAATCTTGGGTAGGAGAAGCAATTTCCAAAGCATTGAGGAGACATCAAACTGCCAGGTGTTTTAATTGTGGTAAATTAGAACATCTGAAAAGGGATTGCAGGCAAGGAATTTCAAGGAATAATATCTCCTCTGGGAATGACAAAAATAAGAGACCTCAGCCTTCAGGTATATGTAGGAGATGTGGTAAAGGCCGACATTGGACCAACGAATGCAGGTCAAGAACAGACAGAATAGGCAATCCAATACTATTGGAAAACCCCTTGAGGGGCCTCTCGCAGGCCCCCAAGCTAAAAGTGGCCCAGTCATTCCCAGTTACAGTGGAGAATGTGTCTCACCAAAAAAAAATTTAAAAACTCCAATGTCTGCTGTAAAAAGAAATACCGGTCTAAATAATGGGTTAAATGTGGAGGATGAGTCAAAAAATGCAGTAGGACAGAGTAAACATATATTTTGGCAGGCTTCTATTAACTGTCAAAGACCAAAGTTAAGAGTCTATATAAATGGCATTTTTATTGAAGGCTTATTAGACACAGGTGCAGATGTAAGTATCATTCGTCTAGAATCTTGGCGACCAAATTGGCCTCTTCAAGAGGTAGATTTTCAGTTCCTGGGAATTAGAACCCTATCTCGTGTAAACAAAGCACAAGATGGGTGAATGCATAGGGCCTGAAGGCAAATAGGAGTACTAAGGCCATATATAGCCAATATTGTAAAAAAAATTATGGGGTTTTGACCTGCTACAGCAATAGAATAACCAGATTAACATTCCTGTACTCCCAGGAACTCATAATTCTGGAAAGGATATAATGAGGTCTTATGGGAAAATGTCACCAATCATTCAGACTGTACAAGAACATGCAGCAACTAACAAACCTTTAGAGGTACCAACAGCCCCAGCTTTAAAATGGTTAACTGAGAAGCCAATAAGGATCAAGGAGTGGCCTCGAGCTGAAGATAGATTACAGGCATTGTAACAGCTGGTACAAGAGCAACTATATGCTCACCATATTGAAGAATTAACTAGGCCTTGGAATTCTTCTGTGTTTGTTGTAAAAAAAGAAATCGGGTAAATGGAGAATGGTGACAGATCTAAGAGCTGTCAACAAGGTAATTCAACCTATGGGTCCTTTACAATCTGGAATTCCTTTGCTTTCTCTATTACCAAAATGATGACCTCTTATAGTTATTGATTTGAAAAATTATTTTTTCACTATACCTTTACAAGAAAAGGATAGAGAAAAATTTGCCTTCACAATGCCTACTTATGATAATTCTCAGCCTACTAGAAGATATCAATGGACTATTCTCCCACACAGGATTCTCAATATTCCCACATTGTGCCACTATTTTGTAAGTCAGCCATTGGAAATAATACATAAGATATTTTCTGAGTCTGTAATGTACCATTACATGGATGACATTTTGTTATCTGATTCAAATAAAGATATTTTAGAAAGGATATTTGAAGAAGTAAAGAAAGTCTTGCCTAAATGGGGATTGCAAAATTCTCCTGAAAAGATTCAAAGAGGAGATTCTGTTAATTACCTAGGCTACAGAATAGGTTGACATAAAATTAGGACATAAAAGGCACAAATTAGGAGAGACCAGTTATGGACTCTTAATGACTTTCAAAGATTGTTAGGAGACATTTCCAGTCTATTACCAGCTGTTGGAATAACATTTGATCTAATAGATCATTTAAACAAAACCTTAAATGGAGATACAGATTTGAATAGTCCCAGAGAATTAACAGCTGAAGCAGAAAAGGAATTGACAATGGTTGAGGAAAAATTATGGGATAGGGTGAACACAAATCTTAGTTGTATCCTAGTCATATTGCCTTCCTACAGGGATTTTAAGGCAGAGGCAAGATATTATTTTAGAATGGAAATTTATACCACACAAGCCAAGTAAAAATTAAAAAACTTATGTGGAAAAAGTCTCTGAATTAGTTACAAAAGGTAAACTGAGACTTTGTCAACAAGCAGGTATAGACCCAGCAGAAATTATAATGCCTTTTTCTACTGATGAAATAAAGTTATGGCTATGTTCTACTTTATGTAATTTGGTAATTTAAAATATGTGCACCACACCATAGACACATATTCAGGTTTTCAATGCTCTGAGCTCAAAAAAACCTGATTTGGTAATCACATATTTATTAGAAGCTATGGCCATCATGGGTATACCTGCACAAATAAAGACAGACAATGGTCCAGCATATGTATCTAAAAAAATGAAACGCTTTTTTGCTTATTATAATATAAAGCACATTACAGGTATACCAAAAAATCCTACAGGCCAGGCAGTTATAGAAAGTTCCTATCATACTATAAAGGATATGCTGAACAAACAGAAAGGGATAGAAAATACCCCCAGAAATAAACTGCATAATGCTTTATTAACCTTGAATTTTCCTAATGCTAATGAGAAAGGAACAACAGCAGCAGAGAGGCATTGGATAATGGAAAAATTTCTGAATTGAATCAACCAGTATATTTCAAGGATGTGTTTACTTGAAAATGGAAACCAGGAGATGTACTACATTGGAGAAGGGTTTTTGCTCTTGTTTCCACAGGAGATGAAAAAATATAGATATCATCAAAATTAATAAAGATTCGCTTTGAAAAGGAGAAACCTATTGAAACAGAGAAATGACAGCTCATCCACACTGGTGATAACCATACAGGTGGTAAGAAAAGCATTTTGGATGGTTGTAGGAGCCTGTTCTTGTTGTTGCAGGAAAATACTCATCTTCAAATATTCAAGAAACCCTTAATGTTTAAATGATGACAGGTAGAAAAATAACTAACCAATAAGGATCATCAAGAAAATCAAATATGGTTCGTAAGTATAAATGATACAATTATATATATATATATATATATATATATATATATATATATATTTGTGTGTGTGTATGTGTGTGTGTGTGTGTGTGTATGAATATATAGAGCTGGTTTTAGAGTTGGACAACGACTCTGTCCTTCTTTAAATCCAGGTATGATGTTAAAAGAAAAAACCCAGAGTTTCTATCTCATGTCAAGAGCCATTTAATGTGAGACAGAAAGAAAAAAAATTTAGAAAACATCTTTATTTTTCTTCATATCTATTTTTGTCTTTATCATACCTTTCATTGAATATATATGTCTGTATATGTCTATATAAATAATGTTTAAGTTTTCCACAATGAGCAATGAATTTTCCTGCAGTAATTATTGAAGTTTCCAGGAAGAAGATAGGGCCCCATTACAACAACTCCACCTAGTTGATATGATGTCTTGATTCTGATAGCGCTACTACAAGGCCTGTTTTGGCTATCAGCTGCACAAGACAGTTCCAACTTGGTTAGCTGAAATGGTGCACATCTTTTACAACATTGTGGCCAGATCTCCACAAAATACTCAGAGACTATTTGCAATCTTAACAGACATTAATCTTGAAATATAACCATAATTTTGCTTTCACAGGATCCCCCAGAGAGACGTCGCCCCCATGACAGCTGGAAGTAATTCTAGAGGACAACATCCCCTCTCCCAGTAAAGTTTGTCCTAGGTTTAGGGACATCATTTAGGGGTTGATTATAATTAGTATACGTTTGAGGGTTGGGGGAGGAATTTTTAAGCTCAGGGATTTTTTTTGAAAAAAAATAGGGGAAAATTGGATGATGGGTTAATAGATTGCTATTTGTGTGTTATTGTTTATAGATAATTACATTGGCATAGTTTTTTGTATATGGATACAAAATTATTGTATGCATGCATGCTTCTACCTTTGTTTAAAACATGTCTTATGCATATATATATATATATATATATATATATATATATTTACCACATTGCAGTGTGCATTTCTACCTCTGATTAAGATACTTATATTGTTTATGTATTGATATATATATTTACCATATTGCAATGTATACTTGTACATTGTTTTCATTTGGAGGTCATTGTCCTCATTTATTGCACTGTTGTTTATTCTCTTACTCTTTAAGTTACATAGGTATTAAGAATTTTAGATCAATAGTCATCTATGTTTGTCATGTTTACAGTTAGACTAATCAGGTTCTTTAGATACATAGAGATTATATTCTGTATAAATAAGCTTCAACCTGTCAAAGAGCTGTAGAAAATGGCATTTAATTTAATCTTAGAATTCCGTGGTAGTGAGACACAATTTCTCCTGGCAACACTGATCTATTCCCAAGAGATTGTTGAGCACCAAAGACAACTTGAAGCTTGTCTTCTTGGCAAAGCCGGCCTCTGGGCAAGGAATGGCCCATACCTCAACTACTGACAAAATACATAGTACTCAAAAATTTATAAGCAGAACTGTCAGATCTTGCCAAGACAGGGTAAGACTGTTTTGAAAAATTTCTTGCCTGTTAAAAATAATCTGTCAGTTATTCTAGGCCTTAGCCAAAGTCAGTTGCTTCAACACTACAAACATGAATTTGGGTGATTGCTCAGGTAGCCAATAGTCTCTGTGATTTGTTGCATGTTTTGGAAGTTGTTTGAGTGTACTTCCTAATTACTCAGGTAACATTATTTCCCTTCTCAGATCTTAGATGAGGTTGAAGACTATATAAATGTAGTTACTTTCCTCTCATGACTTGACCTAGTTATTTATTGTACAAGACTTAAGTTAGTTAGAATAGGATATTTGTTCTTATTGTATATAATTTCATTGTAGGTTTAGAACTCTCTTCCTTAAATAAAAGGGGAAGGTGTTGCAGGAGCTCCTTCCGCTCTTTCATCCAATAGACTTTAAGATACCTGCCCACTTGGGTGTGGTCTCATTTACTTTAAAAAGTAGCGGTAGCTGTGTGTTTACTCTATTGCTTCCAACTCTGCTTATGGCTACTAGACTCCTTTTCTGATCATGCAGAGGACTATTGTCTGGGACAGTGATCTGTAAGTTTTTTCTCTTTAAATAAATAACAATTCTATTAACATAATTCCAAATTGGTGTGGGGGATTGTTTGTGACTTATGCCTTCAGTAAGTGGATTTTAGACATAAAGCAAAGGATAACCATGGTACATCCACAGATCCAGAGAGGCTAGGTAACAAAGAGGGGCCTAGGAAGAACACTTGGATTTCCATGGGAAGGGGAAATATGATAGATCTGGGTAGACTGGGAGCAGGTGGGGATAGAAACATGAAGGATCAGGTTGTGGGTGGATGGAAGGGGAGTACTGAAAGAGATAACTGGAAAGCAGAACATTTCTGGTTCAGGTAGAAACTTGGTGCATACTAACTTCTTGGATTTAACTGTAGGGACTGGGATACCAACCCAACCACATAACCTCAGATTTCTGTTATGTCTATGAGACGTGCTGGGATAAAGGGAAGGGTACAGAGATTTTTGTAGTGACCAACCAATGACTAGTCCAACCTGAGACCCATGACACATGAGTGAGGCCACATCTGACACTACTTGGAGTGCCAGGACCCAGAAACTGGATGGCCCAGAGACCGAGGATAGAACCAAAAATGATTGGAAAAAAAAAATCAATGTACTTGAACAACTTCAAAGGACTAGCCTGAAATTCTGCTGTTTGCTCCCTTTTATACCACAACTGAGGCAAGAGAAACACCTAAAACTTTAGGAAACATCTCCAAATTAGGTTTGATGTGTATATTAGACTTTCACAACAGATATGAGAAAGTGCTCAGGAAATAAGTGTCAATTGTTTATTTCTTTTGTAGGCATACTCTACAAAAAGTGAGTACTTATACTGACACCATTACATACAGCTACAATTAGTATGAATATGTTAAAAACACAATTTACACTGTATTTGACTGTACAATAATCAAATGTCTTCACATTTTCTTAATGACATGTTATATAATATTAATGACTTTAAAAATTGATTCTATGACATATTCACCAAGCTTAACATAGCCTAAAAACTATTGGGCATTTTTAAATGAATTTTTTCTCTTATAAATATCAAGATCTATTTAGTTGTGTATCTGAAGAAAAGAAATGAAGCTTCATTTAATAATTCTAAAATTGAATGTTTATTGCTCATTAACGATTCCTCACTGGAAAAGTTTAAGAAGTCATAAAATAGTCATTCTAGACATTGTTAACTTTGGGTAACCTTGTACAGTCCTTTGTGAAAACTTAAATTTTAAGTTAATGTTGTCTTATCAATGTAAATCTAAAATAGTAAACACAAACCACAGTTTTCTGATTGAAATTCATGCATTTTTTTCATATTGTTAATTTGACAATATCACAGAAACTACCATTTTTAAAGACTTTGATTTGGATTTATGAAAATATTTCAAAAATAAACTGTCAATACTCAGTTCATATTTGAACACTAGAACTTTTACTAGATGAAAATCAGAATAATAATGATAAGATGGCATCTATTAAGATTTACCTTCTGTTCTGGGATCAAAATTAGCTCTTTGATTTTAAGTAACAGTTATATGGATTGATCTGTTTGGGTCGTCTGTCAGTGGGACCAGGGCTTATCATGGATATATGAGCTGCTTTATGGAACACATTCCCTATGGAGGGATATCTTGCTCAGCATTGATACAAGGAATGGGGCTTGGTCCTGCCTCAACTTGGTGTAACAGACATTGTTGACTCCTCAAGGGAGGACTTATCCCATCTGAGGAGTGGATTTGGGAGGGGTGGAGGTAGGTTGTGGGGCAGAAGAAGGGGAGGTAGGAGGAACTGTGAATATTATGTAAAATAAAAAAGAAAATTATAAATAAAAATAATTTCTTATTGTCACATTAAATAAATATGAACAAAATATAAAATTAATTTTAATAATGTTGTTTATAGGATCCAATATATAGAAAATATTATTATTTAAACATCAAATAATACCAAATTTATTAAAGACTTATTTTACATACAAAAGAGATGTAACTATTACCTGCTGCTCTGTCTTCTCTAACACTATAAAGTCCATTCCACTGAAAGTTTAATCCAAATTAACCGCATCTTCTATAATTGGCTTTTTGTTGGAGTATTTTACCATAGCAACAATAATGTGACTAATACTCCTGGCCTTCTACCTCTACCTGGTAGTAATAACAACATTCAGCATTCTTTTCAATCTAGCAGAGACTTATATGAAGCCAAGAAAAACTGAAATTTTAACTGGTAGTTACAGGCACAAGATATATTACTCAAAATAATCACATTTACATAAATTCCTCTTGCCATTGTTTTTTGCAGGGTATAAATTTAAATTTTCATTCTTCTATACAAAGCCATCCAGTTTGACCAGAGCTATTAGCTGAAAATACTGTTTTTTTCCAGTGTGTATTTGACTATTTCATGAAAAGCAAATGACTGTTCTTATTAGTATATCTATGCAGTACAACTTCAAATCTGGGATGATATCTTCAGCAATTCCTTTATTATTCAGAATTGTTTTAGCTACCTTGATTTCTCTCTCTCTTTTTCTTTCTCTCTCTCTCTCTCTCTCTTTGTGTGTGTGTGTGCATGTGTGTGTGTGTGCATGTATATGTGTGTATTTCCACAGTAGCTAAAATATTGTCCTTCCAATTTCTGTGAAGAATTGTGTTGGAATTTTGATGTCTCATTCAATTTCTTTCTTCAATGTGTTAATTTTTTTGATATTATTCAACTCTTTCACTTGCTTAGTTAGAGTTATACCAAAGTATTTCTGAGGTGATTGTGAAAGATACTTTTTTCCTGATTTGTTTTCAGCATATTTGACATTTGTATATAGAAATGCAACTAGTTTATTTGTGTTAGTTTACTACTTTACTGAAAGAGTTTATCAGCTGCAGAAATTTCTTGGTGGAGTCTTTAAGGACCTTTATGAGATAGATGACTGAGGGTCTGGACATGAATCTGGGACCTTCAAAGAAGTACACCTAAGTCAAGACTCCTGTGGATCTGGGTGAGTTTAGGACCTCCGAGGAACTACGCCTGAGCCAGAACCTCAGCCAGTATGGGTGTGAATCTGAGATCTCTGAGGGAGTAGGCAAGAACCAGAAGTCTTTGTGGGTCCAGGCATGAGTCTGGGACCTCAGAGGTAGTATGCCTGAGCTAGGTCCTCTGCAGTTCTGGACACATCCAAGCCTGGGATCTCTGAGGGAGTAGACAGGAGCCAGAGACCTTTAAAAGACCAACCCCAAGCCAGGGACTTCAGCAAGAGGGGATCCAGACCGGGGCATTTGCAGAAACAGGTCAAAGCCAGCAACCTAGGCTAGAGAAGGCCTGAGATAGCAAACTCCAAGGAATTGGAGCAAAGCCTGGGAGTGTTGAGCTATCTCCAGGAACACAGAGTAACCAACAGGGTAACTAGAACTGTGACACTGAATGTGCCACAAGGAACAACCATGCGAGCTTTGGAAACACTGACAGCAGAAGATTAATCAACAGAATCACAGACAGCCACAATCACACCAATTAGAGGAAAAGAAGAGTAGAAGAGGTAAGAACACACATAATACCACAAAGAGCAACACAACACCAGTAAAACCTAAAGACCCTACAACAGCAAGACTCAAACAACAAAGTATAGATGAAGAATAAGAAAATGACCTAAAAAATAACTTCAGGAGAAAGTTTGAAACTCTTAAAGTGTTGTTGTCAGGGTTCCTGTCCTGCACAGTTCCCACAATCACTAAGTCCCAAAGAAATCAAACAGAGGTCTACATTAGTTATAAACTAATGGCCCATTAGCTCAGGCTTCATATTAACTTTTATATCTTATATAACCCATTATTAGCCCATTATTCTTATCTGTGTTATCCATGTGGCTCAGTACATTATTCAGTGGGGCAGTCACATCTTGATGCTTCTGTGGCTGGGTCAGGACTGTGTCCTCTTACCATAATTCTCCTGTTCTTACTGACTGGCCTCTACTTCCTGTTTGGTTGTCCCACCTCTATTTCCTTCCTGGCTACTGGCCAATAAGTGTTTATTTAAAATATAATCAAATATAATTGACAAAATACAGACAATTGTCCCACACCATTTTTCCCCTTAAAGAAAAAAAGAAAAACAAGAACTCTGAATCTAATATCCTTTGTGCAACTTTTCTCCTGACCATTACCCATAGTCCAGTTTTTGGGAATGGGGGAGTAGTATTTCAGGCTACTTTCTGCTGGTTGGGGGTGCTGATAATCTTATGGGCACCTAAAGAAAATTTAGAATTATGATCAAGTCCTGACTGGAGTACATTGTGAGTCTTGATCTTCTCAGGCAGCAGTCTTGAATCTGTTCTGGATGTAGAACTCAGTCATCTGGGCCACCAGCTCCTATTAGAGATTTTTAAGGTGGTCTTCCTTGATCAAACCTAATTTTTCTTCACGCAGAATAAATTCAGAGCTTCTCATTTTCTGTGGAAACAAAAGCAAAACTTCTTCTCCAAAGTAATATACATTTGACTTCAATTTTGAAGTCAAGATATTTTCAAAACACCTATCTTGGATTAATTTAGCAGCATTTATAAGCAAATATCTTTTAGCAGCTGTGGCTCCTTCCTCAGCATTCAAACAATTCAAAGAGAATATAATAACATACAGTATCTAGACTTTCTGTGTATTTTTCATCTTTATGTGACTTTATTTAACCTCTATTTCTTTTATTTGTAATTTTTGGCTTTTTGAGACAGGGTTTTTCTGTGTATCTTTGTCCTGAAACTCACTCTGTAGACCAGGCTGTTCTTGAACTCACAGAGATCTGCTTGCCTCTGCCACCTAAGTGCTGGGATTAAATGTGTTTGCTATCATATATTGAATTCATAGAGGTCTACCTGCCTCTGCCTCCCAAGTGTTGGGATTAAAGGTGTATGCCACCACACTCAACTACTCTCTTTTTTTACTTTTTTATTTTAAGGACTTTAACCTTTTTCTTTTTCTCCCAAGTTTGCATATATATTTAACACACTGTAAAACATTTAGAGATTTTCTTCATCTTTGAATCTCCCTTTACTGTATATATCTCTTTTTCTGACAATGTGAGTCTTTAATTTGCTAAGCAATATGAAGAGGATTAAAATTGTAGCTTTGACGACTAGATCCAGCCCATTCCTTAGCTTTCTGAGATTCTAGGCTCATGGTAGGGGTACCAGTCAGAGTCATTTTTATTGCCACAACTCTATGGTGTTTTCAAGTCCCTGCCAGCAAGCAAGCTGCAGCAGTCTGGTGAAAAACCACACTCCAATACCCTGTTACTGGACCTCCTGCCTGAAAAGTCAGAGTTGTGCAGGCAGAATGGCCCAGAAAGCTGGCATTTTAAGATGACATGGCTTTTTTCCTGCTATGGCTAAAAACCAAAAAGCATGTGGTCATCTTTTCATCAACACCATTTAAGTGTTTTGTGGCAGTACCTCTTAAAAGAGCTGCAAGGTTTTACAGCTAAAGCTGAGTCAGGAAGCCTCTTTTCAATAAGACATATTTGTCTCTAGCAAACAGAACCCATCTGAGAAAATGCTGCTATCAATAACCTGTGCTTAACTCTATTCTTCTTTGCCTACAATTACTTCCCAAGTTCTGTCAGGCTTTATGTGGATGTAGTCATCCACAAGTTGGGCACCATTTGTTGTCAGGGTTTCTGTCCTGCTTGGTTCTCACAATCACTGAGTCCCAAAGAAATCACACAGAGGTCTACATTGGTTAAAACCTGGCCCATTATCTCAGGCTTCTTATTAACTCTTACAGCTTATATAGCCCATCATTAGGCTATTATTCTTATCTATGTTTGCCATGTGGCTCATTACCTTATTCAGTGGGGCAGAAACATCTTGGCACTTACGTGGTTGGGTCAGGACTGTGTCCCATTCGTAGAATTCTCCTGTTCTCATTAACCCAACTCTACTTCCTGTCTGATTGTCCTGCCTCTACTTCCTGCCTGGCAACTGGGCAATCAGCATTTATTTAAAATATAATTGACTGAATACAGACAACTGACCCACAGCAAAGAGAAAATGAGAAATTCCCTCAAAGAAATGGAGGAAAAGACAAAAATGGAAGACATCAGCAAATCCCTTAAAGAAAACCAAGAATAAGTAATCAAACACATGAAAGAAACTATTAAATACTTGAAAACATAAATAAAGACAATAAAGAAAACACAAGCTGAGGGAATTATAGAAACAGAAATCATGAGAAAACCACAAACAAAAAGCATGAATATCATAATACAAGAGATGGAAGAAAGAATCTCAAGTGCTGAAGATACAATAGAAGAAACAGATGCATCAGTTACAGAATACATCATATCTAACAGAAGCTTAACCCAAAATATCCCAGAAATGTGGGACACCATGAAAAGGCCAAACCTAAGAATAATAGGTGTAGAAGAAGAAAACGTTCAAACCAAAATCATAGAAAATATATTTAACAAAATCAAGAAGGAAACTTCCCCAACCTAAAAAATGATATGGCTATGAAAGTACAAGAAGCTTACAGAACACCAAATAGACTGGATCAAAAAAAGTCCTCTCATCTCATAATAATAAAAACACTAAACATACAGAGTAAAGAAAGAATATTAAGAGCTTCAAAGGAAAAATGCCAAGTAACATATATAAAACTAGAAGTCAAAAGCAATACTAAGTCCAGAAAGCCCATAATGACATGGAAATTAAACAATGCTTACTTCAATAATCAATGGCTTAAGGAAGAAATAATGGAAAAATTAAAGATTTCCTAAAATTCAATGACAATGACCATACAACATACCCAAATTTATGGGACACAATGAAAGCAATGTTAAGAGGAAAGTTCATAGTACTAAATGCCTAGATAAAGAAGCTGGAAAATTTTCACATTAGTGAATTAACAAAACATTTGAAAACTTTAGAATAAAAGGAAACAAATTCACCAAAGAGAACAAGACAGCAGCAGGAAATAATCAAATTGATAGCTGACAACAACAACAACAAAATAGAAACAAAGAAAACAATAAAAAGAATCAGTGAGACAAAAAGTTGGATATTCGAGAAAATGAACAAAATAGACAAACCTTTATCCAAACTAACCAAAAGGCAGAGAGAGAATATTCAAATTACCAAAATCAGAAATGCAAAGGGGGACATAACAACAGACATGGAAAAAATACAGAAAATCAGCAGGTCATATTTTGAAAACCTGTACTCAACAAAATTTGAAAACTTAAAGGAAATGGACAACTTTCTGGATAAATATCACTTACCAAAATTCAATCAAGACCAGATAAGCAAATTAAACAGACCAATAACTGCTGAAGAAATAAAAACAGTCAAAAGTCTCCCAACCAAAAAAAAAATCCAGGACCAGATGGTTTCAGCTCAGAATTCTATAAGATTTTCAAAGAAGAACAGAAGAACTAATACCAATACTCCTCAAATATTTCCACACAATAGAAACAGAGGGATCATTGCCAAACACTTTTTCTCAGGCTACAATTAACCTGATATACAAACCACAGAAAGACATTGCTAAGAAGGAGAGTTACAGACCAATCTCACTCATGAACATTGATGCAAACATACTAAATAAAATACTGTCAAATCAAATCTAAGAACACATCAGAACCTTCATTCACCATGATCAAGTCAGCTTCATCCTAGAGTTGCAAGGATGGTTCAACATATGAAAATCTGTCAACGTAATCCACCATATAAGGAAGCTGAAAAGTAAAAACCACATTATCATTTCATTAGATGCTGAAAAAGCTTTCAACAAAATACAACACCCCTTCATGATAAAGGTCTTGGAAAGAGCACAGATACAAGGAACATACCTAAACATAATAAAGGCAATATAAAGCAAGTCAAAAGCTAAAAGTAAACTTGATGGAGTTAGAAAAAAATTCTCATCACTGAGTAAGGTAACAGATCTCTCAAAAGAGAAATTATGTGTTTATATTAGGCTTAAGTTTTCTATTGTGTGCCAGGATACAAATAACCAAATAAATGAGTTGCAAAGTAAGAGGCTTAAGGAGAGGAGAGGATATTCCAATGAAGGGGGAATAGGATATATTGATATGGAGAAACAAAAGTGTAGCTAGAATAAAGGGATTAAATGGGATGAGGATAGGATAGAAAGGTAAATAAAGGAGAGAATGTGGAGGGTAACAAATAACACTAAGGCCTTTTGAAAAAAAATATGGAAACTGCTGTAAAAGCTCCTAAAAATATATTTATATATGCAAGGAATTAAATGAGATACCAAATAATAGGGGAGACAATGCACCAACTAGAAATTTCATGTCATAAATAAAACCTACAGTGTCAAGAATAGGTTACAGCTTGTTGATATATTCACTAGTGGGGTTCTATTTAATAACTCAAACATCATAGGCTATTGATTACTTTCTATCACCTTATTGTAAGGGCATATTGTTAAAGATAAACTTTAGTTAAGTTATTAAAGACAGAGAAGCCAAGCTGATGCCTAACTGGAAGTTTTACCCTTTTAGTGTTTATAATGCTAAAAATACTCTACATGTTATAGGAATATAAAGGTGATCACCCAACCACAGTCCCTACTTTGGTGGTATTTTTTGTAATGTAACAAATAATGTTTGCTTTAAGATCGGAGTGCAGAGCTACCCACACTAGCTAGCCATAGAGACAAGAGAAGTGGTTGAACACATCTTTAATCCCAGAACTCTGGAGACAAAGGCAGATGGATCTCTGTGAGTTCAAGGCCACACTGAAGCATATGATATTCAATTGTCTGAAAGAGAAATAGAGCTTATGCCTTAGATACCAGTACTTGGGATTATGCACCTTTAATCCCAGCATTTAGGGAGGTGTAGACAAAAAGGGAGGGATGTGACTGGATGTAGAAAGAAATATAAAGCAGGAAGAGACAGGAGCTCAGAGCATTCAGTCTGAGGATTTGTAGAGACAGGATCTTGTTTCTTTGTTTCTGAGGATTTCACTGATGTAAGAACTAGTAGCTCACTGCTCTGTTTCTCTGACCTTTCTGCTTTCACCCTTTAATATCTGACTCTGAGTTTTTATTATTAAGAACAATTAGAAATCATGGTATATAAACCTACTATAGTGACCTCTCTGCAAGGTACACTGATGGATAGTGTCACAAATGTTATTATGAGATGTATCAATCACTACTTAAATTGTGTTCTAGGCATACTCCATTAAATGTAACCTCTACCTGATGCTAATAAAGTGGTAAAGAACCCGAGAATAGATAGGTCATCAGCCCTAAGGAAAAATCTTATTACTATTATTCTGTTAAAGAAATATAGCAATAATATAGCTCCAGCGACATATTTCTGTACACATAGACCAGTGTCTTAATAAGTCCTAATCAAAAAATTATCTTCTAGTGATAGATAGATATTAACACAGAGACACATAAGTGGACTACATGTAAAGATGAAGAAATTTTGGAGCATCCAACCTTAAATTTATGTCTTTATCAAATTCTTCCTTTCAAGATTTATCAATGTATGTTGGATAGGAGGTAGATTGATTGTAAGAAAGGATAGATTATCAGAAAGGATAGATGACTCCAAAAAAATAGCAACTCTAAGATGCAATATAAATGGTACATATATGAACTCACTGAGACTGTGACACTACTCACAAGACTTGCCCAGTTTCAAGCAACATCAAAACACTGAGAAAGGAAAAAATGGTGAGTGATTCTTACCCTTAACACAGAATCTATATTTAGTTGGTACTTGCTGGAAAAGCAAAAGTTATTTTTCTCAAGTAGCATTTCATTGAATATATCTTTATATTCCAAGATCCATGCTCAGTAGTTGGACAACATGAACCAAACACATAATTTATTTTTCCTTTTTCTTGTCTGTGTGTATGTGTGTGTGTGTGTGTGTGTGTGTGTGTGTGTGTGTGTGTATGTGTGTATGTGTGTGTATGCATTCATATATTCTTTTGTTTTACTTATGTTTCATTTTGGTATCTTTTGGTCTTATTAGTCATTTGCTTCTTTGTTTCAATTTTTGTTTTTGTGTTGTTATGGATGTTTAATTGAATTTATTTTATAAATAAATTTTGTGTGACTTTTTCATATGCTCTTTATTTGGTTAATACTCATTTTCCTTTCACCCATTACTCCTTAATTGATATGGGAGTCCCCTCTGTGTTCTGTCGTTATCATTAATGAATAAAGAAGCTGCCTTAGCCTGTTGATAGGGCAGAACTTGGGTAGGCCGGGATGACAGAACTGAATGCCGGGAGAAAGAAGGCCAGAGCCAGAGAGATACCATGGAGCTGCAAGAGTCAGACATGCTGAATCTTTACCAATAAGCCACAGTCATGTTCTGATACACAAATTAAAAGAAATGGGTTAAATTAATATGAGAGTTAGCCAATAAGAAGCCAGAGCAAGGAGTCAAGCAGTGTTTTAATTAATATAATTTCTGTGTAATTATTTTGGTTCTGGGCAGCAGGGAGGAACAAGTGGGTTCCCTCCTCCTACAGACTGACATTCCAACATAATCAACTAACTTCATGTAAAACCTGAGAGGGCTTGAAAAGGAATTCTAGACAAAAAATACAGTGTTTGACACAGTTTCTTGCTGTTTGCTGGCAGCATGCTGCAGCTTCTTTAAGAGGGTTTCCTGACTTAGCAACAGTAGCAGAAAAAAAATCACACTGTTTTGAAATGCTGGCTTTTTGGGCCTCTGCTGGTGAAAACTCTGACTTTTTCAGGCAGGAGATCTGGCTACAGAGCATTTGAGTTAGGCATGTAAGCAGGCTACTGCAGCTTAATTAATGGAAATGTGAACCAGCTTTGTGCCTGGAACTGGGACAGTGTGTGCTGCTCAGAGACACAAGCAGCTCCATCATGGTGGACTGTGCAGAGCTAATAGGAACTACCATATATATTATAGTAATTGTACATCTGAAGTTTTAAACTGGCCCACAAGCAAGTAGTACCATATATTCCACAATAATTGTGAATCTTAAGTTTTAAGAAACGCTTAACATTTTAAGAAGTGCTTCTGGTCAGAAAATAATTACACACATGCAATAAAGACAAATCCAGATGGATCATAGTGTTAGATAAATGTATGTAGGCTTGGAAGAGAGAAGAAAAAGAGTATATAGACTCATAAAATAAAGTAAATGCTTTTAAAAAAAATGGATAAAGTCTTTCAAGAGCCAAAATACATATCAACATAAATTAAAAAGAGTAAAGAAGAATAAGTCATATAAACATAGAAAATTCACAGAGAGTCTGGATTATGTATATTATTGTGTTTTCTTTGAATTTTTTGACTGTAAAGGAGCTAAGTACAGAGAAAAAATTCATTTTATGGGCTGCTATGCTAAACCAGCATATATATTCTAAAGGTATCATGAATTCTAAATTTGGGTCTAAGGATATGTTGTTTTAGAAAAGTTCTTCTTTTGTTTCCACAGAAGATGAGAACCTGTGGATTGTTTCTAGACCAATATGGTTTGACAGACCACGTCCCCTGAAAGGTCACTGTGAAAATTCTCAAAAAAACTACTTTGCCCAACTGCTGACTGAGATGAACCTAGCACACAGGATACACAATGAAACACCTGATTAATAGTGCTCCTAATAAGCAGAAAGAGGTATGGACAAATCTATACCCATATTCCCAAATATTATCTATAAATGTTTTCATACATTTAAAGGGAGATATGTTATAGAGATGGATACTTTGCATTGGTATGGATCTTGCTGTATTGATACAAATTTAAGGTCAATTTTGTTATATGTATATGTATATTTCTGCTCTTGATTAAGGTATTATAACTGTGTAGTTCATTTAAAAATGTAATGTATAATTAAAAATATAGGTTAATAGATAATCATCAATCTTGTAATCATGTTAGACTTTCTAGATATATTTCAATTAGTTAGGGATATTAGGTATTCTTCAAATCTTTCAGAGACCTTCGGAATATGTCATTTAAAATATTTAAGAACTTAAGACTTTTTATGACAGTGAGACACATCTGCTCCTGGCAGCAGAAGCTACTTCAAGAAGAAGATGGGTATCGAAGAGGCTCCTTATGGAGTTGGTCAGCCATTTGGGCAAGAAACTGCTCTTGCCTGAACTGCTGAACTGGACATGCAGGACCCACAGAGAAATGACTGTTGAACTTGCCTAAAGGTGAGATGATCCTCTTGGCTTCCTGCTTCATGAAAGTGTCTGCTAGATATTTTGCCGGATACAGATGAAAGTGACAGAACTGTCTTAGAAATGTTCTGCTTTATGAAAAAATCTGCTGGATACTATGGTCCTGTAGGAAGATGGATGCCCCAACAGTACAGAGAATTTTGGGTGACTACCCAGGCAATAAGAAGTCTCTATCAATTCCAGAATTTTGGAAGTTGCTTACAATTGTACTTCCTGTTTACTTAGGTAATATTACATTCTTCTGGAGTCTTTGATGGCATTGAGGAAATTATAGATATAAATTTTCTTAGTTATAATGAAAGATAAAGTATATATAAATATTGTAACTGTAATTCTAGCTTGATAACAGTTTTGTTATATGTAATTTTACTATGTTAAAATTAAAGACTTCCTTTTTATTTAAACAGAAAAAGGGAGGTGATGTGGGAGTACCCTCTGTGTGTTATCATTGTCATTAATGAATAAAGAAACTGTCTTGACCTGTTGATAGGGCAAAACTTAGGTAGGCAGGGAAGACAGAACTTAAAGCTGGAAGAAAGAAGCCTGAGAGACACAATGGAGCCACCAGAGTCAGACATGTGGAATCTTTACCAGTAAGCCACTGCCACTGGTACACAGACTAATATAAATGGGTTAAATTAATATAAGAGTTAGCCAATAAGAAGATAGAGCTAATGGGTGCCCATGTTCCAATACAGAATAAGTTTCATGAAGTTTTATAGTAGCAGAATAAATAAAGTTATCAATCAAGGTAATTTTGGAATATATCCTTGCATATGTTGGATGAGCAGTCACAGCCAGGCAGACAAGCTTCAGAAGCTACCTGAACACATTTAGATCTTCCATTGGTGAAGAATATGACTTTTATTAATTTAATATATTGCAAAGATTTTAAAAAATATGTTTATTAAGATGTTAGATTAGAACTAAAATAGGGTAAGAAATAGCTGCTTGGGTGGTTGAAGATTGCCAAAGAAAAATTGTAAATTAGACTATGAAATGACTACATTTGAATCTCTTCACATTCATCTCTCTTACTTTCCTAATGACTTTAGTTACAGTTTCCAGTACTTAAATGAAAGTGATGTTTTGAGATATTTTTTTCTCCTTCCCCACATTCATATATTGAAGTCTGAATTCTTAATGACCATATTGTGAGACATAGTCTTTACAGAGACAACAAATTTAAAAATGACATCAAAATGGGCCTTAATCCAATTTAGTTGATGTCTTAATCCAATGAGAAAATTTGGAGTCTGATGTGTTCACAAGAAACTGAAGATAAAGGTCCAAGAAAAATATAGTCATATGTACAATGCAAGGATAGAGAACTAGAAGTGACTTTTCTTCTGACACCTTCAGAGGAAAGCAACCATTATTTCAGACTTCAATAGGTCTATGTGGTAGAAAGAATCCATGGTGTTTAATCTACCTAGTTAATGGTGTTTTTTAAAAAAAACAAGAAAACTAATAAAAATAATGAGAGAAGAAATGCTAGTTTTGGGCTAGATTTTAAAAAGAAAATACTCAATCTTTAATCAGTTAAATGACTTCAGGGTCAACTGAGAAAAATGCATGAGTACAGGATGATAGTATTTCAAAATAAACATGATTAATCAATATTTGAAGAGGATTGAATCTGGAGGGAAGCTCCTCACCGTGATGATTAATTTCCATCTCTTAGTTAACAGGTTATAAAATTAACATGGAAGCACATATTTGGCTGTATCTATGAGGGCATTTAGAGAACCTTTAATTCATTGGAGAAACCCACTCTGAGTATGAGATGGGCTATTCACAAAGTGACCTTCCACGGAAATTAAAAAGCAAAGGCAGGATGAGCACCAGAATTCAAGGATTTTTTCTTTACTTTTTGAGATTATAATATAATTACATCATTTCCTCCTTGCCTTTCCTCTCTCTATGCTTTCCCACATACCTGTCCATGATCTCTTTCAAAATTATGGCAATTTTCCAGTAGTCGTTACTGTATACATATATGCATATATACATATATATTCCTAAATATAACCTTTTCCAAAGGCATAATGTTCTTTGTATGCAAAATTTCAGGACTGATAATTTGTTATTAGATAAACTCATTTCTCCAGTTGTCAGCAATTTTAATTGCCTATAGTTCTCAAGATGTGGTTGGAGCTTCCTGGACCTTTCCTTGTCCACTTTATCATGTCTATTGATATATCATCCATGTTTACCTCTTATTTGGGCAGTCATGTTGGTAAGACTTTATGGACATAACTTCTGACATTCCTAGAAGACACAGTATCACAATAAACTCCCCAGATAACTAATACACATGCAGAGGAATACCTTCAAAAACAAGAGTTGAAAGGCGGCTATGAATTTTGTGAGGAGAATTAGAGAAGAACTTTTACATTGAGGTAATGCTACTCAGTACAACAGTGGAAAAACTTTGGGTCAGACAACTCCAAGTAGCAGCACTATTTATGGTGTTCTACAGATACAAGGTTTGCTTTTATCTGTGGCAGACAGATGTGTGCAATTTTGCAGGATATGCTAAGCAGGCTATACAGAACTAAGAATAGACTGTTGAGAACTGTGTTTAAAGCAACTAGGTGTGCTAAAGCTTGTGTCTGGTGTCAGTGAGCTTTGAGCTCATGTTCTTAGCCTTCTATATGGTTAACAACGGAAAAGCCATATATTGAGGCCAGCTTTTAATCATTTATACAACATATATAACATGTATAATGCTAGTAATGGGTTTTGAAATTTTAACTTAATTTGTTGAAAAATTTTCCTCACACATATTTAAGTTTGTTGTATGAACTTTAAACATTTTTGAAATCCATCTAATAGCTTTTTTGTGTCTTTGAAAATGATGATGCAGATTTTGTCCATTTTCTGTGATATAAAATCAAATAATTAAAATTTTCTGTTCAGATGTTAACTCATCTGGCTTTTTAAAATAGATATAACTTGATTACGGTGTAAAATGTTTGCTATATATTTCAGGGTTTGATTTGATATGTTGTTTGAGAGCTTTTGTAACTATAATGGAAACTGAGTAGTAGTTGACTTTACTTTTCCTATCTATGTATGGTTTGTGCAATTGGTAACAGGTTTCGTAGAATAATCTGGAATATATTTCATAGCCTTCTATTTTAAATAACCTGTGGATAAGCAGCATGAATTCTTTAAAGGTTTGATGGAAATTTCTATTTGGAAGCATATGGATCTAGGCATTTCCTTTGAGGGAAGTTTGTAATCAAGATCAATATGCCTAAGTTTTTAATTGGTATTTAATTTGTGTTCATATATTTTTTGCACATGCATGTTAGTGTGATGTGTATGCATATATATGTTCATGTTTACATGTGTGTAAGCATATATGCAGTTCTATGTGTTCATGTGTGTATATTCATACGCAAGCCAGAGTTTAAAGCTATATGCTTCCTCTATTGCTTTCTATTTTTTATTTTATTAAGATAGGGTCTTAACTAGACCTGGAGCTTGTCAATATGGCTAGCTTAACTAGCTAGCTTGCCTGATGTATCCATTGACCCTGTCTTCTTAATGTTGTGAATCCAAGCTGCCAACATATTAGTCTAGTTTTTATACAGGTGCTGAATATCTGAACTCAGGTTCTCATGCTTATGTGGAAAGCACTTTGTCCACTGAGTCATCTCCCAAGTCTTGTACACATTTTCTAGTTCTTTGTTTCTTTATAATATTTTTATTTTTTTAAATAAAATTTAACTGCGTTATTTTCCATCTTCTTTTTCCTCTTTTGAATTTTTCCAATCTAATTCCTAGCTTTTCTTTAAATTTATGGTCTCCCTTTTAGTACACACACACACACACACACACACACACACACACACACACACACTTGTACAGGTACACATACACATACATACATACACAGGTATACACACACACCCAGAGAGATATTTCTAAATATTTGAATAAAACCTACTTAGTGAGATGTTGCTTTTATATGTACAATTTAAGGACAGATCACTTAATTTTGGATATATACATATCTTTTAGGTATATTTCTATTGCACCTGTTTTCTATATTACAAAGTTATAAGTCATATAATAAATCCTTCATTATGTTTTTTAAAAAGTTTTTGGCTACCCTGTTTGTTAGTGGTACTCTCTCTTTTACTTATGATTTAGGTATTTTTTGTCTTCCTAGTATTGTTTTCACAGTTTACATAAAGTTTTTTTTCAATTTTTTTGCTCTAATCAGAGCCAAGTTTTTAGTTTCACTGATTATTTTATGTTTTCTATTTCATTGATTTTTAATTAAATCTTATTTTTTCTTTCTTATTGAATTTTACTTAATTTGATATATTTTTTATAGTTTTCTAATATGGAAATTCAGGTTATTTATTTTAACTAAATTAAATATATATTAATATATATTATATGTATAAATCTATATAATAAATTTTAGCCATTTTTACCCGTCCCCTGTCTTTCAACCCCATCTACTTTGGAACACTTCCTATCAAAATGTCCCCCATCTACTTTCAACTATTCTTTATGTGACCACAGAGTTTAATTTGAATTTCTTGCCTGAGCATGAATGGTGGGTTTTTTTAACGGTAGGAGTATCTTATAAATGGCTGCACCACTGAAGAAAATGGCATTTCCTTCTGCAACAACTGTTAATAGCAAATAGTCTCTTAGGAAGGAGAAAAGTTTACAGGCCCCTCCTCAGTCTATGCTGAAATGATAAGTGTTCCAAGCTTGTAGAAGTCTTTTGCTGACAGTGAGGTTTTTGAGTGCAATAGCTCTTCCCCATCCAGAAGTCATTTTTTGATCAGCATATCCACATCCTTTTGTTCTTATATTTGTTTTTTCCTTCTCCCACTGTGTCTTCTGAGTGGAGGAGTGGGCTGATCTAGATGTCCCATCAAGGCCATCCTAACACTTGGCAGTTTGGCTTCTTTTAAACCCATTTCTTCTATTTCTGTCTTCTATTTCTTCATTAACCTTTGCATGCTGTAGTAAGAAGCTTTCTGTATGGAGTCTGGGTTCATTACTAATCTCTGAGTATTAACATGAGTATTTAGGAGGTAGTTTGAGAACATGATCATTTAGGAAAAATAGCCAAGGTATAAAAAGTAGGATTCCTCCTAGAATGTCACAGAGACTATAATAGCATCACCAGCCACTGTATCTACTACTTTGTAAGCTTATTAAAAAACAATCTTCAAAGAAAGACTTAACTGGTGGTGTCCTCCATGGAAAATAATGTTCTTGCTAGAAGCCAAGTATGACTAAAAATCTCAGTTCCAGCTTTGGTTCATCTCCTTATAAGCTGATGACCATAGAGGTACTAGAACTGCCCCTCCCCAAAAAAAACAGTACAGGCATAGGTTGTTCATCAGAACTTGATTGTAAGACACTGTACACTTTACTTGTAGAAGAAACTAAACTGGAACTGAGAGTGAAAGCTTACTGTGTGCCAGCTAGTCTTCATAGTGTCATATAGCTTTGTAGACTGTTTAATGTATTTATTTCAGTATGATTTAGCTTTGGAAGGTCACCTATATCAAGAAATCCATTCATCTCTTTTAGGTTTTTTAATTTGGTTAAACATAGATGTTTAAACTGTGTCTTTACGAGTCTCTAAATTTTATCTGTGTCAACAGAAATGTCTCCCTTTTAATTTTTATTTCTTTCTCTTTTTCATTTTATTTGGCTAAAAGTTCATCAGTCTTGTTGAAATTGTCAACGAACTATCACTTCATTTCATTCATTCTTTCTACTGTTTTTGTTTGTTTCTATTGCTTCACTGATTCTATTGTTTCATTGATAGAAGTCCTGAGTTTAAAGTCTATTTTATGAATATAACCATGGAAACTTTCTTATGATTGGTATTTATATGACACATTTACTTCTATACTTTTCTTAAAATCCTATTCCTTCTATTTCTGCCTCTGAATCTGATATGTGTGTCTAATAAAGACAGCAGAGAAGTACCTTTTCTAAAATATTAATGACTTTTTCTTCTATAAAATTGTTGAACTTCACTTAATCTTATTTTTGAAATGATTGGATTTTATTGCATGTAAAATTGACTTATTTTTTAAAGGTATCAATCTTATTTCCTTGTATTTCATATCTTTCTGTCCTGTTCTTGATTTAGTGTCTTCTTTTTCCTTTAGAGAATATTTTCTATATTAAAATGTAATTATTTTAATAATTTAAAGTGTGCATGTATATGTGTGTATATATATAAAGGCATATTTTTTAAAAATTAGTAATTTCTCTATATCAAAGATTATAAGAATGCATTTCAAATTTTTCATTTTAATATGTTTAATGATGAAAATTTTGTCAACAATAAAGTTTCAGTTCATTTTCTTTCGTTATCTTGATGAATTTATTGGTATCTTAAATTTAATGAAGACTTATCATCACACTTTTCCTTAAGTTGTAAAAACTATAATATTTTATGGCTCTTTTAGTTCTTTGAATATATATACTTTAGTAGCTTTCAAGTCTAGCATCTATTTCCTACAATCGCAAGGTCCACTTCCATTTTTTACATATATATTGTTCATTTTTTCACATAGTTTGTAATTTGTGGTTGAATAGTATACCTCTAAGATAATCTACTATTCACTTACCTTATTTAGCATGGAATGACAGGGTGTACTACAAACAGACAGCAATTCAGAAATATGCATTCAAGCATTTCTAGATATAAATCTACATCATTTGTACATGTTGCTGTTTATTTATTGGTTATTATTGTTTTTTGTAATTTTAGTTACTGATCTGAAATAGTTAAATAGAATTTAATTAACCAGAAAACATAGTCTATGAGGTTATTGGAAGAGATGTTTCATAAAAATACATAGTCACTGTGACAACAGGTGACTAATTTTAACCAAATTCTCTATTGTTTTTTTCCCCTTGATCTCTCCACTGGGCTGGTCTATCTGTATTAGATCACATTTAACCGCTTATAGAATTTTTTTATCCTTATGGAACACATATTATTCCATGATTTGGTGCAATTAATGTTGTTTATAAAGTTATTAATTATAATATTGCAGTTTACTTTATTTGCAATTTTATTTTAGCTTGTTTGCTTTTAATTATGAGAGCTTAGACTTAGCTTAGACTTTTTCCCTATTCCCTATTATTACTTAATTAGCCCATAATTTTAATATATATATGTATATATAATATATATATATTATATATATATATATATATATATATATATATATATATATATATATATATATATATATATATTGGCATATGGCTTGATTACCTCTGCTTTGTACAGCACATCTGACTTGTTTTAAGTCAGTTGGAGAAATCAGCTCACCTACATTCATCTTCCTCTCTTTCTGCCCAGAGACCGTGCCTATACTTCCTGCCTAGGTATTGGTCCCTCATCTTTTTTATTATACCAATCACAACAATACATCTTTACACAGAGAGCAAATAATCTGCAACATTTCCCCTTGTTTGTCTAATTAAAAAGGAAAGTTTTTAACTCTGTTACAGTAAAACTATATAAGAATAATTGCCAGGTAAAAATTATATTTACCATTTGCATTTGGCAAATTTGGAGAAATTACTCCATTATCTATCCTATCTTGGTGAGTCTAAAGTTTTATAGCTAAATGTATACTTCTCATAACTTGTCTTATCTAAAATTAACTTTTTAGACCTAAAATTAACTTCTTAGATGAAAATAAACTTAAGCTTTTTTTGATTCTCAACATTATAAACTTTAAATCTCTCATGTAAGCTCTTTTTTTTCCCTAAATTTGGTAACAAGGAAAACTATATAACTATCTGATTTTGAACTTTCACCAGAGACCCAAGAATGGTACTTGAGTAAACAGGAAGTACAGATCAAACAACTTTCAAAACTTTAGAAGCAACAGAGACATTTGGCTGCCTGGACCCAAGGTTTCTCTGTAGTTTTGGGGCATCCACCTTTGTCCTGCAGGCCTAGAATATCTGACAGACTATTCTGTGAAGCAGGAATTTTGAATGACTGTCCTACTTGTCTTGGTAAAGTTTGACAATTACGTTCTTCTGTTTCCTGCTGTTTTTGGACTGTATACTGTCAGCAGTAGAGGCAATGGCAATTTCTTGCCCAGATGGCTAACTTTTTCATTTCAAAAGCAAACTTCCTGTAGAGTTTCTTTGATGCGTATAAAGAAAAGCAATCCTAGAGTCATGGCAAGTCTCAAAGAACAGAAATGCCCTATCCCTAAAATGGGATACAACATCCTGGGACAGGGAGAGATGGCTCAGCAGTTAAGAAAGTCTGCCTGTCATTCAAAAGACCTGTATTAGGTTCCCAGCATACATATTAAACTGTTCACAATTGCCTATGACTCCAGATCTAGAAAATACAGCTCTCTTCCGGTCTTCAAGGACAATTGAATCCATGTGAGAATAGTCACCTACATATACAAAAGAAGTCATGATTCCAGGATTGTTTTTCCTGATTTTTGGTTTTTGTTTGCTTTGCTTTGCTTTACAGTTTTCTTTCTTATTGTTCTTCATTTACATTACTAGCAAATCTTCATTGATACTTTTGCAATCCATGATCTATGATATTTCTCATACTTTCTGCACAGGAAGAACACTAGTAATTTGCATTGTGCTGAATTCCCTCTCCTATGGAATATAACAATAGAGATGGGAATAAAAGCAATGCTTTGTTCCCCTAGAATGCATTCCAAATATATGAATTATGGAATTGAATTGTGATATTAAATATTTCTCATATTAATTTACTTATTAATCACAGCACAGTAAGGGAAGGGATTTTCTGGATCCCAATACCAAGATGCCATCACTTCTAAGATTTTTAAATTATAATGTTCTTTAATCCTGGCATTTAATAAAAGACTAGCTTTCAGAATAAATTTTAGAGCTTGGAAATGTTAAAATATCCCTAAACTGTTAGGGAAGTGAATCTGTTCCACCTTGACTAATGTCAAAGACTTTAGTCCTACTCTTGCTCCTTCTAGGTTATTGACAGGAGGTCACCTAAGGTGTGGCTACTAGCAAAGGTATCTTGACCTAGTGTGTGGTTACTTGGTGTTTTAGGTATTAAGGTGGTAATCATTTTATTCTTTGTATTATGACAGAAAGTGTCTTTTTTCTACCCTTTTTCTGGGTTGTGGTATTTAAAAATCATAAGAAATAAAAGTGGACATATTCAGTATTTACTGAATTGTTCTCCTGGTACTATTCTGTGTCTCTGTATCTCTTTTGTATCTCTGTTTATTATCCCTAACATTTCTAATTTACTTGCCCTTACCTTGGAACATACAAACCCATAAATTGTGGAACCTGACAAATGTTGCCCCAACATGTGGCTATGACACTAAACCAAATAAATGATAAATTATGAATGACTGAATTTCTTTAAGAATATAACTGCATATGTTACTGTATTCATAATAGACATATGTTTGTTTAAAAGTAATTTCAAATTAAGATCCCTGTTGCACATTACTCATCATTTACATTGAAATATTTGTATCTGTGCACAATAGCTATTGATATTTATTATTGTGAATTGTGTAAATAGTTTTTCATATTCTTGTTTCCTCAGTTCTAGGTATTTTTGTCCCATAAGGATATATGTTTTTAAGAGAAGAGGACTGAATTTATCAAAGCTCTGCAAGGCAAGTAGGGTCTTTTTGTTTTTGTTCTTATTCTATGTCTGTCATTTCTTTAGCTTTACCTAGTTACTGTCTGTTCCAGCCATTACTGTGAGGGGGTGTATAATAGGTTGGAATCTCTTCTGGACAGCCTCCAATGGAAATCTACTTAGCTTCGGAGAACTAGAGGAAAGCTTGTGTGCATCGGTTGCCAGGATCTTAAAGCTTTATCTTTTCTGCCACTACTGCTATTGTTTTCATTCCAGCTGGCTCTTCCACCCTTCTTAGATGGCTGCCTTCATTCACCTAGCCAGTGAAGAATCACAGCTGTGCCCCCTTTCAGAGTCCCTAAAGCTCCCAAACCAATATTCATTTGAATGACCTTCTATCACTTTGCATAAATACACACCAGAATCTGTTCCTGGGGGAGATGAATGAAATTGTTCTTTGTTGCTATGACAAGTTCACAGGCAGCCAAAATTTCCCCATTTAATTTAGAAACAGAGACAGGAAGTGACTAACATCTATATAAGCACTGAAAATTAACTGACTTCACGTTACATGTCCTTGAGTTACTCATGCCTCTAGCTAACTTAATTCCCTTTGTCCCTCTTCAACCCCAGTGCCTTAGTTTTTTTTTTTTTTTTTTTGCCAAAGCTCCTTGCTCAGCTGTAAGACCTCATGCTGTGACAAAGATAACTAACTGTATAAATTAGAAGTGGGCCCTCTACTAGGCACAATGAAAACTAAGTAATCATACAATTAAAGGGAATGTTTTATACCTACCATGCCAATGTGTGATGAATGTGTTAATGAATGAGGGATATTGCTTAAAAAGAAGAATTCCTAAGTCTATATTACTGCATTAATTATATTTATTTCTTGTAATCAAAAGGGTTACTTCCTTTTCAAAATATTCTCAGAAGAAAATGTAAGGTCAGTAAACACTGCACCTTTCCAAGTTTGTCTCTCAATGAAATACACATTGCAATATTTTCTGCTCTAAAATGATCAACTCATAAACAGAGGTCATCTTCAATAATGAGTATGGCCTTTTTTGATTCTAGATAGAGAATTCACTGAGACATTGTTCTTATGCAAAGACCCTTTACTACCTTCACTTAGCAATCAATATCTGTGTATTTTAAAAACTACCACTCTACTTAATATAATAATAATAATAAAAAGTATAAATAATTTTCGTATATGAAATAGAAAGTATTAATGCTTTCTATAAACAACATATTATAGTTATATATTAGATTATATATAACAATATATTGTTGTATATATTGTTATATATTTTATAGTATATATAATTATATCATGTTAATTATATAGTTATATCATATTACAATTATAAATTGAAAGAATCATTGAACATGCCTTTTTAAAATTTTTAATTATTATTGTGTTTGTATTGTATTTGGTGTTTGTGCATAATAAATTGTACATGTGATAAGAAGAATACTTTCAGTAGTTGGTTCTTGTCTTCACCTTCTTGAGGAAGTGTCTCTTTTATTTTCTAATCTTTATTTTATTTTATTTTATTTTATTTTTCTGAGTTAATATATCAAGGTGGAGAGCAGTCATCCTCCCAAATAGAAGTCAGCTTCTTACACTGATTTCTAGTTTGCACACTTAAACCCATAATCCATTATTTTTATCTGTGTTCCTCTGCCTACATGTTTCTTTATTTTTTTTATTGTTGAGAGTTTCACACATTTATGTATTGAATTTTGGTCAAATATTCCTATTTTTTCTCATCAATTGCTATTCTGTCCTCTCACCATTTTTCTTCTCCAATTTCACATGTTCTTTATTTTTCAAATCAATTGAGTTCATTTACTGATGCCTGTATATGCACAATTGTGAGACTATCTGTGGGAGTACAGGTAGCCTCCCAGGAACCTCATATCTTCTGGTTTCTTCAGAAAAATGACTTCCCTCCCAGAAAAGTCAGTAATTACTAATAGATCCTTAGATGGGTATGGGACTTTATGATCCTTTCTCCTGTCTGTGCTGGGATATTGGTCAATTTCATCTTGTGTAGATCTTGTACATGTAGATATAGTTACTGTGATTTGTGAGTGTGCAATGGTTTTGTTACACCTGACAAATATTGTTTTCACTGCATTTGCAGATATCCACTACATCTATCTTGATCTCATTACCCTTCAGAGTAGGGGCTATAATACAGATATCTCATTTACAGATGGACATTCCAAAATCTCTTTTTCTTGACATGTTGAGGGTATCTTTTGTTTTTTCTTTCATGCTGCACATGGACTAGCTGTCCCTTGAGTTTCTGGAGTATGACTGCTTTATTAGTAACATTTGTTATTAAAAAGTTTCATACATGTACATAATATATACTAAACACTCTCATCCCCACTTTCACCCATATTCCCACTACCACTTCTCATCCATGCTTTGCCATACAAACCTCATTTTTTATTTTCAAGACAATTTATTTTGTTTTATGAGTCACTGAGTTTAACCAAGATTGTCTCTTTGACCATTAGAGTCTGAAGGTACACAACTGAAGACAAGGATTCCCTTTCTTCAAGAATTTATCAATAGCCAACAGTTTGACAGGAAGGAATAGGGTACTATGAACCTCTCCTATATCCACAACTGATTGTTTACAGCACTAGCCTTATGAGAAGTCATTCCTGAAAACTATAGTTGCTGTGAGTTCAGAACTGCAATGGTTATGTCTAGTATAAAAAATAGTATCTTTTCAAAATCCGTATGTTACAGTTCTTACATATGTCATGCTCCTTCTTTTCTAAGGTTCCTGGGGAAGTTTGTAAAAACATCTTGTTTAGGGATAAACCTTCAATTGTGGTAACTTCACAAATAGAGTCATCCTATAATTGACATCCTTGACAAGAGATAGTCAAGAAAGACAAGAATGTGCGTTGTTTTAGGGATCCTCTGGTGCCTCCCTGACTAACTTTTGGGACAATTTTGATTAGTAACCCACTACACCAAGGAGAAGCATTTTGGAGCCATGCAGGGTAATTCCTTTAATGTTCCTTTTATATATATTTATTCATCTTGGTAACAAGATTGCAGGTTTCATATAGCTTTTTCATATTCTGTTCATTTTTGTTAATCACATAATTTAATTGAAATTTTTTACATTCCCTTTATTAAAAATGACCACTTGAAGGAAAATACATCTTTAACTTATTTCAGATTATCTATGAATTATATTACAAATTTATAAAATAACCTAAAATAAATAAGCAGTATAAAACATTATAGAATTGATAATTCAATAATGTTCATCAGTTAATTTATCAATGATTAAGATAATAAACAAAAATATAAATCTACTTAATAATAATTAAAGTCATCATGACTAATATACACTCAAATACAAATAAAACTTACTTTCACATACTTTCAAACTGTTATCAGATTTGGCAAAGAAACCAAGAAAGTAAATTTTATTTTTAACAATAAATAGAGGAATTTCAAGAGTAAACCATGCCTTACATTACCATCTAGTACCTCCTTGAAGCCAGCAGTCCATGTATTCAAGTTCTAATTCCGGCTACAGCAATTAACTGTGGTTTAAACATGTTGCACAAACTAATTATTGATCTGCCAGTGGATGGACTCCTTGAAATAGGCTTGGTTTCTCTGCCCAGTACCTAACTCTACAGTGGCTTCAAGTTAGATATGATTAATTAATGAGGCCATGCTCTTAGTTTTCAGTAAAGAAGCAAAAGATGACAATTATGGGAATATAAAAAGTTAGCAAATGCCTCCTGTCTATGCAACTTTTCCTTCCTTATCTTAGCTAGGTATATTCATTGACATGTATAAACTAGACCTATCCTGAGATCAGGTCCCAAAGTTCTATATTGTATATTCTTTAAAACATTACTACTAAAGGAGTGATTTTAACATTTACTAGATATTGTTGTGCCTTTCTGAATTGCTTTTCCTCACTGTGACCTGGACTGATCTGTGCTGGGATGGTTATTGCCTGCTCTAAGCCCCTGTGTTAGTAAAGATATTGCTCCTGACCTTAGCATTTTATGCCAAAGACTTATTCAGCATTTTTCTGCTTTCTAATCTAGGCACACTGCATTGTGGTTTATATAGTGACTGATTTCTCTCTTCATGATTAAAATGTGAAAGGCTAGTTTTGAAGGAGAAGGCTTTCCCATCTGGAGAATAAACTTAAAATAGATCCATTTGTACAACATCTGCTATCTTCTTGGAAAACAGTACTAAGCATTTTCCAGATATGGCATCAATGAAGGTACACTGCACTGCTCAGAGCTCCCTTCAAGAAAATCTTTTGCAGAGAGCACAGTAAACTAAGATCCTCTAGCTGCTACACTTTTACATTTACTGTGATACTTCCTTCGTGGTCACAATTTTCCCAGGAGCTGTTCCTACGCATCTCATATCCAGGACATCTTGACTTGATGTAGGCAGGGCTCCTGTAGGTTCCTGGAATCGTTTCATTGGTCAAGTTGAGAAGTTTATGCATGTTGCAATCAGAAAACTAAACTACAGTCTTAAATTTTTTCCTATATCTCCATTAGCTTCTCAGAGGATTCAAATTGGCACAACAGGAATCAGAAGTCATTATAGATGATAATATTAAGATTGATTTTATAACTGAGACATTTATTGCTTGGCTGTAAAGAATAATCCATTCTTCCGTGAAATATGAAGTAAGGGCTATCCTTATCCTGGTTACTGAAGATTTTACTAGCGTTTTCCTGAGATGATATCTTATTAGGAAGAGTATCTTTTCTGGAATAAAGATTTTTCCATCTGGCTAAGAGTGGACAGTGCCAAAAATAATACTGAGTTGACAATCATACAGTAGAATTGACACCCTATAACAGAATGTTTAAAAGTAATAATGGTTACAAAATAAGAGCTGAAGATATTTTAGAGTCTAGTTTCACAGAAAGAAAAATGTATTTGCCCCAGGAATAGCCTCTGCCTTCTCAATTTGTTTGAGCTTTAAGTCCCATAAAATTCCAGGTGAGGCAATGATATATGTCTCCCCAAGGATCACCATTTTGCTTATATTCATTTTACCATCATCTACATCAGTCTATTTTAATATGCATATAAGCATACATGACAAACATTGTATTCATAGAAACACTAAAAGAGTATACTCTTTTCCTCCCCCCTTTTGTTTCATTCTTTCTGATACTTTACTTTTCCAGACACTAAAATTTCAGGATACAAAGTTTATCTCCATTTTTGTCCCATACTTTTAAGTATTTTATTGATTTGTATAACATATATTTATATTTAATATACTAGATATGCATAATTTATGCTATTTATATATATTACATATGAATGAAAAACATATTTCTTGTGGGTTTTTCTTCTCTCTCTCATTCTCTTTTGTTGTAACTCCCTCTGATTAGACCTTTGTCTCTCCTACATAGTTCCCTTTATATATTTGTAATATTGATGTCATCTACATCTATCTATACAAATATGTTTCAGTCAGATTCCACATATGGAATAAAACATAAAATATTTACATTTGGAGTTTAGCTTATTTTATTCTACTATATGATCTTAAGTTGAATTTATTTTCCTGAATATAATATAATTTTATTCTTTTAATGGCTGAATAAAGTTTCATTATGTATACAGACCATAATTTCTTTATCTATTCATCTGTTGAAGAGCATATAAGCTCATTCAATATCTTGACTATTGTGAATAATGACGCCATAAGCATGAATATGCTACGCATGACTTCGTGATAACGTTTGCTTAACATTTTTGTGTATGCACTCAAAATTGGTCCAACTAGATCATATAGTACCATGGTAGTTTAAGTATTTTTATTATACCTCATACTGATTTGCAAACTTACTGTGTTGTCTGAGTTCTTTTGAACAGTGTAGAAGTGCTCCTTTTTTTCTTAATCTTTTCTAACATCTTCTGTCATTTTTTGATAGCTCCCACTCTCACTGGGATGAGAGGAAATAATGATATAACCTAATTTGCTTTTCCCAGATGGTTAATTTTCTTATATATTGTTGACCATGCTTATTTCTTATATACCAATTAAAATTATTAGATTATAGTAAAAATACCAACCCAGATTTGATTTCAAAGAATGGCAAAGTTAAAAAGCCAAAAAAATTGAAAGAGATACATCATGATGCAATATATTTCTGGGTAGTAGTTTTAATAATATTAAATATAGATTTTTTTAACCTCAAGAACAATTACCATTTTCAGCAATAAAGAGAAGATAAACCCAAAGATAGGAGGAGTATATTTGTGCAACCAAAGTGGTAAATTGCAGGAGCAACAGTAGGCATCCCTTAGATTCTTGCTGTAGGGAGCACAGTTTATTTAAATGTCTGTTGCTGATGTGGGAGTTCTCTCTGTGTGCTGTAATTACGATTAATGAATAAAGAAACTGCCTTGGTCTGTTTATAGGGCAGAATTTAGGTAAGCAGGGAAGATAGAACTGAATGCTGGGAGAAAGAAGGACGGAATCAGAGAGATGCCATGGATTCTTGTCCAAAGGCAGGCATGCTAAATCTTTGCCAGTAAGTCACTGCCACATCGCAATATACAGATTAATAGAAATGTGTTAAATTTAGATGTAAGAGCTAGCCAATAAAAAGCTATAGCTAATGGGCCAAGCAGTGATTTAAATAATAAAGTTTCTGTGTCATTATTTTGGTTCTGGGTGGCCGGGACAAACAAGATGTTCCTCCTACAGATTGGCGCCAATGTGAGTAACTAAATTACAATTTAATAAACTTTAAAAAAATCAAATGGAAAAAAGAAAGTGTATTTAACAAATATTGCTTGCATAACTGGATATCAACATGTAGAAGAATGAAAATATATCCATATCTATCACCATACACAAAGCTCAAGTCCAAATGCATCAAAGATCTTAACATAAAGCCAGCCACACTGAACCTTATAGAAGATAAAATGGAAAGTACCCTTGAATGCATTGGCACAGGACCAATATAAACTCAGACACTGACAGAAACAATTAATAAATGAAACCTCCTAAAAAAAAAAATGAAACCTCCTGAAACTGAAAAGCTTCTGTAAAGCAAAGGACATGGTCAACAAGACAAAACAATGACTACAGAATGAAAAAAGATCTTCACTAACCCCACATCAGACAGAGGTCTGATTTCCAAAATATACAAAGAACTCAAGAAATTGATTATCAAAAGAACAAATAATACAATAAAAAACAGAGTACAGACCTAAACAGAACTCTCAACAGAGGATTCTAACATGGCTGAAAGACACTTAAGGAAATATTCAACATCCTTAGTCATTAGAGAAATGTAAATCAAAGCAACTCTGACATTCCATCTTATACCTATAAGAATGGCCAAGATCAAAAACACTGATGACAACTTATGCTGGAGAGGTTGTGGGGTAAAGGGAACACTTTTGAATTGCTGGTGGGAATGCAAGGTGGTACAACCCCTTTGGATGTCAGTGTGGAGATTTCTCAGAAAATTAGGAAGCAACCTTCTTTAAGACCCAGTAATACTACTTTTTGGTATATATCCAAAGGATGCTCAATCATGCCACAAGGGCATGTGCCCAATTGTGCTAATAGCAGCATTGTTTGTCATAGCCAGAACCTAGAAACAACCTAAATGACCAACAACCAAAGAATAGATAAGGAAAATGTGGTACATTTACACAACAGAAAAAATAATAATGACATCTTTAATTTTGCAGGAAAATGGATGGAGATAGAAAACATTATTTTGAGTATGGCAACCCAGACTCAGAAAGACAATTATCACATGTATTCACTCATGGTGGTTTTTAAACATAAATCAAAGAAAACCAGCCTAGAAACCATAATCCCAGTCAACAATGAAGACACTAAGAGAGACTTAAATAGATCTAATCTACATGGGAAGTAGAAAAAGACAAGATCTCCTGAGTAAATTGGGAGCATGTAGCCCTTGAGGGAGGGTTGAAATGGGAAGGGAGAGGCAGGGAAGGGAGCAGAGAAAAATGTGTAGCTCAATAAAAATCAATACAAAAATAAAAAAGGAGTAAAAAAATAAGCCACGTAAAGATGGAAAATTCACAGAGTCTGGATTATGTATATTATTGTGCTTTTTTGAATTTTTTGACTATGAGGGAGCTAAGTACAGAGATACATTTTATTGTATGGGCTGCTAATCTAAATCAGGATAGATATCAAGCTTTCATGACTTTCAAATTTGAGTCTAAGGATATGTTGCTTTGGATAAGTTCTTTTCTTGTTTCCACAGAAGATGAGAACCTGTAGATTGCTTCCAGACCAATATGGTTTCATGGAGCAAGATCTCCTGAAATGTTGCTGTGAACACCCCCACAAATAAAATACTTCACCCAACTGCTGACTGAGATTAACCTAGCACATAAGATACACCATGAAAGTCTTGATTAACAGCACCCCCAAAGAGCAGGAAGTAGTAATAAAAGAACTATGCCCATATTTTCAAATATTATCTATAATTGTTTGTTTACATTTAAATGAGGATATGCTATTGAGATTTGCATCGCTATGAACCTTGGTTTATTAATACAAACTTAAGGTCAATTTTTATATGTATATTTCTGCTCTTGACTAAGATATTGTGTTCGTGTAGTTCATTTAAAATGAAATATATAATTAAAATATAGGTTAATAGATAATTATCTATAATACTCAAGCTTGTAGTCATGTTGGTTAGATTTTCCAGATATATAGAAATATATTTCAGTTAGATAGATATTCTTCAAATCTTTCAGAGACCTTCAGAATATGGCATTTAAAATGTTTAAGAAACTAAGACTTTTCATTACAATGAGACACATATGCTCCTGGCAGCACAAGCTACTTCAAGAAGAAGATGGACATCAAAGAGGCTCCTTATGTACTTGGTCAGCCATTTGGGCAAGAAACTGCTTTTGTCTGAATTGCTGAACTGGACATGTAAGACCCGTAGAGAAATGACTGTTGAATTTGCCTAATGGTGAGATGATCCTCTGGGGTTCTTGCTTCATGAAAGTGTCTGCCAGACATTCTCCAGGATACAGAAGAAAGTTACTGGCAAACTGCCAATAGAGGTAGAACTGTCTTTGAAATTTCTTGCTTTATGGAAAAGCATAGTATCTGCTGGATACTATGGGCCTGTAGGCTGAAGATGGATGCCCCCAATGGTACAGAAGAGCTTTGAGTGACTGTCCAGGCAATGAGAAGTCTCTGTCAATTCTAGAGTTTTGGAAGTTGCTTACAATGTGCTTACTGTTTATTTAGGTAATATTATATCCTTCTGAAATCTTTGATGAGTTGAAGAATTTATAGCATAGTTTTCCTTAATTATAATAAAAGATAAAGTAGAACTAAATATTGTAACTGTAATTCTTGCTTTATAACTGTTTTATTATATGTAATTTTACTATGTTAAAGTTAAATCCTTTCTATTGAAACAGAACAGGGGAGGTGCTGTGGGAGTGCCCTTTGTTTTTAATTAATTTAATTACCATTAATGAATAAAGAAACTGCTTTGGCCTCTTGATAGGGCGAAACTTAAGTAGGTGGGGAAGACAAAAATGAATGTTGCAAGGAAGAATGATGGAGTCAGAGAGATGCCACGGATCCTTGGCCAGAGGCAGACATGCTGAATCTTTGCCAGTAACCCACTGCCATGTGACCCTATAAAGATTAATATAAGTGGGTTAAATTAAGATATAAGTGTTAGCCAATAATAAGCTAGGGCTAATGTGCCAAGCAGTGATTTATGTAATAGAGTTTCTCTGTGATTATTTTAGTTCTGGGCAGCCTGAATGAACAATTGGGCCCTGTCTCCTACATGCTACTGTCCCTTTTATATTTACTGTCCTACTCTTGTTATGATTGATTCTCCATAACTATAGTGAGCAGATGACTGAGTAGTGATGTTATACTAGTGGCAGGTCTTTTTTAATCTTCATAGAATTTTTCAAGGAAGGATCTCCCATTAACCTGGCTGGGAATGGCTCATTACTGTACTTCTTTATGAAGGCCTTTAAAATTGAAATTTTATTCTTTGCTTTTCTTCTTTCACAAATGCCAGAATGCATTCTAGTCTCAGAGATCTTCCCACCTATGCTTTCTTTCTCAGCACTGCATCATTTAAAACATAACACTCATATCTGATCTCATCTGGAAGTCTCCTTTTCAGGTTCCAAGCAGACAAATAAGGCTCTGAAAGATCTAGAAATTAGTGTTTGTGATTGTGAATATTATGTATCCTCTTGATTGGACTAATATATATATAAACACCTTGTCAAGCATTATTTCTAAGTAAATTTGTGGGGATGTTTCTAGACCATATTAACATTTCAGTTGGTAAAGGAGATATCTCTCAGTAATCAGAGTAGAAAATAAGATAGAATCTAATTTTTCTTCAGTTCTACAGACAATAATTTAATAGAGTATACAGCTAAATTAGTGGGTAATTGCAGTATGTGCTATAGTAGAAAAAAAGAAAGGTTATCTGATGTCTTTTAGCTCCCAGAGGAGACAGTCACTGAAACTTTATCCAGTAAGGAATAGCCTTACTGGATAATACAGAATAATAGATATGGGTTAATTTAAGATGAAAGAGTTAGTTAATAAGAAGTCTGGGCTAATAATCCAGCAGTGTTGTAATTAATATAGTTTCTGTGTGGTTACTCAGGTCTAGGTAGCTGGGAAACGAATGAGCCGTCTCAGTCAACAGTTGTCTAATAGGACACAACAGACCTGACCCATAACTTAAGAGTCAGGACAAGTTTTCTGAAGGAGGGAGTAAACTGTGTTCAGAGTTCAGCTCTCCAGTTATGTGAAGATGATGAGGAATGACACCTTGTGGACACCTGAACTTATGTAAAATCTTTATTAAGACAGAGTATTTTTGAATGAATATCAGCATAATTATTTTTGTTGTTTTCTGGGAGGCTGGCCCCTAACTGTGTTCTTTTGCAAATCAAGAGCTACACACTGGAACTAGGGATTAGGGTTCAGCAGTTAAAAGCATTCACTGCTCTTTAAGAGGGCTCAGGTTCAATTTCCAGCACCCTCATAGCTGCTGATAACTGCTGGTAGCTCCAGTTTCAGTCAAGTGACTCTACTTGCTAAGATATCACCCTGGACCAAAGCTGAAGTTTTCCATTTACTAAATGTTTATGATGCAAAATTTCTGAAGCTGCTTATAAACTTGGGCCTGTTAGCATTTTTGGGCCTTGAATTTTGCTGTTCACTAGTATTGGTACTTTAATTTAAAAATTTCCAATCATTAGGTATTTCTAAACAAATGTATATTCTTCTTTTCTCAACACATTCACTATTTTCCTTTTAAATCTTGATACCAGGCAAAAGACATTAAAATTTCTCAGTCTTTTTGCCGAATTTTCTTGAAAGGAATGATTCAGCATATTGTATTATTGTATGTTATGAATGAATATAGCAAAATTTTAAGGAAATTGATCCCAAAAATTTCATAAAGCAGAAAGATGAAGGATTATACAATTCTAGGGAATGGTTTTATCCAAATACTTGAATAAATCGTACTATATAAAGGGTCAGAAATAATTTATTCACCCTTTCCTTTACCAAATTTTCAAATTTGTAATGTTATAGTACCTTAAGTACTAGAATAGTTATCTAAATATATAGTTGTATATGCAAAAAATATATAATATCACTAATAATGGACATAATTATGGATATTATAAATCAACAATAATAAAATGTACTGTTCTAATAAACTGCACTTTTGTATTGAAATCTGAAAAACATGCCAATATTCTTTTCATGTCTGGGTCAAAGATGTAGGGTTGTTATGGGAATTTCTTGTCCTCTTTACCCCAACCTAGTCTACATTCTGACACCATAAGAATAACATGGTTATGTACTTATATTGTCATGCATAAACACTGGTTCTTGTGAATCATTTGTCATTCTGCCTACAGTAATATGAATGTCATGCATTTAATTATTGCATAGTCTTTCTTGTCCTTATTTGCACATTTACAAAATTAAGTGATCTTTCTAGTACATACTTTAAATTTTTTTATCTCTCAAATTGTGATATATTATATACTTGTTACTTAAATTTTTGATGTTGAAAATTCATACTGTTAAGACTTAACTTGCATTGGATAAGATAATTCATATCAGTTGTGATAAAATTGAAAATAAAATCATTCATTGCAGAGAAAAATTATAGAGATGAGTATCCTTTATATTTCCTTTTGTATTCTCTTCTTGATTATAAAATTATGGAGGTTACCATTTTATCTCTTTTGTGCTGACTATATATATTAGTCCAGAAAAATTTATGAAGCAAGAGGGGTTAACAATGTCTCTGTACTGAAAATCATCTAACTGACCTTAATTTGCTTCAAAGTTACCTTAGAGATAAAATGTGGAATCACTTGTTAAATAATGATCATTCTGAGGAGGATTTTAAAAGATTGTATTATTTTTAATTAAATATTTTTGAGTATTTCATACATGAATACTTTTTACAACATTTCAATCTTTCTCTTCCTACTCCACTTCCTATTGTCTACTGTGTCCCCTTCTCACTTCCTCTCAATTTTACAACTTTTTCTTCTGTAACTATTGTTGTTATACATACTATCACACACACACCGACACACACACACACACACACACACACACACACATATTTAAAACACATAATGAGACCATTTCATGTTGTGCTTATGTGCATGTGTCAATGGTTGACCAGTAAGTAGATGGTTATGAAAGGTTACAGACCTTTCTCGGTAGTAGACTTGTTCTCTATTAGCAGTCACTGATAGGCTGTAGCTTTCTATTTAGCGGTGGAGTCCCTTGAAGTGTCCCTATCTGTGGTGGCATCTTAATAATGACATTGTTCAAGTATTTTTTAAGCAATAATATTCTTGAAATTTCATGGGATCAGTGTCCTTGTCATATCTAGAAAACACTGTTGAGCAGCAGGTGTCCAGGGTCTCTTGCTCTGACAGTTTTTCAACTAGTCTTTCATGATGTTCCCTGAACCTTAAAAATAGAAGTATGTAGTAGTTACAACAATTGGAGCTGGGAATTCCATAGTCATTTATTCTTTTCATTTTGAACATGTAGTGAGGAGCTGCAGGAAGGCCTGCTTTTCATCCCGCCTGGCTCCCGCATGGCTAGCTTAGCCCCGGAAATAATAGCACACAAATTGTATTCATTTAAATACTGCCTGGCCCATTATCTCTAGAAAGTTAGTTACTGGCTAACTCTCACATCTTGATTAACCCATTTCTAATCATCTGTGTAGCATCACGAGGTCGTGGCTTACCGGGAGGGATTCAGCATGTCTGACCTGGTGGCTGGCTCCATGGCGTCTGCCTCATAGCCCTCTTCCCAGCATTCTATTCTGTTTACTCCGCCTACCTAATTTTCTGTCCTATCAAGGGGCCAAGGCAGTCTCTTTATTGACCAATGAAAATAACACAATAGACAGATAACCCTCCTCCATCATTGAACAGTTGTAGATCTCTGTAGTAACCTCGGCCTGCTGCAGAATATAGCTTCTTCACTGAATTATAGGAGACTACTTTGTGTTATAAAAGTATTTAAAATCACTTTTTAAAAATTCTACTGATTTATGAAAATGAAATAAGTAATTTATCATCTAGAGTACATGCCCTGAGCAGTATATGACATTCAGCTAGGTTCACAGTAATGGTTGTAAATTTACTCCTTTCAGTGGGACTCAAGTTCAATTAGAGAGTCCAAGAAAAATTCCACCATTGTACCATTGGGTATACCTTGCTGTTCTTGATTTGATGGCTTGTACAATTGGGTCAGATTATTGATTCCTTTTCTACACTTATAGCAAAAAGCCTAAGACAATAATATAAGTGTTATCAATTCTGTAACCAGTATATTTTATTAAATTATCTTATATAGAATTGTGTGATCTTTATAATACTTTTATATTTACACTTTAAGAAGTGACATGCAATCTCTGCACAATTAGTGAAGTTTCTAGCATATATATTTTTTGACAAATTATTCATATAAGAAAATGCAAATGGTTGCTATGGGCTTTGTAGAATTGTGTGATTTTTATATAAACTTTTCTATTTACTGTTTTGGAAGTTACATGCAATCTGCACAATTAATAAAATTTCTAGCAAAGGAAGGATTCAACATAGTGTATTATTGTATGTTATGAATGAATATAGCAACACTTTGAGGAAACTTATCCCAAAATCTTATAAAGCAGAAAGATGAAGGATTATACAATTCTACAGAATAGTTTTATCTAAAGACTGAATAAATCTTACTATATAAAGGGTCAGGATCAATTTATTCACCCTTCCATTTACCAATATCTTAAATTTGTCATGCTATAGTACTTTAAGCACTAGAATAGTTATTTAAATATATAATTATATGTGTATATACGCTCACTAATAATGGACATAGTTATGGATTTTATAAATCAACAATAACAGAATATACTCTTCTAATAAACAGCAGTTTGTATCAAAGTTTGAAAAAAATGTCTATATTCTCTTCATGTCTGTATCAAAAATGTAGGGTTATTATGGGAATTTCTTGGCTTCAAACCTCAACCCAGTCTACATTCTGATGCCATAAGTATAATATGGTTACGTACTTATATTGTCATTCATGAACACTGGTTGTATTATATCTTTTGTCATCATGCCTACAGTAACTACAGTAACATATATATATATATATATATATATATATATATATATATATATATATATTATTCACATAAGAAACTGCAAATTATTGCTACAGGTTTTGGATGGTAAAGAAAATGCCTTTCTTGTAACTATAGTGGAACATAATGAGAAAAAAAAATGTGGTGATCAGACATTGTAAAGTTCTGTTAGTAGATTGTCATAGTGGATATTATATAAATTTATATGTGAAATAAAATACATAAGATAAAGTGGTACTATCCTCATGATTTATACATATGTTAATTTTTAAATGTATTTAAAATTTAATTTTACAGTAAACTTATGTGTGTTTATGGTCAAGCATGTACAGGTTCCTGAATTGGTTCCCTTGGAGCTGAAGTTAATAAAAGGGTTTTTTAAACATATTTTTTTCTTTTTGGGAGATTTTTTTCATTCAGTATATTCTAATTATGCTTTCTGCTCTTCCAACTCCTCTGACATCTTCCCTTTCTGGCCTTCCTCCCTACCAACATTCACAAGCTTTCCATCTCTTCTTAGAAAACAAACAACCATATAAAGAATCGGAAGAAAAGAAAACTCAAATAAGGTTAAAACAAACAAACAAACAGAAGAAAAAAGCCAAGGTTAAGACACATGAAACACACATAGAAATGGTGATGCACATATTTGCACATAACAAAAATCCCATAAAAAAAACAAAAACCAGGAGCCATAATTGTAACTTGAGGGGGCCTGCTTGTTGGGGTATCTGTCCCGCCCATTACCCCACAGCCGGCAAGCCCCAAAGAAAATCACACACAGGTCTCCATAAGATTATAAACTGATTGGCCCTTAGCTCTTGCTACTTATTAGCTCTTATAACATATATTACCCCATTATCCTTATCTACGTTATCCACACAGCTCAGTACCTTTTCTAGCTGGGCAGCTCACATGTTGCTTATTCGGGGATCTGTGTAGGAATGGAGGAGGGCTTCCTGCTTCCCAGAATTCTCCTGTTCTCATTGCATCATCTCTACTTCCTGTCTGGTTTTCCCACCTATACTTCCTGCCTGGCCAATTAGCATTTATTTAAAATATGATTGACATATTACAGACAATTCTCCCGTACCATTTTCCCCTCTTTTTTTTCTTTTTTTTTTTTACAGTAGGCTAATACTTTTTATTAACTTGTGTAAGACATTTATCCTGAGAAACTTCTTGACATGATGTCACAGCCAGAAAATAAAAGACAAAATGGAGGTAGGGTTTAGTTTTTGAAGGACTACAGGAAAAAAAATCAGAGTTCTCAGAAAAATAAAAAGGACTTCATTTTGAGAGTTAGCAAAAAGTTGCCAGCTCTGTGATTGTAAACACTATACTGTAGGAAAGAAGAAAAGATAAGATTATAAAGGAGAAATATTTGTGGCCTGGGGATGGTGCAGGTCAAGGAGACCTCTAAAACACAGAAGGCAGTGCCTCTACTCATACATACATTCTGCACAGAGGGAGACTTCCTCTGACATTGCCCAAGGGTCATATAGTGACCATAGCCTGGAGTGGCAGGTGATTTTGAGTTTATGTGAGTTGAGTTTAATAGCAGTTGTTTCAAATGCTGCAGATTCTCAGTCAATGTACTCCTTGACAAAGGATTGCTTGACAGAGTAGTTTGAAACTCAGACCTTCAGAGTGTGGTGCAGCCCCCAGATGGTTCGTAACTCCTGAGGCCCTCAATCTCTTGATGAAGTCTCCTACTCTCATTCACAAATCCTTCCTAGAGAAGTTATTCTTGTTCCGGAAGTTTGAGAGATATAATTTTGTCCTGTTCTTATTAACTCTTTCCGTTCCTGCTGCATCTTCAAAGTCAACTGCTTCACATGCTCCCGGTAACTCTCTTCCTTCTGCTGCATCATCAGCTCATACTTCTTTTGCTTCTCTTCTAAGTCTCTGTTGGCAGTTTTAGCAGTTTCAGCCTTTATTCGTTCCACTTTTTCAGCTGTCCGCTCACATGTTGCTTCTTCGGTGATCTGGGCATGAATGGCAGAGGAAGTTTTCTGCTTCCCAGAATACTCCCGTTCTCTTTCCTCCACTTCTACTTTCTGTCTGGTTTTCCTGCCTATACTTCCTGCCTGGACAATCAGCATTTATTTAAAAAATGACAGAATAGAGACAATTCTCCCACACCATTTCCCCCTCTTTAAAAAAAAAGAAAAATATCCATAGTCCATTTTTTGGGAATGTGGGCAAAGTTTTCCAGGTTATTTCCTGTTGATTGGGGATGCTGATAATCTTATGGGGACCTAAAGAAAATTTAAAGTTATAATCAAGTCCTGACTGGAGTATCCTGTGAGTCTTGATCATCTCAGGCAGCAGTCTTGAATCAGTTCTGGATGTAGAACTCTGACATCTGGGCCATCTTTTGCTGCCAAAGTTTTCTCAGGTGGTCTTCCTTGATCAAACTGGATTTTTCTTAATTCAGAACGAATCCACAGTCTTTCATTTCCTGTGGAAACAAAAGCAAAATCTCTTCTCCAAAGTAACATACCTTTTGACTTCAATTTTGAAGCCAAGGTATTTTCAAAATACCTATCTTGGGTTAGTTAAGCAGCATTTATAAATAAATGTCTTTTAGCAGCTGTTGCTCCTTCCTCAGCATTCAAACAATTCAAAGAGAGCATAATAGCATACAGTATCAAGATTCTCTATGTATTTTCCATCTTTATACAGCTTTATTTCAACCTCTATTTCTTTTGTTTTTACTTTTAAATTTTGGCTTTTTGAGACAGTTTCTCTGTATATATCTTTGTCATGGAATAACTCTGTAGACCAGGCTGTCCTTGAACTCACAGAGATCCCTCACATCTGCCTCCCCAGTGCTGGGCTCAAAGATATTTGCTACCACACCATGAACTCACAGAGACCTGTCTGTCTCTGTTTCCCAGGCATTTGGTTTAAAGGTGTGTGCTACCACACCTTGAAGTCACAGAGGTCAATCTACCTCTGCCCCTTGAAGTCACAGAGGTCAATCTACCTCTGCCTTCCAGGCATTGGGATTAAAGGTGTGTACCACCACACCCAACTGCTCACTTTCTTTTTAACTTTAAGAACTTTAACTTTTAGCCTGCATATATTTTTAACACACTGTAAACCATTTAGAGGTTTTTTTTTCTTCTTTGAATCTCTCTTTACTGTATATATCTATTTTTCTGACTACACGAGTCTTTAAGGAGAGGATGAATGCCATGGCTTTGACGGCTGGATACTGCCCATTCCTTAGTTTTCGAGACTCATGGCAGAGATACCAGCTGTAGCCATTTTTATTGCCACAACTCTATGGCATTTCAAGGTCCCTGCCATCAAGCAAGCTTCAGCATTCTGCTCACAGACCACACTCAGTCGGACTGCCTGCCTGAAAGAGTCAGAGTTTGCCCTGGCAGGACAGCCCAGAAAGCTGTCATTTTAAAACAGTGCAGCTTTTTTCCTGTTATGGCTGAAAACCAAAAAGCATGTGTTCAGCTTTTCATCAACACCATTTAAGTATTTCGTGGCAGAACCTCTTAAAAGAGCTGCAAGGTTCTGCAGCTAAAGCTGAGTCAGGAAGTCGCTCTTAGATGAGAATCTTGCTTGCCTCTAGCATGCAGAGCAGTCCTGAGAAATTGCTGCTACCAAGAAAACATGCTTTACTCTATTCTTTTCAAAGCTTTCTCAAACTTTCTGTGGATTCAGTTATCCACGCAGGCACCATCTGTAATGTGAAGAATTAGAAGCTGTTATCAAAAATCTCCCTACCAAAAAAAGCCCAGGACCAGATGGTTTCAATGCAGAATTCTACCAGAACTTCCAGGAAGAGGTAATACCTACACTCCTTAATGTATTTCACAATCTAGAAACAGAAGAGTCATTGACAAACTCTTTTTATGAAGCTACAGTACCCTGGTACCAAAACCACACAAAGACACAACCAAGAAAGAGAATTACAGGCCAATCTCACTCATGAACATTGATTCAAAAATTCTCAATAAAATACTGGCAAACCGAATCCAAGAACACATTAGAAAAATTATCCATTATGATCAAGTGGACTTCATCCCAGAGATGCAGGGCTGGTTCAACATACTAAAAACTATTAATGTAATCCATCATATGAGTAAACTGAAAGAAAAAACCATATGATTCTTAAAGCCCTCCTATATACAAAGGATAAAGAAGCAGAGAGGGAAATCAGAGAAACATCACCTTTCACGATAGCCACAAATAGCATAAAATATATTGGGGTAACTCTAACCAAGGAAGTGAAAGACCTATTTGACAAGAACTTTAAGTCTTTGAAGAAAGAAATTGAGGAGGATACCAGAAAATGGAAGGATCTCCCCTGCTCTTGGATTGGGAGAATCACCATAGTAAAAATGGCAATTCTACCAAAAGCAATCTATAGATTCAATGCAATCCCCATCAAAATCCCATCAAACTTCTTCACAGACCTTGAGAGAACAATAATCAAGTTTCTATGGCAAAACAAAAAACCCAGGATAGCCAAAACAATCTTATACAATAAAGGAACTTCTGGAGGCATTACCATCCCTGACTTCAGACTCTATTACAGAGCTACAGTATTGAAAATAGCTTGGTATTGTCATAAGAATAGAGAAGTCGACCTACGGAATCAAATAGAAGACCCGGATATTAACCCACAAACCTATGAACACCTGATTTTTGACAAGGGAGCCAAAGGTATACAATGGAAGAAGGAAAGCATCTTTAACAAATGGTGCTGGCATAACTGGAGGTGAACCTGTAGAAGAATGAAATTAGATCCATATCTATTACTATGCACAAAACTCAAGTCCAAATGGATTAAAGACATCAACCTTAATCTGATGACCTGATAGAAGAGAAAGTGAGAAGTAGTCTACAAGATATAGGCCCAGGAGGCCACTTCCTAAGTAGAACCCCAGTAGCACAGACAATAAGAGAATCAATGAATAAATGGGACCTCCTGAAACTGAGAAGCTTCTGTAAAGCAAAAGACACTGTCAGTAAGACAAAAAGGCTACCTTCTGATTGGGAGAAGATCTTCACCAACCCCTCATCAGACAAAGGCTTGATCTCCAAAATATACAAAGAACTCAGGAAACTAGACACTAAAACTTTAATTAACTCAATTAAAAAATGGGGTACAGAACTGAACAGAGAATTCACAACAGATGAACTTTGAATGGCCAAAAGGCACTTAAGATCATGCTCAACCTCCTTAGCAATCAGGGAAATGCAAATCAAAACAACTTTGAGATACCATCTTACACCTGTCAGAATAGCCAAACTCAAAAACACCAATGATAACCTATGCTGGAGAGGATGTCGAGTGAGAAGAACACTCATCCATTGTTGGTGGGAATGCAAACTTGTGCAGCCACTGTGGAAATCAGTGTGGCAGTTTCTCAGGAAACTGGGAGTCAACCTCCCTCAGGACCCAGCAATTCCACTTTTGGGAATAAACCCAAGAGATGCCCTATCATACTACAAAGGCATTTGTTCAACTATGTTCATAGAAGCACTATTTGTAATAGCCAGAACCTGGAAACAACCTAAGTGCCCCTCAATAGAAGAATGGTTAAAAAAGGTGTGGAACATATACACATTAGAGTTTTACTCAGTGTTTAAAAACAATGACATCTTGAATTTTACATGCAAATGGATGGAAATCGAAAACGCTTTACTGAGTGAGGTAACCTAGACTCAAAAAGAGGAATATTGTATGTACTCACTCATAAGTGGATTCTAGCCATAGTTAAAGGTCTTGGAGCCTATAATTCGTGATCCTAGAAAAGCTAAATAAGAAGGTGAACATGAAGAAAATCATATGGTTATCCTCCTGGATGTTGGAAGTAGACAAGATTCCCAGGCAAACTTGGGTGCACGGGGGGGTGGGGGTTGGAAGTAAGGGGAAATGGTTAGAGAGAAGGGAGAGGGGGAGGATTGGGGATGGCTAGGGGGAATGGGATGGGGGAGAGGGAGGAAGGATGGATATGGGAGCAGGGAAGTATATATCTCAACTAAGGGAGCCATTTTAGGGTTTGCAAGATAATTGATTGTAGAGGGGTTCCCAGGCCCAAGGAGAGGTCCCCAGATTGTTCCCCGGGCAGCAGAGAAGAGGGTGCCGGAACTGGCCTTGGCCCATAACCATACTGATGAATATTTTGCATATCACCATAGAACCTTCATCTGGAGATGGATGGAGATAGAGACTGAGACCCACACTGGAGCACTGGACTGAGCCCCCAAGGTCCAAATGAGGAGCAGAAGGAGGGAGACCATGAAAAAGGAAATCAGGTCCGCGAGGCATGTGTTCACCCACTGATACAAGGGGACTGATCGAATGAGAGCTCACCAAGGCCAGCTGGACTGGGAATGAATGAGCATGTGATCAAACCTGGATTCTCTGAATGTGGCTGACATGGGGGCTGACTGAGAAGCCATTGACAATGGCACTGGGTCTTGTTTTGTCTGTATGTACTGGCTTTTTGGGATCCTAGTCTGTTTGGATGCTCACCTTACTAGACCTGGAGGGAGAGGGGAGGAATTTGAACTTTCCACAGGGCAGAAAACCCTGACTGCTCTTAGGACTGGAGAGGGACGAGGAGAGGGAGTGGGGGGAGGAGAAGACGGAGTGGGTGGAATGGGAGGGTATGGGAAGGAGGGGAGGAAGTGGAAATTTTTATAAACAAATAAATAAATAAATTTGAAAAAAAATGAATGAGGCTTGTGTCCTCTTCTCCTGTAAGCACTGGAATCCATCTAACATTAACCCATTCAGACCCTATGTTTACTACCAAAGTATCTCTGGGTTCTAAAGTGTAGTGGTCGTGTTGTATTTTGAAGCCCTAGTCTTGGTGTCCACCAATCACTCTGGTTCTTACGTTATTTTTGCTTACTTTTTGGTCAGATTCGCTCAGCCCCAAGGGAGGAGTTTGATGGAGACATCCAATTTGTGGCTGAATGTCCCAAGGTCTCTTTGCCCTTTGCATATTATCTGACTATGGATCTCCATATTTGTTCCCATCTGATGCATTAAGAAGTAATTCTGATGATGGTTGAGCAAGAAACTGAGCTGTCATTATAGCAGAATGTCATTAGAAGATATTTTATTCTACATATATGTTGTTTAGAACTGTAGTATTTTGTTTTCTCTTAGGTAATTAGCTATCTAGTCTCTGATTCAAGTCATATTAGGTTTGTGTTCTATCTCATGAAGTATGCTTTAAGTCAAATTAGATATTGTTACACTTAAATGAGATTGGTTACTCTCACAATCTTTGTGCCACTATTACACTAGCACATCTTGCAAGCAGGTCATCAATGTAGATCAAAGTGTCCGCAGTTGAGTTGGTGATTACTTTTGTCCTTATGCAGGATACCTTCCAGTACCATAAGCATCAGTCAATAGAGGTAAAGTCTCTAGATAGGCACTAACCATCTCAACTTCTATGTATTTAATGAGTTGTATAGGTGTTATCTTCAGCAAAACAACCTACTGTAAGTTGTGGAGAGCTAGCAATAGATGGAACAATAACCTGGATTGTTCTGGATTCCCATGAGATCCCTTTGTTCAATGTTCAAAAAATCAATTGGATATAGCCCATTCCAGGTACTGGAATCTTTGTTTGATGTTGGGAGATATCTAGGTGGGGCTCTGTTTCTACTGTTATTTGATGATTTCATTTATATTCTCTTCATATGTATATATATTTTATAAAGATTCTACTCTGCTAAGTTTCAATATAACCCATTAAATGGCCCTTAGTTTTAGTTTTCCCTCCCCATGTTTCATTCCTTGTTTCCCTTTTCCCCATCCCTGTTTGATCCTCCCATTTCAGTCTCCTTATTCCATCCATCCATAACTATCTATTCTATGTGCCCTTTCTAGGGAGAACTATCCCTTGGATTGTAGCCTGTATATCAAAGACTTAACAGCTAAAATCTACATATAAATGAATATATATATGTATATATATATATGTGTGTGTGTGTGTGTGTGTGTGTGTGTTTGTGTGTGTGTGTGTCTTTGTGTGCGTGTACATATATACACACATATATACATATACATATATATATGTATACATATTATATTTGTCTTTATGTGTCTGGCTTAACATCATCTGTTTACCCACAGCAATGAACACGATTGGAAGAATGTCTCTATAGTAAGATGCAGCATAATTGGGTTAATTTCCAAGAGTGGCATAGCTGCATTTTGAGGTTGATCTATTCCCAGCTTACCAAAGAACCTCCATACTGCTTTCCCCTAGTGACAGTATAAGTTTTCACCCTCACCAGTGAATGAGTGTCCTCCCTACTACACATCAGGAAGATTTAAGCTGACCAGCAGGAAGATTAAGACATAAACTTCAGTACTCTGTGTCAGAAATATTTTTAACTACTGAGACATCTCTCCAGTCCCCAATGTCTTGGTACTTCAACCATATGAGAAGAATCATTGAAAGAAATGAGAAGGCTATACAGAACCTTGCTGTACTACAGCATTATCTTTGAGATTTATTATTTATCTATAACTATTTTAAAATTTAAAGTTAAAATGTATGTTATAAACCAAAAGAATGTGTTTATCACACTCCATTTCTACATAATAACTAAATCTTAAGCCTGTCATTATATGTCTATTTTCCCATCTATTCTACTACTGCTACAAAAGAGCTGCCAAAATTTCTTTTCTTTATTGCTATAATAACTTATTATTTGGGACCTTAGCTCATATTGAAATGCCCTTTCTGGCCCATTTACATATATATGGTTTTTTTGAGAGGAGGTTTCTCTGTGTAGCTTTGGAACCCATCCTCAGACTTACTTTGTAGACCAGGTTGCCCTCCAACTCACAGGGATCTGCCTGTCTCTGCCTCGTTAGTGCTGGGATTAAAGGCATGTGGTCCCAACACTCAACATAATTTATATTTACTTAAAGTGGTATTAAAATGTATATATATCATCGTGGCATACTTACTTCCTTGCAAAATTTTTAACATCCCTATTGTCTATAGAGTTGACTGTCATTTCCATCATATGTCATTTAAGGTGTATCACAGCATCCCTTACTTCTAAGTTTCCAATACACTGCAGCAGGTAGAGGTCATTTCTAACTACCATATCATGAAAATCCATCTTTCATAATCACAGCCTGCATATTTGTTCATATTGTCTTCTTTATCTAGACTGTTTTCCTTTAACTATTCTAAGCATGTTGAAATCCACCCAGACTTCACCTATTAAATTAAATATGCTCTTTTCCAAAATTATTTTTCTGGATATTTTGATTTTTCTATTTATATGTTTTCAAATATTTCTAAACCTCTCAATCCAATATCTGTTGGTTCAGTGTCTATAGATTCAGACAACCATGGAGCTCAAATGTTTACACGTGCACTGAACATGTACAAATATTTTTCTTGTCATTATTCCATATTATAACATAAAATTGTATATACAACATTTATATTTGCAATTTATTTTAATAAAATAATATAATTTAATTATTATGGAAGGGTGTGAATAGAACATATTCAATATAATAGATTCAAGTGTCTAAGAACTTTGGTATCCATAGATGTTCTCAAAACTAAATATTCCACAGACGCTGACTGACAACTATTGTTTTACATATTCTAATATGTTCTAAGAATAATATATTATAACTACCTCCTGATTTTAAGGCACACTTTTTAACTTTCTAAAATTTACTTATCTTATGTTATGTTTCAAAAAGACTATTAAATCACATATATATCAAACTATAAAATATCTAATATTTCTATGAAAAAAAGTTTATTAAAACAAAATTACCAAGAGGATCTACATATGTTGTTCTTTGGATTCACCTTGTTATTTGACTTCTCTAAGCTTAATGTCTTTGCTTATGGCTAGAGTCCACTAATGAGTGACTACATACCATATTCATCTTTTTGGGTCTGGTTTATCTCATTCAGGATAGTGTTTTCTATTTCCATCCCTTTGCATGCAAATTTCAAAATGTCATTATTTTTTCCTTCTGAGTAGTACTCTAATGTGTGTATATTCCACACTTTCTTTATCCATTCTTCCATTAAGGGGCATCTAGGTTGTTTCCAGGATCTGGCGATTCAAATAATGCTGCTATGAACATAATTGAACAAATGCTTTTGTAGGATGATTGGGCAAAACATATATAGATCCTCTTGGAAATTGGAAACAAACAAGATTGCTGGGAAAAACTTGGGAGCATGGGGGTGGGAGTAGGGGTGGTGTGTGCTTGGGGGAAGGGGAGAGGGGGAGAAGGGAGAAGGGAAAGACTGGAGAGAGCTTGAGGGAGTGGGAGGGTGGAGATGGGGGAAGGGTGGATATAGGAGCAGGGAAGAATTTATCTACATTAAGGGAGTCATTTTAGGGTTGGTAAGAAACTTGGCTCTAGAGAGGATCCCAGGTGTCCACCAGGATGTCCCCCGCTAGGTCATTGGGCAATAGAGTAGAGGGTACCTGGATTGGCCTTGCCCCACTAACACACTGATGATTATTTCAAATATCACCATAGAATCTTAATCCGGCAGTGGATGGAGATAGAGACAAAGTCCCTCATTAGAGTAGCTGAGCTCCCATGGACCAATTCAAGAGCAGAAAGAGGGAAAAGATGAGCAAGGAAGTCTGGAACATGAGGGGTTGGTCCATCCACTGAGACCGTGTGCCTGTTCTAAATGGGAGCTCCCCAAATCTAGCTGGACCGGGACTGAATGAGCATGCAACCAAACCAGACTCTCTGAATGTGGCTGAAATGGGGGGCTCTTTGAAAAGCCATTGATAAAGAACCTTCATCTGGTGATGGATGGAGATAGAGATAGAGACCCACATGGGAGCACTGGACTGAGCTCCCAAGGCCCAGATGAAGAGCAGATGGAGGGAGAACATGAGCAAGGAAGTCAGAACCATGAGGGGTGTGTCCACCCACGGAGATGGTGAGACTGATCAAATGGGAGTTCACCAAGGCCAGCTGGAATGGGACTGAACGAGCATGTGATCAAATCCGACTCTCTGAAAGTGGCTGACAATGAGGGCAGACTGAGAAGCCAATGATAATGACACCGGATTTGAATTCTACCACATGTACTGGCTTTTTGGGAGCCTAATATGTTTGGATGCATACTTTCCTAGACCTGGATGGAGGCGGGGGGGGGGGGGGGGGAGGGCCTTGGACTTCCCACAGGGCAGGGCACCCTGACTTCTCTTAGGACTGGAGAGCGAGGGGGAAGGGGAGCGGGGGTAGTGGGAGGGAAATGGGAGGAGGTGAAAATTTATATATGTATATATATATATACATACATATATACACATATATACACACATATATATATATATATATACATATATACGTATTTATATGTATATATATAAAAACGGGTAGAAAAATTACTCTAAAAGTGAATTGGTTTTATAAGTTTGAAAATGATAAGTGCACATTTAATGTCTTAGTATAATTTTGGATGAGGTTGGTTAAGCCAAATAATGCAGTATAGTAAACAACTTAATAGATCTGTGCATTAGAGAAGCACAAAGGAGTGAGCTAAAATAAAAACACCAGAATATATTTCTGTCTACAAATAATTTGATTATAGTTGACAAAGGATACATAGTGACTTTGAAAGTTATGGAGATATCTCTGGAGAGGTGGCTTAGCACTTAAGAGCACTTGCTGTTCTTTCAGAGAACTTGTATCCAGCTCCCAGAAGCTACATGGTTGCACACAACCACTTATAACTTCCATTCCAGAAAACCCAATATAATCCTCTGGCATGTACAGGCACCAAGATTGGATATGGTACATGTGCATACTTATATGCAGTGAAAACACTAATACACACAAAATAAAAGTTAATCTTAAAATCTATGGGGTAGAATATGTATCAGGTCTGAGATTTTTTTCAGGCAGGGCAGAGTTAAGAATAGAATAAATTTTAGTTTGTCATAATTATAGGGTATAAATAAGTCAAATGATTTATATGATTAGGGTTGAAACATAGAAGAGGTTCTCTTGAGTTTTGACCAACACAGCTAACAAAAAAATAGTTTTAGTTAATGCTGGTATTATAGCATTTTAACAATACCATATTAATTTAAATTCAGTTTGTATTTTCTTTCCTCACAAGATTCAAAGGCAATGACTATTTCTGACTGAATTATCCAAATACAGCACTTACAAAGTATTGATAATGCTATAGTCTATCCTTATTAATTTGGTAACATGAGGAAATGTCTGGGCAGGACAAAGTTTCCCATGGTTTTCCTCCTTTATTTATAAACCATTTCATTTAGTGTCTCTGATTCAGGAATGCCATGTACCTGAACTGGTGATGTAAGGCAGAAATGAGATAATTAGTATCTTCATGTGAGCTGGAAACTTCTAACTCTGTTGTTTCACAATGTAACATGAGCCTAGTGTAGTTGCTATGGTAAGAAAAGGTTTCCAGCTGCAAAACTTGTTTTTGAAACTATTTTTGCAGATGACTCAGAAACTGAAATTAAATATTTATAACATATTCATTGTATTGCAGAAATAGTGTTCATAGAGACAATCTAGTTCAACCAACTCATAGCTTAGAATTAGAAAGTAAGTCCAAATGAGGTATAAATGAAACAAAACAAAATGAAAAAAGCCAACTTCATACAAATTCACGTATTTAGATATTCTAGCCTGAAATTTAATCACAATCTATATAATACCCAGCTATTGTTTTTTACTCATTTTTATTGATTTTTATTGAGCTATGCATTTTTCTCTCCTCCTTCCCTTGCCTCTCCCCTCCTCTTTAACCCTCTCCCAAGGTCTCTATGCTCCCAATTTATTCAGGAGATCTTGTCTTTTTCTACTTCCCATGTAGATTAGATCCATGTGTGTCTCTTTTAGACACACATGGCAAATAGCATAAAAGATCTTAGAGGAACTCTAACCAGAAAAGTGGAAGAAATGTATAATAAGAACTTTAAATCTCTGAAGAAAGAAATTGATGAAGACACCAAAAAAAAAAATCAAAAGATCTCCCATGCTCTAGGTAAGATAGAGTTAATGTAGTAAAAATGGCCATCCTATCAAAAGCAATCTACAGATTCAATGCAATACGCATCAAAATCACAACAAAATTCTTCACAGATCTTGAAAGAACAGTACTCAACTTCATATGGAAAAGCAAAAAGCTGGTCCTTCTAGAGGTGTGAGTGAGTGCTTGACCAGCGGCCAACCTGATGCCCCAGAAAGGGGAGCTCAGGCACCCCTCTATTCCCCAAAACTTTCTGGCCATTCATCAGGGGCTTCCCCTTGGTTGCTGCTTTACTCTTCTTAACCCATCCCAGTTTGCCCCCAAAGCACCCCTCTCCATCTGTGGGGTCAAAGAATTCCCAAACTCAGCCTGCTTCGGGGCTTAGGGTCTGGGGACAAAGTGGTAAGGGCAACTGCTACAGGACTTTCCTTGTCCCACCTGGTCTGCAACCAGCAATCATGCCCCTTTGTCTGCATGGTCCCTGGCCAGCAAGTGGCCTGGATCCTGTAACAGAAGATCTGTCCTTCCAGGGGTGAGTGTGTGCCCAACAGGCAGCCATCTAGGAAAGGGAGCTCAGCTTGCCCCACAAGCATCCCTTTCCATCTGCGGGGTCACAGGATCCCCTAACTCAGCCTGGTTCAGGGATGAGGGTCTAGGGACACAGTGGTTTGGGCTACTGATGCAGGAATTTCTTTGTCCCACTGAGCCTGCACCCAGCATGTGTGTCCTTTTCCCTCTGAGGTCTCTGGTCAGCAAGTTGCTTAGATCCTATACCAGAAGATCCATCCTTCTGGAGGACATTTAAAGGAAGAGATGGGCAGGCACCAATACAAGAATTCCTCCAACAATCTAAAAACAATATGACATCACCAGAATCCAGGGATCATGCAACAAGAAGAATTGGACACCCTACTCCAGAAGAAATAGCCTTTAAACATAACATTATGAAAGTGATAGAGTCCCTTAAACAGGAAGTAAAAAGCTTCCTCAAAGAAATGGATGAGGAAAATAACAAAAAAGTTTGAATAAATGAATAAATCCCTCAAAGATACCCTAGGAAACCAAGGAAAAGCAATCAAACAAGTAATAGAAACAGTTCAAGACAGGAAAACTGAAATAGAGGTAATGAAGAAAACATAAACCAAGGGACAGCTGGATATGGAAAATCTGGGTAAATGAACAGGGACTATGGAGACAAGTATATCCAACAAAATACAAGAGAGAGAAGAAAGAATTTCAGACACTGAAGATACTATAGAGGAAATAAACTCATTGATCAAAGAAAACAGCAAATCCAACAAATTCTTAGCACAAAACATGCAGGAAATCTGGGACACCATGAAAAGACCAAACCTAAGAATAGTAGGAGTAGAAGAAGGAGAAGTACAGCTCAAAGACCCAGGAAATATGTTCAACAAAATTATAGAAGAAAACTTTCCCAACCTAAAAGAAGGATATTCCTATGAAGGTACAAGCAGCATACAGAACACCAAATAGATTGGATAAAAAAAAAAATTCACTTGCCGTACAATAATCAAAACACAAAACATACAGAATAAAGAAAGAATATTAAGAGTGGCAACGGAAAAAGGTCAAGTAACATATGAAGGGAAACCTATCAGAATTATACCTGACTTCTCTATGGAATCAATGAAAGCCAGAAGGTTTTGGATAGATGTGCTGCAGACACTAAGAGACCATGGATGCAAGCCTAGACTACTATACCCAGTCAACCTCTCTTTTACTATCAATGGTGTAAGCTAGGTATTCCAGGATAAAAACAAATTTAAACAATACATAACCATAAACTCAGCCTTACAGAAAGTAATAGAAGGCAAATCACAACCCAAAAAACCCAACAACACCCACAATAACTTAGACATCTAACAACCCTCCACAAGCACAACCCAAAGAAGGGAAACACACAAACTCTACAACCAAAAAACCTAACTGTAGTTAACAACCACTGGTCATTAATATCACTTAATGTCAATGGTCTCAATTCACCTATAAAAAGACACAGGTTAAGAGAATGGATGTAAAAGCAGGATCCAACATCCTGCTGCTTACAAGAAACATACCTCAACCACAAAGACAGACATATACTCAGAGTAAAGGGTCAGGGAAAGGATTTTTAACCAAACATTCCTAAGAGACAAGCGGGTGTGGCTATATTAATATCTAACAAAATTGACTTCAAACTAAAATCAATCAGAAGAGATAGAGATGGACACTTTATACTCATAACAGAGACAATTAATCAGGAGGAAGTCTCAATCCTGAATATCTATGTCCCTAATATAAAAGCACCCACATATGTAAAAGAAACATTACTTGAACTCAAAGCACACATCAAACCCCACACACTAATAGTAGGAGACTTCAACACTCCTCTCTCACCAAAGGACAGGACATGCAGACAGAAAACTAATAGAGAAATAAGAGAACTAATGGAGGTAATGAATAGAATGGAGTTAACAGACATCTATAGAACATTACACCCAAATAGGAAAGAATATAACTTCTTCTTAGCATCTCATGGAACCTTCTCGAAAATTGATCACATACTTGGTAACAAAGCAAACATCCACAAATAAAAAAAATTGTAACCACCTGTGTCTTATCAGATCACCATGGAATAACTTTAGAATTTAACAATAATTCTACCCACAGAAAGCCTACAAACTCATGGAAACTGAACAGTCAACTACTGAACCACCCCTGGGTCAGGGTCAGGGAAGAAATAAAGAAAGAAATTAAAGTCTTCCTTGAATTCAATGAAAATAAAGACACAATGCACCCAAACCTATTGGACACTATGAAAGCAGTGCTAAGAGGAAAGTTGATAGCACTAAGTGTCCACATTAAAAATAAATGGAGAAAGTTCATATTAGAGACTTAACAGCACAGCTGAAATCTCTAGAAAAAAGAAGCAGACACACACAGGAGGAGTAGAAGACTGAAAATAATCAAACTGAGGGCTGAAATCAACAAAATAGAAACAGAGAAAATTGTATCATGAGGGGTCCTGTTTGTTTATGTTTTCTGTCTTGCCCTGTTCCAACAGCTCTTTAGGTCCGAAAGAAAATTACACAGAGGTTTCTGTAAGTTATAAAGCTGATTGGCTCATTAGGTAAGTCTAATTATTAGCTAACTCTCACATCTTGATTAACCCATTTTTCTTATCTATTTTAGCCATGCGGCTCAGTACCTTTTTCAGTGGGGCAGCATCCTGCTGCTTCGGCGGTCTGGGCAGGAGTGGGAGGAATCAGCTTCCTCCTCCAAAGAATTCTCCTGCTCTCCTTGCATCATTCCCACTTCCTGTCTGGTGTTCCCACCTACACCTCGTACCTGGCCAATTAGCGTTTATTTAAAACATGATTGACAGAATACAGACAATTCTCCCACACAAGAAAACAATCCAAAGAATCAATGAAACAGAGCTGGTTCTTTGAGAAAATCAACAAGATTGACAAGCCCCTATCCAAGCTAATCAAAAGGTGGAGAGAGAATGTGCAAATTAACAAGATCAGAAATGAAAAGGGGGACATAACAACAGACACTGAGGAAATTCAGAGAATCATTAGGTCTTACTACAAAGGTCTATATGCCACAAAGTTGGAAAATGTAAAAGAAATGGACTTGTTTTTAGATAAGTACAATATACCAAAATTAAATCAAGACAAGGTGAAAAATTTAAATATACCTTTAAGTTGTGAGGAAATAGAAGCTGTCATAAAAAACCTCCCTGTAGGCCCATATTTCTATATATGGTGGGACAGCCAGGCTCTGAAGCCATAGCCCCCACCTGAGGTGGTCAAGTAGCCCTGCAGAAAGGATGTTACTGCCCTAACAAAATCCAGGATGTACTGTTCCTTTCTCCTTTTTTAAAAACTTGCTGAAACTGATTGCTAAGTTGCAACTGTTTCCTTAGCTCCATGTCCCCCGGGAAGAGAATATTAATGAGGTATCCACCTTGGGTTACCAGGGGGTTGGAAGATGTTTTGTATAATAAAGATGGGTAGATCTTCAGGATAAAGAGAAGGCTGAGATGCCATTCCGTGTAAACATTGTCTGGTTATTTCTTGCGCCTCAGTACCGGTCCAGAGAGGGAAGGCTAGTTTCTATGTTGGGGCCTTCAGTTTCTGATGTAATGGTGCCAGCAATGTGACCACTGAACCCTGAGATGAAAGATATCATGGTGTCAACCACTGAACTCTGAGGAAAGCCAGAGAAATAACAAGAAGTATGAAAGAGAAAGTGGTGCTGACTGCCAAACTCCATGTAAAGCCGGAAAAAGAACAAGACGAGAGAGACCGTGAATGCTGACTGCTGAACCCTGAGAGAAACCAGAGAAAGAATGGAGAACATGAGGCTGATCTTTGTACCCCAAAAAGCAAGGAAGAAGTTACTAGACTTGAGGAACCTGTGAGAAAAAAATCGGTGGATGCTTGAGTAATGTGCACTTAGATAACAAAATGGGACAGTAATATCAGAAGTAAAAACTTGTAAATTTAGAAATATGGGACAAGGAGAAAGCAATCAAATGGCTATACAGTTGATTAAAGATATTTTAAAAGACAGAGGAGAGAGAGTACAGCAACATCAGATATAGGACTTTTTAGAATTCATAGAGGAGATTTGCCCTCGGTTTTCACAGTGTAGGACCTTAGACATAGCTGTATGGGAAGAAGTAGGAATGAGAATCCAACAACATTACTCTAAGTATGGACCAGAAAGCATCCCTGAAGATACATCTTATTTTTGGATGCTGATACAGAAAAGGTTGGACTCAGATCCTGACAAGCAGGAGATATTTCCATCTCCTCACCCTGAGGAGTTGCTAGATATGCTCTCAGAACTGAACAGAGCAGTGACAATAGGCCAGAGACTAATGATTCAGGCCTTGAAAGGGAGTCTTCAACTCCCTCAGTAGCAAACAACAGTGCTGAGAGGCAAAGACATGAGGACAGGGTTCAGAAAGAAAGAAAAGGCATGAGAAGGATAGTAATCTCCCTATAACGCAGATTAAGAACTGTGCAGATACAGAATTCTTGTCAGAACAGTAGTCTTCCTACAGCAATGGCAGGTGTAGACCCACGAGGGTCAGAGTACACCGAAGGTGAAGCAGAGGCATAATGATAGTAATGAATTGCCTCTAAAGCTTGTATCAGAGAAGCCACTAGCAGAGGAGAAGAAATGCAAGAATTTCAATTGTTCCCAGTAATGGAACAGAGAGATGTGCAAGGAAATCTGCTTAGAGTACATACTCCTATATCATTTAAGTTACTCAAAGAATTAAAAACTGCTTGCACTCAATACAGGGCCACAGCATCCTTTACACAGACACTGGTGAAAAATATAGCTGTAGAAGCTCTGCCACCCGTGGATTGGAGGCAGATAGTCAAGACTTGCCTGTCAGGAGGAGATTATCTGTTGTGGAAGACTGAATTTACAGAATAATGTCAGGCCACAGCTGAGAAAAACCAGATTCAGCAGATTCTTATTTTGTTTGAGACGCTGGCAGGCGCAGGACCCTATATGGGAGCAAATCAGCACTTAGAATATGATATGGTAGCATATTTCCAGATCAGTGCAGCAGCCAAGAAGGCCTGGAATGAGCTTCCATCATCAAAAGAACAGACTGAGGTGTTACATAGTACAAGACAGGGAACAGATGAGTTTTCTCAAGACTTTGTTTCCAAACTGACACAGGCATCTAATAGGTTAATTGGAGACTCAGAAGCAGGACAGACAATAATTAAATAGTTAACATTTGAGAACGCCTATGCTATATGCAAGGCAGCTATAAGACCTTTTAAGAAACAGGGTAATATTGCAGATTATATCCGAATCTGCTCAGATATTGGCCAATCATGTATACAAGGAATGACATTAGCTGCTGCTTTACAGGGAAAGACCATTAAAGATGTCTTATCCCAGCAGGGAGACATAGTCCCAGGGAAAACACAAGCTGCAGGAATTCCTGGAGGGTGTTTTGAATGGAACATCAGGTCAGATGATGTCATGATAGGAGAGCAAGCCTAGAACCAGAAAAGAGCCAGGATTGTGTAGGAGATGCAGGAGAGGAAAGCATTGGGCAAGCGAGTGCAGATCAAAAAAGAGAAGATCTAGGAAATCCCCTTTTGGGAAACGGATTCTGGGGCCAGCCTCAGGTCCCGTGACAAATTTATGGGGCAGTCCAGAAATATGCACCCCCACAATGAGATCTATACAGGAGCTTTTCAGAGCCACACCAGGTAGTGCAGGACTCAGTTCAGCCATATACACAATTCTAACGCCTGAGATGGGGATGCAAGCTCTTCCCACAGGGATACATGGGCCTTTGCAAAAAGACTCTGTAGGATTACTGCTAGGAAGAAATAGCTCAATTGTTCAAGGTATCTTAGTGGTTCCGGGAGTCATAGATGCTGACTTTGAGGGAGAGATGATGATTCATTCACCAAATGGAGTTTCTGTAGTAAAACGCAAGTCAGGCGCTTGCACAGTTAATATTACTTCCAACTGTATAAACCAATAATCATAGTAAAAAGGGAAAGAGAGAAGAAGATGGATTTGGTTCATCTGATGTATTTTGGGTACAGACAATAGGTCCTCAAAAACTGGAGCTCACTTTGTTTATAAATGTATAAAGATTTTTCTGGTCTCCTGGATACTGGCACGTATATTTCAGTTATAACTGTCAGCCAGTGGCCTTCTAAGTGGCCCAAAACAGAGACTATTACACAGTTACAAGGAATTGGTAAGACTAGAAATTCTGAACAGAGTAGTAATAAGCAGCATTGGAAAAATGAGGAAGGCAGTGAAGGAACTTTTAAGCCATATATTATTCTTTATTATTTACCTGTTATCTAATGGGGCCAAGATATCATGTCCAGAACAACATGGCTGTTACTAATCAGATGTTTCAACAAGGATTATTACCTAATCAAGGTCTAGGCAAGGATAATTAGGGAAAAGTTGATCCTGTCGTACCAGACAGTAGACATGCTATAGCAGGATTAGTGTATATTTAGGAGAGTTCACTGAAAGACCTGCACACCATGCAGACCCGATAATATGGAAAAGTGATGAGCCTGTATGTGTGAGTCAGTAGCCTCTAACACAAGAAAATTTATAAGCTGCCAAGCAGTTAGTGCAGGAACAGCTGGATAGTGGACATAATTCACCATCTAATTCACCATGGAACTCTCCAATTTTTGTTATTAAAAAGAAATCAGGAAAGTGGAGATTAATTCAGGATTTAAGAGAGGTTAATGGAACCATGCTGCCAATGGGAGCAGAACAACCAGGGCTGCCATCTCCAGTAGCCACATGAAAGGGCACTCATAACATTATCTTAGACTTGAAAGATTGTTTTTATACCATTCCTTTAGCACCACAAGATTGTCAAAGATTTGCTTTTAGTATTCCTTCAGTTAATTTCAGAGAGCCAATGAGGTGATATCAGTGAAATGTTTTGCCTCAGGGCATGTTAAATAGTGCTACTTTATGCCAGAAATTCATAGCTCAAGCTATACAAGAAGTTAGAAATCAATTTCCACAGGTCTGTGTTATTCATTACATGGATGACATTCTGCTGGCTCATAGAGATGAGGATGGATTGCTACAACAGAGCCTAAGCCATGAAAGGTTGATTATTGCTCCTGAGAAAGTACAGAGGCACCTGCCTTTTCAATATCTAGGTCATATGCTATACCTCAAAGAAATTAAGCCTCAGAAGATAGAAATTAGGAAAGATAACTTATAAACTCTGAATGACTTTCAAAGTTTAGTAGGAAAAATACAATGGCTAAGGCCTCCTTTAAGGTTTCCTACAGGAGACCTCAAGCCTCTAAATGAAATCCTTAACGGAGACAATGATCCAAATTTTAGCAGGCAACTTTCAGAAGCTGCCAGACAGACTTTCTCAAAGATAAAACATGCTATACAGGAACAGCAGGTGTGCTACATTGATTACAGACAAACATGGCAGGTTTGTATTTTACCTACAAGACTGGTTCCTACAGCAGTCTTATGGCAGAATGACCACTTTTGTGGCTTCATCTGCCTTTATCACCAGTAAAAGTATTAAATTCTTATTTTGAAGCAGTAGCATGCTTAGCAGAGAAGAGCAGAATAGAATCTAGATAATATTTTGGCAAAGAACCAGATGTAAACAATGTTCCTTACACTAAGCAACAAATTAAATGGTTATTTCAAAATTGAATTTGTTCAGTTTCAAGGTCAGATTAATAATCTTTCCCAGATGACCAGTTACTGCAGTTTATTCAACAGCAGTCATTCATTTTTCCTAAAAGTCTAGCAAAGAATCCCTTAAAGGATGTTTTGCTGATTTTCACTGGTGGCACATCTAATGGAAAAGCTGCTTATGTAGTCAATGGCGAAGGACATGTGGTACATACAGAACCAACTTCAGCTCAAATAGTTGAGCTGTGAGCAGTAGCTCTAATTAAGAATTTTGCTTTTAATCTATATACAGATAAGCAGTATATTTATGATACATTGCAAATCTTGGAAACAGTGCAATATATAGGAACTAACAATGAACAAGTTAAGATACTGTTTCAGCAGATTCAGGAAGCCATACAATGTAGAAAATTACCATGTTTTGTGGGACATAATCAGAGCACATTCAAGTCTTCCTGGTCTGTTAACTGAAGGCAATGCTCTAGCTGACAAACTTACAAAAATAATTTCTCTATCTCAGATTAAACTTGCACAGCAGTCATATGCTTTGCACCATTAAAACAGCTTAAGTTTAAGAAAGCAATTAAGTTGAGCAGAGAAGCTGCTCATCAAATTGTTAAACAATGTGAAAGATGCCCGAAATATCTACCTGTGTCTCATTTTGGGGTAAATCCCCAAGGATTTCTTACTAACCATGTATGCCAAACAGATATAACTCATATAACTGAGTTTGGAAAATTGAAATATGTACATGTGACACTTGATATGTATTCAGAATTCATGATGGCCAGAGCATAAATTGGGGAAGGCACCAAGCATGTAATATCTCATTGCTTGAAATGTCTTTCATGCATGGGAACCCCAAGGTAGTATAGAAAGACAATGGATCAGGGTATATTAACAAAGCTTTTCTAAGATTTTGTACTCAGTGGAATATCATTCATAAGACTGGTATTTTGTATAATCCTCAAGGGCAAGGAATTATGGACCGTGCACATAGCTCCTGGAAAACACAACACCAAAAAAAAAAATACAGACAGCGGAGTTGTATCCTCAGATGCCACACAATGCCTTAAATCATGCATTGTTTACACTAAACTTTCTAAATACAGATATCAATGAGTGATCAGCTGCATACAGATTATGGCATAATGGTACAAAAACCACATTTGCTAAAGCAAGGTGGAAGGTTCCTTGCACTGGAATATGGAAAGGGCCCGGTCCCATCCTAACATGGGGTTGATGGCATGTTTGTGTTTTCTCCCAGGATGAAAATCAAGACAGATGGATTTCAGAGCCACTGATTCAGTGCATCCAGCAGAAAAACAACTGAGCTGAGGAAAGCTTAGCTGATAACTGCCCAGCAGGAGAAACAGAATAAGAAGAGCTCCAGGAGGAACCAGTAATTCAGCTTTCCCAGCCCACACAGAGAGGAGCCTGATACGTACATGCAGCTATCAACTAGCATCACTGCAGGGTGATATTCGACCTCCAGAGACTTCAGACAAAGAGATCTTGCTGAAATGCTGACTACGGTGTCTGCAGCTAGCTGTGTTTTGAAACCTGTTGTTTTAGACCTAAGATACAAACTGAACATTTGAGAGTTCTCGGGTTCTGGGACACAGAACTCATTTTGAATAAAATATTAAACCTAAGAACTAAGACCTAAGCTTTCCCCTCAGGGAAAGAAAGACTCAAAATAAAGAATGACTAAAACCCCTCTTAACTTAACAAGGCGGCAGACTAAGCTGCACAGAGACTGAAAGTGATATTTAATAACAGCAAATGGTATTTTACTCTTAACAGTAATGACCAAATATTTACAACTGCATATAAGGTGATGGAAAAAAATCTGATATTGATCAATAATGCTAAATACATTGGCACTGCATGAAAAAATATGAAATTAGGATAAGGAAAAGGATGATTGGAGAGTTGGTATTGACCAACAAAACATAAAACAGAAAAAAGATAATTTGGAGATTTGGTATTGACCACTAATGTGGTACGATTATCATTGTGCTTTGTTGGTATTGGCAATTGCTGAAAGAGAGGTTGTGACGGTGAATGTTGAGAGTTGATGCATATGCTGAGAATGTTAGATCTAAGTGATGTTCTGAACCAGCGGAAGAAACATTTTCAATTCGGACGGTTCTACTCTCCTTTAAAATAAGAGACTATAGCTTTTGGGAGCATAATTACTCATAAAGCATTATGATATATCCTGGCCAACAGTATGACTATTATACTGAAAGACCCCCGAGGAACGTCTTCCTTTCGAGAGAGGCCCCCGGACCCACGAATCAGACGAAACCACACTTACGGATGCAAACAGCAAGAGGTTTATTCGAATACACAGGTACCTGGGGCGACAAGGTCTCTTGGAAGACTTGTGCGCCCCCAGGTTGGAGTGAGGGGTTCTTATAGGAGAGCAAAAGCGCGGGTACAGAAGTGAAAAGCATGATTACAGGGATTCATTCCATTGGTCAATTCAAATAAGGCTAAGAATGCGTGCTGAGTGGCAAATTCTTGACCTTTCACCTAAATACCAAGGAGGGGGTTGTCCAGGGGCTTCCTGTTTTTCCTGCTTTCCTAGCTGGAGACCCGATGGCCAATGGTCGGCTGTAATTACCCTGACTCACATCCTGTCACAGGACAACAGGCCCCCTTATCTCTTCCTCTCCCCTAGCTGGGGCCTGACTTGTTTGTCCCTAAGGACCTATATTCTAGCACCACAGGTGGTATTCCTTTTTTTTTTCCTTTACAATACACAGGGCCTGAAAAGTGTATTTCTCTCCACTAATCTCTTTTCTTTACAGAGATTGGCAGTCAATGATGGGTTTAAACCTTATCCTCCTCAGATGCCTAACACAGGAAAACTTGCATACGACAAATACCACTTTCCAAAGACAGGAAAATTTGGGTAATAGGAAGAAGACTTTGCCCAAGCCAGGCACAACCCATCTGTTCTGCTGCAGAAGAACAGGGGTCATTAAATTTAATAAGAGAGGGTGGATTGTAGGCCCATATTTCTACATGGTGTGGCAGCCAGGCTCTGAAGCCATAGACCCCACCGGAGGTGGTCACGTAGCCCTGCAGACAGGCAGTCACTGCTCTAACAAAATCCAGGATGTACTCCTCATTTTTCCTTTGTGAAAAATGTAGATTGCCTGGGGAGAGGTATTTGCCTAAGCTGATGACTTAGTTGCAGGTGTTTCCCTAGGCCCACATCCACTGTAAAGAGAATATTAATGAGGTATCCACCTTGGGTTACCTGGGCGTTAAAAGGTATTTTGTATAATAAATGCAGGTTGATCTTCAGGATAGAGGGAAACCTGAGATGCCCTTATGCAATGATGGTGTAAACTGTGACTGGTTATTTCTCACACCTCGGTACTGATCCAGAGAGGGAAAAAGAGTTTCTATTTTGGGGCCTTTGGTCCCTGACACCTCCCAATCAAGAAAAGACCTGGAACAGATGGTTTTAATGCAGAATTTTCCAAGAAATTCCAAGAAGAGCTAATATCTATACTCCTTAAGGTGTTTCACATAATAGAAACAGAAGAATCATTGCCAAACTCTATCGATGAAAGTACCCTGATACCAAAACCACACAAAGACACAACCAAAATATTGAATTAGAGACCAATCTCACTCATGAACATTGATATAAAAATTCTCAATAAAATACTGGCAAACTGAATCCAAAAACACATAAAAAATTATTCATTATGATCTAGTAGGTTTCATTCCAGAGATGCAGGGCTGGTTCAACATATGAAAATATATCAATGTAATCCATCATATAAATAAACTGAAAGAAAAAAAATATGATCATTTCATTAGATGCTGAAAACCCACTTGACAAAATTCAACATCCCTTTATGATAAAGGTCTTGGAGAGGTTAGGGATACAAGGATCATATCTAAATATAATAAAAGCAACATACAGCAAGCCAACAGCTAATATCAAATTAAATGGAGAGAAACTCAAAACCATTTCACTAAAATCAGGAACAAGACAAGGCTGTCCTCTCTCACCATATCTTTTCAACATAGTGCTTGAAGTTCAAGCAATAGAAATAAGACAATATAAAGAGATCAAGGGGATTAAATTTGAAACAAAGAAGTCAAACTTTCATTATTTGCAGGCGACATGATGGTGTATATCAGTGACCACAAAAGCGACACCAAAGAACTCCTACAGCTGATAAATACCTTCAGTGATGTGGCAGGATACAAGATCAACTCCAAAAAATCAGTGGCCCTCCTATACACAAAGGATAGAGAAGTAGGGAGGGAAATCAGAGAAACTTCACCTTTCACAATAGCCACAAATAGCATAAAGTATGTTGGGGTTACACTAATCAAGAAAGTGAAAGATCTATTTGACAAGAACTTTAAGGATTTGAAGAAAGAAATTGAAGAGGACACCCAGAAATGGAAGGATCTCCCATGCTCTTGGATGGATAGGATCAAAAGAGTAAAAATGGCTGTTCTATCAAAGGCAAACTATAAATTCAACGTAATCCTTATCAAAATCCCAACAAAATTCTTCACAGACCTTAAGAGAACAATAATCAAGTTTATATGGGAAAACAAAAAACCCAGGACAGCCAAAACAGTCCTATACAATAAAGGAACTTTCTGAAGCATTACCATCCCTGATTTCAAACACTGTTACAGAGCTACAGTAAAGAAAACAGTTTGGTATTTGCATAAAAACAGAGAAGTCGACCTATGGAATCGAATCAAAGACCCAGATATTAATGCACAAACCTATGAACACCTGATTTTCGACAAAGGAGCTAAAATTATACAATGGAAGAAAGAGAGCATCTTCAACAAATGGTGCTCGCATAACTGGATGTCAATCAGTAGAAGAATGAAAATAGATCCATATCTATTACCATGCACATAACTCAAGTCCAAATGGATTAAAGACCTCAATAAATTTGACTACACTGAACCTGATAAAAGAGAAAGAGGGATGTAGACTGCAACACATGAGCACAGGAGACCACCTCCAACGTATAACCCCAGTAGCATAGACAACAAGAGCAACAGTGAATAAATGGGACCTCCTAAAACTGAGAAGCTTCTGTAAAGCAAAGGACATTGTCATTAAGACAAAAAGGCATCCTACTGAATGGGAAAAGATCTTCATCATCTCCGCATCAGGCAAAGGTCTGATCTCTAAAATATATGAAGAACTCAAGAAACTGAACATGAAAATTCTAATTAACCCAATTAAAAAATGGGACACTGATCTGAACAGAGAATTCTCAACAGAAGAAGTTCAAGTGGCCAAGAGACACTTAAGGTCATGTTCAACTTCCTTAGCTATCATGGAAATTCAAATCAAAACAACATTGATATACCATCTGACACCTGTCAGAATGGCTAAAATCAAAAACACCAATGATAGCCTATGCTGGAGAGTATGTGGAGTAATGGGAACACTACTGGTGGGAATGTAAACTTGTGCAATCACTTTGGAAATCAGTGTGGCGGTTTCTCAGGAAATTGGGAATCACTCTACCTCAGAATCCAATAATACCAATCTTGGGAATATACCCAAAATATGTCCAATCATACTACAAAAGCATTTGTTCAACTATGTTCATAGCAGCATTATTTGTAGTTGCCAGAACCTGGAAACAACCTAGATGCCCCTCAGTGGAAGAATGGATAAAGAAATTGTGGAATATATTCATATTAATGTACTACTCAGCGGTAAAAATTAATGACATTTTGAATTTTGCATGCAAATGGATGGAAATAGAAAACACTGTCCTGAGTATGATAACCTAGATCCAAAAAGATGAATATGCTATGTACTCACTCATTAGTGGACTCAGGCATAAACAAAGGACATTTAGCCTAGAATTCTCAAGCCTAGAAAGCCAAATAACAAGGTTAACTCAAAGAAATACATATATAGATCCTCCTGGAAACTGGAAGCAAACAAGATTGCTGGGCAATAGTTGGGATCATGGGGGTGGAGGTAGGGGTGGGGGTAAGTTTTGGGAAAGAGGAGAGAGGGTGAGAGAAGGGAGAAATTAAACACTGAAGAATGCTCGTGGGAGTGTGGAGATGGAGGAAGGGCAGATATTGGAGAAGGGAAGAAGATATCTACATTAAGGGAGCCATTTTAGGATTGGCAAGAGACTTTGATCTAGAAAGGATCCCAGGTGTCCACTGGGATGTCCCCAGCTAGGTCCTTGGGCAGCAGAGGAGAGGGTGCCTGAACTGGCCTGGCCACACTATCCCACTGATGATTATATCGAATATCACCATTGAATTTTCCTCTGGCGATGGATGGAGATAGAGACAGAGACCCTCATCAGAGCAAGGGACTGAGCACCCAAGGTTCAGTTGAAGAGCAGAAGGAGGGAGAAGATGAGCAAGGAAGTCAGGACCCAGGACCGTGAGGGATTTGTCCACCCACTGAAACAGTGTGCCTGTTCTAAGGGGAGCTCACCAAATCCAGCTTGACTGGGACTGACTGAGCATGCAATCAAACTGAACTCTCTGAATGTTGCTGAAAATGGGGACTGACTGAGAAGCCATTGATAAAGGCACTGGGTCTTGTTTCTACTGCATGTACTAGCTTTTTGGGACCCTAGTCTATTTGGATACAAAGCTTCCTAGCCCTGGATGTAAGGGGGGGGGGCTTGGACTTCCCTCAGGGCAAGGTTCCCTGCCATCTCTTAAGGAGGCAGGTCGAGAGAGGAGGGTGAGTGGGGAATCAGGAGTGGAATGAGAGGAAGGGAGGAAGTGTAAATTTTTGAATGAAAAAATAAATACATAAACAAAAGAAAAGCAAAAAAACCCAGGATAGCCAAAACAACCCTGTACAATAAAAGAACTTTTGGAGGCCTCACAATTCCTATCTTCAAACTCTGCTACAGAGCTACCATACTGAAAACAGTCCAGTATTGGAATAAAAGCAGACAGGGGGACCAATGGAACTGAATCAAAGACACAGATATTAATCTATATACCTACAGACACCTGATTTTTGACAAAAATGCAAAAATATAAAAATATAAAATGAAAAAAGAAAACACATTTAACAAATTTTGATGACATAACTGGCTATCAACCTGTAAAACAATGAAAATAGATCCCTATCTATTACCATGCACAAAATTCAAGTACAAATGGATCAAAGACCTCAACATAAAGTCAGTCACACTGAATCTCATAGACGAAAACCTGGGAAGTAGACTTGAATGCATTGGCACAGGAGACGACTTTCTAAATATGATCCTTGTAGCACAGACAGTTGAAGCTGCAAAACAATCCCACATCAGTTAAGAATTATGGGTAATAAAATGGATTGTTTATTTAAGGGAGAAAACTTACAGATAACCATCCCAAACAACAGTCCTCATCACAATCAGAAGACAAAGAGTGTAGCCACCGAAACAGGAGCTGGAAGCAAGAGAAAGAGAGAGAGAGAGAATTCCTGTTTCCTACTGCTTTGTAAACTATAAGAGACCATGCCCCAGTGGGCTGATATCATAAAGCCTATTTGCTGAAGGAGTGGACGGAGCTCCTGCAGCACTTTCCCCTTTTGTTTAAGTAAGAGAATTCCAAACTCAATACAAAAACAATATACACTAGGAACAGATATCAAGTATAAGATTAGAATTATAATCATCATAAGAAATATTATGCAAGGACCATATACTAAATGTTTTAATAAACATTCTATCTTCTGGAGTCTAAGTTTTGTATAGGAAGTGGGTTGGCTAGATCATAAGTGTAGAGTAACTATGACTATCTAATCTTCATCCCCATCAAAGGCCTGAGAGGGGATATAATATTACTTAAGCAGACAGGAAGTAGAATCAAGTAGCTTCCAAAGTGAGGAGTATATAACAGAAACAATTAGATATCTGAGCAATCACCCAAAGTCTCATTTTGCAACGTTGAAGCAACCAGCTTCGGCTAAGGCCTAAAATGTAACTGAAAGACCATTTTCAGAGGGAGGAAATTTCTCAAAAACATTTTACCCTATCTTGGAAAGATTTGACAGTCCTGTTTATCCATTTCTGGATACTATATAAACTTGTGAGTGGTTGAGGCATTTTCACTTCCTTGCCCAAAGGTCAATTTTGCCAAGAAGAAAAGCTCCAAGTGGAGTGTCTTCGATGCTCAACATTCTCTCAGGAATTGATTGGCGTTGTTATAAGCAATCATGACTCATGTCAACAGAACCCTAAGTTATTTAAATGCCATGTTCCATAGATCCTTGAAGTGGTTGAAGAATACCTATCTAGAAAGAATCCAATCTCTATGTATCTAAAGAACCTAAATGATCTAACTATATGGACAAAAACATGAACAACTATTGATCTATAATAATATGAAAATATACCCTAAAAGTTGTATCAATGTACAAAACGTCCTAAACTGAGGTAGAAACATGCACATATACAGTCTGACAAAATAACTTTGTATATGTGTACAAATCATGTAAACAAAAGTAACAAATATAATTTGAACTTGTATCAATATACAAAAACTATACCAATGTAAATTATCCATAAATAATAGCTCACAAGTATTCACACTATTACCCACTATTACTATTCCCTCTTTTTTGAACAAACATAATTTTCTCCCCAACCCTCTATCTAGTACAAGTAATAATCAACAACCCCTAAATTGTTCCCAAACTTATGTACAAATTTTTTTTGGGGGATAGGGGGTGACATCTTCTATAATTGCTTCCTGCTGTCATGGGGGCAATGTTCTCTTAATGGAATCTAGCAAAAATTAAGTGGTGGTTAAGTTCCAAAATTACTGTATAGATTAGTTGCAAACAATTTCTAATCAGTCAATAGTTTTTTTTTCAAAGTTTTCATTTGGAGTTCTGTCCAGAATATTAGAAGGTACACTATTTCATTAGCTGTCTTATAGTAGTAGTGCTGTCTACATCATGATGTCATCTCAATTAGGTGGAGTGGTTGCTGTGGGGCCCCATCTTCTTCCTGGAAACTTCAAAGTTTACTGCAGGAAAAGAATCTGTAGGAAAATCTATTGCTCTTTGTGTAAAACTTAAACATCACTCATATAAACATATATAAAATGAAGAATATGATATAGACAAAATAGGCATGGAGAAAATAATTTTTTTCCTAAAGTCTTCTTTCTGTCCCATACCAGATGGCTCCTGATATGAGACAGAAACTCTGAATGTTCCTTTTAACAAGATGCTTGGATTTAGAGAAGTACAGAGCCATTGTCCAACTCCAAAACCAGCTAAATATATTAATGTATAAAAATAGATAGATAGATGTGTGTGTGTGTTCATGTGTGTGTATAAATGTAAATATAACCAGTACCATTATACATAATCCATATTCCGTTGTCTAGTTGATCCTTAGTGGATAGTTATTTTTCATTCTGTCAGCATTCAAACATTCAGAGTCTCTTGAATTTTTGATGATGTGTAATTTTCCAGCAAAGAAAAGAACAGAACCCTGAACCAACCCTATATGTCTTTTCTTACCACCTGTATGGTTGGTACCATTTTGGATGAGTTGTCATTTCACTGTTTCAATGGGTTTCTCTTTTTCAAAATGAATCTTTATTAATTTTGATGGTATAAATAATTTTTTTCTCCTGTAGAAACAAGAGCAAAATCCCTTCCCCAACATAGCTTATCTCCTGGTTTCCATTATGAGGTCAGCACATCCTTGAAGTGAACTGATTGATTTAATTCAGAAGACTTTTCTATTATTTAATGTCTCTCTGCTGTTGTTGTCCCTTATTAGCATTGAGAAAATTCAAGGCTAATAAAGCATTATTATTTCTGGGAGTCTTTTTTCAACCTTTTCTGTTTGTTTAATGTATCATTTAGTTGATTTCATCTTTCTATAATTGCCTGACCTGTGGGATTGTGTGGTAGACCTGTAGTATGCTTAATATTATAATAAGCAAAAAATTATTTCATTTACTTAGAGACATATGCTGGACCATTATATGTCTTTATTTGTGCAGGGATATCCATGATGGCCATAACTTCTAGTAAATGTGTGATTACTGAATCAGCATTTTCTGAGCTTCCCTTTGGGTTAGTTCCTATAGGTAGACATGTTTGGTTATAGAAAGAACAAGTAGGACATCTCTTTATAATCTCCTTAGCTTGCTGCCATGTAATAGAAAACACTTTCTTTAAATCTTTGCTATTGACATGATTTTTTAATAAAATTCTGAGGCCTGCAACATGCTTCCAATGATTAATTAATCAATTTCTGCATTACCTTTGGCTAGAGGACCTGGCAGAACCATATAGGATCAGATGTGTTATGCATATAAGACAAAGCCCATTCCTGATTATGTCTTGAACCTGCATAAATAATGAAGCCAATTCTGTAACATCTGGTATAAATTCAGTGGTTTCCATATGCAAGACAATTTTTTCTGCATATTGTGAATCAGTAACTGTATTAAGAGGTTCTGTAAAACTCCTTAGTACCATGAGAATAGCATATAATTATGTCTTCTGGACAGAATTATAATGTCTTTGTTCCTCCTTACTTAATTCTTCTAATTTGTAACCTGCTTTCCCTGATTTATTTGCATCAGTATAAAAATGTACAGGCTCTAGTTATTGAAGTATCATGTACAATTCAGGGAAGAATCCAAGAAGTTCTCTTTATAAGGTTAAGCCCTTCACTTTTGAGATAGTTGTTATTAATTTCTACCAAAAAATTAGCACAAGCTCTTTGTCATGGTTCATTGTCTTCTCATAACATTTTTATTTCATCAGTAGTGAAAAGCTCTATAATCTCTTCTGTATATGTAACTGCTAATTGACAAACTCTCAGTTTAACTTTTATAATTAATTCAGTGACTTTTTCCACATACTTTTTGAATTTTTTACTTGATTTATGTGGTAAAAAGATACATTCTAATATAATATCATTCCTCTGAACTAAAATTCCTGTAGGAGAAATTCTGGAAGGCAATATGACTAGAATACAATTAAGATTTGAATTCACCATATCCACATGTGTCTCCTGTAATTTCTCCTCAACAATCACCAATTCCTTTTCTGCTTCAGCTGTTAATTCTCTGGGACTGTTCAAGTCTTTCTTACCATCTAAGGTTTTGTTTAAGTGAATTATAAGATCAGGTGTTATCCTAACAGCTGGTCATAGACTGGAAATGTCTCCCAATAATCTTCGAAAGTCATTAAGATTCTGCAACCTGTCTCTCCTTATTTGTGCCTTTTTTGTTCTAATTTTCTGTAAGCCTATTCTGTAACTGAGGTGATTAACAGAATCTTCTCTTTGAATCTTTTCAGGAGCAATTTGTAATCCCCATTTAGGTAACACTTTTCTTTTACTTCTTCACACATCCCTTCTAAAGTATCTATATTTGAATCAGATAACAAAATGTCATCCATGTAATGGTAGATTACAGACCTAGGAAATTGCTTGCATATTATTTCCAATGCCTGGCTAACAAAGTATTTGCACAGGGTGAGGCTATTATGCATTCCCTGTGGGAGGATGGTCCATTGATATCTGCTAATAGGCTGAGAATTATTATAAGTAGGCACTGTGAAGGCAAACTTTTCTCTATCCTTTTCTTGTAAAGGTATAGTGAAGAAACAATACTTTAAATTAATAACTATGAGAGGTCATCTTTTTGGTAACAGAGAAGGCAGAGAAATTTCATCTTGTAAAGGACCCATAGGTTGAATAACCTTGTTGATAACCCTTAGTAGGCCATAAGCTACAATTGCTTATTTAATTTCTTTTAGATCAGTCATACATATGGGCTCCCCTATATATTCCTTGACAATGTTAGGGTACTTGAAGACTGATACTTTTTCTGATGCTACTAATGGAAAGGCAGGGAGAACTCTGCCGAAGCTATCCTGGAGATTTTTATGTACTGATGAGTTTAAATGTTGCTTTTTTACCTTTTGTTCCTAGTCACTAAATTCAATAGTTTCCTCAATCTTTTCATATCTGTTTACCACTGCCTTTTGTAATGTCTGGATCTCCTGTTTAGTGTTCTGTTCTAATGCCCTCACTGAGGATTCCAAGGTATGAAGTCTTTCCGGTAGAGATAATGTCTCATCCTTGGACTTAATCTTTATAGTATGCATATTACCTTCCTGGAGAGACATTCTATCAATCAATCTGACAAACCCCTCTGACTGAGTCAGATTAAGACATCAACAGTGTGAATTCTCTCAAATAATGTTTCAGCACCCACTGTCATTGATTGGGTTTTATGTGCCAAATTGGCTCTTTCCTTCTCTAGAGTGCTGAATATTTAAATAAATTACTATCAGTCTGTACCATTTCTAAAAGTATCTCAGTTCACTGAGTTTTGTTAGTTAAATTGGCCATACCCTTCTTCAGATATCTAACCTCTTTCCTGAAAAGTGTGGTTTCAGTCTGAAAAGACTGTCCCATTTCTAAAAACACCTCATTTCTAGGCCTATTGTCAAACCACTTTTTTAAAGAAAAAATATTGAGGGCAAGACTAATTGCCAGAATCAATAATAGTGATGTAGAAGGGTCATCATCATATAAGTCTTGTAAAATCTTGCACATGGTGCAAGTAAAGAGGCTACTGAAACTTTGTATGGTTAGATTGTCTGACATATTGTCCTTTTAAATTAGGAATTTATGCTCTATATTTATGATAATAAATCTTACCTGTGGTTCAATTAGCTGGATTAGGTGCAATAACTGTAACCTGCCGGTAGGTGTCACGGGCCACCTCCAAAACTAATCCAGCCGGGTATAGTGGTGCACGTGAATACACCTGTGGCTGGTCTGAAATCTGAATTTAGAGCAGAATGCTAAAAGATAAATCACAGACTGTGTGCTCTAAGGATGTCTAGAGCAATGGAATAGGCAAATGGAAACAAATCTTTAGAACACTGCAGAACAGCTGGCTCAGATAGGGGAAGCCCATGTCTCACTGAAATGTCTGCAGTGCACCCTGGGAGAGGCAAATGGTAAGGTGCATGGGTACTTGAAGTCAATTTGAGGCATGTAAAAGGAAAAGAACTGCAGCTGATCCATAGAAAAAGGCGTCGCATGAGATTCTATATGAACTGCTGGCTCCACACACAGGTTGCAGCCTGCTTAGGGAGGGCTCATGACAAGCCGAGCTGGTGGTGGGCAGTAGAGCCGGGGGTTCTAAACCCAAATATTGGGTGCTAGATGAAGCTGCAAAACAATCCCACACCAGTTAAGAATTATGGATAATAAAAGGAGTTCTTTAAGGGGAAAACTTACATATCACCATCCCAAACAGTAGTCCTCTTATTGCAAACAGGAAACAGAGTCTAGCTGCCGATAAGGGAGCTGGAAGCAAGAAAGAAAGCACCTTGTTCCTGCTGCTTTTTAAAGTATAAGAGAACCCTCTCCAGTGGGCTGGCATCTTAATGACTATTGGCTGAAGGAGCAGAAGGAGCTCCCACAGCAGACACTGAGAGAAACAATAAATGGGACCTCCTAAAATTGAAAAGCTTTTGTAATGCAAAGGACATGGTCATCAAAACAAAATGGCAGCCTGCAGATTGAAAAAAAAGATCTTCACCAACCCTACCTCAGACAGAGGTCTGATCTCCAAAATATACAAAGAACCCAAGAAACTGGTCATCAAAAGAACAAATAATCCAATAAAAAATGGAGTACAGACTTAAATAAAAAACACTTGTCAGAGGAATCTAAAATGACTAAAAGACATTTAAGAAAATGTTCAACATCCTTAATCATCAGAGAAATGCAATTCAAAACAACTCTGATACTCTATCTTATACCTTTAAGAATGACCAAGATCAAAAACCCTGATAAGAAGTTATGCTGGAAAAGATGTGGGATAAAGGGAGCATTCCTGAATTGCTGGTGGGAGTACAAACTAGTACAGCCCCTTTGGATATCAGAATGGTAATTTATTAGAAACTTAGGAAATAACCTTCTTCAATACCAGACAATGCCACTTTTGGGTATATACCCAAAGAATGCTCAATTGTATCACATGTGCTCAACTATGTTCATAGTAGCATTGTTTGTCATAGCCAGAACCTGGAAACAACATAAATGACCCTCAACCGAAGAATGGATATGGAAAATGTGGTACATTTACACAATGGAGTACTATACTGCAGAAAAATAATGACATCTTGAATTTTTCAGTCAAATGGATGAATCAAGAAAACATCATATTGAGTGAGGTAACTCAGATCCAGAAAATCAAATATCATGTCTACTCACTCATAAATGGCTTTTAGACATAAAGCAAAGAAAACCAGCCTAGAAATCACAATCCCAGAGAACCTAGAAAACAATTAGGACCCTAAGAGAGACATATATGGATCTAATCTACATGAGAAGTAGAAAAAGACAAGATCTCCTGAATAAATTGGGAGCATGCAGACCATGACAGATGGTTGAAGAGGAGGGGGGAAGGAGGGAAGGGAGCAGAGAAAAATGTAGAGCTCAATAAAAATTTAAAAAAGAATAAAATTTGCTTGGGTGAGTTGAGAGTGCTCACAGATATGCAGAAATGGGTAATCAGCATTATTCCATCTGAAAGGTGACACTCAGACACCAACATGGTCCCAGATATGTCCCAGGCCTCAGAAACCCACCATATCCTTGATAGCAAAACAGGCACCTTTGATATCAGCACAGACCGTGTCTGTGATTGGGTCACAGACTCAGACATTTTCCTAAGGCCAAAGCTCAAGCATGGATATCTGCATGGCCCTGGAAGTTAGCCCAGGTTATTTAGATCAGGGTGGCATTTGCAGTGGCATGGCACTGGGGCACCAATATGGCCACATGTTGTAGCCCAAATACTGGTGTTCTCATAGCCTTCAATGATAACGGGAGCCATGTGCATCACTACAGACCCTGGCTGCAATAGGGCAAAAGACACAGGCATGTCCCTTGGCAACAGTCAAGGACTGAATGCCACATGGACCAGATGACAAACAGGCCTCCCACATTAGCCCATAGTGCTGCAGGAGTGCCTTCTGCTTCGTCAGCCAATAGCTGCTGAAATACCAGCCCACTGGGGCGTGGTATATTTCTCTTTAAAAGAAGAGCAGCAAGCCTCGGTTTGGCCTCTTGGTTCCGGCCCTTGGTTCCGGCTCCAGCTCCAGCGACTAGGCTCCTTTCCTGACGGTTTATATGTATGTAAGTTTACCCCCCCAAAATAAATACCCTTTTAAATCATAACTGGTGTGGGATTGATTCGCCATTAAACTGCCCTGAAAAGAAAAGCATTGGACAGGCCCTTTGTTTCTTCCTGCATGACCAGGGAAAACTACCCAGGTCTGGCATTTGTGAGTCCATCTCTGTCACTCAATATCTATGTGAACTATTAAAGCCACACACTTCCTCAATAATTTCTTGACTTCAAGGGAGATATTGACAACAGACCATTTTAAAGCTCATACTATACTGCTGGTAGTAAGCTAGGCTGTGTTAAATGTTTTCTTATAGTGTCTTAAGGATTTCTTCTTGTAAACATTAGGTCAAACCAGAAAATTTGGTGCTATTTTCAGATTTGGAGCACATTTCTTTCTTGTTTACATTGTAGTTTCTCAACTAACTTTTTTGGTATCTCTTCAGTTTAAAGTTACAAATACCTTTTATAAAAGTTTGCTTTTAATGGATGAAAGAAGATTCATATCTCTATAAGTTCATTCATTTTGATTTTGTACTATCTTTATTATGAAGTTTTTTTCAAAATGTTTATAAAAGTATTGGAAACCTATAATTGATACCCTATTTCAACATAATTTTTGCTTTCATTTAAATTCTCTTTCAATTTCTGACTTAAGATTCTCACAAATCTGTATGCTTAGAGTTTTTGCCTTGGGTTCTTCAGAGAAATGCATGAATAATTTTCAAGCAGATACAATGTCTACTAAACATTTATTTGAAGCAAGACACCTCATGAAAAACCAATCAGTTGATAAAACAAGTCTGATGGCATTTCCAATAAAAATATTCACTCATAATGTATAGAAAATTTTCCTTGAAGTGTATCATCTGATAAACAACTTCTGATCAGTTTACATCTAGGGATTGGTTTGAAGATTGCCATTGCCAGCATGTATACTTTTTATCTTCCCTGGAGTATTTTCTCTTCTAGACATGCAATAAATAATGACAAGGGCATGAAGAAAAATTATAGTGTTTAAATAATTAAATAAGAATTCCCTAAGGATAAACACAACCATATTATTAAAGGATTGCCAAAAATAACTTTTCATTCATTGGAAACAATGTAAACTTAACATTTGAGAAATTCAATAAAAAGTAAAAAAAAAATATTTGAAAGACTTAGACTCAATGCAAAATTCAATTACTGCACATTTTTAAGCGCATTCCCAAGGGAAAGGCAGAAGGAACCTTAGAAAAGCAAGCTATTCCCAGGTTTATGACTTGTTTTACTAGCAAGGAAGTCTTAATAATATGTTAATAGAACTACAAGATAATTGCATGATGGCTTTCCAAAGGTGCTGCCAAATCAAGCAGTTGATAAATTAAAACCAAGTTTATTCCTTCTGAAAGGGTGAACATTACTGTGGTTGAGTTTGCTATATTTTGAGCCAGGAAAATATAGGTTTAAGTATTATTTACTTGGAAATTGTAGTATTTATGGTTAAATACCTACACAAAGTCAATTAAGGAAAGGTTTATTTGGCTCCAAGTTTGAAAGTGCAAGTTACTGTGGTTAGGAAAAGCATGGGGACAGAAGAAACTCTAGCAGTGGCAGAAGGAGGATATGGCAGCAGATTGCACTATAGCTTCAGGAAACAGTGAGATGAATGCTTGTACTGATCATGCTTCTTCACTTTATCCATTTTTATTTTGTCTACAGTTTATTTCAATAGGGTAGTACTTCCTACATTCAGGGAAAACACTCCTAAACACATTTAGAAGCATATTTCCTAGGTGGTTCTAAATTTAACTATGTTGAAGGGACCATGATGACTACTGAGGATGACAAATACACAAGAAATTTGAATTTGCAAGAATCTTTAGTTCTTACGATTTTTTTCTATAGTTATTGTGGTAATTAGAAATAACTATATGAAATAACTGGGCTTCAATAAAAATTAAAATGTTTGCATCATTTAAATTTGGAAGAAAAATATGAACAATTTCATCCAAAGTGTCCAAGTAATAGTCAGAATTTTAAAATTATCGTGTAAATAAAGCTGGTAGAAATTACCTAAAGTTCACATAGGAAACGAGTAAGTTCATAACAACAATAGGTCCACATATCCTATGAAACAGTATTCCTTCTTGAATGATTTTATACAAAATTAAAAAGCCAATTCAATAAAGAAATGAAAGTCCTTTTAGAAATGTTATTAGCATAACTGTATGTCCAAATGCAAAGGGTAAAGTTTAATGCTTAAAATATGTTATATTCAAAAATTAACTGAAAATATATCAAGTTCCCAAATGTAATAACCAAAGTTTTCAAAGTTTTAAGACAAAAGAGAAAAATTATCTGGAATTATAAATTAAGTAAAAAATACTACGCTACTGCACCAAATTTTAAGCAAATAAATAGAACATAAATTCAATTGCATTAGCATTAAAATTGATTCTTCAATGGACATCTTTGAAGAAATGTTTAAACAATTCAAAGCATCTCTCCTTTCCAGAGAAGAGGTAAGGAGGAGTCATGAGCAATACATTTTGTCAAGAGTGAAGATGGACCAGAGTTAGGCCAGTGCCTATGTGATGGTATTACAATGGTTTTGGACACAAGAATATCTAGGATGTAGTCTCCTTCAGACTGCATGAAATGGTCTGTTAGCAATGGTCTGATGACCAGAATCACAGACAATCTGGGATGTCTTTCCTTTTCTTCCTTCAACTATACTTGAGAATTGCCCTAGGTGGCTGTAGTAGAGCCTACTAGTCAGCTCTTCAGGACATGAAAAGTTGTTGAGTCACATAGAGCATAGTGCCAATTATTCATATAGAAAATAAAAGGAAAACTACTAATTTATGAGAAGGAAAACCAAGGAATCTTTTAAAAACAAAATAAACTTTCACTTTCTGAAGGATTTTCTCATATTTTCCACCCAAACTAAGATTTTAGAACTGTTAGTGATATTTTTTCATAATGAATCTCACCATGATATTGTTTAGACTATGGAAGTGCAACATCAATTAATTTTTTCTTCATTTTTTTGAAGACAGGGTTTCTTTGTATAGCTTTGGTGCCTGTCCTGTAACTTACTCTGGAGCCCAGGATGGCCTAAAACTAAAAGAAATCTGCCTGTCTTTGCCTCCCGAGTGCTGGGATTAAAGGTGTGCACCACTGCTGCCCAGTTAATTAAGATTTTTTACATGCAAAATAATGAATGCAAACTATTCACAAAAGATTGAATAATAATTTTATGTAAAATGTTAAAAACAGAGAAATATAGACAAGCAGAAAATAGTAGAGACACAACTGTGTGATTTAGGAAAATTCAGCAATAACTGATAACTGTACCAGTGTTGCAGGAGCTCCTTCTGCTCCTTCAGCCAATTGCCGCTGAGTTACCAGCCCATTGGGGCATAGTCTCTCTCTCTTTAAAAAAAAGCAGCTGTTGTCCTCCTCTCTCTCTCTCTGGCTTCTGGCTCCACGTCCGGCTTCTAGACTCCTTTCCTGTTCCTGTGGAGAGGCTGTTGTCTGGGATGGTAATCTGTAAATTTTTTCCCCTTTGAATAAATAACCATTCTATTAATCATAATTCCAAACTGGTGTGGTATTGTCTGTGACTTATGCCTTCATGCCAGTACTTCCTATTTTTAGTGATAAAAAATTCTAAAATTTCCCAAATTGTTGGTTAAAATAGTCTGTGAATACCCCAATTATATTGAATAGCAAGGTTTACATGAGTGAGATAAATGATAGCAATATATTCTTTTGACAATGCTGTTCTTTTTTTTTTTTAGTGTTCTATGTAAGGTAACAATGATAGAAAATCATGTGACTGTAAAGATGTCAAACTGCTGGATTTGAAGATGTCAGAGTGTCTTTGAAGCAGGAACTTTAGACTTTTTCTGATCCATATTCTGGTGATAGCAAATTATCCAGCAAGCTTCTTACATTCATGGTATTTACAATCTGGTATCAGCAAAAATAATTTTGGAATATATGAAATAATAGGATATGTGAAAATATTATTTAAAATTACAATGACCTGTCCCAGAGCAGGTATTAGGGGCCTTAAGGGGTCAGGAATTTTCTTCATTCTTCAATCATTGTAAAGAATCTAAAGAGTTTCACTTGCATACTATTTAGCTCTTAATTTTTACCATTTAGGAAGTTTCAAATGAGAAAATGGAAGTCAGATATACTTTATTTATATATAATTAACTGTATTCTCTTTATTTAATAGTATTGAAAATTTTCAAAAAATATTGCTGTTCAAGTAACTACCTTTACAATATAGATGCAGAGTTTGGGTAAGTCATATTCCTGAAACCCCACCACAGGGAGACCTCGGCAAGAAAATCACCAGTTTGAGGCCTGATTAAACTACATAGTAAATCTATGTATTGAAAATAATTAAATATGAAAGTCTGGAAAGATATCTCTCCAATTAAGAGTAATTCCTACTAAATTATGAACATTTAAGAAGTAATGCTTATGACTAAAACTTCTACTTACTTTCGATATACTTTCTATAGCTATACATGTTTGTTTCTTCCTGACAAATATCTATAAAATAACAATATTCTCATGTTTCTTTATATTATTAATGTAACAGCAGAAATTTAGAATCTGAAACTTTGATATTTGTTGTAATGAAGGAAGTAGTCCGACATTTTAATTCTTTGCAAAGTTTGAACGTTATGATTGCAATTGGTTTCTGTGAGAAATCATCATACACACTTTGAAGAACCTATTTTGTAAATACCCAAATGTATCAAAAACATAGTCAGTTATTTCAAAGGAAAATTGCTATCTATAGAGGAAAATGGATAATTCAACTTATTATCCCATTAAGACAAAGGAGCTCTTCTCTAGTCTGACCATTTCACTTTCCATGTACTCTTCATGTGTTAGAGAATAAGAAAAACTTACATTTCAAGTTCAAAATTAACTATATTTAAAATTCTATTGGCACCTGACAAAAAACTCTAATACCAGGAATAAGAAGCCCTCTTTTGAGTTGTTGATAATCCCATTGCTATTTCCTTGTTATGGCCCACGAGATTGAAGATAAGTTGCTATTGTTGGAGATACCATGAACTTCAGAAACAGGCCATAGTACTCAGATCTGGAATTAGCCTAATTGTTTTCTCCCTGAGGACTAGCATTCATATTACCAGGGAAGGGAAACAACCAACAGTCCTACTCATAATGTAATATGATGAGTCACAAAAATGATTGTGACATTATAACACATGTTATAATGACAGCATGACATTATAACAGTAAGAGTACAGTAGTGACATATGTTCCTTGGTGGTAACTAATAGCTCTCTAACTGGACATAAGGCCCACCCACCAAGATGAAACTCATGCCTGGTACTGGAAACCTAGCCAACTTCCCAATGCTAATAAAGCCATGGTGTTGTATAAGGTCATTTGCTTGTTCCCAGCTGCTCAGCCTTGAAATAATCACACAGAAACCATATTATTTGCAATACTGTTTGGCCAATAGCTTAAGTATATTTATGACTAACTCATATCTTAAATTAACGTATCTCCATTAATCTCTGTATGGGCACAACTGGCAGAGGCTACATGGTTTCTCGTGACTCTGTCTTTCTTCTCCAAGCACTTAATTTAGTTTTCTCCACTTACCTCTATTCTGCCTTGCACAGGCCTAAGACAGTTTCTGTATTAACCAATGGTAATCACAGCATACAGAGGGGAATCTCACATCATAATGGATCCTGAAGGATAAACTATAACCACCATTTGAGTAAACAAGTATTATTTTTAACACCATTCTACATACTGTCCTTATACTGTGGAGTAAGTATGGTCCTCACCCCTTGTTAAGAACACTTTTCTTTGAAACAGAGGGAGATCATTATGGAAAACCACAGCTAATGAAAATGCAGAGTTGTAGAGTTCAGTTCCATTAGATAAATCTACAAAGTACTCTTGTACCTAAGGCCTACAGACCATTGCTAAATAAGAGGCAGAAAGATGATAAGAGCCAGAGGATCAGGTAGTTTGCTAGGAGAATAATCTCCTAGTAATTTCAGAAACTGCACCCATCAAACCTCATCAACTTGACTGCCTAAGAGGAGCTGAACAAGAACAAAGCAATAGACATGCCACAGTGGATGAGACAAAGCCCATAATGCCTCAATGGCACCCAAAACTAACAGAAACTATGGGAAGATGAGAGTGAAGAAAATAGTCTTCATTAAAGAAGAACACACCAATTAGTTATCTAATACCAAATAGTCATCTCTGAAAGAATATATACAAGTAACATTACATAGACTAAGCTGGTATACATACATAGATGCATCTAATAATTTTGAAAAGAACTCATGATTTGGAAGGAGAGCAGTGAGAAGGGCTTGGAGGAAAAAGAGGGAAGAAAGAAATGGTGGAATTATAATCTCAAAAATAAAAAAAACAGAAAACAAACATTTTGTGCCAAAGACATATCAGTACTTTATAAGTAAAAATGATACTGGGGAGAAAAAATGGCTAAGCAGCACATAGCCCAACAAGACAAAAGGTCTTTATTCCAACAATTTGTAAGAGGAGGGAGCTGCTTGTTTGTCCCAGCTGCCTGGCTAGTTTAGTCAAAAAATAATCACACAGAAACCATATTAATTAAATCAGTGCTTGGCCCATTAATTCTGTCTTCTTAGTGGCTAACTCTTATATTAATTTAAACCATTTTTATTAATCTGTGTATCACTACATGACTTACTAGCAAATATTCTAATCAGTGTCTGTCTCAGGCAGAGGATCCATGGCTTCTCTCTGACTTTTTCCTCCTAACATTCACTTCTGTCTTCCCCGCCTTCCTAAATTCTGCCCTATCAACAGGCCAAGGAAGTTTCTTTACTAATTATTCAATGAAAGCAAGACATAGTCAGAAGGACCTCCCACACCAGGGAATGGCATGCAAAGGGGATAAATAAGAGGAGAAATCTAGGATCTTGGAATGCAAGAGGAAGGAGGACTTCAGGGGCCAACCAACTTGTCACCCAACTACACAGCCGAACACGGAGTAAGAAGGAAAGAAAAGGTATACAGGAATAGAGAAAAATAAATCCCCCAAGGAAAAAAAGATAGATGGGATGAAATAAGTTAAGAAAAACTGGGAAGATACAAGCCAGGCTAAGGTCAGGCATATAACTAAGAATTAGCCACTGTGTGTGATTTATTCAGGAGCTGGGAGGTTGGCCCCCCGAAAGAGCCAAAAGAATGAGAACAAAAAAGATTAAACAACACTAACTGATATACAACTTTGAGGTTTTCATCCTACATTATCTATTTCATTACTTTATTTTAGTTAATCTCTGAATATAGACTTTAGTGTGGTGGGAAGAGCAATGGGTAAGAAAAACATTCTTCAGGTGTGGCAAACAGTGTAATCTAGATAAATTGTGTTTTCTGGGTCTCGGATACTTTTGTTACAAAGTGAAAAAAGGAAAATAGATTGAATTTCTCTTAATTTGTAATTTTGTGAATATAATGAGTGAACTTTGAAATTTCAACCACAGATTTAAATCAGAAGATAAAACTATAAACTATCATTGTACTTTTTAATACAAACAGCCAGATTGTGGTACAGATTATGTAATATAATATAGCTATATATGCCTTCATTTTGGGTACTTATTAGCTTTCTATGCAATATTTTAAATATACTTACCTTTGCCTATGATTTTGCCAACATGAGAGGTATGTGCAATACATAAATAGATGTAAGACTACACTAAAATATTTGAATATTTTCATTTTGAATATTAATATACTAGGCTAAGAATAATGTATTCTCTACTTGAAAGCATAAATAATAAACATGTCAAAAATTATTAAAATAAGTGAACAATTTGTGAGTGCTTTAATGTAGAGTGACTACAAAATAGAAAAATTAGGGGATATTAAAGGGACTAGAGTTAGTATAAATCAACAATTTATAGTAGGTAATGCTGGTGGTATGTGAGAGGAGTAATTGACTTCAGGGGATTTTTCTGCCAGGAGGAAACTCTCTGATGGGTCAGTTTTGATAGGCAAGGCTTCTGCTTTGCCTTTACATGTTTGCTGCTGCTATCTTTCTCTGATATCTGGCATGGCATGAATGGGTATAGGGAGATCCCCACTACCTGTAATGTAGTATGTTTATCTCATTGAAATAACCTGTTTTGCAGGGCATTTTTACATGTGAATTAATACAAAGATAATTTCTTCCTAAGCAGTTCTTTCTGATTTAGAATAGTAATATTAGTTTAAATAGAGTTTTGCAGATAAATATAAAATAAAGAAGTGTCAAACAGCTAAAATACATGAGTTTCTATCAAGGAACTGTATAGATTGTGGATTAGGATAGTAATTAAGGAAAACAATTTAGTTAACCAGGATCCAGGTTAAAATGAATTCTATTAATCTTAATGTTGGAAGATTTGTTCATGTGTTTCAGTGTGAATAATAGCTGAAACAACACCTTAGAATGACCTCAAACTGGATTAAGATATTTTGATAATAGTTTTAAGGTTTGAAATAAAAAAGAAACAAAGAAGCCCAATTATTACTAGTTGATGTACTTTCTTTGAAAAGAATTGGTTGGTGATCAGAGATGATGATTAATTCCTTGTACCTATTTTCTGACCTAAGATTCCTGATATGAAAAACTATTGAGGAGAGTGAATACACCCCATATATTTAAAGTAAAGCTGACTGATTCCTTTTAATGTATAAAAGTTTGTGTTGTAGAAGCCTCTTCGATAGCCATCATGTTCTTGAAGTGGATTAGTGCTGCCAAGAGCAGATGTGTCTCATTGTCATGAGAAGTCCTAAGTACTTAAACATTTTTAATTGTTTTTTATTGATTTCTACATTTTTCTCTACTTCCCTTCCTGCCTCTCCCCTCCCCACTTCAACCCTTTCCCAAGGTCCCCAGGCTCACAATTAACTCAGGAGATCTTGTCTTTTTCTATTTTCCATGTAGATTAGATATATGTAAGTCTCTCTTAGTGTCTTCATTGTTGTCTAAATTCTCTGGTATTGTGATTTGTTGGCTGGTTTTCTTTGCTTAATGTTTAAAAATCACTTATCAGTGAGTACAAGTGATAATTGTCTTTCTATGTCTGGGTTGCATAACTCAAAATAATGTCTTCTAGCTCCAACCATTTTCCTGCAAAATTCTAGAAGTAGTTTTTTCTTCTTTTGTGTAGTACTCCATTGTGTAAATGTACCACATTTTCCTTATCTATCAATCATTTGTGTTTTTGTTGATGTAGTCAACTTCCTTGGTTTGGAGTTTTCCTTCTAATATTTTGTGTAGGGTTTGTGACTTGGTATTGGTTAAATCTAGTTTAGTCATGGAATATCTTGTTTTGTCCTTCTACAGTGATTGAAACTTTTGCTGGTTATAGTAATCTGGACTGGCATCCATGGTCTCTTAATGTCTCCATAGCATTTAACTAGTACCTTCTAGCTTTCAATGTTTTCATTGAGAAGTCAGATATAATTCTGATAGGTCTGACTTTATATGTTACTTGGCCTTTTTCCTTTGAAGCTCTTAAAATTCTTTCTTTATTCTGTATGTTTAGTGTTTTGATTATTATGTGATGAGGGGACTTTTTTTTGATCCAGTCTATTTGGTGTTCTGTAAGCTTCTTGTATCTAGGTAGGCATATCTTTCTTTAGGTTGTTTTTAATCTATGATTTTGTTAAATATATTTTCTGTGATTTTGAGTTGAATTTGTTCTCCTTCTTCTATACCTATTAATCTTAGATTTAGTCTTTCCATGATGTATCATATTTCCTGGATATTTTGGGTTAAATTCTTGTTAGATTTAATGTTTTCCTTAACTGAGTCTCTTTCCTCTATTATACCTTCAGTGCTTAAGATTCTCTCTTCCATCTCTTGTATTCTGCTATTCATGCTTGTATTTATAGTTCCTGATTATTTTCTCATGATTTCTGTTTCTATAATTCCCTCGACTTGTGTTTTCTTTATTGACTCTATTTCAATTTTCAAGACTTGAATAGTTTCCTTCATATGCCTGATTGATTTCTCTTGGTTTTCTTTAAGGAATTTGCTTTCTCTTGGCTTTCTTTAAGGAATTTGCTGATGTCTTACAATTTTTTGTTTGTCTTTTCCTCCATTTTTTGAAGAATTATTTTGTTCTCTATTTAAGGGTTTCAAACATTCTCCTGAAGTTATTCTTTAGGTCATTTTCTTCTGCTTCATCGATATTTGGTTGTTCAAGTCTTGCTATTGTAGGGTCTTTAGGTTTTACTGGTATTGTATTGTTCTTTGTGGTGGTGTGTGTGTTCTTACCTTTTCTATTAATCTTTTCTTCTAATAGGAGTGGTTGGGGTTGTCTGAGATTCTGTTGATTAATCTTCTATGTGCCAGTGAATCCAAAGCTCAGATGGTTGTTCCTTGTGGGACAGTCAGTTCCACAGTTCTAATTACCCCATTGGTTACTTCATGTTTCTGGAGACAGTGAAATACTCCTGGAGTTTGCTGTCTCAGGCCTATTATGGCCTAAGTTACTGACTTTGACCTGCTTCTGTAAATCCTGGTCTGGATCCCCTCCTGCAGAAGTCCCTGGCTTGGAGTTTGTCCAGCAAAGGTCTCTGGCTTTGTCTAATGTACCGCCTAATAGTCCTAGGCTTAGGTGTGCCCAGAATCACAGGGAAACTGGTTAAGGCTTAATCCCTCAGAGGTCCCAGACTTGTGGTCAGACCAGCAGAGGTTTCAGGGTCCTGCCTATTCCCTTTGATGTCCCAGACCAAGGCCAAGACCAACAGAAGTCCTGGCTCAGGCCTACTCCTTGGGACCATGGAAGCTCAGTCCTTTGCTTTGATGAGGGTCTCTGTCTCTAACTCCATCAATAGCTGGATAAAGATTCTATGGTGATATTTGAGATAATCATCAGTGTGGAAGTGGGGAAAGGCCAGTTTAGGCACCCTCTCCTCTGCTGCCCAAGAACCTGACTGGGGACATCCCAGTGGACACCTGGGATCCCCTCTGGAGCCAAGTCTCTTGCCAACCCTAAAATGGCTCCCTTAATGTAGATATCTTCTTCCCTGCTCCTATATCTGCTCTTCTTCCATCTCCACACACCCACTCCCCCAAGCTTTCTCCAGTCATTCCTTTCTCCCTTCTTTTTCTCCCTCTCCTCTTCCCCCAAATTTATCCCCACCCCTGCACCACCCCCATGATCCCAACTATTGCCCAACAATCTTGTTTGCTTCCAATTTCCAGGAGGATCTATATATGTATTTCTTTGGGTTAACCTTGTTATTTGGCTTCTCTAGGCTTGTGAACTCTAGGCTTAATGTCCTTTGCTTATGACTATAGTCCACTAATGAGTGAGTACATACCATATTCATCTTTTTGGGTCTCGGTTTTCTCACTCAGGATAGTGTTTTCTATATCCATCCATTTGCATGCAAAATTGAAGATGTCATTGTTTTTATTGCTGAGTAGTACTCTAATGCATCTATATTCCACATTTTCTTTATCCATTCTTCCATTGAGGGGCATCTAGGTTTTTTCAAGTTCTGGCAACTACAAATAATGCTGCTATGAACATAGTTGAACAAATGCTTTTGTAGTATGATTGGACATCTTTTGGGTATATTCCCAAGAGTGGAATTATTGGATTCTGAGGTAGAGTGATTCCCAATTTTCTGAGAAACCGCCACACTGTTTTCCAAAGTGGTTGCACAAGTTTGCATTCCCATCAGCAATGGATGAGTGTTCCTACTACTCCACATACTCTCCAGCATAGGCTATCATTGGTGTTTTTGATTTTAGCCATTCTGACAGGTGTCAGATGGTATATCAAAGTTGTTTTGATCTGAATTTCCATGATAGCTAAGGAAGTTGAACATGACCTTAAGTGTCTCTTGGCCACTTGAACTTCTTCTGTTGAGAATTCTCTGTTCAGATCAGTGTCTCATTTTTTAATTGGGTTAATTAGAATTTTCATGTTCAGTTTCTTGAGTTCTTCATATATTTTAGAGATCAGACCTTTGCCTGATGCGGAGATGATGAAGATCTTTTCCCATTCAGTAGGATGCCTTTTTGTCTTAATGACAATGTCCTTTGCTTTACAGAAGCTTCTCAGTTTTAGGAGGTCCCATTTATTCACTGTTGCTCTTGTTGTCTATGCTACTGGGGTTATACGTTGGAGGTGGTCTCCTGTGCTCATGTGTTGCAGTCTACATCCCTCTTTCTCTTTTATCAGGTTCAGTGTAGTCGAATTTATTGAGGTCTTTAATCCATTTGGACTTGAGTTATGTGCATGGTAATAGATATGGATCTATTTTCATTCTTCTACTGATTGACATCCAGTTATGCGAGCACCATTTGTTGAAGATGCTCTCTTTCTTCCATTGTATAATTTTAGCTCCTTTGTCGAAAATCAGGTGTTCATAGGTTTGTGCATTAATATCTGGGTCTTTGATTCGATTCCATAGGTCGACTTCTCTGTTTTTATGCAAATACCAAACTGTTTTCTTTACTGTAGCTCTGTAATAGTGTTTGAAATCAGGGATGGTAATGCTTCAGAAAGTTCCTTTATTATATAGGATTGTTTTGGCTGTCCTGGGTATTTTTTTGTTTTTCCATATGAAGTTGAGTAATGTTCTTTCAAGGTCTGTGAAGAATTTTGTTGGGATTTTGATGGGGATTGCATTGAATTTATAGACATCCTTTGGTAGAATTGCATTTTTATTCTTTTGATCCTACCCATTCAAGAGTATGGGAAATCCTTCCATTTTCTGGTGTCCTCTTCAATTTCTTTCTTCAAATCCGTAAAGTTCTTGTCAAATAGATCTTTCACTTTCTTGGTTAGAGTTACCCCAAGATACTTTATGCCATTTGTGGCTATCGTGAAAGGTGAAATTTCTCTGGCTTCCCTCTCTGCTTCTCTATCCTTTGTGTATAGGAGGGCTACTGATTTTTTTGAGTTAATCTTTTATACTGCCACATCACTGAAGGTATTTATCAGCTGTAGGTGTTCATTGGTGGAGTTTTTGGGGTCACTGATGTACACTATCTTATCATCTGCAAATAACGAAAGTTTGATTTCTTCCTTTGTGATTCAAATCCCCTTGACTTCCTTATGTTGTCTTATTGCTATTATTCAACCTTCCAGCATTATGTTGAAGAGATATGGTGAGAGTGGACAGCCTTGTCTTGTTCCTGATTTTAGTGGAATGGCTTTGAGTTTCTCTCCATTTAATTTGATATAGCTGTTGGTTTGCTGTATATTGATTTTATTATATTTAGGTATGATCCTTGTATCCCTATCCTCTCCAAGACATTTATCACAAAGCAGTTTTGAATTTTGTGAAATGCTTTTTCAGCAAGTAATAAAAGGATAATATTGTTTTTTTTCTTTCAGTTTATTTATATGATGAATTACATTGATATATTTTTGTATGTTGAACCATCCCTGCATCTCTGGGATGAAGTCTACTTGATTGTAATGGATAATTTTTGATGTGTTTTTGGATTTGTTTTGCCAGTATTTTATTGAGAATGTTTGTATCGATGTTCATGAGTGAGAATGGTCTGTTATTCTCTTTCTTCTTTGAGTCTTTGTGTGGTTTTGGGATCAGGGTAACTGTACCTTCATCAAAAGTGTTTGGCAATGACTCTTCTGTTTCTATTATGTGAATAGAATATAGGTATATATGAATAGGAGTATAGATATCAGCCCTTACTGAAATTTCTGGGAAAATTCTGCAATGATACCATCTGGTCCTGGGCTTTTTTCGTTGAGAGGTTCTTTCATAATTCTCCTTTTTAAAAACTATTCCTTTTTTGACATTTAACACCTTTTATTTTACAGGTTCATAGCTATAGAGAAATTTACCTCAGAATAAATAGATGTAGAAAAGAAAGATTCTAGTTTTAATAAGTTTTAGCTCATAATATAAAATGTTAATATCAGGGGAGGAGGTTGTTGAAACTAATGTAGTTTTCATGTAAAGACATGAATTTGGAAAAATATGGGTGGAAATATATGGCCTGAGTACCCTTGTCACACTTGGACTTAGTTACTTTTCTAATTGCTCTGACAAAATACACGATAATAAGTAACTTGAAGGAAGAAGTACTTACTTGAACTCACAGTTGCGGAATACAGTCCATAGCGGTGGAATTTAATGGTAACATGAATGTGAGGCTGCTGATTACTTTTAATCCACAGTAAGGAAACAGAGTGATTAGGTTTGTGCCTTGATATATTTCTCCTTTTTATGCAGAACAAACTCCACTCAATAGAATAGTGCTTCCCACATTTGGGATAGATCTTCTCATCTCACAAAACCTAACTTAGATAAGAGTTAATAAATCTTAATGCAGAAAAGCCTCATACAGATTATTCCTCTCCTACATGTCCAGACACTTATCTCTGATTCTGTAAAATGTGTAATCAAAATTAAGCATTACATGCCTAGATTCATATGTTGAAATTTTCACCTCCAAGTTGATGAGGAGACAGAGAATTAGTCAACATAAACTAATGTTTTTTAAAGAGACCCAAGAAAAATTCTTCACATCTGCTATCTAGTACATAGTAATATGACATTGTATATAATTCAGGGAAAAAAAGCTTTCCATCAGACATTAACTGTGTACAAACCTTGATTTGCGTTTCCAGCTTCAGATTTTTGCTATTTATAAACTACCTAGTTTGTGATTGTTACAGCAGCTCCAACTAAGATATCGAATGTAAATAATAAAGACTGTTTAAAAAAAACTTCAGGGACTAGAGAGATGGCTTGGAGTTCAATAGCACAGGATAGTCATCTAGAGGACTCAGGTTCAATTCCCTGGACCCACATAGTGGCTATCAACCACCTGCAACTTGAGTTCTAGGTAATCTGATCCCATCTTCTGGCATACAAGAGCACTATGCATATATGTAGGCAAAACATACAAAACATAAAACAAAATTAGAAGCTTAAAACAACAACAAAAGCATTGAAGTAATATCTTTAAGGGAACTGAAGTTTCACTTTAAGTCAGGGGATGGAGAATGCTAGAAGAGATTAGTGATTGTGGTATCAAAGTTCTAGAATGATTGATATGTTGCTAGTTACATAGAAAGGGCATAAGTGCTGTGAGAAGGCACACTGCAGAGACTATAGTGCTCTAGAAAGCTCATAACATAGATGATGACAAAAAACAATGCACAGGTAAGAAAGAATAGACATATTCCTAAATTTGACTAGGGTGTTGCAAATTAACAACAGTGATTTGAACTTGTGTTTATGTTTCTTTCTTTTACTACAAAGAGAGAACATGTACAGTAATATCTGCCATATCTCCCTCCTTTTCTCACACAGAAAATTGTTCCATGTTTGGGTTTTGATGTTATCAATTGTTTATATAGGGTGTTTATGATAATGAAAGCCATATTTTGAGGAGCTATCAAACTGGAATTTGGTATCATACATAAGTTGGTATATATGTTTCTTAGTATATAAGTTGGACAGATTAATAAAGTTTTGTCTTTCTGTCTGTTACAGAACACGTGTCCTTATAAATTAGATTAGTGTTCTTATACAGGCAATCCCAAAGAGATCCCTACCACTTTTGACATCCCAGCATAAACTGTCAAGACACAGCCTGTGGATCAGAAAGTAGCTTCTCATCAGTCACCAAATGGTTATCCAGGAAAAGCTGCAAATTTGAGATTGGGGCAACAATGAGGTAATTTTCTTTAAATATGTCTTACTGGTAGGAAACTTTTATATGTTATTCTGGTTCAGTCTCACAGTCACTTCTGAGATAAGCATTTAATGTCAACAGATCAATGAGTATATTAGAATGATGTTCAATAATTTGAACAATAAGATTCATTTAAATGAGTTAATTCTTTATAGGATTGTATGAATTATATAGAGCTCAAAATTATGCTATACAACTCTGACATTCTTCACCCTTTTATACTTTGATTGCAAGTTTTGAGGGTTGCTTATGTAAAATGAGTTCATTACATAAAAATAATTTAATATAAAAAATATACAATACATTTTATGTAATTATTTCTAACATTTTGAAATGTCAAATCATTTGTTGTCATATTTTTAATTTTATATTTATCTTGTGATTATATATATATTATGTATATACATATATAGAGAGAGAATTTATCTGTATTATGAAGTAAAATTATAACTTGATATCCTTGCTAAAATGTTGACAATTTGCACTTAGCAATGTTTATATAATTTTCTACCATCTATAAATTGATTATTATAGTTTTATTTTCTAGTTTGTTCTGGTACTTTATGCATTTGCATCTATTTTCCTATACCTTCTTCTAGTTCTCTATCCTGATACTTATTGTTGTTTTATGTTGTATTATTAGGTAGAGAAACTATTCACTTTGTCTCATTTGTGAAATTCTTTTAGCAGAACACCACAAGAAAACCCACAGAATCAACTAACCTGAGCTCATAGGGACTTGCTGAGACTGATTCACTTATCAGAGAGTTTGCATGGGATTTACCTGGGCCCTCTGCACATACATTACAGCTGTGTAGCTTGATCTTCTTGTAGGACTCCTAACAGTGGGGACAGGGACTGTCTCTGACTCTGTTACCTAATTTTGGGAGCTTTTTCTTCTACTGGGTTATCGCATCCAGCTCTAATATGAGAGGATGTGCTTAGTCTTGCTGCTACGTGATATGCCATGGCTATCTGAAATATATGAAAGGCTTGCCCTTTTCTGACTAGAATGGAGGGGACATGGCTTCTTCGCAGGTGGATATTGGAGAAAGAGACTGGAATGAGCAGAGGGATGGAAAACTGTGATCAGCCTGGAAAGAGTAATTAATTAATAAAATAAAAAAGAATATATTGAGTCAATATTTTCAAGACTTTTATGTTTATAAAATAATTTTATTTTTTTGTTACAATGTACCTGTTTTCTCATTCTTCAGTCGGAAAACATTTTGTTGTTATCTGGAAATAAGACTACAATTGGAATTTTTTAGTATCTAAAATACTATAGATATAAATGCAGGAAAGATGGCTTATTTCTGATTATATTTACTAAGGATTTTCAGCAAGAATAAAATAACATATATGTATGTTTGAAGTCATTATATTGCTGATGATATTTCTGCATTGCAATGGTTTCATGCTATTTCTGAATCAGTTATTTCATATTTTTGTTTTATAGAAATGTACTGTGAAGTTATGGAATCATGAAAAATATTGAAGAGGAATGAAACATTTCTCTGACATTAATAGACTCATATACATCTTGATGAGATAGAGATATATCTTCGCCTTAAGAAATGCAGAGGTATTACTAGTTATTCTCCTGACATTTAGAAACTGATTTTCCTATGCACCTATTGCTCAAAGAGAAATGTACTATGAACAAAAATTACAAGGGTCAATAAATTTACACATAAATTGATCTGTATAATTCTAAAGGTCATAGACTAGTATAAAAACAAATGTGATGATAATGTTATATATGTTATTTTTATAGAACCTATACAAAATGCTCTGGAATAATAGTGAAGGAAATAATATTTTTGATGATAGTTGGTACAAATGAACTTAGCTTTGAGCTGGATTTCTAATAGTGAATAGAAATTTAGTAATGTGAACCTATCAAGAATTAGATTTAACAGTGAATAGAATTGACATATTAATTTGTTTAAGAAGTACCAACTGCTTCCTAAATCTTTAAGGGTTACCTTTAGCTATAGGAGTCAAGCAATGTGAAGACTGAAAAAGCCCAATTCCTTATTAAAGCCATATCCTAGTCAAAGTTATATACATGAAACAAATAAGCAAATATAATCTGATGACAGTTAGTAAATGTTCTCTGTACCAGATAATGGAAACAGTGCTCTGGAGTGACTGTGAATGATAGGGTACTATTTTAAATAGAATGGTTATGTGAAGACTATAAATAAGAGGAATAGTATAATTAAAGATTATCGAGAAAAGCATCAGTGGGAATAGGGACTCTCAATTGAAAGACTGATAGAAAAACAGTTATGAGCAAATTACTTCCCCTTATTAAAGATGTATAGAGACTTAAGGACTAAAATAAACACCTATAAATTTTTATTTTTATCTATGATTAATATAAATTATGTGGTCACAAGTTAGAGTCCCTATGGATACACCTAATTCCAATCCTATGAAAAACTTAAAAGATGTCTTTCATTACAGACTAAGTGTAATGACTTGCTCTTAATCATGTCGTGTGGAAGCCTTCTCCTCCAGTTTCCTACAAATTGTAGGTGTTGGTTCCATTATCTAGTACTTTTACTTGAATTTCTGAGGAGATGATAACTTTTATATATTAAATTCAGAGAATAACATATTTTCAGTTTGAGCTAACAGGGCCACATGAAGAGAAGCTGTAAAGATGAAAAATAAATAATTAGATTCTTAGAACAATTTTATCTGTCCAAAGTTTTCCTCAGTCAATTATTTCTCATATTTGTTCAACTAGCATAAAATATGTTGAAAGTATACTTTCATAAACAATAGTAATAATAAACCATGTATTCCAAGAAGAGTAAAATCATTTTTTCAAACATTGATCTTTACAGATATGACTATTTGACTTCCTTTGGAGGCAAAGCAACAGGAAAAATGGTAGGACAAATGCCTGTGAAGGAGACAGACAGTATAGACCCAGGGCTGAGCAATGTCAGCAGGCTGCCTATGGGGTTTCCAAGACCAATCTTCCAAGCAAGTCCCCCATACCAAAACAGTAAGCATTCATTACCTTCCCAAGGGTCTCAATTCCAAGGATTTCAACATCTTAGCAAAATCACACCAAACAATTCATCTACTGATATGAAAACCATTAACTTTCAAATGTCAAATGTGTGTAATGACACACAGCAAGACAAAATTGGCATTTCCCAATCAAATATGTCAAATTCTACTCGCCTACAATTCAACTGCCCACAATCTATTCAAGACAAAATGACAGTGAATAGATGTGCCAGCTCTTCTCAGCTGACTTCACCAAGAATGACAGAAGCAGAAGAGAAATCTTGCAATACATGGAAGAATATTAGAAAATCATATGTACAGAAAAAGGTGCCCGTTCGAAAAGTGCCTCATTTTGTTCCTGATCAAGCACCCGAGAGGAAAAGAACAACCCATCTAAACACTGCATATGCCATACGAAAGTCAAGGCCAATCATTGGTGTCCACACTCGATCATATAGGGACAGAGTGATACACCTACTAGCACTTAAGGACTACAAGAAATCTGAACTTCTTGTTCAACTGCAAAAAGATGGCATCAAAATAAATGACCCCAATTTTCTTGGAAAAATTCTGCTGCAGGTGGCTAATTTGAATGCTACTACTTTGTCATATACTTTAAAAGACAGTATCTTCAATGAGGTCCAGAGAGATTGGCCTGGCTATAGTGAGGAAGATAAGCTGTCATTGGATTTGGTGCTTTCCAGAAAGCTACGCCCATTTCACAATGCTACCAAGGCCACCCATTGCAAAGAGTCATCTGTAGTTTCTAAAACAGATGATTCATCATCCTCAAAGGATCATTTTCTCTCCTTATCTGGTATTGACACTTTAATGAAAAATAAAGGTGGATTCTTTCCCCCTAAATCTGGTGGACAGTTAACATCAAATGGCCAAGCAAGTTTTAACAGTGAGAAATCTGGAATTCTGTTGTATTCTGCCACTACTACCAAATGCATCCCTCGACAATTGCCTGACTCCCATCTGCCAATTTCAAATTCACCACTGCTCATAAAATCTAATTGTAATGTTTGCAGTGCTCCAGAAAGATCTGGGACTCAAAATCCATGTGACAACATCAGCCATGACAGTGGCATGCTTGAAAGAGAGATGAATAAATACACTTCTTTGGAAGCTACATCCTGTGTTTCAGTTCAAAAAAAGTATTCAAAGCCAATAGAAATACCACATTTTATGCCTGAGAAGTTCAAATGTGCATTTGCAAAGCGAAAAACAAGTATCCCAAACTGCATTACCAGCACAATGGAGAAACCAAAGATAGATTTTAAGAAACAAGATGAAATTATGAAGTCAGATTCCAACAAGGAAGTTAAAAAAGGTTTCCCTGACTCTGGGAAGACCAGTTTTACATCTGCAACTCCAGATTATTTGGCAAATTATTCCATTATACTTTCCCCTGACCAACGTCAGTCTTATGAGAAGGAATTCAGGGCAAATTATAGTGAATATCAAGCCATGTACAACAAGATACAGATTTCATGCACACCAATCATTGACCTAGATTCAGAAAGAAAGGGATTTTCTCTAGGATCAAAAGAATACCAAGATATTACTAAAAAAATTTCAGTAGCGTATCAGAAAATGCGACAGCTTAATCCTAAATTTTGTGAAGAAAAGGATAGATGTGTGTTTCTTTACAACAAACTGGTTCATATTAAAAAGTTAATAAATGATTTTGACCAGCATGAAGTAAAGTCTACACAGTAATGAAAGGTTTGGACAAGAATAAACTTGATTTACTGAAATTCAAGGTAATTTGCTCCAAGATTCTAAAGGGATGGCACTTGAAAGCTTTTTGAAACTTGCAACAGTATTTAAATTTAGTTTGTTTTATATTCATTTTTTGCTTTCCTACAGTTCTGAAGCTGCATTATATGATTGTTTAACCTCCAGTATTTGTCCTTTCACTACAAATTTCATGATATTACAAACCTAATGTCTATGAAATAAAAATATACACATAGAAAAATAAAATGAGCAAGTAAAAATAATTTGGGTAATAGCCTCTCTTCTTGGATAGTCATTATTCAAGTTAGTAATTCAAATAGACATTTTAAAAACACACACACAGTATTTCAACATATCTTGTCAGAACACCAGTTACAGTCAAACACCTAAAGATTTTGAGCTATGGGGAATGCCTTAAAGTTACTATTGCCTCCATGAAACACAATAAACAACACAAACTGAAGAGGAAAGGGTTTGTTTGGCTTATGCTTCCAAATTACTGTTCATCATCAAAGGAAGTCAGTATAATAACTCAAACATGGCAGGAACCTGAAGGCAGGAGCTGATATAGAGGTCATGGAGGAGCAATGCTTAATGGCTTGCTCCTATGTATTTGCTTACCTTACTTTTGTATAGAACCCATGACTACCAGCCCAAGGATGGCCATACCTACTCACAATGAACTGGGCCCTCCCCAATCAATCACTAACTAAGAAAATATCTACAGTCAAATCTTATGGAGGCATCTTCCCAATTGAGGCTCTCTCCTCTATGATGACTCTAGCTTATATCATGTTGACATAAAATTAGCCGGTATAGGATTTAAACTGTGTATTCAAAACACTACTCATATTCAAATAAGATGTATTGTATTTACAAATCTGAACTGTTTTCCTAAAAAGGTATCTCTTTAGTTGATGTCTGTTTCTGTCATCCATTAGAAAATTGATACATACCAAAGAAAATAAATAACCTTTATATAGTCCAGGAAGACTACTAAGAAAACAAGCACTGCTTTCACAGTGTTTCATAGGTTTCTGTACATTGTGCCCTTATTTTGTTGAATTTTAGAAAGTCTTTAATTTCTTTCTTTATTTCTTCCTTAACCCAGGGGTGATTCAATTGAACACTGATCAATTTCCATGAGCTTGTAGGCTTTATGCAATTAATATTGTTAAATTCTAACTTTAAACCATGGTGACCCGATAAAATACAGGGGATTACTCCAGTGTTTTTTAATCAACTGAGGTTTGTTTTGTTACCAAATATGCGGTCAGTTTTAGAGATGGTTCCATGAGATTCTAGAAGAAGGTGTATTCTTTTGTGTTTGGGTGGAATGTTCTGTAAAGTTCTGTTAAGACCATTTGAATCATGACATCGGTTAGTTCTCTTATTTCTCTGTTAAGTTTCTGTCTGTTTGACCTGTCCATTGGGGATAGTGGGGCGTTGAAGTCTTCTACCATTAGTATGTGGGATTTGATGTGCAATTTAAGCTTTATTAGTGTTTCTTTTACATATGTGGGTGCACTTTTATTTGGGGCATAGATGTTCAGGATTGAGAATTAATCTTGATGGATTGTTCCTGTGATGAGTATAAAGTGTCCTTCTCCATCTCTTCTGATTGATTTTAGTTTGAAGTCTATATTGTTAGATATTAGGATGGCTACAACTGCTTGTTACTAAGGTCCATGTGATTTGAGAATCTTTTCTCAATCCTTTACTCTGAGGTAATGACTGTCTTTGAGGGTGAGGTATATTTCTCGTATGCAGTAGAAAGATGGATCCTACTTTTGTATTCAATCTCTTAGCCTGTGTCTTTCTATTGGTAAATTAAATCCATTGGTATTAAGAGATGCTAATGAACAGTGATCGTTAATTACTGTTATTTTTGTGTGTTTTCCTTCCTTAGGGTTTGCTGGTGTGAGGTTATCTGTTTCCTGTGTTTTCATGGGAGCAGTTAGCTTTCTTGGGTTTGAGATTTTCTTAAAATATGATTCATTTATACAATGGAATACTACTCAGCAGTAAAAAACAATGACATCTTGAAATTTGCAAGCAAATGGATAGAACTAGAAAAAAACATCCTGACTGAGGTAACACAGACACAGAAAGAAGAACATGGTATCTATTTACACCTAAGTGGATAGAAGGTGTAAAGAAAGAGATAAGTAGCCTATTGTGCATGATCCTAGAGAAGCTAAGTAACCAAGTGAACCCGAAGAAAAACATACATAGATCTACCTGGAAAGGGGAAATAGATAAGATTGCTTGACAAAATTGGAAACATGAGAGTGGGGGAAAAGAGAGGGCAGAAGGAAAAGAGGGGAAGAGAGATGGGTAAGAACTTGAGGAATGGGAGAGATGAGATGGACGAAGGACATTCACACTATAATATATGAGATACTTCTCTAATGTGTTATTGGTCAAAGAGGCCTCAGAAATCTCCAAATCAACATAAGCTACTGACATTGCAATTGGTTACCAACCACAACTACATGGTAAGATACTGTTGCTGAAGACACTATACACTTTTGCAGAAAAATGTAAAGAACTACTTTTCATGTTTCAGGAAAGTATTATATAACATGCTGTGGCAGAAATTATGTCAATGGTCTTATCCAGTGCCGGACCCTGTATGTTACAGTACTGACCTGACAGGCAAAATGTGTTTACTGGAACAATGGGGGCATAACGCTTTGGGAATAACTTAATATATTCTGATTATATCTGAAGATTTTTCCACAAGACATAATTTTATGTCTAATCTTATAATTCTGGTCAAAATCCTGTGGCTGTGGAGGTCATAGTGACCCTAAGGTAGAGCATATTCCTGTAGATATCAGTGGGCAGAATCTAGAAAGCCATAGAGTAGAGCCTATTATTGTTAAGTAATTATGTTGTCAAATCACCTTCCAATTATTTATGTTTTTGTCCATATGCTAGTCTAGCTCTTGACATCTGTCAGAGAATTTTCTTTTTGTACTAAGCAACAATCAATGCAGATATTCATATCTGGTTAAAGTGTTGAGAATATGAGACTCTGAACACTCTGCCCTATTCGGAGTGTTTTTATCAACCTCTCACCCCTTCAGCTGAGTTCAGGAGACATCTTGAAAGAGATCGCAAAAAATGTAATAGCCAGAAGCTAGGTAGGGGTTCTTTGAAATTCTGTCTTCTGGGAAAGACATGATTTGCGCATTCATGAACTCACAGCATCTATTTTTTTGTCTGAACAAGAACTCTTAAGAGGCCATTCAAATTCTGACATTGATTCGGAGGTACTCTCAAGACTCTATCCTATATTCATCCCTTTGGGGATGAATCATCCATTTTGAAGGTGTTGCTAATGGTAGACTTCAAAGCCACAATGGATGGCTCCATACTTATTCACATACAAGCAGCACTAATTAATTACAGAAGAAGAAGAAGGAATGACAAATAAATAAAGCTGTAATGGGGATGTGCTGGGAAAGATGTAAGGTAGGATTTGAAGGGTTTGACATGCAGAGTGTGACTATAATCACACTTCATTGTACACATATATGAAATACTCAAAAGACCAAAACACACACACAAACATACACAAACATACACCTATATATACAATATTGACATAAGTATACACGTGTATATCAAAAGACTATTATCAAGAATATTATCAAGTGCTTACTTTTACAAGTAAGCACTTCATTTTATAGTCATTGATTTATGTTAATAATGCAAGATGGTAACAAGATGATTAGTATTTTTACAATTATTCTTAGAAAATTGAACATGTATATAATGAAATGGGTCTCATTTTCATGCTACACATGAAAAGTTACACAAAAGTATGAAATCTCTTTATTTAGAACTAAAATTATAAAACTCCTAGTGAAAAACAGAAAGATGATTTTGAAGCTATAATTAGAAACAAATTTACAGATAAATATCAATAGTAAAGAAAATAAAATTATTAAGTAGAATTTCGTAAATGTGAAAGAATATTACCAAAAAGCAACCCATAGAGGGGGAGAATAAGTTTTTAAATAATGTATTTGGTAATGATATATATTAAGAATATTTACATAACTATTACTCAATAAAAAATAAATTATAAATATCGCCTAATATTGTCAATAGAGGGCTGATAAAATAGCTCACTGGGTAAAGGCTCTTGCTGCTAAACCTGAGGACCTGTTTGGTTTGGTATTAGAAACATACATGGTGGAAGGAGAAACAGCCTTCAAAAAGCTAGTTTCTTTGTCTCTCTTTCTCTTACACACACAAACACATGCACACACATTCAGTAAAGATGCACAGCAATGAATGTCTTACATGCATATATTCACATACACTCGGTAATAACATACCCATTTCTCCCGAGAGCACTGGGCATGTGTTCAGCAGTGTTAAAACACCACTAAAAATCTATTTGGCTTTTCAGAAAGACTGCAAGCCAAATAGATTTTTAATGGTGTTTTTAACTCTGCATATACTGGATTTTTGGGATCCAGTCTGTTTGGATACTCACCTTCCTGGACCTGGAGGGAGGAGGGAGGAACTTGAACTACCCACAGGGCAGGAAGCCCTGACTGCTCTTAGGGATGGAGAGGGAGCAGGAGAGGGAGTGGGGGGAGTGGGAGGGTGTTGGGAGGAGGGGCGGAAATGGAAACTTTTATAATTTTATAAAATTTATAAAATTTTATAATTTAATAAACTTTGAAAAATAAATAAATAAATAAATCTATTTGGCTTACCATAATGTTAATGATTTTTTAGTGCTTAGTGAAAGCTCTATTTCTACTGTTTATTTTTCTGTGAATGAGCAGAGACTTGAGTCATGGAGCAATTTTATTTCTTTATTACCAGCTATTGGAATCTCCCTTGCTATCCTGATTACCTTAAGCAAACGTACAACTGATCAAACAGTCAGTAACACTCTCCTTATGCCAGTACTAGCAATTTGGAACACTTCCTAGACACCTTGAGAAAACTACAATATGCTTGTAGCTTGTTTTCCTGGCCCTGAAGGCGTACCATAACCTCAAATAGGGCTGTTTGAAACAGTATATGCTTGATTTTTGCTTTCACAAGTTTTAATGCATACAAGATGGCCAAACAACCATTTCTTCTTTGCCCAAATGGATGTTATTGCTAAACACAGTAGGACCAATATTAAGAAGCAAGGCTATGGTTTGTCCATAACACACCATTAAATGGCCACGATTGGTGCTAAGGAATAATACTCTGATTAGTTAAAGCACATGAATTTGATTGGTAAAGAATAAATAGCTATGATTAATAATAATTCTTTCTTGGGTTAAGGAAGCAAGTTATTGTATTGGTCTAGATAAATGGATTTTCTCACTTACTTTTAACAGTATGGGATAAGTTAATAACATGAGGAAAGAAGCAATACTCACCATAAAGCAATGGCAGTGTATTGCAGTGATAGTGCCTGCTATCCTCAGGCTGAGCTATGAAAGGGCAAGGTAATTGTCTTGACTGCTAAATAAATAATTAAACAAAATGCAAATAGATACTCAGAGATATACCTTAGAATTTGGATTTATACTGACTTTAGTTTTATACATCTTCCTAAATCAATATGGAAATAAATAATCTACAAAAGTCTAAAGTAATTTATATAACACTTCACTTACTAATATTTCAGAATTCTTAATTTGTTAACTATCTGTTTATCTAAGCAATGACAACATGTTCAATATGTATTAATTTAATATGGTCATTCTTCAAATTTCATTTCTTATACTGATTACTAAAGTGATTCATGTCTGTTAAACAGTCCTAAATATACACATATACATAATGTTCGATAGAATTTTTAATAATTCTGCTTATTATTTCATTGAAATTTAGTTATAAATTAGTATAATTTTTAGTTTATTAAAATTTGAGAAGACCTCATAATTATTGTGGCAAAAACTTATGAAATATCATTTTAATTAAAAGGGGATTCTTTGTATTCTTATATAAATATTATTAGTTTTAATAGCTTGTGTTAGTTTAACTATTTTAGTTTACCAAAAATATGCATATTTTATAAATTTATGTGTGATCCAATGATATTTTAGAGAACAAAATGTATTTTCAGATGATGAAATATGGAACAGCACAAGAAAGATTTTTTTTTAATCTGGGAGTAAAAATATATTATCTTCTAATTAATTCCTTTTCAAAGTAGGTACATGCATACATGAGAAATATAAATATAAATACCAATTTTATTTAACTCGAAGCTTTTAAGAATTTAGATACAGATAGAAATTAATTTCACAAATACTTAATAATGAAATTTGATTATAGCTTTCACACTTGGTTTAATGATGGACAATCAATATTTAAACACTTCACACAGAATATATAACAATATATGCATATAGTTTTATCATGAAGAAAACAATTTAGGAAATGCTATTATCGCCTTTATCTTACAAAAGTCATTGTTATTGTCAACATAACTGCTAGCAGTGTACTTCTGGATAGAAGTGTGAAATTTAAGAAGTTCCTTGATTAGAAAAAGTAATTTTAAGTGTTTATGTTTTAAACCAAAGTTTGATTCCTACAGTTAATATACTGGATCACAAATTTTAACCCATGTAAAGAGATAAGGGGAAAGTGTCTGAATTTTACTTGACTTGGTGTTATCATTTCTATCTTCCAGCACTCTAGTAAAATGTCTAAACACCCCAAGTGCTGGCACTCCCGAGTTTCAAGGCTACACATGTGCCATTAATCGTTCAAGCAACTTACATAGCCACCCAGGGTCCTCAATCCCAATATGATCAATGTCCAGCATGGTGATTTCATTGACGCATGTGGTACCTCAGTAAGACCTGTGTACATACTCCAGGCAGCCATTAAAAGCTTAACAAATATGCTTCTTATTCTCTTCCTGCACTAACTTCCCCAGTACTAAGCACTTGGCTTTCTCTCTCTCCAATAAAACTCTTAAAATGGGTGAAAAGAAATAAGTAGTTAAGCAGTTTGAATTCTACCAAGGTAGAAAAGGCCAGAAGTAGACAAGAGAAACTTGAATACTGAGACTTGACATGGCTATCAGGCTATAATGAGTCCGGGAAAAACAAATGAAACTAAATTGCAGCTGTAGTTCTATGATGTTCTAGAAAGATGTGAACAAGTATCTAAGACAAGTATCTAAGACCTAGGTCATGTGGTGTAACAGTAGATAGAGTCATGGGCTGAAAATCTCTGATTTCCTTAGCATGTACAAAAGCTATAACACTGACTGTTATGAAATGCTGAGGAATTCTAATACGTATGGGCTGCTTAGAAGAATGTTGCTATAATATTTTGCAATCAAAGGTTGAAGAATCTCCATATTCTAGATCCATACTTGAGCTATAACAACTATAAGGCTATAAGGGTCCTGATACCAGAGGCCTAAACTCGCCAGTGTTATAAAACAACAGGGTTTCTCCTGCTGCCCGTCCTACCTGCCTGATGTTGTAGGTGACTGCTGGGACTGCTGGGAAGCACTGACTGAAGTGAAAGGTGCCAGAGATCTGCACTTGAAATGATTCTTACCACCATTTCTACCCTGGTAGAGCAAGAGGACACCTAAGCAAGTGAATGTGGACAATACTAGGATGAGTACCATGATAAAGATCCTAAGTGATAAATGTTAACTAAAATGTGGAAAACAAGAAAATGCATTCATATTTGGCAGGATCCCACAATAGTGATTGATTCACTATATAAAAGAGACTGCAAATTTCTTAAAATATTAAATATAGAACTTTCTTTGGACCGAACTTTTCGTTTTGGAGCTCAACTAACATAAATAAAAATTAATTTTCAAGCACTTACCATGAATGTTCATAAATAAAATTCATAATATTTAGGTAGGAAATAATAATAATTCAGTAGCCATAAACTACAAAATAGGTAAATAAATTTTGTAAATCCATGTTGATTTCTATTTGACAATAAAACTATAGTGTGAATACATGGCACAATATGGTAAATATTTGAAATTATAATGTTAAGTGATGTGATTTAGAACAGAAATGACAAATATTATATAGTTTCATATATAGGAAACATTCAGAATAGGTAAATTTATGGGGAAAATATTGCAGATTATTGATGCAAGTTGCATGATCAGAGAGTTTAAGAATTGAACGCTAGTCAGTGTGCTATTTCTTTGGCAATGATGAAACTTTTCTAAAATTGTGGTAATGGTTTTACAAATTGTGAACATACTGAAACAAACTTTCAAATTGTTTTATTTAAATATATGGATTGCATGCTATGTAGTTAACATCTCTATAAAAATACAATATACTTTAATGTTTTATACATCAGGTTAAAGATGATCAAATGGAGGAAAAGAGGCAACAGGTTGCAAATTGCAGTGGAAAAATTGTCAATGTGATATATATTTCCAGTTTTTTAAGTAATCATATTTAGTATGCATTATTCAGAAATTACATGCTCCATCATTCTTTAGAGTGATTCCTAGGGCATTTTGACCTCCTTAATATGATTTTGAAGTACATAGTTTGGATATATTTAGGTAGTAAGTATATTGTAGGACCAGACTTTCTCTAGCAGTCTGGGATAAATCAGAAATTCATAATCAAGTTTTAAAAGAAAGTAAGTCAAAATACTACACCTAGCCAAGGTAGCGATAATTTTGATGATTCTAATAGAGTATGTTTAGACTCAAACTTTATATGCTGCAGGAAGATTTACAACTAGTAACTACCTGCCTACTGGGGCGTGGCCTCATAGACAATTACCTGGATGTGAAAGCCAATCCGGTCCCTCTCTCTCTCTCTCTCTCTCTCTCTCTCTCTCTCTCTCTCTCTCTCTCTCTCTCTCTGTGCCTCCTGGGCCCAGTTTCATGTGTCCGGTTTTGTTTAGGATCACATCTTTGTCCATCGTTCAAGCAGAGAATCCTGATTTGTAAGTTTTTATCCTTTAATAAATGCCTGTCTATTTCTTAGTTCTAAGCTAGTGTGGGATTCCTTTTTTAAGCGTCAGATCTCTCCACCATCATTAATAGACTAAAGAACAATCTTAAATTTAAGACAGAACTCAGTTCTTTAGAAAATTTATTCTAGTTGACAATAAGGAAAAAAGTGACTAGGAATTCTTATTCCTTCTTGTCTTTCCTATCTGATGACAGTGAAAGGAAGGGCAGTTTAATATTAAAATATTTCTTCATTTTTGTGATACCAGACATGCACAAAACTCAGAGAATACCATGGAGCAAATAAGATGTATTTTTCTTGAAAAGAAATTACATCACTATGAATACAGGAAAGAACACTAAAAGATAAAATCATTCTGCCTCAGATAGAGAAGTTTAAGGTAATTTAATCTATAAGGGAAATATCAGAGACCAAATCTACAGCATCACTTTGGGATGTGTACACAAGATGTGTAGCTACTGTAGCAAGAATATTGCTTGTTTTAACTCAGAGGGTAAAATTATGACCCCGAATGAGAAGGTGGAGTGCCTGCTCAGTGTTTCTCCCATTAACTAAAGTAACCTGTTTTCATATATGTTGACAATGCCTGATCCCCAAGAAGAGCTAACAAAACTCAGTTTTACCATATTTTGAAATGTGGAACAACATAATAACTAATTTTGTTTAAATTTAAACAAGATATGTAGTTAAATGATTAATTAAAACATATTAGTACTATTCAGCAATATTTTAACAGTCATTTATTATAAAGATGATGTTATGACATATAACATACTTAATATCTGTAGGCATCAGAGAAATACAAATTAAAACTACTTTGAGATTTTATCTGATATAAGTCAGAATGGCCAAGATCAATAAAACAAAGGAGAGTTCATGTTGGCAAGGATAGGGAATAAGGTGAATACTTAACCATTGCTGAGGCACTGCAAACTTATACCATCACTATGGAAAGCATTGTAGAATTTCCTCAGGAAGCTGTGAATAGATCTTTCTCAGTATCCAACTATATGACTCTTCGGTATGTACACAAAAATCTTTGCATCCTACTATAGAGAAACTTGATTATCCGTGATCATTACTACTCTCTTCAAAATATCCAGAATGCAAAGAGCCTAGAAGGTTATAAACTAACAAATAAATAATGCAAATGTGGTACAGTTACACAATTCAGCTGTTAGGAAAAACAAAATTTGCCAACAGTAGTGGTGCATGCCTTTAATCCCATTACTCAGAAGGCTGAGGCAAGCAGATCTCTGTGAGTCTGAGGCCAGCCTGGTCTACAAGAGCTAGTTCCAGGACAGGCACTAAAGCTGCAGAGAAACCAGGCATCAAAAAACCAAAAGAAAAAAAGAAAAAAGAAGAAAAACAAAATTTGCAAGTAAGTGGATGAAGCTAGAAAAAAAATCATTCTGAGTGAGGTAACACAGATCCCAAATGATAAGATACTGCATGCTTTCTTTTGTATGTGGATGCTAGATTTTAGTGTTAAATTAGAATGGCCACAAAATTTAGATACCTAGTGAGGGACCAGGGCAGTTAAGAGATCATCCAAAGAGGGGTAAACAGAATAAAATATATTACCATAAAGAGATAAAAAAGAAAGTAAGAAAGATTAAAAGGGGAGATGTCTGAGAGAACATAGTAAAGAAAAAAGTACAGGGGGATAGGGGGACTCACACTAAAGGCTTTTTGAAAAGCCACTAAAACTACTCGTACTATAGAAGCTTCCTTATTTATAAAAGAAAATGTGGAATTTAAATGGAATCCTGATATAATAGAGAATAGAATACCCAAGGTAAATGTCTTATACTAGCAAGTAAAACCTCCAGTATCAGAAATTGGTTACATCTTGTGGATTAGTTGGGCTCCCCTTGCCATAAGATCTAGAACAAAATTATTAATATTACAATGAAAAATGAATATGACAATAAATGACTTGTAGTGGCATATTGTTTTATGCATAAATCAGAGCATTACTCAATTCCATCAGAGCAGCTGCTTCTTGAAGTGCATAAAAATTAACACAGAGACCAAAAACTGGATGATGTGTAGAGAATTAGAGACTTTGGAACACTCGGCCCTAAATTGGAAGTCTTTATCAAACCCCTCCACTCAAAGCTTAGGGATCTATGCTGAAGAATAGGAATAATGATTATAAGAACCAAAGGTGTGGTGGTTGACTCAAAGAAACAGTATCATCCACATAAAAATTAACTGATAAACAAATGAAACCACAGAGACTGACAGGAAGTCCAAGACCCTTAGAAGGGGATGAAAGTATAAACTAATTATTGTTGCAAAGAAGGAGTGGCAGGCTCCATTCCCACCGCCCACTCGCGACTAGCTTTACCTGAAATAATTACATGGAAACTGTATTCATTTAAACACTATCTGGCCCATTATCTGTAGCCTCTTATTGGCTAACTCTTACATATTGATCTAACCCATTTCTAATAATCTGTGTAGCACCATGAGGTGATGGCTTACTGGGAAGGATCCTAACCTGCGTCTGTCTTGAAGAGGAGAGTCATGGCAACCCCCTGCCTCTGCTTTCTTTCTCTCACAATTCTGTTCTGTCTACTCCACCCACCTAAGGTCTGGCCTATCAAAAAGGCCAAGGCAGTCTCTTTATTAAACAATGAAAGGAACAATAGACAGATGACCCTCTTCCATCAAACTAATTACTATTTGCAATTAATTACTGCTTGCAAAGGAAAATATTAGTTTTCTTCAATGATTGCCACTGATATATTAACCACACTTCAGTGCAGGCTTCTTGCCTGGGGATAGAAGTCCAACACAAGGCATACTTTATAGATTTTTTTGTTCACTTTTCATGCTGTTTTAATTTTTGTCTTGCTATGGTTTTTTGTTTCTATGTTTTGATTTATTTTTGTTGTCTTTTTTCTGAGTGAGTGACCAAGATAGAAATAGAGAAAAAACATAATTTGTTTTGGTTGGGAGGTGGGGGAGGATCTGGATGTATTTAGGTAAAGAGAGAGAATATGATCAAGTATTATATAAAAATTTAAGTAAAACATTTTAAAATAGTTTTAATGGAATCAACAGATAAAGGATACATCAAATCCTTTACTTGATATGTGTTCTAAACTAGTATCAAACAACAATGTTAAATACAAATGTAATGGAACTTAATCATTCATATAAATTTTCTAGAAGCAGCATTATAAACATAAAGGAACCATATGCAACACACTTATATTTTAGCATATAGGAGACTGTGGCAGGATTGTGAGTTCAAAGATATGCTAGTGAGGAAATGAGAATATCTTCTTCTAACCCAGTACATATATAATGTCATCAGTTAAACATGTACTAAATGTAAATTCAAAATAAAATTTCTATTGAAACATTTTATATTAGTTTTTAATAATATATCTTCAAATCAAAGCTGTTTTATTATTATACTGGATTTTTGTTATTTAAAAGAATTCTAAATTTAAGTATATTTTGGTCATATTCTTTTCCCTTTCAAGTCCGTACCGATCCTGTCCCCATATACCTACACATCTTTAAGTTCTTTATCAAAAAACGAACATAACTCAATACAATGACAAAATACCCCAAGACTACGAAAACAAAATAAAACACCACACAAAAAGAAGAAGCAGCAAACAAACAAACCAAACGCCAAACTGTAACCAAAGAAAAGTACATTAAGAAAACCCTCACGAGTCTATTATATGTTGATCAACTGCTCCTGAACATGTGGTCTGCCCTGGAATGGTTGATATACCTAGTGTTACTCTATTAGAGAAAACTGATACACTACTCTATTGGAGAAAACTAACTTTCCTTCTCTTAGAATGTATTAAAAGGTAGCTCAGTTGTTAATACTTACCCCAGTATCTGGGTTTTCATTCATTAATTCATTCATCACTTAAAAATATAATATAATATAATATAATATAATATAACAAAAATTATCTCCTAGAAGTTGAACAAGACAAGCCAATGGAAGTAAAAGTGCCCAGGAAAAAGCACAAGAATCAGAGACCCACTCTTTGTTCACTTAGGAATCCCATAAATACACTAAAATGAAAGTCATAATATATTTGTAGAAGACCTGTTACAGACCAATGAATGCCATATGCTTGCTCCTTTAATCTTTATGAGTTCATATATAGATTGCATCTGATGATTTGAAGGGCATTGTTTCATTGGTATCTTCCATATCCTCTCACTCTCTCATACTCTGTCTCCTCTTCTATAAGGTTATCTGAGTTCTGAGGGAGAGATTTGATAGAGACATACCATTTAGAGCTGAACAACCCAAGCTCTCTCTCTGTCTTTCTCTCTGTGTCTTTCTCTCTTTCCTTTCCCCCTCATTGACCAACCTGTGTGTGTGTGTGTGTGTGTGTGTGTGTGTGTGTGTGTCTATGATTTTTCACTATGTGCAATAAGAATTCCTATCACCAGTAGCCTTTAAGTTACCCTCCCACTTGGGCATGACTTCTTATACTATATATGCCTATGCAAAGCACGTGTCTGGCCTCTTTTCTGGCTATAAGATTCAGTTGTTGTTGCCGTTCCAGCAAAGGATTGTGATCTGAGTCTACCCATAAATAAATAAACCTTTATTATATTCAATTCTGACCTAGTGTGGGATTTCTTTTTTATCATCTTTCTTGATCTGGCACCCCACATGGATCCAAATTCCATACCTACTGGGTAGATTGGCATAAAGGCCTAATTGGTCCACAGCCCAGAAAGTCTTTCTCCACACCAGCTTGACATGTTTTATCAACTAAGCATTTTTTTTTGTTTTTTGTTTGTAAGACCCCCAACACAGCGGAGCTAACTGTGTTCAGTGACTTGGGAATTTCCCCAGCATGTGCATTCAAAGGAATGGAATATGGCAATGGATGTGTTCCACTTTGCATAATATAGAAAATTAAAATATGTACACAACACCATTGACACTTATTCAGGTTTTCAATGGGTAACTTCTTTAAGCGTAGAAAAGGCTGATTCAGTAATCACACATTTATTAGAAGTTATGGCCATCATGGGTATACTTGCACAAATAAAGACAGATAATGATCAAGCATATGTCTCTAAGAAAAGGAAACAGTTTTTTGCTTATTATAATATAAAGTATTTTTATTTTTTTAAATTCATTTATTTATTAAAAATTTCCATCTCCTCCCCTCTTCTCATTTCCCTCCCACTCCTCCCACTCACCCTCACTGACTTCTCAGTAAGCCCTCATTGTTAGTCACTTTCAGAGAGTCTGGTTTGATCACATGACCAGTCCAGATGGCCTTGGTGAGCTCCCATTAGATTAGTCCCACCGCCTTTGTGGGTGGACGCACCCCTCGTGGACCTGACTTCCTTGTTCATGTTCTCCCTCCTTCTGCTCTTCATTTGGACCTTGGGAGATCAGTCCAGTGGTCCAATATGGGTCTCTGTATCTATCTCCATGCATCGCTGGATGAAGGTTCTTTGGTGATATGTAAGATATTCATCAGTGTGGCTATGGGAGAAGGCCAGTTCAGGCACCCTCTCCTCTGATGCCCAAGGACCTAGCTGGGGACATCTCCTTGGACACCTGGAAAACCCTCTAGAGTCAAATCTCTTGCCAACCCTAAAATGGCTCCCTTAATTAAGATATCTTCTTCCCTGCTCTCATAAGCACCCTTCCTCCATCTCAACCATCCCATTCCCCCAAGATCTCCCCAATCCTCCCCTTCTTCCTTCTCTCTCCCCATCTCCACTTCCCCCCACCCCACCCCCACCCCCGTGCCCCTAACTTTTGCCCAGCAATCTTGTCTGCTTGCAATATCCAGGAGGATAAATATATGTTTTTCTTTGGGTTCACCTTCTTATTTAGCTTCTCTAGGATAATGCATTATAGGCTTGATGTCATTTGTTTATCGCTAGAATCCACTTATAGTGAGTACATACCATATTCATCTTTTTGGGTCTGGGTTATCTTACTCAATAAAGTGTTTTGTATTTCCACCCATTTGCATGCAAAATTCATAATGTCATTGTTTTTTTTATTGTTGAGTAGAACTCTAAATTGTATATGTGCCACACATTTTTTATCCATTATTCTCTTGAGGGGTACCTAGGTTGCTTCCAGGTTCTGGCTATTACAAATAGTGCTGCTATGAACATAGTTGAACAAATGCTTTTGTAGTATGATTGGGCATCTCTCGGGTATATTCCCACAAGTAGAATTGCTGGATCCTGAGGTAATAAAAAATAATATTGCTGAATGAAATTTTAAAGTTTACTCACTGTTAAAAATGATACAAAATGAAAACAATATCAGTAAATTTTAGATGAATACTGTTATATAGGTTGAGTTCTGTTTGAAAAATTGACTCTCAAAATTTCTATGTATCAAACTATCTGAGATCACTAGTTCGATTATAAATTATATTCAATAGGAACTTGTAATTTAATGCTAAGATTGATATGTATGTATCTGTTTTAGCAGTTCTTGAGACAGGTATAAAATTCAGGCATATTTTCAAAAATATTTCTATTTGTATTTCTAATATTTTTAAAAATTATTCTTCTTTAAAGCTGAATCAATATAAAAGTTAGGATATAACTTTTATATTGATTCATATTATATTGATTATACATAATCAATATGTATTGCTATATTATATATATATTATATGAACTCACCTGCTTCATGCTAATTCTGCTATTCTTGAATGTATTTGAATATTTATTGCCTCTGACCCTGACATTCAATGTTGTAAATCTTGACAGCCACAAAGCTATTATAGATAAATAAATTTCTCTAAAAATTCTATAAATGCCAATATATGGACTATAAATGGTCCAAAGCTCAAAGGCATATTATGGTGTTAACAAGCAGTTTCTTCTATAGAGGATTATGATTTCTTCCTGGGCTTGCTCATCTAGATGGTAAGAAGAGATTCAAGAATCAGCAACCAAAAGAATTCCAAACACTGTACGTATTAGATAGTATGGTGGTTTGAATGAAAATGGCTACCAAAAGGAATAGCACTTTTCAGAGTTGTGACTTTGTTGAAGTAGGTATGGTCTTGTTGGAGGAAGTGTATCACTGTGGGGGTGGGCTTTGCATACTCCTTTGCTCAAGCTTCTTCCAGAATCAGAAACCACTTCCTATTGCCTGCAAGTCAGCATGCAATAATGTCAGCTCTGTCAGTACTATGTCTGCCTGTATGCCACACCATGGCATATCATAATGATAATGAACTAAACATCTAATTTGATTTAATGTAAGGCATCCCAATTAAAAGTTTTCCTTTAAAAATAATATAAAGCATATTATAGGTACACCATACAATCCTACAGGTCAGGCATTGTAGAAAGATCAAATCACACTATAAAGTATAAGTTCAACAAACAGAAAAGGATGGAAAATACCCCCAGAAATAGATTGCATAATACTTTATTAACCTTGAATATTTTTAATGCTAATGAGAAAAAGACAACAGCAGCAGAGAGACATTGGATAATAGAAAAGTCTTCTGAATTAAATCAGCTGGCAAATTTCAATGGTGTGTTGACCTCACAATGGAAGCCAGATGTGTTATGTTTGGGGAAGGGGTTTTGCCCTTGTTTCCACAGGAGAAGAAAAACTATGGATACTTGCTTTGAAAAAATAGAAATGTCTTGAGAAAGAGAAATAACAGTTCATCCACAGTGTTAACAAGCTTACAGGCGATAAGAAAATATAGAGTTGGGGCAGAGTTCTGTACTTGTTTTTACAGGAAAATACACATTTTCAAAAATTCAAGAGTCCCTGCATGTTTGGTTACTGACAGAAGGAAAATAACCAACCACAAGAATCATCAAGAAAAAGGAATGTGACTTACAAGGATGGGTGATCAAATCATATACATTTAAATATCATATATTTATGAATATATAGAGCTTGCTTTGGAGTTGGACAATGGCTCTGCACTTCTCCAAATCCAAGGACATTGTTAAAAGAAAAATTCAGACTTTCTGTCTCATGTCATAAGCCATCTGGTATGGGACAGAAAGAAGAAAGAATTTAGATAAAACATTTACTTTTCTTTATATCTATTTTTGTGTCAATTGTACCTCTCATTGAATATATATGTCTCTATATGACTAAATAAATAATGTTTAAATTTTCCACAATGAGTAATGAATTTTCTTGCAGTAATCTTTGAAATTTTTAGGAAGAAGATGGAGTCCCACCACAACAGCTCCACCTGGTTGATTTGATGTCAGGATGCTGATAGTGCTACTATAAGACCTGTTTTGGGTACCAGCTGCTCAAGATGCTCAAGATGGATCCAGAATGGTTATCTGAAATGATGTACCTTTTCTTTTTTTTTACAATTTTCTGGCCAGAACTCCAAATAGGAACCTCAGAACCCCCCTCCAAATATTCAGAGACTATTTTCAATTATACCAAACAGTAATCTTGGAACTTAACCATTATTTTACTTTCACAGGATCCCACTGAAGGAACATCGCCCCCATGACATCTAGAAGTAATTCTAAAATAGGATGTTCCATCTCTTAAGAAAATTCTTCTTCAGGGTTAGGAACATCATCTAAGGGTTGATTATAATTGGTATAGTGTTGGGGGTTGAGAGAAAATCATATAGGATCAGGAATCTCTTTTAAAAAAAGAAAGGAAATTGGATGGGATAATAGATTAGTGTGAGCTTACTCACACTAATAATAATTGTGAGAAATAGAGTGCATACTTGTGAACTATTATTTATAGGCAATTTACTTTGGTATAGATTTTTGAATATTGATACAAACTTAAATTATATTTTTTCCTTTTTGTCAACAATATTTGTGTATCTAGGCAAACTTATTTTATAATATTGTATGTATGCATGCTTATACCTCTGAATAAGTCATTTTCTTTATTAATAAAATTTTAAAGATATTACAATATGAAGTCTTAGTCTTTAAGTTTTATATGTATTAAGATTCATATGTCAATAGTCATCTATGATTGTCATACTTATAGTTAGACTAATAAGGTTCTTTAATGAAATAGAGATTGCTTTTCACATAGATTGGTAATTTCAACCACTTCAGAAAGCTGTAGAATATGGCATTTAAATAACTTAGTGTTCTGTTTAAGTGAGACATGATTGATCCTGGCAGCAGTGATCTATTACTGAGAGAATGTTGACCACCTAAGACAATCCACTTGGAGCTTGTTTTCTTCTAGACAAAACTGACCTTTGGGCAAGAAATTGTGCGTGCATTGACCACTGACAAAATGCATGATGTCCATACAGGACAAGCAGGATACAAGAAAAAAGACTGCAAAATCTTGCCAAAAAAGGGTAAGATGGTATTGAAAATTTTTCCTGCCTCTAAAATCGTCTGTCAGTTACTCTAGGCTTTAGCCAAAGTTGGTTACTCCAAAATTGCAAATGAGACTTTGGGTGATTGCCCAGGTAGCCAGTTGACTCTGTCACTTTTTGCACATTTTGGAAGTTCCTTGATTGCATTATCTTCTTATTCAAGCGATTTTATTTCCCTTATCGGGTTTCATTGGGATTGAAGACTAGATAGCTGTAGTTACTTTACTTGGCCAAGTTATTTATACAAGACTTAAACTCATTAGGATATGATAATTATTGAAACATTTATTACATGTTTCTTGCTTGATATTGCTTATGCTGGCTGCAATTCTAATTTTAATGTCTGAAATTTGTACTTATTGTATATAACTTTGTATTAGGCTTAGAATATGCTTATTTGTACTAAAGGGGGAGGTGCTCTAGGAATTCCTACCGTCAGTAGCCTTTAAGAAACCCTCCCAATTGTGCGTGGCCTCCTATACTATTTATGCCAAACTTAAGCATATATCCGGCCTCTTTTCTGGTTTCCAGTTTTGGTTGCTGCTCCCCATTACAGCAGAAATTGTGATCTACCCCTAAATAAATAGCCCTCTATTATATTCATTTCTGAGCTAGTGTGGGATTTCTTTTAAGCATCCTTCTTCAACTGTGGGTTTCTGTATTCATTCCTATCTGCTTTTGGGAGAAAGCAGATAATGGTAGCTGAACAAGGCACTGATCTTTAAGCATAATAGAATAAGTATTTGTTCCTGTCTGCTTTAGGAGGAAGCTGCTTCAATGATAGTTGAACAAGGCACTGATCTATAAGCATAGAAAAAAATTTTAGGAGTCATTTTAACACTACATTTTTTATATTTTTTAAGCATTATTTTTATTTGCCCTATAAGTCCATGCACTATCAAGTTTCACCCAAGTAGTGTTGTATGTGGTTCCATTTTGTGGAGTGGGCAGAAGGGAGGTTAGGGAAGATATTGGAAGAGAGAAGACAGGGGAAAATGTAGTTGGGTTATAAAATAAATAAATTTAAAATAAAAAATAAAAGAAGAGTCATCGTATATGTTATTGCTTTTCTGTTTGTTGTTATTCTTCCTTCACATTTTATAATGTTAGTCATTGTCATCCTGGTACTGATTGATTGACTAGGGAATAAGAGCAATGCACAAGCATCTGAGTTCTTACTTTATACATATGAGATCTTAAGTTTAGAGTAAATTTTTATAGCATTAGACTAGTTATAAGATTGATTACTAATGAAATAAATGCAACTAAGTTTATTAATGTTACTGATGTGAGGTGTAGTTTAGTCTATTCTGACTATCTATAGTATCTAAGTAAATATTGGCACAGAGAGAAATATTAGATTAATTAAAAATTAAATCTAAATTTTGTTACTTATATACAGCATATACAGTTAGAAGAACTTGTTGATATATGTTAGTAGGAAAATATAGAATTTGACTATTAAAATTTATAAATGATTTGCAGCTTGATTATAAATGTATGGAAATAAAGCAAGAAAAGGACATATATACATTGTTCCAGTCTTCATGTTTCTGACACTGTTGTAGTTTGGGACCACGTATGAGGGCTTCAGTCAAGAGAAACAGCCTGTGTCCTTACAAGCTGCTCTGACTACTGATTTCATTCATGATAATGACAATAATTGACACAACTGAGTGATTGTATGAGTTAAGCAGCTATGCTCATGAAGCCCTGCAGATTTGTCAGAAACCTTCTTGAAAGGGTTGAACTAGGGCAACTCTCAAGAGACATTTGGCAGTTTTTTTCTTCTTGTCAAAACTAACATCCAGCCACAAATTTACTCATAGATAAGAATGTAGATTTTAAAACAAAAGAATGGCTACTTGTCACAATTATAATCTCTTGGGCTTTCTTGCTCCTACTTTTGATAATATCCTTCATAAAACTATGCATTGCCTTCATTCTTTCTTTTCTTAAAAGACAGAGTCCTCCCTGCTTTTGTTAAATGAAATGTGGCCACATATCAATGATTTTGTGTGGAAAACATACAAATGACAAGGCACAAAAGTAAGTTTCAATTCATTTTATATGTAAGCCATGAAACCTTTATATTTCCCATATGGCAATCAGAAGTCATTTCTGGGCAGTTTGATGTCATATTGTTAATGTGAAAATAATAAGGAAGTGGTGATTTTGGTGTCTAGCTCAAGCTGAATTGTAGAGGAAAAAAGGTAAGAATGTGAGGAAGAAAACTGATTGTATGTAAAGTCATAGAAAGCATTTAATACAATTAATATATATTTAAATATTTACTATATAAGTATATAATGTATTAATACATTTATTTATTATGCTATAATAATAAATATTATATATAAATATGCATGCTAATATATCCTGGTCATTTTACTGATAATTAAATCTTCAGAGCATATGGAAAAAACACTGAAGTTTTAGTTTTTCCAAGACTATAAAGGGTAAAAGATAATTTCAACAAAATATTTAAGTTGTACTCTAAGAAACTCAAAGAGAAGTAAAGGATGTCACCAGCTAATTATTAGATTATACAAGAAAGTAGTAATGAAAGTGGGATTTTTTATTGATTACTAGTAGGAAGTGTTACAGAGAAAGATTAATAGTGTTTGAATGGCACTGACCATATATATTGTTTAAAAATTTACTATCATTTTGTAAAGAAGTGAATATATTTTAGGAGTCAAACGGAATGCAAACCAGCATATATTAAAAATAATACATGCTAAATGAGTAAATATTAAAAACCACTATGTATAGAAGTCACTGATATTTTAAAATTAAATAAAAATATTCTGTATTTAATTTTTTCAGCAAAGAATTATGAAATCTGAATAAAAGATCTTGCCATCAGCTTGGACCCATTTACTAAGTATTAATGCGGTTAAATCTTAGAGATTTAGGTGCAAAACAATGACTATAGGTTTAGATAGTACAATTTCAATAATAGAACTAGTCAGGAAAACATATTTATTCATATAATTCTTGGAAACTCTTTTTGCTAGTTGTCAAAATCAAGCACAAACCTGTTGATTGGGTCTAAATCCTTTTATTATAGTCACTTATTCATTGATAGTTACCTGATAACTCTGATTTGTTTCCTGTAAGTACCATTGTGATTCCTTTGTTTAATACACTATTGACAGATTCTTATTTATCCCATGTTCAGGAATACATTGAATTGAGTCAATATGTATAAGCTGAATGTTAAGTGAAAAATAAGATCCCTTTGAGATTATTTAAAGCAGTTTTTATAATGTATGTATGTGTTTGAGGAGATGAGGTCAGGAGTGGCAGATATGCCCGCATGTGTGTGCTCTTGCATATGAAGGTCTAAGATTAATACCACTAGTATTCCTCAATCCTATTACACCATAATTTTTGAGACAGGGTTTCTCATTAGGTTGTGGAGATCATTGACCATGCTAGATCTGCTGGACAAAAAGTCCTGGGTTTTCTCCAATTTCTTGACTGCCAATTTGAGAATTAAAGGACACATGGCCTTGCCTGGCTTTTTATGCATGTGATAAGAATATGAACATTTTAAAAATATGTCTTCACAATCAGTATTTCCTCTTTGGAGACATTTTCAGATATTTGAGCAAATTATTCATGTAATGGTTTTGGATTCTTTTTATTTTACAGCTTTTGCATATTCTAGATAACATCCTGCTATTTGAAGAATAACTAAAAGAGACTTTCTCTCAATATAATGTAGGCTTCTCTTCATACTATTGATAATTTCTTTTGCTGTGCAGTCACTTAAAAATTAAAGTGATTTCACTTTTCAGTTATTGCAGTATTTACTCTGCAACATTTTATATATTTCAAAAAGCTTGACTGTACCTATATCCCGAAGTGTTTTACCTAAGTTTTCTTTTTAGCTATTTCAGCATTTCTACATTTTTGCTTTCTTTTTAAATTTAATTTTTATTGATTCTATTGAGCTATACATTTTTCTTTGTACTCCTCCCTTCCTCTCCTCTCTCCTTCACCCCTCTACTATGGTCCTCATGCTACCAATTTATTCAGGAGGTCTTGTCTTTTTCTACTTTCCATGTAGATTAGATCTATGTATGTCTCTCTTAGTGTCTTTATTTTTGCCTACATTCTTAGGAATTGTGAATTGAGGCTGGTTTTCTTTGTTTCATGTCTAAAAGCCACTTATGAGTGAGTACATATGATATTTGTCTTTCTGGGTCTAGGTTACCTCACTCAGTATTATGTTTTCTAGATCCATCTGTTTGCCTGCAAATTTTAAGATGTCATTATTTTTTCTGCTGTGTAGTAAGTACTCCATTGTGTATCACATTCCCATTATCTATTCTTTAGTCAAGGAGTATTTAGGTTGTGGCTATGACAAAAGATACTGCTATGAACATAGTTGAGCACATGTCCTTTTGTAAAGCAAAGGACACAGTCTACAAGACAAAACGGCAGCCTACAGAATGGAAAAATATCTTCACCAACCCCACAGTAGACAGAAGACTGATCTCCAAAATATACAAAGAACTGAAGAAAGTGGTCATCAAAAGAACAAATAATCCAATGAATAAATGGGGAACAGACCTAAACAGAGAACTCTCAACAGAAGAATCTAATACAACTGAAAGACACTTAAGGAAATGGTCAACATTCTTAGTCATCAGAGAAATGCAAATCAAAACAACTCTGATATTCCATCTTACAACAAGATCAAAAACACTGATGACAACTTATGCTGGAGAGGTTTTGGGGAAAAGGGAACACTTCTGCATTGCTGGTGGGAATGCAAGCTGGTGTGGTCCCTTTGTATGTCAGTATGGTGATTTCTCAGAAACTTAAGTAAATATATTTCTCAAGACCCAGTAACACCACTTTTTGGTATATACCCAAAGGATGTATTTATACATTTATGTTAAAATCTTTGATCCAATTTGAATTGAGATTTTGCCAGGGAATACACACAAATCTCACTTTATTTTCAGTGGGTGGATATCTTATTTTTAACCACCATTTATTTAAAAAGCCTGTGTTTTCTCAAATGCATGCTTTTAACTTACTATCAAAAATTGTCTATATCTTTAGAGGTTTATTTATGAACCCTCTACTGAATGTTCCACTGGTCTGAATATCTGTTTTTAGGGTGGGTATCATGTTGCTTTATCTTGGTGAGTTTGTTGTTTATTTTTATATTAGTTGTGATACTTCTTGTTGTGTTCTTTCTGATTATAATTTTTTTACTTATTTGTATTCCAAGAAATTTTAGAATTTTTGCTTGTTTACTTTCTGTTTTAGTTCCATAAAGAATGTCCTTGAATTTCTGAAGAGAACTACATTGATTCTGTACATAATTTTTGTTAGTACATCTTCCTTCACAATATCAGTTTTGCCTATCTAGGAACATAGAAAACTATTTCATTGTTTATTATCTTCTACAAATTATATTTTCAGTTTCCTAATGTTTCTCTTCTAATGTAGTTAAACATTCTTGGTTAGGATTATTCCAAGATATTTTATTATTTTTTATTGAGACTATTGGTGTGTGTATGTGTATAAGACCAAGAGAAAATAAATAGGTCAATAGGTCAATAATTTTCTGGAATGTATTTAAAAATTACCCAAATGCTAGTTTTCTATTTTTCAACCTAATAAAATAATTACCATATATCATGTACAGTTGGGTAGCAAGTTACTTTCAATCACACATATAAAAGATATAAATTCTGGTGTTTTGAGAAAATGTAAAGTGTACTAAAAGAGTCATATTGTATTTCATAGTTTTGAAGAAATATTTTAAAACCTAAGATTGAAATTGGATGAGTATCTTGGTAGATGTGGAACTACAAAGGCAGAGAAATTTTAATTTTCTTCAAACATGAATTGAATCTCATGAATTTAAGTCTATGTACCAATATTTTTTTTAAAAAAAAATCCTGTATATTCCAGCCTGAAAATAGGCAGAACAAGGCCAGCAATAGTTAGACATGCTAATGTCAACCAGGAGAACTCTAAGTGTCCTCAACCCTATGCAAAGAACCACAGGAAAAATACTGAATGCTAAAAGTAGTAGTAATAGTTTTCTCCAGGGAAAATTACATCAACTGGTTACCAAATGGTCAGTCTTGAAACAGATAGCATACAAGTAATAGTATACAGACTGAACAGGATCAATTTATAGATTTAAGAATGTGTGTGTGTGTGTATACATATGAATATTACAATGATTAATGAGATCATGGATAGGAAAGAGAGCAGGGAGAGGTGTAGGGGAGGGGTTAGTAGTATGCTGTGTTGTGGTGGGAGCAGGGGGCTGCGTTCCCACCACCCGGCTTCCAGCTAGCTTATCCCCAAAATAATTACATGGAAGCTGTATTCATTTAAACACTGCCTGATCCATTAATTATAACCTATTCTTGGCTAGCTCTTACATATTGATTCAACTCATATCTATTAATGTGTATTGCCACTTGACCGTGGCTTACTGGGACGAGTCTAACTGGCATCCATCTCGGAGAGGAGAGCTATGACATCTGCCTGACTGCCTTCTTCTTCCCAGCATTCTGTTCTGTCTACTCCACCTACCTATGTTCTGACCTATCAGGTCAAGCAGTTTCTTTATTAATTAGCCAATGAAAGCAACAATTAGAAAGAAGACCCACTTACATCATTTCTCCTTTTTCTGTTTAAAGAAAAATGAATGGCTTTAACAAAACAGTTATAAAGCAAGAATTACAGTTACAATATTTATATCTATTTTATCTTTTATCATAACTAAGGACAACTATAACAATCTATTCATTCTTCAACTCCATCAAAGACTCCAGAAGGATATAATATTAGCTAAGCAAATAAGAAATAAGCAACTTTCAAACTCTAGAAATGACAGAGACATCTCACTGCCTGTACAGTCACCCAAAGTTCCTCTGTACCATTGGGGTATCCATGTTCAGCCTACAGGACCATAGTATTCAACATTTCCATGAAGAAGAAAAATTAAAAGACAGTTAAGTCACTATCTGCTGTGTCCTGCGGAATGTCTCGTAGACTCTTTCATGAATCAGGAACCCTGAAAGATCATCTCACACTTAGGCAAGTTCAGCAGTCCTCTCTTTGCGGGTTCTCTGTGTCCAGTTTATGCATCAGTCCATGCAAGAGTAGTTTCTTGCCCAAATGGCTATTAAACTCCTTAAGGAGACTTTTCGATGCCCATCTTCCTCTTGAAGTAGATTGGTGTTGCCAGGAGCAGATGTGTCTCATTGTCATGAAAAGCCCTAAGTTATTAAAACATTAAATGCCATATTCTGTAGTCTTTGAAAGTTATGAAGAATGCCTATCTAAAATATATCTATGCACATCTAGAAAATCTAACTAACGTAACTAAAAGCTTGACTATTAATGATGATTATCCATTAACAATCTATATTTCCTAATTATACATTATATTTTAAATGAACTACACAATCATAATACCTTAATCAAGATCAGAAATACAAATACATATAACAAAATGGACCTTAAAATCCATACCAATGTAAATTATTCATGTCTATATAATATCCCCTTTTAAATGTAAAAGAACATTTATAAACAATATTTGGGAATATGGATGTAGTTATTTCTCTTCAAACTTCTTCCTGCTGTATAGGGGTGTTGTTAATTAGGTCTTTTGTGGTATGCTGCTAGGTTCATCTCAGTCGACAGTTGAGCAAAGTAATTTTTTGAAGGTGTTCACAACAATCTTTCAGGAGGACGTGGTCTATCATACAATATTGGGAGAGAAGTAATCCACAGGGTCTCATCCTCTGTGAAAACAAAAGAAGACCCTCTTTTTCAAAGCATCATATTTTTAGACCCAAATTCTGAAGTCATAATACCCTTATGATATCCATTCTGGTTTAGCTTGGCAGCCCACATAATGAAATGTCTCTCTGTACTTAGCTCCTTCACAGTCAAAAATTTTAAAGAAAACACAATGTACATAATCCAGACTCTCTGTGAATTTTCCATTTTTACGTGGCTTATTTGTATTTATTTCTTTTAATCTATAACTATCTGTACTCTGTCTCTTCAAAGACTTTACCCCCCCCTTTTTTAAAGACTTTAACTTTATTCTCTATATTCTTTTTCTTCTCTCTTCCAAGCCTATGTACAGTCATCCAACACTGAGACCCATTTAGAGGTCTTTTATGTCTGAATTTGTCATATTGAGAATCTGTAATTCTTTACTATCCAGGAGCACTTCTTAAAATGCTAAGCACTTCTTAAAAACTTAAGCTGCACTATGTAGAGATAATATGGTACCACCTGTGTCCTGCCCCATCTAAACCTAAAGTGCGCTGTTATTATGATAATTACAATAGTTCCTGCCTGAGTTCAGCACAGTTCAGCATGGTGGAGCTGGAGCTGCTCCTGCCTCAGCCATTTGGTGCCCCTTATCCGAGCACAGTTCCAGCCACACAGCAAGTCTGCATTGCCATCAAGCAAGCAAGCATTTTACTCCAAATGCTCCATTCAAAAGTTCTGTCTCCTGTAGGAGTCAGACAGAGATCATGATGGTGGCACAGCCCAGAAACTGGTATTTCAAAACCGCCACTTTCTAGTAGACCTGATCCCACTGCCTACACAGGCAGGAAGAGCTGAGCCACAGGCATGGTCTCAGCTACTTTGTTCCCAACTCCAAGTGGACCCAAAAATGCTCCATAGCTGGAGTTTGCACTGTGGTAGGGCCCAGGAAGCCACGTTTTAAAATGGCTGGCATGGCTTTTTTTTTCCTGCTGCTATTGCTGAATCAGGAAATCTCTCTACAGCACACCCTAGCAAACAGCAAAAAGCTGTGTTAAACTCTCTCTCTCTTTGCATTTTAAGCTCTCTCAGGTTTTACATGGATCCAGTTTGCCACGTTGCTATATGTAATTTTACCATGTTCAAGTGAAAGCCTTTCTTTTTTGTTTAAACAGAAAAAGGAGAAATGATGTAGGAGAGTTTTCTATCTATTTGTTGCTTTCATTGATTAATTAATAAAGAAAACTGCCTGGCCTGATAGATCAGAACATAAGTAGACAGGGAAGACAGAACTGAATTCTGGAAGGAAGAAAGCAGAGGCAGAGAGCAGCTCACCATGAAGCTGTCAGGTCAGACATGCTGAATTTTTCCCGGTAAGCCATGACCTCGTGGTGCTACACAGATTATTAGAAATGGGTTGAATCAATATGTGAGAGTTAGCTAATAAGATGCTGGAGGTAATGGGCCAGGCAGTGTTTAAAAGAATACAGTTTTCTATGTAATTATTTCGGGTGTAAGCTAGCCGGGTGGTGGGCGGGAAGCCTGCCACTCCTTCTATAATGCTGACCTCAAGGGACAAACAGAACACAAAAGAGAATGACTGCCAAATTTTGCACACTAAAGGAGGAACAGTCCTTCAAAAACCTTGCTTCATAGAAAATTCTGTCAGATATTCTAGACTGTAGGTCGAAGATTGTAAGAGTCTGCACTTTCCAATGGATACCCACACCCGGTTTAGGCTGTGCGCTTTCCCGAACTTGGGCCCACGAGAATGGACGATTGTCCTGAGGGTTGAAAAAGAGACACACACAAAAGAGACCTTTGCCCATTTACCAGAGTAAATGGCAACTTTATTAAACTCAAGTCGGGTATATATACCAGTGGGCTAGAGGGATCGAAAATGCAAGGCCTCCTCCCAACCAGAAGCAGGAGGAGAAGATTAAAGCTTCCAGGTGCCTCAGGCAGGGTCAGCTAGTAGAGGCAGGCTATGGGCCCACTGCTAAGACCTTGAATACAAGTGGAATCACCATAACAAAGAGAACCAGGTTCTTGCTAAGTTATCCCCTCAAGCCAGAGCTAGTGCAGAGTCTCCAGGGAGGCGGAGGTCACACGGCCCTGCGAATCGCCAGGAGAGAAGGGAAGAAACCTTGGTAGCTACAGAAGATGGATAGTCCAATGTTACAGAGGAACTTTAGGTAACTCTCCAGGCAGTCAGCTGTTTCAGTCATTTCTCACATTTTTGGAAGTTTCTTGCTTACCAGTAAATATTATTTTCTTCTCCACTCTCTGAGTGAGTTGAAGATGAGATAATCATAGTACAGCTTTTAATGTTGATGAGTCTCAGAAAAGAAACACATTAAAGTATATAAGGTTGAGAGGTATCAAAAGCTAGTTTTGGATTGTAACGCAAGTTATGATAGAAAGTAAATTAGTTATAAGACTTGATACTCACCAAGATAGAATGGATTTTGAGGATTTTCTGTAATTTTTCAAATGCAAGTGGAGTAGATATTGCTGATGAGTTTATTGCTTGTATATATTGTATGTAGGTAGTATACTTATTGTATATAGTTGTTCTAGCCTTTTAGTTTTTATTTTAGACAAAAGGAGAAAGATAGCAATATTTTATTTGTTCATTAATTTATTTTTTATTACTTTAAAATAATACCATTTAAAATTTCCACTTCTTCCCCCTCTCCCACTTCCCTCCCTTTCCCTCCATTTTCCTCCCCCCTCCCCCTTCAGTCCTAAAACAGGGCAGTCCAAGGCCCTCCCCCCTCCATCCTGGCTTAGGAAGGTATGCATCCAAATAGACTAGGATCTCAAAAAGCCAGTAAGTGCAGTAGAGACAAATCACAGTGCCATTATCACTGGCTTCACAGTCTGCCCAAATTGTCAGCCACATTCAGAGGGTCCAGTTTGATCCCATGCTCACTCAGTCCTAGTCCTGCTGGATTTGGTGAGCTCCCATTAGATCAGTCACACTGTCTCAGTGGGTGGACCAACCCCTCATAGTCCTACCTTCCTTGCTCATATTCTTTTTCCTTATGCTCTTCAACTGGACTTTGGGAACTTAGTCCAGTGCTCCAGTATGGGTCTCTGTATTTATCTCCAACTGTCATCAGATGAAGGTTCTATGGTGAAATCCAAGATAGTCATCAGTCTGAATGCTATGGGACAAGGCCAGTTCAGGTATTCTTTCCTACACTGCAAAGGGAACTAGGTGGGGACATCCCCATGGACAACTGGGAACTCCTCTAGAGCTAAGACTCTTGACAACCCCAAATTGTCTCCCTTAATTAAGATATCTTCTTCCCTGTGCCCATATTCGACATTCCTCCATCTCAACCATCCCACTCCCTCAAGCTCTCCCCAACCCTCTCCTTCTCCCTTCTCTCTCCCCCTCTCCCCTTTCTCCCACCTTAGCCCCACCCCCATGCTCCCAACTTTTGCCTGGCAATCTTGTCTGCTTCCAATTTCCAGAAGGATGTGTGTGTGTGTGTGTGTGTGTGTGTGTGTTTCTTTGGGTTCACCTTATTACTTAGTGTCTCTAGGATCACGAACTATAGGTTCAATGTCTTTTTTATGACTAGAATCCATTAATTGGTGAGTACATACCATATTCATATTTTGGGGTCTGGGTTATGTCACACAGTATAGTGTTTTCTATTTCCATCCATTTTCATGCAAAATTCAAGATGTCATTGGTTTTTACTGCTGATTAATACTCTAATGTGTTGATTGCACACTTTCTTTAGCCATTCTTCCATTGAGGGGCATCTAGGTTGTTTCCAGGTTCTAGCTATTACAGATAATGCTACTATGAACATAGTTGAGATGTAATGGCAGAGGGTTGTCAGATGTCTGTGCTATTGTGGGTGCTGTTGGCTTCCTTGGATCAAGGTTTTGCTTCTAGTACTTACTGTAAGGCTGGGTTTATGGATACGTATTGTTTAGTTCATTTTTTTTCTCATGAAATATCTTATTTTTTCCATTAATGGTGAAAGAAAACTTTGCTGGGTATAGTAGTCTGGGCTTGTATCCATGTCTGCAACACATCTATCCAAGACTTTCTTGCTTTCATGGTTTCATTGAAAAGTCAGGTGTAATTTTGATAGGTTTACCTTTATATGTTACTTGATATTTTTCCTTTGACTCTCTTAATATTCTTTCTTTATTCTGTATGCTTTGTGTTTTGATTATTATATGGCAAGGGATTTTTTTATCCAGTCTATTTGGTATTCTGTAAGCTTCTTATACCTTCACAGGAATATTCTTTAGCTTGGGAAAGTTTTCTTCTAAAATTTTGTTGAACATATTTTCTGAGCCTTGGAACTGTAATTCTTCTCTTCTTCTATCCCTATTATTATTAGGTTTGTTCTTTTCATGGTGTCCCAGATTTCCTGGATGTTTTGTTTTAACAATTTGTTGGATTTGCTGTTTACTTTGATCAATGCATCTATTCCCTCTATAGTATCTTTAGCACCTGAGATTCTTTCTTCTGTCTCTTGTATTCTGTTGGTTATACTTGTCTCTGTAGTTCCTGTTCATTTACCTAGATTTTCCATATCCAGCCATCCCTCAATTTGTGTTTTCTGAATTACCTTTATTTCTGACTTCAATTCTTTTTTTTTCTTTTCTTTTTCGACACTAAATATCTCTGGATCTCAAGCCAAGATATTGACCAGTTCCAAGCGAGCTATGGAATCTGTGCATTTTAAGCACATAGGGAAAATTAGAGAAGATGTCTACTTGAGAATTCTTTTTTTATTTGTTTGTTTATAAAAATTTCCACTTCTTTCCCTCCTCCCCATACCCTCCTATTCCCCCCACTTCCTCTCCTTCCCCCCCCACTCCCTCTCCAGTCCAAAGAGCAGTCAGGGCTTTCTGCCCTGTGGGAAGTTCAAGATCCTCCCCCCTCCCTCCAGGCCTAGGAAGGTGAGCATCCAAACAGACCAGGATCCCAAACAGCCAGTACATGCAGACGAAACAAGACCCAGTGCCATTGTCAATGGCTTCTCAGTCAGCCCCTATGTCAGCCACATTCAAAGAATCCGGTTTGATCACATGCTCATTCAGTCCCAGTCCAGTTGGCCTTGGTGAGCTCTCATTCGATCAGTCCCCTTGTATCAGTGGATGAACGCACCCCTCGTGGTCCTGATTTCCTTTTTCATGTTCTCCCTCCTTCTGCTCCTCATTTGGACCTTGGAGGGCTCAGTCCGGTGCTCCAATGTGGGTCTCCGTCTGTATTCTGACTTCAATTCTTGAACCTTTTCCTTTACCTGTTTGATTGCTTTTTCTTGATTTTCTTGGGTATCTTTGAGGGATTTATTAATTTCTTCTAACTTTTTGCTTGACTTCTTTTCCATTTCTTTAAGGGAGTTTTTCACTTTCTGTTTAAGGGTCTCCATCATTTTCATGATGTTACATTTAAAGTCGATTTCTTCTACTTCTTCTGGGTTAGGATGTTCTAATCTTCCTTTTGCATTTTTGCTGGATTCTGGTTTTGTCATGTTGCTTTTTTGGTTGTTGGATGAATTTTTTCATTGGTGCCTGTCCATCTCTTCCTTCAAATGAGGCCAGCAGAGTTTTGACATCTTCAACCAATCTTTGCTGTGACTGACTGTGTACTTGGGAGTTCCTCTTGGTCTGCCCTCTCTTAGGTCCTCTCAGCACTGGAGCAGGCTCTCAGATCCCCTTATCCCTGAAGCAGGCTGTGCTGGGGGATCCAAGGACCTTGCAAATGAAAAGAATGCTTGGGGGCAGGGTGGATTGGGCTAAAGAAAGCCAGCTGCTGGGAACACACCCCACTGGACAGCCAGACAAGCTTAGGGAATTGGAGGAGGCCTGAACTCAGTTCCCAGGGAACATCTGGCCATATGCTACTCACCCACCTTTCTGGTTCCCCTCAGCATGGGAACAGGACCTCTAGCTGGGCTCCAAGGAGCTGACAGACAAAAGGGGCATGCTTGTGGGGCAGGGTGGAATGGTACAAAGAAGCCCCAGTGACAGGAACACTCACGCTGCCTCTCCAGTCCACTTAGCTCTTAAGCAGGATGAGTTGAGTGATCCAAGGACCCCGCAGTTGAAAAGAAGTGCTTGGGAGCAGGGTGGAATGGGGTAAAGAAAGCCAGCAGCAGGGAACACACCACACTGGACAGCCAGAAATGCTTAGGGAATGGGAACGGGCCTGGACTCAGTTCCCCAGGCAGCTACTCACTCACCTCTCTGCTATTTATGTTTTATAAATAAAATTTGCCTGAATACCAGAACTAAGCCACTACTTGCCAGGCAAAAAAGAAAAAAAAAATGTTGTCAATCATGTGAATTTCTCTGGAGAAAAAAAAAATCAGTAAATATCCTCTGAGTTGTATGTATGCTTCTAAGAATTTTCTCTTAATAAAGTGATTGAATTTTCAGATAGACACATGAAATTTGAATCATGAACTCTTCAAATTAATGTTAAAATTAGTTCCAAAGGTTGACCCAAATCTCTATATGCACCCTCATCAGAATTACTGCCAATGGCTAAGTGCATTTTGGTTTATGAATTATTCAGTTTGATATTACTCTAAATCCATTGTCACATACTTCTGAAACAAAGACTGCTTTTTAACTGTTAAGAACATATCTTTAGGCACCAAAAGAAATAATACTTGACATTCATTGTCTTCATGTGTTTTAAATATTATTTAATGTTTAAGAACTGTATGGAAACTTTCTGTTCCTGTAACATTTCAATCATTTATCTTATGTTTAGTTTCTCTATAAAGCTCCTTCAGTTCCCGTTGTACAATTGAACTATTATTTTAACCCTAACTGTAGTAACTTTACAAATGTTGATGCTATAGCTGGTGATAAAACACAACATATGTGTTTGACAAACTACATTTTGGAAACCGCTGGACTATAAACAAAAATGATTACATATATACCTACTTCAGTCTTCATAAATATAATGTTTACATAATTGTATTTTCATTGTGTTCACATCATATTTCAAGTGTCTTTTTTGTGGTATTTAGGTATTTAAGAAATTTGATAGTATCAAGATTCTTGTTTTAATGCCACTACTGTGATTTCTCCCCATCAAAAAACATTTCTTGCCAACTTTAATATCACTTTACATTTTAATTAAAAATTTTGTATTCTTTGAATGATTGTAGTCCATTATTTTCACTGATTCAGTTGTGTGAGAAGTCCTTCTGTATATGTGTTGCTTTTATTGGTTAATGAATAGAGAAGTTTTTTCAGCCACTGGATTAAAATAATGTAGCCAGGTTGGAAATGACATAGAAGGAGGGTTGGAGAAGTCAGGGAGAAGACATGGAGCCACCAGAGGAGAAAGTAGTAAGCCACCAGATGTAATTTGCTGGTAAGCCACAAGCCTTGTGGTAAAATACAAAATAATAAAAATTGGTTAATTTAAGATATAAGAACTAGATAGCAATACACTTAAGTGATTGGCTGAGTAGTGATTTAAATAACATAGTTTCTGTGTGATTATTGTGGATTTGAGCAGTCAGGAATGAATGAACATTCTCTGACTACAATGCAGAATTTTTTTTTCTTTTTGCCAAAACTTATTTTTTTCATGCTGCCCCTAGAACTAGTACTAGAAGTGGTTGGTATCTATAGTAAAAATAAGTGTGAGTGGACTACCCAAGAAAAACTATCTGTGAAATAAAGCCACTCTATTGATATATTTATGGATTTTCAAAAATATTTTCAGTAAATATTAAATTTTGATCTCCATGTTGTTACACCAAATGAGTAAGTTTACCAAGAACAGAACATTATTTGATTGTTGTGAACTCATGAAGATGGCAGAAATTTTATGTATTTTAATATCTCAATTTTTTATAATCTGCTTTGTAAAAAAATGAGGTCTTCATATAAGGTGAAACATACTATTAGAGACTTCTAGGACATGTACAATATGCTTTCTTGTTTTTCTGAATATCATTTAAATATAAATAAGAGAAAAATTTTTTCCAACATTATATTTTTATTGATTATTTGGGAATTTTATACAATGTCTCAGTTCCTAAAGGCTAGGCTCTTGATCAAAAGTACAAAAATAAAGTTTTAAACTAGAACATTAGCTTTTTGACAGTAGTAAACTCAGTCTGGATGTTAGAAAGTGTATTCTAATAGGAAGATTGTGTGCAATTAGTGTATTAATGTATTCTATCAAGTATGCAATGATGTGAAGGAAGTAAGATGAGTTCAGCAAAAAATTGAATTATCATGCTGTTGCACTGAAACCTCAGATCATCCTACAAGGAACACTGTATCTGGGATGACTATTAAGTTGTCTAAATTGGAGGCATCCCTACACACATTTATTTGTAAGCAGCAATCAATATTTTGATGCAGAGATTTTTAGGAAGTTGATATCCTGCATCATCTTGAAAGATTCATCAGAGATATTTTTAGATGATGGAAGGCATTTACATGTATTCTCATCAGTTACAATGGTAGGGTTTTTAGTCTTAAGTTAGCTTTAGGTGTTGTATCATAACAAATGTTGCAACATGTTTAAATAACTGTCTCTATAATTCCACTTTAGCTTGGTAACAGTCAACATAATGTAGGAAATCAAAACTAAGTACACAGATATAAAAAATTGTAGCATGAGGGCTGACTTGTTGGGGTTTCTGTCCCACCCGGTACCCCACAGTAGGCAAATCCCAAAGAAAATCACACACAAGACTCCATAAGATTATAAACTGATTGGCCCATTAGCTCAGGCTTCTTGTTAACTCTTATAGCTTATATTAACCTATTATTCTGATCTATGTTAGCCATATGGCTTGGTACCTTTTTCAGTTGTCAGCTCACATGTTGCTGCTTCAGTGGTCTGCACAGGCGTGGCTGAGGGAGCTTCCTGCACCCCAGAATATTCCTGTTCTCATTGCCCTGCCTCTACTTCCTGTCTGGTTGGCCCACTTATACTTCCTGCCAGGCCAATCAGCATTTTATTAAAATATGATTGACAGAATACAGATAATTCTCCCACACGAAAAAATGCCATTATAAACATGGAATAAACACTTACTAAGTAGATGATAGTTATTGTATTACTAGTAACTTTATAGAACTCTATAGTAGAGAAAAGAAAATTGTTTTTATTTAAGTATGTTCTGGTCAAGGACATATTCCAATGATTTTATTATTGTTTCTTAATACATCAGATAATAATTATATCATTCAATATCTGGATAGGAAATAGACAGTATGCTAAAACAGGAAACTTCTGAAGTTTAAGGGTAACCAATTGGACCTTACTAAACAATATGGGACTAGGATTAACACTGACTGTTATGAACTATAAAGTAGCCATTGTTAATCTTTTCAAAAACAAGATCATACTCTAAAACTCCCAAACATGAGTACTGGGAGTATGATCACATGCAACCATCCCAATTTCAATGTCATTGCAACTACACCCAGAAAAAAAGGAACTGAAATCCTAAAAGAAGCTTACAGTCTTCTGGTGGTTAAGGATAAGCTGATAATTAAGAAACACAACAATTGAATTTACTTACATGAGAATAACCCATCACTAGGACTGAAATGAGGATCTACAGTCAAATGTTTTCAAAAGCTCCAGAGACTCAACCTAACATAATATTTAAAAAAACATCAGTTGTACTTCCTTAATGTTTTCTTGTGTTGTCAATGTGTTTTAAAAGCACTGGGTGCCATCACTGGTACATTTTAAGTAGGTATGCTAGTTTTTCTGGCTGTTAAAAAAATAACACACAGAAGTACATTCAATGAGGACAGGCTACTGTTTAGGCTATACAATCCATTGTTACAGGGAATGCAGCTGGTATGATTCATGTCTGTGGAAGTTGGATCTTAATTATGACAGATGGTTATAATACACAGCAGACTGAAAGTAAAAAGTTCAAAAACAGAAATCAGAGCAGAGCCTCCACAAAGCTAAACATGCAAAGCGATGGTTTTCAACATTTTTAAGGCTGTAACCCTTTAAGATAGTTCATCATGTTGTGATCACCTACAATCATAAAATCATTTTCATTGCTACTTCATAACTATAAATTTTCTATTATGTATCATAATGTAAATATCTGTGTTTTTTGATGGTATTCAGTTACCCCTGTAAAAGTATCCTTGGACTCCAAAGAGGTCACAGCCTACAGGTTAAGAACCAATACCTTAGAGTATAAAAGAAGAGTAGGACTGTAAAAGGCTCAAGTGAGTTCCAGAAAAATGTTCAGCTCTTTTGAGTTAATACCAAGTAATAGTGATGATGATGATAACAATAATGAAATGGAGGAAGAACAAGAATAGTAAAAGGAAAGAAAAGATATAGGAGGAGGAAAAAAAGGGTGGATAGATGGGGTAGGAGTTTTGTTTGTTCATGTGTTGCTTTCATTGGTTAATGAATAAAGAAACTGCTTTGGGAATGATAGGACAGAACTTATATAGGTGGAGAAGATAGAACTGAATGCCGGAAGAAGAAAGCAGAGTCAGAGAGAAGCCATGGATCCTCCTCCTGAGATGGATACCAGTTAGAATCTCCAGTAAGCCACTGCCACTTGGTGATACTTAATGAAGATGGGTTAAACTAATATGTAAGAGTTAGCCAAAAAGAAGTTAAAGCTAATGGCCAATCAGTGTTTTAATTAATACAGTTTCTGTGTGATTATTTCAGATGTAAACTAACCAGGCAGCCAGGACAAAAAAAATGGCCCTCTCCCTTGAAATAATTGGCACACCAATGTGGTCAGCTAAATCCATGTAAAACCTGAGAGAACTTAAAAGTAAATTCTTGACTATGTATATGAGAGAGAGAGAGAGAGAGAGAGAGAGAGAGAGAGAGAGAGAGAGTTAAACACAGCTTTTTGCAGGTTGCTGGTGGCATGCCATAGAGAGATTTTCCTGAATCAGCAGCCAAGGCAGGAAAAATGTGGTGGTTTTAAAATGCCAGCTTTCTGGGCTATGCTGCTAGTGTGGCCTCTGTCTCTTGTAGGAGACAGAGTATTTTTATGGGATTTGTGAGCAGTTTGCTCTGGCTTGCTTAATGGCAACTTGGACCATCTATGTGCCTGAAAGTTGGCCCAAGTGTAGAACGAAAGGAGTGATGAAAATGTGGAACAAACCAAGTGATGAATGGATACTTGAAAGAAATACCACACTACACTAGACCAGAAATGAGGAATCGATATTTATTTAGGGGTAAACTCATAATTCAGAATCCTCTGCTTATCCAGATGAATGCCACAATCCAAACAGGCAGCTGGTAGAAAGGAGGAAGAAAAAAAGGGGTGGATGCAGGTTCTGAATCCACATATATAGTATAAGAGGCCTTGCCCCAGTAGGTGTGTAATCATAAGCCTTTTTCCTGGTTAATTTCCTGGGCTATGATCCTATGTTAGTGGAAACCAAGTTAAATGGTAATACAGAATATTAGTACCCTGTTAAGTTAGAGCAGATCAGTGGATTACATCTCCCTCTGTCTGCTGTTAGAGTAGACATATTACCTCCTTTAAGAAGCTCCTTTCTTATCAATGACTACTGTCAATAAAATAAAGTTTGTGGGGGCTATTTTTATGTAGATTTTGGCTATACGAACAAAGACTTGACTGAATCCTTTTCACACCATGGCTTCAAGATATGTGTGTGAAGGGGGACGTCCCAATGCCCTACAGGAAAAGTCAGATTTATACACTACTGGGATTCTGTAGAAGGGAGAACTACCATGATTTCACAAGAGTTTCTCAGAATCAACATTGACTTATCTAAAAGTTAAGTGTGCCTATATCTCTGCAAAAATGGGAGAGCACAATTGGAGTGTATGTATACACTTCCTGTGGATAATTCAATAGATTTGCCAGCTGTACATTTACTGTTTAATATTTGTGGGCTCACAATAGTATTGTTTTACTGGTGTGTGTGCATGTGTGTGTGAATGTATGTGTGTGTATATGTGTGTGTGTGTGTGTGTGTGTGTGTGTGTGTGTGTGTTAATCTTGTATTCCACCACTTTGATGAAATTATTGCTTCTCCAAAGTTTTGGTCGAATATTTAACATTATTTATGTAATCCCTAACCCTAACCCTAACCCTTACTCTAAATAGGGATATGTTAACATTTTCTTTTATCGTTAGTATCATTCTTTATTTCCTTCCTCTATATTTCTCTAGCTATGGTTTCAAATACTATATTGAGTAGGATTGAAGACAGTAGCCATTCTTTCTTTGTTTCTAATCTTAGTGGAAATGTTTTGAGTTTTTCCTATATAGTATTATTTTATATATAGGTTTATTGTATATTACATTCATTATCTTGATATACACTTTACTCTCTCTACGTTTAGCTTCTCCATGACTTTTATCATGAGAAATGTTGGGTTTCATAAAAAGCCTTTTTGTATATCTAATTAGATGGTCATTTGACTCTGGTTTGACTCTACTTGTGTGATATAAAACATTTATTGACTTACATATGTTGAGCAAACTTTTAATCTCTAGAATGAAAGCAACTTGGTCATGATGAAAGATCTTTAAATTATATTTGCAAGTATTTTTAATTTTTTTAAAATTAATGTGTAATTGCATCATTTTCTTCCCTTCTTTTTCTCCCTTCAACCCACTCAAGTGCCCTCCATCCACCTCCTTCTTTGCCACCACCTTCAATCTCAAATTGATAGCTCCTTCTTCCACAGTGATTATTGTTACATATGTTTTTATGCAAAAACATATGTATGTACAATATATTAATATAAACTTCTAAGTCTGCTTCTATTGTTTGTATATATTTGGTTTCAGGGCTTACCATAAAGTATTGGGTAATCAATTAGAAGCCTCATCCCTAGGAAAGTCTAAATCTCTGACAGTAGTCATCAGGTGCCTGTAGTTCCTGGTCTTGGGGTGTGATCCTGAGAGACTACCCCCTTCTGCATTTTTATTAAATTGCAAGTGTTTGGATCTATATTCATCAAGGATATCAGTCTATAATTTTCTTCTAAATTTGCCTTTAAGTCGTTTGATAGCAGGGTGTAAGGAGCCGTCAGGACATCGCCATTATGGTGCTGGCGGTCCTGCAGCTTGGAGGTAAACAAATCCTTTTGGCCTGCATTTGCACAACTGACCCTTGTCCCTAGCCAATCCCGAAGCCCCAAGCTCCAGCAGAATAGTATTCACCAATCAGGACAGTATTCAAGGCCCTCCACCCTAGAAAAGCAGCTGCCACTTGGCTTTTCCTCCCTCTCTCACTCCCTGCCCCCTCTCTCACTTCCCCTCTCTCACTTTCTCTCTCTCTTCCTCTCTCTCTTCCTCCTCCTCTCTCTCTCTCTCTCTCTCTCTCTCTCTCTCTCTCTCTCTCTCTCTCCCTCTCGTTCCCTGCTCTCCCTTCAACCGAGAAGCTCCAATAAAGTGTGATTTGGGAAGAATCCTCGATTTCGTGGTCATTCTTGCTTGCTGGTCAAGCAGCTCGCCACAACTGGTGCTGTTAAACCCGAGACGCCAGACAAGGACAACATATCGGAAACCAGTGAGAGGGCAGAGAATTCAGAACCTGACACATGGAGCGGCGACGTCGGAAAATCCTCCATATGTATGCTGATTGCTGAGGCTGGTCCAGAGTGGTAATGTTTGTATTCGTTCTTCTCTGCTGCTTTGGGCTGCGTTGCTATTAACCAGGTTGTGAGTGTCTTTGGCAACTGCGTCTAATCAAAAGTAAAAGTAAGCCCGCAGTAGATCAAGCGACATTTTTCTAAAAAGAACGTAAACTCCCTTGTAAGTAAAAAGGGGGGTTCTTTAGCCCAGGGGGTAAGTCACACATAGGTAAGTGTGTACCATGGGCAATTCTTTTGGAACCACCTTGAGCCCCAGTGAGATCTATGGCTCAATCCAGACGCTGTTACGACAGCGTGGTTTAAAGGTCTCTTCTGGGACGGTTGCTGCGATTGTTAAGGATATTGATAAGATCTCACCCTGGTTTGCAGCTTCAGGTGACTTAACTTTGCCGTTATGGAACAAATTAGGCAGCGATTTGGAACAAACTGAAAGAGAAGGAAGGATTGGAAGGGGCACATTTCCTCTTTGGAGGATGGTGCGGGACTGCTTGAAGGAAGGACATAGTACTGATATATTAAAGCAGGGTCACAAGGCATTACAAAAACATCAAGACAGCTTTTCAGAATCAGATCATAAAGGAGGAAGGTAAATATAGGCCTAAAAGGAAAAAGAGAAAAATCAAAGGAACAGGATCCGGAAATAGTAACAAGAGAAAAAAAAAAAAAAAACAAAACATAAGTTTAGTGTTGGAGGAGTTTGTGAATCTAGATTTAATTAAAGATGTTATATTTAAAGATTTTTTTAAATATCTTTCAGTCATTTTTAAGTTCATCTATTAAGAGTTTTCTGTTTAGGTTTATTGCATATATTTTTATTTGATTGATTGTTCTTTGGAGGACTATTTCTGGAGTCCTTGTATTTTTTATATGGAATGATGACTGACAAAGATTTCCAAATCTATAGCCAGAGATGTCGATCCTATTAATTATTTCTCTAACTTTGGCAGGAGACTGTGTGTCCCCATAAAGATAACAATTTTAATAATTCTATCCAGTTGTGTAAGTGCTCACATACTGGATCAGATAATTATTTTCTGCCCCTGGAAAAGTTCCAGGTGGAGCTGATTCTAAAAGATGTTTTGGGGCTGGTCATTCAGCCCAATTCAAAGACCTGCTACAATGGTGCAGGCCAATAAAAAAAGGATGTTTTGAGGTTGGCTATTCAGCCCAATATTAAGGCCGGCTCTGGTGGCGCAGGCCGGTAGGATTTGCTGAAGAAGGTTGCATTAAGATTCTTTGCCATTCTCCGTACGGGGTAATTTCCATCGCCCTGGGAGACAGAGTGGTTCAACTCTTGGTTCTGCCTTCAGGGCATAATAAACTTCCAGCGGAAGGTCTTGTCCTAAAGGATAAAAGCCTTGGTTCTGCAGGAATGGATTTGGCTTGTTTATCCTTGGAGCTTGATCAGCGGCCAATTTTAAATTTGGAAATAGAAGGAAAGGTTTTATCAGGCCTGGTGGATACTGGAGCAGATCGTAGTATTATCAGATCCCAGGCATGGCCAAAATACTGGCCCTTGCAACAAGCCTCTCAGTCCCTTCAAGGTCTGGGATATGCACAAACGCCGCACATAAGTGCTAAGAAGTTAGTCTGGAGAACAGAGGATCAGAAAGGGACTATTCAGCCCTTTGTAGTTGATTTGCCCATCAACCTGTGGGGCCAGGATGTGCAGTCTCAAATGAGACTGAGACTTACAAATGATTACTCTGATGCCAGTAAACAAATGATGGCACATCAGGGTTATGTTCCCAATAAGGGACTTGCGAAATGTCTTCAAGGTAGACAAGATTCCGTGGAGCCCGTCTCCAAATTGGATAGGAAAGGCTTGGGTTTTTCATAGGGGCCACTGAAGTTGTAGCTTCCAGACAGAAGACAATCCCCATCCCTTGGCTAATAGATAAGCCGGTGTGGGTCCCTCAGTGGCCCCTTTCCTTGAAAAAGCTGGAAGCTGCAAAACAATTAGTACAAGAACAGTTAGAACTAGGACATTTAGAACATTCTGTATCGCATTGGAATACGCCTATTTGTGTGATCAAAAATGCTTCTGGAGGTTGGAGGTTGCTGCATGACCTTAGGGTGGTCAATGCTCGGATGCAAGTTATGGGCCCAGCCCAACAGGGCCTCCCATTGCTTTCAGCAATACCAAAAGATTGACCGGTAATGTCCTTGGACATCAAGCACTGTTTCTTTTCAATTCCCCTGTACCCTCAGGACCAGGAGTGGTTTGCGGTTACTCTTCCTTCTGTAAACAATGAACAACCCAATGCTCGCTTTTCAATGGAAAACCTTGCCCCAGGGGATGGCCAATAGTGCTCTCAAGTGTCAGCTGTGTGTAGATGCAGCATTGAGTCCTGTTAGGAAACAATTTCCTACCGTCAAGATTGTCCATTACATGGATGACGTATTGTTAGCTGCCCCCCATCTGAGAACCCTGAAAGAAGTTTTCCTAAAGGTTACATCCCTTTTGGAGGAGCAAGGACTCTACATAGCCTCAAATAAAGCTCAAACATCTTCAATGGTGAAGTTTTTGGGGACTATCATCACCCCTGAAAGCATCAGGCCTCAGAAAGTGCTTATTCGCACCCATCACCTTAAAACTCTTAATGATTTTCAGCAGTTTCTGGGGGATATAAATTGGATTAGAGGATATTTAAATGTACCTCGGTCCGAGCTTTTGCCTTTATTTTTCAACTTAGAAGGCAATCCTGATATCTGTTCACCTAGAGTCATGACCCTGGCTGCAATGCAGGCGCTTAAAAGGGTAGAATCTGCTATTACTACAGCCCAATTACAGCGGGTGAATCCATCCTTACCAATCCTGCTGTGCATTCTCAAAACAAAGAATTATCCCACCGGAGTGTTATGGTAAGATGGGCCCCTCTGGTGGATACATGGAAATTCCATGGGAGCAAGATCTGTTCAATATTATCCAGATTTGGTGGTTGGCCAAGCATTAATGGGAATAAAGCTTTGCTTAGCCTATTTTGTGAGAATGCCTGACAAGTTGATAATTCCCTATAAAAGGGAACAGGTAGAGGTTTTGATAGTCACGGTGGATGGCCGGGCTATCCTGCTTTGTGCATTCCCAAATGTTATTGACAATCATGTGCCAAGACACCCCTTGATAAATTTTGTGGAGAAAAATTTGGTGTATTTCCCCAGGATTACCTCGCCTCACCCATTAGAAGGAGTCTTAACAATCTATACAGATGACTCCAAGACAGGGAAGGAGGCTTTGGTGGCAGGAAATGCTAAACCTGTGGTCTTTCAATTTCGGCCTGATTCCCCCCAAGTCACTGAGTGCTTGGTGGTTTTGGAGGTATTTCAGAGATTTCTTGAGCCATTCAATTTAATTTCAGATTCACAATATGTGGTCAATGTTGTAGCCTCTCTTGAGGTTGCAGCCTCAATTCGCAGCTCAAGTACAGTGTCCAATATTCTTTTACAAATACAAATACATATTTTAAAAAGAGAAAATCCCTTTTATGTTGCTCATATTCGAACCCATTCTCTTTTGCCAGGACCTATGGCAGAGACCAATGCTCAAGCTGATCATGCTACTCGAGCACTCGCCCTTGTGGCAACAGATTCACTCCAGCTAGCTAGAGATTTCCATCAGCTCTATCATGTCCCAGCAAATAAACTTCACTTAAGGTTTAAGATCTCCAGGGACAATGCCAGAGGAATAGTAAAAGCCTGTCCCTCCTGTGTGACCATGCTACACCCCCCACATGTTGGGGTAATTCCCAGGGGGTTAAAGCCAAATTCACTCTGGCAAATGGAAGTGACTCATATCTCGGAATTTGGCAGACAAAAATATGTTCATGTGTCAGTGGACACATGCTCTGAGATAATTCTAAAAAAAAAAAAAAAATTCTCCAAAAACAAAAAGGGGGAATAGCTGAAGCAGCATCCCCCAGAGAAAAGATCTCCCTTGCACTCTTTACACTTAATTTTTTAATTCAAAACAATGCTGGGAAAACAGCAGCAGACAGGCATGCCCTGTTTGAAAGCTCTTCGGAGCAAGATTTGGTCATGTGGAAAGATGTATTGAATAACAAATGGTACGGACCGGTTCCGGTGATTTCCAGATCCAGGGGAGCTATTTGTGTTTTCCCTCAGAATCGAGAGGATCCAATCTGGGTGCCAGAAAGATTGACCAGAGAAGTGAAGGATGCTACAAAGGATGAAGATTCGTGCGGAGGCAGCAGGGATGACCCTCTGGGCAGTGAAAAGAGCAGCTGTTTTACACTATCACCTTGAATAGCACTCATGTGCAGCCTTTTACCTTTGAGCAATCTTCTGACTGGCTTTATTCTGCCTTTTCCTTTCTTAAGGAATGGGTGAGGGTAGGGATATTTTTGGCATGCTGCCTAGGTGGATGTGTGGTATGTCTGTGGTTGGTGTGCCATCTGCAAGCCCAAATGAGGAGGGACAAGGTCATTATAGCACAGGCCTTGGCTGTCTTGTAATGTGGATCCTCACCCCAGATTTGGCTTTCAGCCTTAAAGAGCTTCTAGGCAATATGCCATGCATAGCCTTTGCACCCTCTAGGGACCAGATAGTCCCATTGAACGGAGGAAGGTATGCATAGGCAAGAGTGTGTAGGTACAGCCCTTGCACTCCCAGGGAAATATTTGTCCCATTGCATGGGGAGGGTGTATCTTGCTTTTTTCTTTCCCTCAATCGATCCACACATCATGAGGTGGGGACCTGATTGGGAAATAGGTTTTGCCTTATTGCTCTACAAAAACAAAAAGGGGGAGCTTTAAGGAGCCGTCAGGACATCTCCATTATGGCACTGGCGGTCCTGCAGCTTGGAGGTAAACAAATCCTTTTGGCCTGCATTTGCACAACTGAGCCTTGTCCCTAGTCAATCCTGAAGCCCCGAGCTCCAGCAGAATGGTATTCACCAATCAGGACAGTATCCAAGGCCCTCCACCCTAGAAAAGCAGCTGCCGCTTGGCTTTTCCTCCCTCTCTCGCTCCCTGCCCCCTCTCTCACTTCCCCTCTCTCGCTTTCTCTCTCTCTTCCTTTCACTCTTCCTCTTCTCTCTCTCTCTCTCTCTCTCTCTCTCTCTCTCTCTCTCTCTCTCTCATTCCCCGCTCTCCCTTCAACTGAGAGGCTCCAATTAAGTGTGATTTGGGAAGAATCCTCGATTTCGTGGTCATTCTTGCTTGCTGGTCAAGCAGCTCGCCACAACAGGGTAATACTGGTTTCATAAAAAGGTTAGAAAATCCGTGCAAAGCAGAATTTTGCCCCACTTAATCATAAAACAAAACAAAACAAAACAAAGCAATTTTCAGCAATATTCAATTTTGTTCAATAGATGCTCATGGTGCTCACTGAGAAGTTGAGCACATTATTCCATCAGGGTCTTGCACTGTATATTAAGAGAATATATTCAATAAGAAAAAGCATTAAATTTGTTTCAAATCACACAAAAGGACACTGATATGAGAAAGGATACTAAAACCCACTCATATCAACAATGACAAGTAGCATAACAAGAAAGAGAAAAGTTAATCACATGAAAATGCAGGTATAAAATAGATACTGAAGCTCTATTGCAAGTATTTTAGAGTGTCATTATATAAACGCTTCAGGAAGCAAACACAAATCCTCTTGAAACAAGTAAAAATATAGAGCACCTTAACAAAGGAATCATTTTAAATATGGAAACTGAAGAATTGAAAATTCTCTCAGAGTATGGGCAAAAATAGTCAAGAAATAATAACAGAAAATAGAATGAATAAACTTAAAAAAGTCATTAAAACTTGCACACTTTGTTCAAAAGCCTGAGAAAAAAATATAAACCACATTTGTGTCATCAGAGAACAATGGAAAAATAAAGGAAAATAATGTGTGCTGTTGATTTTGACGCTTTCTGATTTTCTGTTACTTTTGATTTTAATTGCTAATAGTATTCAAGCCACTATTTATAATTGAGACCTTGTCTATTTCTCTTTTCAGTTTTTGTTTCATGCTCTAAGAGATTGCTTTTTGTTGTTTAAATATTTAACATCATTTTAGTCTTTCTGGTGTGCTGATCTTTTTAAAATTATTTATTCTCCTATTTCTTCTAAAGGAATTTTGTTTACTATTAAGCTTTATTATATATTAATATGGTTAATATATTTTTAAATTAATGTGTATATGGTAAATTTTCACTATTTCAACTGTAGGTTACATTCAAAAAATTGCTTATAGATAATATATAATTGGAATGCCACTTTATTTATTTACTGGTATTTTTATTATTTAGTTTTTAGTCACACTAAAATTATTAATTGCTTTATTTATTCCATTACATTTAAATGACAATTGATATCCTTATCTGTCCTTAGTTTTTTCAGTTAATTAAATGTTTTCTTTGGACAAACTCTTTCTATTTAATTTATTCTTCTGTGTTGCTTGATCAGGATTTTTGAGAATTGTAATCATTTTGCAGCAGTTTCTCCAGAGGGAAATACCCCACACAGTATACTAGTATATGTGTTTTACCACCTCAAGTCAGAGAAATCACATTTCAATTATGTTTCTATAGTCTATCTGCTACTTAAAATGATAGAGGATGGGATTTAAATTATAATGTGATTACTTATAAATTTTTGGACTATGTGATAGCTTAAAATAAGTATACATTGGGTAAAAGTTAGGCTTGAATTTTGAAATTTGAACATTTACCAGATGAGTAATATGTTATAAAATATTCTGTGATTCTGTTTGATGAATTCAATTAAGCACACAATGATGAAGGTACACAAAACAATGTGGGGTTAAGACATTTGATAGACTAAGTGCTTCAAGTTATGGTAGTTTCAACTTACAATAAATTGGCTCAACAATAATTTGAGAAACATGTAGATTCATGTCTACACACACTAAACAACAAATCAAATAATGTTATGTTGTGTTTCTTATTCTGTGGCTGGAGCCCAGGAACTCCTGCATGCTAGCTAAATGCTAGTTATGTCACTAAGGTGTATCTTCAGTTTTACATTTTGTATCTTTTCAAAATGTGAAAAGTAAAGCTTACGTGAATGAGAGATATTAATAATTACCCTATCTTCATCAATATTTTTCTCTTTTTGAAAATTCCAAGATTTTTTTTCTGTTATAATTTTCCTTTTGTTGATAGGACTTTAGCTATCATTTAAGAGTATGTTAGTTAGTAATGAATTCCTTAACTTTCCTTTGAGAATGTTATCATTTCTTTTTCATTCCTGAAAAATTACCATTGGATACAGAACTCCTTTGGATATGTTTGTACTAGGCCTCAAACATGTGCATATATTATATTACATAGAAAAAGTTAACTGAAGATTTGCCTGAAATGAAAGTTGATAATCATCTTATTGTAATTTAGGAAGATTATTTGAGTTATAAAAAGGTCTTAATGTAATCACATTTTAAAACTGGAACAGGAAAATAGAAAAATAGAATGAGTCAATTGTTGAAGAAAGACTTGGTCTGTGTTTCTGGTTTTGAAGATGTAGTAAATTTCCAAACAAATGACTGTAAATAAAACGGAGAAAAAAACAAAAATAAAAACAAGAGTCTTCCTCAGAGCCTGCCAGTACCTTGATAATTGTGGATTACTTTGTACATGTATGGAACATGTGTGGATTTGTTTTAACTAGTAAACTTAAACTTATAGGAACTTATTACAACTTCCATAAACTGATATATACATATATAAACATTTAATTTTTTATTGATTTTATTGTGCTCTACATTTTTCTCTGCTCCCTTCCCTGCCTCTCCCATACTCCAATCAACCCTTTCTCAAGGTCCCCATGCTCCCAATTTACTCAGGAGATATTGTCTTTTTCTAATTCCCATGTAAATTAGATGCATGTATGTCTGTCTCTCTTAGGACTCATTGTTGTCTAGGTTCTCTGCGATTGTGAAATGTGGGCTGGTTTCCTTTCCTTTATGTCTAAATGTGATTTATGAGTGAGTACATATTATATTTGTCTTTCTGGGACTGATTTACCCCATTCAATATGATGTTTTCTAGATCTATCCATTTTGCAAATCTCAAGATGTCAGTATTTTTTCTGCTCTGTAATACACCATTGTGTAAATGTACCACATTTTCCTTATCCATTCTTTGGTTGAGGAGCATTTAGGTTGTTTCCAGGTTCTGGTTATGACAAACAATGCTGCCATGAACATAGTTGAACACATGTCCTTGTGGTATGATTGAGCATCCTTTGGGTCTTGAGGAATGTTGTTTCTTAAGTTTCTGAGAAATTGCCATATTCATACCCAAAGGGGCTGTACCAGTTTGTACTCCCACCAGAAATTCAGTAGTATTCCCTTTACCCCACTCAAAGAAAGTTGAGTCCTTTCTTTAAAGGTCTTTGAAGAATTTTTCTGGAAATTTGTTTGGCATTGAAATGAATTGGTAGATTGCTTTTGGTAAGATTGCCACTTTTACAGTGTTAATTCTTCCTACCCCAGAGCATGGGAGATCCTTCCATTTTCTGGTGTCCTCTTCAATTTCTTTCTTCAAAATTTAAAGTTCTCATCATACAGGTCTTTCACTTGTTTGGTTAGAGTTACTTTGAGATAATTTATGTGTAGCTATTGTGAAGGGTGATGTTTCTCTGAGTTCTTTTTCAGCCCATTTATCATCTGTGGAAAGGAGGACTACTGATTTTTTTGAGTTATTCTTATATCCTTATATATTACTGAAAACGTTTATGAGTTGTAGATGTTCCTTGATAGACTTTTTGTGGCTGCTTATTTAAACTATAGTATCATCAGCAAATAGTGAGAGTTTGACTTTTTTTATTTCTGATTTGTATCCCCTTGATCTCCTTTTGCTGTCTTGTTGTTCTAGCTAGAACATTAAAAACTATATTGAATAGATAATCAGAGAGTGGACAACTTTGTCTTATTCCAATTTTTGTGGGATCACTGTGAGTTTCTCTCCATTTAGTTTGATGTTGGCTGTTGGTTTGTTGTATATTTCCTTTATTATGTTTAGATAGGTTCCTTGCATCCATGCTTTCTTTAATACCTTTATCATGAATGGATGTTGCATTTTGTTGAAAGCTTTTTCAGCATCTAATGAGATATTCATGGATTTAATTGCCTTTAGTTTGTAAAGCAAAGCATATTTCTCAGAATTTAACCAGCATCAAGGAGGGGAAGTCAAAGCCTCTCAGGCTGTTTGTGGAACCAGGTTTTGCCTCTAGTCATGACTCTGAAACAATGGCACCTGTTGAACAATAAGAATTATTACACCTAAAACAATTTACAGGATTTTATAACAGGCAATTAATAAATCAATAAACTTGAAGGTTATATAATGACAGACAACATTACCATGGAAAATTTTAGTAAATTTTAAACTAATACTATGGATTGTGTTCTGCATGGTTTATATGGTTATTGTGATACATCCATTTATTAGATACTGGGACTCAGTTATTTTCTTCATATTATATCTTTTAGAAAATGGTTTGAGCCGGGCAGTGGTGGCTCAAGACTTTAGTACCAGCACTCAAGAGGCAGAGGCAGAAATAGTTCTGTGAGTTTGAGGCCAACATGGTCTTCAAGAGCTAGTTCTAGGGCAGGCTCAAAAAAGCTGCAGAGAAACCCTGTTTCAAAAAAAATTAAAAAATCAAAAGTTACCTGAAAAATTAATACAATTGAAAAATGATAACATTAATTTGACAAATAAAATCAAATCCATGTCAAATAATACTAAGAAATTATATGAAAGAACTCATACTGTAGAATTTGACAATCAAAATCTGTTTTAAAAAGTTATGATAGGTTAGCAGATAGAGTATCTCTCCAGGAAGGCAATCTGAAAACTATCCAAATAATGTTCAAAGATGAGATGCTATCTTTAAAGGATAAACTTCAGACCCTGGAGTCACATGTGAAGAATGAGGGCCAAAGGCTAGGTGTCTCAGTGAGATCACTAGAAATATATACAGGCCTGGATATTCAGACTTTGCAATAGTAAAAAGATTTGAAAAAATTGAGGAAATTATTGGAGCTGATGAGCAGGAAAAGAACATACAAGAACAGGATTCAACATCACCAGTAGCTGTCAAAGATGACTTGCCCAGTGTTTTAGTTTCCTACCCTATAATCTACTCTGATAAAGCATCAAGTTCTAAAGGCCTGAAAGGATTCATAGAAGGTAGATGAATACCTTTAGGAATGAATGATCTAAAGGAAATTAAGCAAACTGTTGTAACTTATGGCTTACATTCCACATTTCTTAGGGAGATGGTAAAGACATGAGTTTCTAGAATTAAAGTATCACCACATGACTGGCTTCAGTTAGTTTCGGCAGTCCTGGATGATGGGCCTCAACTGATGTTTAAATGCTGTTTCAGAGAAGAGGTTAAAATTTTAGAACAACAGGGAAAAACGAAAGGACTTGAGATTTCCTAAGATCAAAATCTTGTTGAGGGCATTTATGCTGACTCACAGGCTCAAGCTCTTTATGATGAACAAATCTTGTCCTAATGACACAAAGCAGTCTAAATGTTTTGGACAGGATTCAAGAATTAAGAAAATGAATTGAATCATATACAAGGGTTAAACAGGACCAGAGATAATCCTTTACTGACTTTTTAAAAGATTAAGTAAGGCTGTACAAATAGGAGTAACAGACCCAGATGCTAGAAGAGTACTTATTGAATTGTCTTTTGAAAATGCCAACTTAGAATGTAAAAAGTTATTTGGGTCTTTAAATGTTAGATCAGCACCAATGGATGAATGAATCCTGTATACAATGAGCATTGAAATATTTGACTATAATATTGAATCCTGGGTAGGAGAGAAATTTCCAAATGAACGAGGAGGCAAGAAAATATCAAATGTTTTCATTGCGGTAGAATAGGACATCTGAGAAGGGATTGTAGACAAGAATTTTCAAGAAATAATTTCTCCTCAGGGAATGGCAAGGGCTCAGACTTCAGTTATATGTAGAAGATGTAGCAAAGGCCAATATTTGATCAATGAATGCAGATCAACAAAAGACAGACAAGGCAATGCAACACCATTGGGAAACTCCTTGGGGGGCCTCACACATATCCTCTAGTCAAATATGGTCCAGTCATTCCCTATCACTGTGGAGGATATATTTCACAAGGAAAATTAAAAACATCTAGAGCCTTCTGTAAGAGACCATACTGTTCTGGATGATGGAATAAACATAGAGAATGAGTAAAAAATTCTGATAGGAAATAGAAAGTGTATATTCTGGCAGACTTCTATAAATGATGTCCTACTTGCTCTTTCTATAATCAAACACTACTACCTGCAGGGACTAACTCAAAGGGTATCAAAGAAATGAAAATTGGCATATGGATGTATTCCACTTTGCAGCATTTGGAAAATTAAAATATGTACACCACATCATTGACACTTACTTAGGTTTTCAATGGATAATTGATTTAAGCTTAGAAAAGGCTAATTCAGTAATCACACATTTATTAGAAGTTATGGCCATCATGGGTATACTTGCAAAGGTAAAGATAGATAATATTCCAACATATGTCTCTAAGAAAATGAAACAGGTTTTTGCTTATTACAATATAAAACATATTACAGGAACACCATACAATCCTACATGTCTGGCAGTTGTAGAAAGATCAAAACAAATTATAAAGAATATGTTAAATGAACAGAAAGGGATGAAAAATAACCCCCCAAATAGATTACATAACTCTTTATTAACCTTGAATTGTCTTAACAATAGTGAAAAAGGGACAACCACAACAGAGAATCATTGGATAATATAAAGTCTTCTGAATTAAATCAGTTGGTGAATTTCAAGGATACATTGACCTCACAAAGGGAGCCAGGAGATGTGCTATGTTGAATAAGGGGTTTTGCTCTTGTTTCCACAAAAGAAGAAAAGCTATGTATACCATCACAATTAATAAAGGTTCACTTTGAAAAAGAGACAACTCTTGAGAAAGAAAAATAATCACTCATCCACATTGGTGACAAGCATACAGGTAATAAGCAAAAAACCACATAGATTTGAACCATGGTTCTACACTTATATTTACAGGAAAATACACATTCTCAAAAATTCAAGAGACCCTGCATGTTTGGATTCTGACAGATGGAAAAATAGCTATCCAATAAAGATCATCATGAAAGGGAATACAATTTACAAGGATAGATGATCAAAACATATACATTTCAATATTAAATATTTATGAATATATAGAGTTGGCTTTGGCATTGGACAACATCTCTGTCCTTTCCCAAATCAAAACATGTTGTTAAGAGAAAAATTCAAAATTTCTGTCTCATGTCAAGAACCTTCTGGTATGGGACAGAAAGAAGAAAGAATTTAGAAAAAAACATTTACTTACCTTTATACCTGTTTTTGTGTCTATTGTACCTCTCATTAAATATATGTGTTTATATAAATAATGTTTATGTTTTCCACAATGAACAATGAATTTTCCTTCAGTGATCTTTGAAGTTTTCAGGAAGAAGACTGGGCCCCCCCGAACAAGAACTTCATCTGGTTGATATGATGCTGATAGTGCTACTAAAAGACCTGTTTTAGGTACCAGCTACTCAAGATGGTTCCAACTTAGTTAGCTGAAATGATGTACTTTTTTTACAATTTTCTGACCAGAACTCCAAATAGAAACCTCAGACAAACCCTACCGAATACTCAGAGACTCTTTGTAATTATACTAGACAGTAACCTTGGAACTTAACCATCATTTTACTTTCATAGGATTCCATAGAAAGAATATTGCCCCCATGACATCTGGAAGTAATTCTAAAACATGACGTCCCCTCGCCCAACAAAGTTCATCCTTAGGGTTAGGGGCATCATCTAGAGGTTGATTATAATTGGTATAGGGTTGGGGGTTAGGGGAAAATTATATAGAATCAGGAATCTCTTTGAAAAAAGAGAGAAGATATTAGATGGAATAATAGATTAGTGTGAGCTTACTCACACTAATAATAATACTGAGTATACACTAATAATAATACTGACTAATGGAGTGAATACTTGTGAGGTGTTATTTAAAGGCAAAATTACATTCTTGAACATTGATACAAGCTTAAATGATATTGAAAATGGTCCTATTTTCATCAACAATATTTGTATATCTAGGCAAATTGTTTTGCCATACATGCATGCTTCTGCCTCTGCATAAGTTATTTTATTTATTGATACAATTTTAGAAATATTCTAATATGAAGCCTTAATCTTTAAGTTTTATATGTATTAAGATTCATAGGTCAATAGTCATCTATGTTTTTCATAATTATAGTTAGACTGATCAGGTTCTTTATGTACATAGAGATTGAATTTTGCAAGGATTGGTAATCTTCAGCCACTTCAAAAAGCTGTAGAATATGGCATTTAAATAACTTAGGGTTCTGTTGAAGTGAGACATTATTGATCCTGGCAGCACTGATCTATTCTCGAGAGAATGTTGATCACCAAAGACCCTCCATTTGGAGCTTGTATTCTTTTGGCAAAATTAGCCTTTAGGCAAGGAATTGTCCATGCATTGACCACTGACAAAACGCTTGATGTCCAAACAAGACAAGCAGGATACAAAAAAAAAAAGACTGCAAAATCTTGCCAGAACATGATAAGATGGGGTTGAAATATTTCCTGCCTTTGAAAATGGTCTTTCAGATATTCTAGGGCTTAGCCAAAGGTGGTTACTCCAACATTGCAAATCAGACTTTGGGTGATTGCCCAGTTGTCTCTGTCATTTGTTGCACATTTTAGAAGTTGCTTAATTACACTTCTTGCTTGCTCAAGTAATATTATTTCTCTTTTCAGGTCTTCATTGGGGTTGAAGATAAGATACTTGTAGTTACTTTACCTTTGTGTTTTGGCCAATTTATTTCTTACACAAGACTTAAACTCATTGGGAATAGTATAATTATTGAAACATTTATTACATGTTTCTTACTTGATATTGTTTATGCTGGTTGTAATTCTATTTTTTATTCCCAATATTTTTCTTATTGTTTATAGCTGTATTAGGTTTAGAACTTTCTTATTTATACAAAAGCCCCAGGGAGGTACTGTAGGAATTCCTATCACCAGTAGCCGTTAAGTTACCTCTCACTTGGGTGTGACCTCTTATACTATATATGCCAATGTCAAGTGCAAATCTGGCTTCTTTTCCAGCTGCGGGATTTGGTTGCTGATCCACATTTCAGCAGAAGATTGTGATCTTTGAGTCTACCGCCAAATAAATAATCCTCTATTATATTCATTTCTGAGCTGGTGTGGGATTTCTTTTATGCATCTTTCTTCAACTGTGGGTTTCTGTATTCATTCCTATCTGCTTTACGAGAAAGCAGATAATGGTAGTTGAACAAGGCACTGATCTATAAGCATAACAGAATATCATTAGGAGTCATTTTATCACTATATTTTTTATTTTTTTGAAGTATTTATTTTTATTTGCCCTAGGTCCATGGACTATCAAGATTCACCCAAGCATTGTTGTGTATGGCTCCATTTTGTAGAGTGGTTACAGGGGAAGATAGGGAGGGAATTGGAAGAAAGGAGGCAGGGGAAACTGTAGTTGGGATGTAAAATAAATAAATTTAAAATAAAAAATAAAAGGGGAGTCATTCTATATGTTATTGCTTTTCTGTTTGTTGGTATTCTTTCTTCACATTTTCTAATGTTAGTCATTGTCATCCAGGTACTGATTGATTGACTAGGGAATAACAGCAATGAACAAGTACCTGAGTCCTTACTATATACATATGAGATCTCAAATTTAGACAAAATTGTTGTAGCATTAGACTAGTTATAAGATTGATAACTAATGAAATAAATGCAATGAAATTTATTAATGCTACTGATGTGAGATGTAGTTTAGTCTATTCTGACTAACTATAGGTTCTAAGTAAATATTGGAGCAGAGAGAAATATTAGCTTAAATAAAAATTAAATCTAAATTTTGGTACTTATATACAGCATATGTAGTTAGAAGAACTTGTTGGTATATGTTAATAGAAAATTATAGAATTAGGCTATTAAAATGTATTAATGAGTTTTAACTTGATTATAAATGTATGGAAATAAAGCAAGAAAAGGTCATAGATACCATGTTCCAGACTTCATATTTCTAATCCAGTTGTAGTTTCAGACTAAGTATGAGGGCTTCGGTCATGCAAAAACTACCTGTGTCCTTACAAGTTGCTCTGCCCATGGCTTTCCTTCATGGTAATGACATAACAATTCACAGAGCTGAGTGGGTCTGTGAGGTAAATAGTTATGTTTGTAAAGCTCTGCAGATGTGTCAGAAGCTTTCTTGAATGGAAAGGAGTAGGGTTACTCTCAAGAGATATTTGACAGTTTTTTCATTCTTCTAGTCAAAACTATCATCCAGTCATAACTTTACTCATGGATAAAAATGTAGATTTTACAACAGAAGGACTGTTACTTTTCACAATTATAATCTCTTGGGCTTTCCTGCTTCTACTTTTGATAATATTCTTCATAAAACTATGCATTGCTTTATTCTTTTCATTTCGTGAAAGATCAACTCCTTTCCGCTTTCACTAAATAGAATGTGGCCACATGTCAATGATTTTATGTGGAAAACACACAAATGAAAAGGCACAAAGGTAAGTTTCTATTCATGTTATATATAAGCCATGAAACCTTTACATTTCCCTGATGGTAAAAGGAAGCTGTTTCTGGGTAGTTAAATATCGTATTGTTAAAGCAAAAATAATAAGGAAGTGATGATTTTAGTGTCCAGATCAATTTGAATTGTAGAGGAAGAAAGGTAAGAATGTGAGAAAGAAAACTGATTACATATAAAGTCATAGAAAACATTTAATTGAGTTAATATATTTAAATATTTAATAGATAAATATTATAATATATTAATACATTTATTATACTATTCTAATATTATATATACGTATGCATACTAATATATCCTGATCATTTTACTAATAATTGAATTCTTCAGAGCATGTGTGAAAAAACACTGAATTTTCAGTTTTTCCAAGGCTAAAAGATAATTTAGACAAAATATTTAAGTTGTACTATAAGAAACAAAATTAAAGAGAATTAAAAGATATTGATAGCTAATTATTAGATGATACAAAGAAGTAGTAATCAAAAGGAGGATTTTTATTGATTACTAGTAGGAAGTGTTAGAAAGATTAATAGTGTTTGAATGTCAGTGGCCATTTTAAAATTTGCTATCATTTTGTAAAAAAGTAAATATATTTTAGGAGTCAATTGGAATGCAAAACAACTTATAATATTACTAATACACACGAAAAGAGGAAATATTAAGAAAACATTGAGTATGAATTTCACTGTTATTTTAAAAGGAGCTAAAAATATTCTGTATTTATTTTTTCAGGAAAAGAATTATGAAATCTGAATAAAAAGATCTCACCATCAGCTTGGACCCATTTACTACATATTAATAAAGTTAAATCTTAGAGATTTAGATTCAAAACAATAACTATAGGTTTAGATAGTACAATTTCAGCAATTAAAACTAGTCAGGAAAACATATTTATTCATATATTCTAAGAAATTCTTTTTTGCTAGTTGTTAAAATCAAGCACAGACTTGTTGATTAGGTCTAAATCCTTTTATTTATTATGGTCACTTATTCATTGATAGTTACCTGGTAACTCTGACTTGTTTCCTGCAAGTACTGTTGTGATTCCTTTGTTTAATACACTATTGACTGATTCATATATATCTCATGTTCAGGAATACATTGAATCAAGTCAATATGTATAAGCTGAATTTTCAATGAAAAATAAAATACCTTTGAGATTATTTAAAGCAGTTTTTGTGATGTGTGTATATGTTTTGGGGATGGGGTCAGGAGTGGCAGGTGTGCACATGTGTGTGTGCGTGTGCTCTTGCGTATGGAGGCCTAAGATTAATATAAATTGTATTCCTCAATTCTTTTATACCATAATTTTTGAGACAAGGTTTCTTACTAGGTTGTGGAGATCATTGGCCATGCTATATCAGTTGGACAAAATGTCCTGGTTTTTCTCCAGTTTCTTGCTTGCCAATTTGAGAAATAAAGGACACATAGCCTTGACTGGCTTTTAATGCAGGGGCTAAGTAGAAATCTGAAAGTTTAAAAAATATGTGTTTATAATCTATCTTTCCTTTTTTGAGACATATTCAAATATTGACAAATTATCAATGTATAGATATAGGGGTCTTTTTATTTACAGCTTTTGCATATTCTAGATACTCACCCACTATTTGAAGAGTAACTAAAAAGATTCTCCCAATATAATATAGGTTATTTCTTCACACTGTTGATAATTCATTTTTCTGTGCAGTAATTTTCAAATCTCAAGTATTTCCACTTATTAATTATTTGAAGTATTTCCTCTGCAACATATATATTCCAAAAGCCTTGATGTTACCTGTTTCCTGAAGTATTTTGCTTAAGTATTCTTTTCAGCAATTTCAGCATTTTTACAGATTTTGCTTTCTTTTTTTTATTTTTTATTGATTTTATTGAGCGATATTTTTCTCTACTCTCCTCCCTTCCTCTCCCTCCCCTTCAACTCTCTCCCAGCATCAACATGCTCACAATTTACTTAGGAGATCTTGTCTTTTTCTAATTTCCATGTAGATTAGATTCATGTATGTATCTGTTAGGGTCCTCATTGTTGTCTACATTCTCAGGGATTGTGAATTGAGGCTGGTTTTCTTTGCTTCATGTATAAAAGCCACTTATGAGTGAGTATATATGATATTTGTATTTCTGGGTCTGGGTTACCTCATTCAATATGATGTTTTGTAGATCCATCCATATGCCTGTAAATTTCAAGATGTCATTATTTTTTCTACTGTGTAGTATTCCATTGTGTAAATGTACCACATTTCCATTATCCATTCTTTGGTAGAGGGGCATTTAGGTTGTTTCCAGGTACTGGCTATGACAAACAATGCTGCTATGAACATAGTTAAGCACATGTCCTTCTGTAAAGCAAAGGACTCAGTCAACAAGACAAAGCAGCAGCTTACAGAAGGGAAAAATATCTTCACTAACCCAACAGTAAACAGAAGGCTGATTTCCAAAATATACAAATGTAGTGAGGGGCACACAGGCCTGCTTTTCATCCCACCTGGCTCCCGCACAACTAGCTTTACACCCAAAATAATTACATGGAAACTGTATTCTTTTAAACAGTGCCTGGCCCATTAGTTCTAGCCTTTTATTGGCTAACTCTCACATCTTGACTCAACCCATTTCTAATAATCTGTATGTCGCCATGAGGTCGTGGCTTACCAGAAAAGATTCAGCATGTCTGATCTCTTAGCTTCATGGTGGGCAGCTCTCTGCCTCTGCCTAACTCTGCTTCTTTTTCCCAGCATTCTGTTCTGTCTACAGCACCTATGTTCTGACCTATCAGGCCAAGCAGTTTCTTTACTAATTAACCAATGAAAGCAACACATAGAAGGAAGACCCAGCTACATCTTTCCCCTTTTTCTGTTTAAACAAAAAAGAAAGGCTTTCACTTTAACATAGTCTAATTATATATAACAAACAGTTATCAAGCAAGAATTACAGTTACAATATTTATATCTATTTTATCTTTGATCATTACTAAGGAAAACTATAACTATCTATCCATTCTTCATCTTCATCAGAGACTCCAGAAGGATATAATATTACCTAAGTAAACAAGAAATAAGAAACTTCAAAACTCTAGAAATAACAGTGACATCTTGCTGCCTGTACAGTCACTCAAGAAATTTGTCATCAAAAGAACAAATAATCAAATAAAAAATGGGGTACATACCTAAACAGAGAGTTCTCAACAGAGGAATCTAAAGTGGCTGGAAGACACTTTAAGAAATATGCAACATCCTTAGCCATCAGAGAAATGCATATCAAAATTGCTCTGAGATTCCATCTTACAACTGTAAAAATGGCCAAGATCAAAAACACTGATGACAGGTTACACTGGAGTTGTTGTGGGATACAGGGAACATTCCTATATTACTGGTAGGAGTTCAAACTGGTACAACCTCTGTGAATATCAGTATGGTGATTTCTCAGTAACTTAGGAAACAACCTTCCTCAAGACCCAGCGATACCATTTTTGGGTATATACCCAAAGGATAAATTTCTACATTTAAATTAAAGCCTTTGATTCAATTTAAAATGAGATTTTGCCAGGTAATACACACAGATTTCACTCCATTTTTCAATGGGTAGATATCCTATTTATAAGCACCATTTACAAATAAAGCCTGTCTTTTCTCAAGTGCATATTTTTAATATACTGTCAAAAATTGTCTATAGCTTTGGAGGTTTCTTTATGAATCCTCTACTGAATGTTCCACTGGTCTGCATATTTTTTATGTCAGTATCATATTGCTTTAGCTTGGCGAGTTTGTTGTTTAATTTGCTATTAGTGTGATACTTACTGTTGTGTTCTTTCTGAGTATAATTTTCAATTTATTTGTATTCCAAGAGATTTTAGAATTTTTACTTGTTTTTGGTTTTTGTTCAATGAAGAATGTCCTTGAATTTCTGAAGTGAACTACATTGATTCTGTACATAATTTTGGGGAGTACATTTACCTTCACATCTACCATGGATTGAAAAGAGAGCAGAGAGAGGTATAGGGGAGCAGTTAACAGTATGCTGTCCTCATGGGACTAGCAGAAAATGAAAAGAGATTGACTACCAAATCTTGCACATACTTTAAGGGACAGTCCTTCAAAAAATCTGCATCATAGAAAAGTCTGTCAGACATTCTAGGTTGTAGATCGAAGATGAATACTCTAATGTTGTAGAGGAACTTTGGGTAACTCTCCAGGCAGCCAGCTATTTCTGTCATTTCTCACATTTTTGGAAGTCTCATGCTTACATTTTTTGCTTACTCAGTTAATATTATTTCCTTCTCAGTTTTCTGAGGTAGTTGAAGATGAGAGTTATAGTTTCCATTGTTGATGAGACTCAAAAAAGAAACTCAGTAAAATAATGTAATGTATATAAGGTTGAGAGAAATCAAAAGCTAGTTTTGGATTGTAATAAGAATCCAAAGTTATGATAGAAAGTAAATTAGTCACAAGATTTTGTACTCTCCAAGATATAAAGGATATTGAGGAATTTCTGTAAATTTGTCAAATGAAAATTGAGTAGACATTGTTGATGTGTTTATTGCTTGTATATATTGTATGTATATATTATACATATCATATATAGTTTCTCTTATATTTGTTATAGTATTTTTATTTTTTTATTTTAGACAAAGGGGGAAATACAGTTATATTTTATTTATGTTTTATAAATAAAACTTTCCTGAAGAACAGAATGTAAAACTAAGCCACTACTGGCCAGGAAGTGGTGTCAATCCCAAGAATTTAGAGATAGAAGCAGATGGATATCTGTGAGTTCAAGGCCGCCCTGGACTACACTAGATCAATGCAGAAACATATCCAGGTTGTAATGGTGGCTCACACCTTTAATCCCAGTACTAGGGAGTCACATGCCTTTAATACCAGCACAAAAGAGGAAAATGAAGTGGGATGAGACAGGAACTCACTGTCTTTCAGTCTGAGAATTTCTTAGAGTTAAGAGTTCTCTAGTGTTTTGGCTGCTTTGGTTTTCTGATCCTAAGGTTGAACACCAATATTTCTCTCTATATTTTTATTACTCTTGCTATGTTTCTTGCACATGCTCTATTGCATATAGTTCTATATATAACTTAATGTACCACATTCTTCATTAGCATCTTAACTCTTTACTCAGAAGTGCATTCCACGTCTTAATGAGACACAAATCATCTTCAGACACTCCAGGGAACCACTTTTGGTGGTTCCATACAGTCTGTTCGTCTTGGATAGAGGGCAGACATTTCAGCCACTATCTCTCTGCAAACTATATTTTAATATGCTGATTTCACAACCTTTGTGTAAGACCCTCCAGTAGCTAGTCTCCTCCTTATTCTCTCACCTCAGTATTGAAATTGAATTGTACTTATCTGTCAATATTCTTATGGAAGCTAAAAATTAGATATGAAAGTTTTGAGATTTATGATATGCTTTTCATAAATGATAAAGATGTGCATATATTTTGCTTAAAACATGTTGTCAATCATTTTAATTCATGTGAATTTCTCTGGAGAACAAACAGTAGATGTCCTCTGAGTTGCATGTATGCTTCTAAGAATTTTCTCTTACAGTGGTTGAATTTTCAGATAGACACATGAAATTTGAACCTTGAAAACTTCAAATTAACACTAAAATTAGGAAATAGTTTGACCAAGTTCTCAGTATGCAACCTCATCAGAATTACTGACAATGTCTATGTTCAGTTTGATTGATGCATTATTCAGTTTGATATCAATCTAAATCCATTCACTAATTCACATACTTCTTAAACAAAGACTGCTTTGTAAATGTTAAGAATATTTCTTTAGGCACCAAGAGAAATACTGCTTGATATTCACAGTATTCATGTATTTTAAAATTATTTAATGTTTAAGAATTGTATGGAATTTTTTCTGGTCCTGTAACATTTCAATCATTTATCTTATGTTTTGTTTTCTATAAAAGTCATTCCATTCCAATTGTACAATTAACCTTAACTGTTGTAACTTTACAAATGTTGATGTTATAGCTGGTGATAAAACACTAAGAATCTAGGTGTTTGACAAACTACATTTTGGAAACCACTGGATTATGAAATAAAAATGATTACATACATACTGACTTCAGTCTTCATAAATAAAAATGTTCACATATTTCTAATTCCATTGTGTCCACATCAAATTTTAATTGTCATTTTTGTTGCATTTAGGTATTTAAAAAACCTGGTAATATCAAGATTCTTGCTTTTATGCTACTACTGTAATTTCTCTGCATTGATAAATATTTCTTGCTAACATTAATATCACTTTAAAATTTAATTCAACATTTTGTATATTTGGAATGGTTGTAGTCCATTATTTTCACTGATGCAGTGGTGTGAGAAGTCCTTTTGTATATGTGATGATTTTATTAATTAATGAATAAAGAAGCTGCATTTGGCTAATGGTTTAACAGAATATAGTCAGGTTGGAAACTATATATAAAGAGAGTCAGAGGAGTCAGGGAGAAGCCATGGAGCCACCAGAGGAAAAAGTAGTGAGCCAATAGCCAGAAACTTGCTGGTAAGCCACCAGCCTTGTGGTAAAATATAAAATAATAGAAATGGGTTAGTTTAAGATATAAGAACTAGATAGCAATCCCCTTATGTGATTGGCTGAGCAGTGATTTAAATAACATAGTTTCTGTGTGATTATTGTGGAATGAACTGCCAGGAATGAATGAAGAGTCTCTGACCACAATGCTGATTTTTTTACACTTTGCAAAATCTTATTTTTTTCCATGCTGACCATAGAAGTGGTACTAGAAGTAGTTGGTATCTATTGTAAAAATAGGTGTGAGTGAACTGCTCAGGAAAAATTATCTGTGAAAGAAAGCTACTCTATTGATACCATTTACAGATTTTCAAAAATATTATCAAAAAATACTAAAGTTTGATCTCCATGTTGTTACCCCAAATGAGGTAACCAAGAAAAAAGCCTTATTCAATTGTTGTGAACTCATGAATATGGCAGAAAAATTATGTATCTTAATATCTAAATTCTTTATATTCTGCTTTGTAAAGAACCTGAAGTCTTCATATAAGGTGAAATATACTGTAAGAGACTTCTAGGACACCTACTGTATGCTTTCTTGTTTTTCTGAACATCAGTTAAATATAAACAAGACAAATAATTTTTCCAACATAATATTTTTATTGATTATTTGGGAATTTTATACAGTGTCTCAGTTCTTAAAGGCTAGGCACTTGATCAAAAGTATAAAAATAAAAGTTTAAACTAGAACTTTAGCTTGTTGAGAGTAGTAAATTCAATCTGGATGCTAAAAAGTGTCTTCTAATAGGAAGATTGTATGCAATTAGTGCATTAATGTTTTCTAGAAAGTATGCGATGATGTGAAGGAAGTAAGATGAATTATCATGCTGTTGCACTGAAACCTCAGATCAACCAATGAGGAATATTGTATCTGGGATGACTATTAAGTTGTTTAAATTGGAGGCATCCCTACATACATTTATTTGTAAGCAGCAATCAATATTTTGATGCAGATATTTTTAGGAAATTGGTAGCATGGGTCATCCTGAAAGGGTCTTCAGAGATATCTTTAGCTGAAGGAAGGCAGTTACATGTATTCTCATCAGTTATAACAGTAGGGTTTTGGGTCTTAAGTTAGCTCTAGGTGTTGCATCATAACAAATGTTGCAACATGTTCAAATGACTATCTCTATAATTCTACTTTAACTTGGTAACAGCCAACATAATACAGGAAATCAATTGCTATTTACTAAGTACACAGATATAAAGAATGTCATTAAAAATTGAAATAAAGTATACAAACACAGACTAAATAGATTAAAGTTACTGTATTACTAATAACTTTATTAGTAATAACTATTACTAATAAATTAATATTTATTAATAATTAATAATTAGTAATAACTCTATACTGGAAAAATTGCTTTTATTAATTATAAGTATGTTCTAATCAAGGACATATTCAAATAATTTTGTTATGTGTATGTGGTATGTTTTCACTATTTCAACTGTAGGTTACATTTTAAAAAATACTTGTAGATAATATATAATTGGAATACCACTTCTATTATTTACTGATATTTTTATTATTTAGTTTATTCACATTGAAATTATTAAATGCTTTGTTTATTCCATTACATTTTAATGACAATTAATATCCTTATCTGGCCTTAATTTTTCAGTTAATAAAATGTTTTCTCTGGACAATCATTTCTATATAATTTATTCTTCTGTGTTGCTTGATCAGGCATTTTTTAGAGTTATATTTGTTTGTAGTGGTTTCTCCAGAGGTGAATACTGCACACAGTATACTAGTGTTTGTATTTTACTACCTCATGCCAGAAAAGTCACATTTCACTTATGCTTTCATATCCTATCTACCACTTAAATATGATAGAGGATAGAATTTAAATTATAATGTGATTACTTATGAGTTTTTGGACTATGTGATGGTTTAATAGAAGTGTACATTGCATGAAAGTTAGGCTTGAATTTTGAAATTTGAAATTTTACGAGACTGGTAATATGTTGTAAAATATTCTGTGATCCTGTTTGATGAATTCAATTAAGCACACAATGATGAAGGTAACAATACACTGTAGGGTTACAACATTTGATAGAGTAAGTGTACTTTCAAATTATAGTAGTTTCAACTTATAATAAATTGGCTCAACAATAATTTGAGAAACTTGTGGATTCATGTCTACATACACTAAACAACAGATTAAATAATGTTATATTGTTTTTCTTATACTGTGGATGGAGACTAGGAACTCCTGCATGCTAATAAAATGCTATCTGTAACACGAGGGGCTGATGGTTGGGGATTTCTGTCCTCCCACCAGGTCCAACAGCCAGGAAGTGCCAAAGAAAATGACATAGAGGTCTCCATTATTTATAAACAGATTGTTCTATTAGCTCAGGCTTCATATTAGCTCTTATAACTTATGTAAACCCATTATTCTACTCTATGTTAGCCACATGACTCAGTACCTTTTTCAGCAGGACAGGTTACATCCTGCTTCTTCAGTGATCTGGGCAAGAATGGGGGAGAAATGGGTTTCCTTCTTCCCAGAATACTCCTGTTCTCATCGCCCTGCCTCTACTTCCTGTCTGGTTGACCTGCCTCTACTTCCTGCCTGGGCAATCAGTGTATATTTAAAACATGACTAACAGAATGCAGACAATTCTCCCACACCAGGTATCTATGTCACTAAGCTATATCTTCAGTTGTACATTTTGTATCTTTTCAAAATGTGAAAAGTGAGGCTTATGTAAATGAGGGTTATTAATATTTACCCTATCTTCATTAATATTTTTCTCATTTTAAAAATTTCAAGATTTTTTTTCTGTTATTTTCCTTTGGTTGATGGGACTTTTGCTATCCCTTAAGAGTATGTTAGTTAGTAATGAATCCCTTAACTTTCCTTTGAGAATGTTATCATTTCTTTTTCATTCCTGAAAAATTACCATTGGATACAGAGCTCCCTTGGATATGCTTATGCTAGTCCTCAAATATGTGCATATATTATATTTCATGGAAAGAGTTAACTGAAGCTTTGGCTGAAATGAAAATTGAAAATCATCTTATCGTAATTTAGGAAGATTATCTTGAGTTATTAAATTGTCTTAATTGATGACGCAGGGCGATCGGTAATGAAAAGTCCCCAGACTATCTTCCATAAGATACAGCTTTAATAAAACAGAAGGAAAAACTTACACAGAGTCCCACCCATCTGGAATGCTGGACCCAGGCCAGGTCGAGAGGGAGAGAGAGAGGACAGGGGCTTTCATCCACCTGGTTTATAGGCAAACTTTTGCCTTAGGGCAACACGCCCCATGAACAGAATGTGATTGGCTGAACTCCCCTATCACTTAATACAATCACAGAACATTTTAAAACTGGAATTGAAAAACAGAAAAAAAGAATGTGCCAATTGTTGAAGAAACACTTGGTCTTTGTTTCTGGTTTTGAAGATGTAGATAATTCCCAAACAAAGGAATGTGAATAGAATGGAGAAAAACAAACAAACAAAAAAGCAAACAAGCAAGAGTCTTCCTCAGAGCCTGCCTGCAACACGCACTCCTTGTCCAGCAAGAAGGAACGATCACAAAATCAAGAATCCTTCTCAATCACAATTTATTGGAGCACTCGATTGAAAAGGGGAATGGGGAAAAGGGATGACGAGAGAGAACGAAAAACCCAAAGGCAGCCGCTTTTCTAGGGTGAGAGGCTCGAATTCTGATTGGTTGATGCCATTCTGCTAGGGCCCAAGGCCACAGGACAGGTCAGGGAACCAAGTCTCTGAAATGCAAAACAAGGCCCCAAGCACACTGGCCTGCACGGCAGCATCAAAGGATTTGTATACCTCCAGGCTGTAGGACCACTGGCACTATCTCGCCAAGGCAACATCCTGGCGGCTCCTTACAGCTCCTTCCTTTTTTTGTTTTTAAGAGCAATAAGGCAAAACTATTTCCCAATCTGGTCCTCACCTCATGATGTGTGGACCGATTAAAGAAAAGAAAAGCAAGACACATCCTTCCCATGCAATGGGACAACTACTTCCCTGGGAGTGCTAGGGCTGTGTCTGCACACCCTCCACCTATGCATACCTTCCTCTGTGCCATGGGACTATCTGGTCCCTAGAGTGTGCAAAGGCTATGCATGGCTAATTGCCTATGAGCTCTTTAAGGCTGAGAGCCAAACTTGGGGTGAGGATACACATTCCAAGGCTGCCAAGGCCTGTGCCACAAAGACCTTGTCCCTCCTCACTTGGGCTAGCAGGTGGCACACACAATCAGAGACATACAGCACTTCCACCTAGACACAGCATGCCAGGAATATCTCTGTTCCCACCCATTCCCAAGGAGGGAGAAAGGCAGAATAGAGTCAGTCAGAAAATTGTTTAAGGGTAAGAGGCTGCACAGGGTGCTGCTCAAGGTAATATTGTGAAACAGCTGCTCTTGACACCGTCCAGGGGGTCATCTCTGCTGCCTCTGCATGATTCTTCCACAGCAGGACACTCAGCATCCACTGGGTCATCTTTCTTCTTTATTTCTCTTGTCAGTCTAGCTGGCACCCAGATTGGATCTTCACGATTCTGAGGGAAAACGCAAATTGCACCCCTGGATCTGGTAATTACCAGATCTGGTCCACACCATTTGTTAATCAATACATCTTTCCACATGACCAAATCTCGCTCCGTAGAGCTATCAAACAGGGCATGCCTGTCTGCTGCTGTTTTTCCAACAATATTTTGAATTAAAAAATTAAGTGTAAAGAGTGCAAGAGAAATCCTTTCTCTGGGGGAAGCTGCTACAGCGATCCCCCCTCTCTGTTTTTGTAAAATTTCCTTTAAATTTCTATTTGCACTTTCTACGATACCCTGGCTTTGAGGGTTATATGGTAGGCCAGTGGTATGTTCAACTTGTAATTGCTTGCAAAAGGCTTTAAAGCCCTGTGAGGCATATGCAGGGCCATTATCAGTTTTTAAACAACTTGACTTTCCCCAAGTTGCCCAGGCCTCTAAGCAATGCATTTTTACATGAGTTACCTTTTCCCCTGCCAGTGGGGTGGCATGAATTATTCCAGAGCATGTGTCCACCGACACATGAACATACTTTTGTCTGCCAAATTCTGAGATGTGAGTCACATCCATTTGCCAGAGTGAGTTTGGCTTTAACCCCCTGGGATTTACCCCAATATGTGGGGGATGTAACATGGTCATGCAGGAGGGACAGGCTTTTACTATCCTCCTGGCATTCTCCCTAGAGATCTTAAACTTTAAGTGAAGTGTATTCACTGGAACATGATAGAGCTGATGGAAATCTCTAGCTAGCTGGAGTGAATCTGTAGCCACAAGGGTGAGTGCTCAAGTAGCACCATCAGCTTGAGCATTGGCCTCTGCCATAGGTCCTGGCAAAAGAGAATGGGCTCGAATATGAGCAACACAAAATTCTTTTTAAAATATGTTTTTGTATTTGTAAAAGAACATTAGATACTGTACTTGAGCTGCAAATTGAGGCTGCAACCTCAAGAGAGGCCACAGCATTGACCACATATTGTGAATCTGAAATTAAATTAAATGGCTCAAGAAATCTCTGAAACACCTCCAAAACCACCAAGCACTCAGTGACTTGGGGGGAATCAGGCCGAAATTGAAAGACCACAGGTTTAGCATTTCCTGCCACCAAAGTCCCTTTTCCAGTCTTTGAGCCATCTGTATAGATAGTTAAGGCTCCTTCTAATGGGTGGGGCGAGGTAATCCTGGGAAAATACACCAAATTTTTCTCCACAAAATTTATTAAGTGGTGCCTTGGCACATGTTTGTCAATAACATTAGGGAATGCACAAAGCAGGATAGCCCAGCCATCTACCGTGGCTGTCAAAACTTCTACCTGTTCCCTCGTATAGGGAATTATCAACTTGTCAGGTATTCTTGCAAAGTGGGCTAAGCAAAGCTTTATTCCCATTAATGCTTGGCCCGCCACCAATTCTGGATAATATTGAACAGATCTTGCTCCCATGGAATTTCCATGCATCCACCAGAGGGGCCCATCTTACCATAACACTCCGGTGGGATAATTCTTTGTTTTGAGAATGCACAGCAGGATTGGTAAGGATGGATTCACCCGCTGTAATTGAGCTGTAGTAATAGCAGATTCTACCCTCTTAAGGGCCTGCATTGCAGCCGGGGTCATGGCTCTAGGTGAACAGATATCAGGATTGCCCTCTAAAATGGAAAATAAAGGCAAGAGCTTAGGTACATTTAAATATCCTCTAATCCAATTTATATCTCCCAGCAACTGCTGGAAATCATTAAGAGTTTTAAGGTGATGGGTGCGAATAAGCACTTTCTGAGGCCTGATGCTTTCAGGGTGATTATAGTCCCCAAAAATTTCACCATGGAAGATGTTTGTACCTTATTTGAGGCTATGTGGAGTCCTTGCTCCTCCAAAAGGGATATAACCTTTTGGAAAACTTCCTTCAGGGTTTCCTGATGGGGGGCAGATAACAATAAATCATCCATGTAGTGGACAATTTTCACAGTAGGAAATTGTCTCCTAACAAGACTCAATACTGCATCTACATATAACTGACACATTAACGCACTATTGGCCATCCCCTGGGGCAAAGTTTTCCATTGAAACCAAGCATTGGGTTGCTTGTTGTCACAAAAATAGGCGTATTCCAACGCGATACAGAATGTTCTAAATGCCCTAGTTCTAACTGTTCTTGTACTAATTGTTTTGCAGCTTCCAGTTTTTCCAAGGAAAGGGGCCACTGAGGGACCCATACCGACTTATCTACTAGTCAAGGGATGGGTATTGTCTTTTGTCTGGAAGCTACAGCTTCAGTGGCCCCTATGAAAAACCCAAGCCTTTTCTATCTAACTTGGAGACAGTCTCAATAGGATTCTGTCTACCTTGGAGACATTTACCAAGTCCCTTATTGGGAAAATAACCCTGACGTGCCATCATTTGCTTACTGGTGTCAGAGTAATCATTTGTAAGTCTCAATCGGGACTGCACATCCCTGCCCCACAGGTTGATGGGCAAATCAACCACAAAAGGCTGAAAAGTCCCTTTCTGATCTTCTGTTCTCCAGACTAACTCCTTAGCACTTATATGTGGCGTTTGTGCAAACCCCAGCCCTTGAAGGGACTGGGAGGCCTATTGTAAGGGCCAGCGTTTTGGCCATGCTTGGGATCTGATGATACTTTTATCTGCTCCAGTATCCACGAGGCCTGAAAAAATCTTTCCTTCTATTTCTAAATTTAAGATTGGCCGCTGATCAAGCTCCAAGGATAAACACACCAAATCTACTCCTATGGGAGCAAGGCCTTCTTTGTCCTTTAAGACAAGCCCCTCTGCTGGAAGCTTATTATGCCCTGAAGGCAGAACTAAAAGCTGAGCTACTCTGTCTCCCGGGGTGATGGAAACTACCCCGTATGGAGAATGGCAAAGAATTTTAATGCAGCCTTCATAAGCAGGATCTATGACTCCAGGATGGACTATCAGGCCTTTCATAATTGAGGATGAATGTCCCAAGACTATGCCAACAGTATCTTGTTCTAACGGTCCAGATACGTTTGTTTCTATGACCTGAACTCCCATATCCTGAGTTAAGAGCAGTTCGGAGGTGGCACAGAGGTCCAGCCCTCCGGAGCCTTTGGCTGCCCTTCTTGTTGGGACGATGGAGTCATCTCGGGGACTGCCATCGAGTTCTGAATTGCCCCAAATATTTTTGGGCCCTGAGTGCATGGGCCCCTCAATCCGTTTTTTGACAATGACTGAATAGCCTGAGGAATAAGTTGTCCATTTATATCCCTATCTGATCTGCACTCATTAGCCCAATGTTTCCCTTTCTTGCATCTGGGACAAGTGCCTGGCTGCCTCTGTGATGTTGCAGCTGAGATCCCTGAAGAATCTGAGGCATTATGACTATTGGGACATTGTTTTACGAAATGCCCCAACTGTCCACATTTAAAGCAAGCCTTTCCTTTATCTCCCCTGTCACCTCTGGCAGCAGCAAGTCCAGCAGCCGCCAACCCTGCATTGGTTAGAGGCCCCCCAACTTCACGGCAGGCTTTGATCCAGGCCTCTAATCCCTTTGCCTTTACTGGACCTATTGCTCTTTGACATTCCTTGGTGCTCTGCTCAAACATTATTTGCTGTACAAAAGGCAATGAAATATCTAAATTCCCAAACATTCTTTCAGCTGCCTCTGTCATTCTAGCCACATAATCAGAGAATGGCTCTGCAGCACCTTGAATAATCTTGGTTAAGTTACCAGCTCTTTCACCTTTATTAGGGAGTGATTTCCATGCTTTATAATGAATATCACTAACCTGCTGATATACCTCCCAAGGATAATTATTCTGATATCCAGCAAATGCCCCCTGTGCAAGAAGCATATCAGCCGTCCACTCTGGGTTGCCGCCTTGTATGTTAATGTGCTCTTGGGTCTGAACCTTGTCCTGGGCTATAGATTTAAAGTCCGGGAACTTCCTTGCTGGAAGAGCTGCCCTTGCAATCTCCTGCCAGTCTGTAGGAGTCAGCGCTACTGTAGCAATCCTCCTCAATAATGCGGTTGTATAATTGGCATTTGCTCCATAATTTTTCGTAGCTTCAACCAGATCCTTAAGCTGTCTGTATGAGACTCGTTCATACCACCTATTATGATTCTGTGGCTCTTCAAAAACAGGAAGGGCAGCAGCCAATTGCGACCATGTTTGCCTTCCTATGAAGCTGTGGCCTTCTGTAGCTACCTGCTGGTACATGGGTGGAGGGGCGGATGGGGGAGGGGCAGAAGCTACTGGCGCCTCGTCTCTTCTGCCCTTCGTAGTAAACACATCATCATCGCCCCGCCTCCGGCTACCTCGCTGTTCTTTCTCAGATTTAGCAGCCGCTTCCTCTAGTTGCTCTTCCTCCTCTGATAAATCTAGATCTACAAATTCTTTCACTACTAAAGTTATGGGGCTTCTCTTCCCCTTTTCTCCTTTTTCTATTTTTGGATCCTTATCTTTTAATTTTTCCTTTTTCTTTCTAGGCCTACACTCTTGTTCCTCCTTCTGATCTGATTCTGAAAAGCTGTCCTGATGTTTCTGTAATGCCTTGCGACCCTGTTTTAATATCTCTATATTACGTTCTTCCTTCAAGCAGTCCCGCACCATCCTCCAAAAAGGAAGTGTGCCCCTTCCAATTTTTCCTTCTGCTTGTTCCAAATCCCTGCCTAGCCTATTCCAAGATGGCAAAGTTAGATCACCTGAAGCTGCAAACCAAGGTAAGACATTCACAATGTCTTTTACGATGGTAGCGACAGTGCTGGAAGAGATCTTTAAATCATGCTGTCGCAAAAGTGCCTGGATTGAGCGATAAATCTCCCTGGGGTTTGAGGTGGTTCCATAGAATTGCCCATGGTGCGCACTTACCCCCTGGGCTAAAGAAAAAAAACCTCATTTTTACTTACAAGGAAGTCTCTTTAGAAAAATGCCGCTTGATCTACTGCGAACTTAGTTTTACTTTTGACTAGAGCTGCAGTCGCAGCAGCAAAGGCACTCACCACCTGGTTAATCTCAGTGCAACCCAAAGCAGCAGAGAGGAATGAATGCAAACATTACCACTCTGGACCAGTCTTAGCAATCAGCATACATCTGGAGGATTTCCTGACATCAGTCACCGCTCCTTTGTGTTGAGTTCTGAATTCTGCTCCCTCCTTGGCTTGTTCAAATCTGGCTTCTCGGGTTTTCAACACCATAATGCGACACGCACTCCTTGTCCAGCAAGAAGGAATGATCACAAAATCAAGAATCCTTCTCAATCACAATTTATTGGAGCACTCGATTGAAAAGGAATGGGGAAAAGGGATGACGAGAGAGAGCGAAAAACCCAAAAGCAGCTGCTTTTCTAGGATGAGAGGCTCGAATTCTGATTGGTTGATGCCATTCTGCTAGGGCCCAAGGCCACAGGACAGGTCAGGGAACCAAGTCTCTGAAATGCAAAACAAGGCCCCAAGCACACTGGCCTGCACGGCAGCATCAAAGGATTTGTATACCTCCAGGCTGTAGGACCACTGGCACTATCTCGCCAAGGCGACATCCTGGCGGCTCCTTACACCTGCCAGCACCTTAATATTGTGGATTGCTTTGTACATAAAAGTATGATACATGTGTGGATTTGTTTTAACTAGTAAACTTATAGGAACTTATTACAACTTCCATAAAATGATACTGACAATAGACAACACCCTTCACATTTAAGTCAACAACTTTAATGGTACCAAAATCACAAAGTACATTCTTTTTTCCAATGTGTGTGTGTGTGTGTGTGTGTGTGTGTGTGTGTGTGTGTGTGTGTGTGTGGTGTGTATATATATATATATATACTGAGCTATACATTTTTATCTGCTCCCTTGCCTTTCTCTCCCCTCCTCTTCTACCCTCTTCATGATCCCCATGCTCACAATTTAGTCAGGAGATATTGTGTTTTTCTACTTCCCATGTAGAATATATACATGTATGTCTCTCTTAGGGTCCTCATTACTGTCTAGGTTCTCTGGGATTGTGAATTGTAGGCTGGTTTTCTTTGTCTTATGTCTAAACATCATTAATGAGTGAGTACATAGTAATTTTGTCTTTCTGGGACTGAGTTACCTCGCTGGATTTGATGTTTTCTAGATATATTCATTTTCCTGCAAATCTTAAGATGTTGTTATTTTTTCTGCTGTGTAATACTCCATTGTTAAATTTACCATATTTTCTGTATTCCATATTCATTCTTTGGTTTGGGGTCATTTAGGTTGTTTCTAGATTCTGACTATGACAAACAATGCTGGCATGAATATAGCTGAGCACATGTCTTTGTGGTTTGATTGAGCATCCTTTGGATATATACCCAAAAGTGGTATTACTGGGTATTAAGGAAGGTTATATTCTAAGTTTCTAAGAAATCACCATACTGATATCTGATGGGGCTATACCAGTTTGCACTCCCACCAGCAATTCAGGCATATTCCTTTTAGCTCACATCCTTTCCAGCATAAATTGTCATCAGTGTTTTTGATCTTGGCCATTTTTAGAGGTGTCAGATGGAATCTCATTGTTGTTTTGGTTTTCAGTTCTCTGGTTGCTAAGGCTATTGAACATTTTCTTAAGTGTGTTTCAGCTATTTTAGATTCTTTTGGTGAGAGTTCTCTGTTTAGGCCTGTACCCCAATTTTATTGGAATTATTTGTTCTTTTGATGATAAATTTCTTGAGTTCTTTGTATATTTTAGAGATCATCTCTCTGTCCATTGTGGGGTTAGTTAAGATCTTTTCCCATTCTGTAGGTTGTTATTTTGTCATGTTGATCATGCCCTTTGCTTTACAGAAGCTTCTCAGATTCAGAATGTCCCATTAATTAATTGTTTCTCTCAGTCTCTGTGCTACTGGGGTTATATTTAGGAAGTGATCACCAATGCCAATGCATTCAAGTGGATTTCTCATTTTCTCTTCTATGGCATTCAGTGTGGTTGATTTTTTTGTTGAGGTCTTTGATTTATTTGTACTTGAGGCTTGTGCATAGTGATAGATATCGATCTATTTTCATTCTCCTACACGTTGATATCCAATACTGTTAGCAAAATTTGTTCAATATACTTTCTTTTTTACCATTTTATATTTTTTGTTTCTTTGTCAAAAATCAGGTGTTTGTAGGTTTGTGCATTGATATCCAGGTCTTTGGTTTGGTTCCATTGGTCCTCCTGTCTCTTTTTATGCCAAATCAGGCTGTTTTTAGTATTGTAGCTTTGTAGTAGAGTATTGTAACACCCGATTCTGTGTTACCCTCTCTGTACGATTCGTGCGCAGCCCTACCTCATGTGAGTTTGGGCAAAGGCCTGGAGATTGAACAAAAGACACAAGAGACTTGGGTCATTCGAAAGAGAACAGCCGAATGCCACTTTATTCAGCTTTTTGCCAAACTAATATACTCTGGCCACAGTAAAGGAATTCCCTCTGAGCCAGGTGGAAAATAGGTGCCATGTGGGTATTCCTTCCCAGGCAGGGGATTCGGGGCAGAGAGCAGCGGCAGCAGTGGGGCAGCAGTGGAGAAACAACCTGTTGCCATATGGAACCTGGCGCCTTAAGGAATCCCTTTCCAGGCAGGGGGGAAAATGGCGCCATGGGAACTTCTCCCAGGCAGGTAGGAAATTGCTATACCAAAGATGAACAATGCCCTACAGCTAAATCACCAGGCTATAGCAGAGTAAGCACAGGAGCAAAGAGGATGATAGCTGGGAGGCCAGAAGCGTCCTAGAAATTCGCCCCAAGGAGAAAGGAGAGACCAGGCCCAACAGAGTATGAAGTCAGGTATTGTGATGCCTCCAGAACCTCCTGTACTATATGGGATTGTTTTGTCGATTCTGCTTTTTTTTGCCTTTCTATATAAAGTTGAGTACTCTTCTTTTGAGGTCTGTGAATAGTTTTGCTGGAAATTTGTTGGGCTTTTCCTTGAATCTGTAGATTGCTTTTGGTAAGATTAGCATTTTTAAAATGTTATTTCTATCTACCCAAAAGCATGGGAGATCTTTTCACTTTCTGGTGCCCTCTTCAATTTCTTTCTTCAAAGGTTTAAAGTTCTTGTCATACAGGTCTTCTTTCACTTGCTTGGATAGAGTTACTCTGAAAGATTTTATGTGTAGCTTTTTTGAAGGGTGATGTTTCTCTGAGTTCATTCTCCTCCCAATTATCATCTGTGTCAAGCAAGGCTCCTGATTTTTTTGAGTTATTCTTTTTTATGTTTTTTCTTTTTTAAAATTGATTTTTATTGAACATTACATTTTTCTCTGCTTCCCTCCCTGCCTTGTCCCTCCCATTCTACACTCCCCTAATGTCCCCATGCTCCCAATTTACTCAGAAGATCTTGTCTTATTCTACTTCTTATGTAGATTAGATCTATGTATGTCTCTCTTAGTTTCCTCATTGTTGCCAAATTTCTCTGGGATTGTGATTTGTGGGCTGTTTTTCTTGCATTATGTTTAAAAACCACTTATGAGTGAGTATATGAGTATATGTGATAACTGTCTTTCTGTGTCTGACTTACCTCAGTCAAAATGATGTTTTCTAGCTCCATCCATTTCTCTGAAAAATTCAAGATGTCATTATTTTCTCTGCTGTGTAATACTCCGTTGTGTAAATGTACCACATTCTCCTTATCCATTCTTCGGTTGATGGGCATTTAAATTGTTTCCACGTTCTGGCTCTGACAAACAATGCTGCTATGAACATAGTTGAGCACATGTCATTGAGGAAGGTTGTTTCCTAATTTCCTGAGAAATTGACAAACTGACACCCAAAGGGGTTTTACCAGCTTGCATTCCCACCAGCAAAACAGAAGTGTTCCCTTTTCCCAACAACCTCTTCAGCATAAGTTGTCCTCACTGTTTTTGATCTTTGCCATTCTTACAGGTGTAATATGTATTCTCAGAGTTGTTTTGATTTGTATTTCTCTGATGACTAAGGATGTTGAACATTTCCTTAAGTGTCTTTCAGCCATTTTAGATTCCTCTGTTGAGAGTTCTCTGTTTAGGTCTGTACTCCATTTTTTATTAGACTATTTGTTCCTTTGATGATCAATTTCTTGAGCTCTTTTTATATTTTGGAGATCAGACCTCCGTCTGATGTGGAGTTGGTGGAGATATTTTCTCATTTTGTAGTATGCTGTTTTATCTTGTCGACCATGTCCTGTTGCAGGAACAGTGGGCTTTGTTCCCACCGCCTGTCTCCCTGGCTAGTTTACATCCGAAATAATTACATGAAAACTGTATTCATTTAAACACTACCTGGCCAATTAGTTTTAGCCTCTTTTTGTCTAACTCTCACATATTGATTCAACCCATTTCTAATAATCTGTGTAGTACCTGCTCCTTCTACATTTGGCTGCCCAACGTGGTAACTAACTCCACTTAAAAACCTGAAAGGGATTAAAAAGGAGAGAGAGAAAATTTAACACAGCTTTTTGCTGTTTGCTAGGGCATGCTGTAGAGAGAGTTCCTGGTTCAGCAACAGCAGCAGAAAAAAAGCTGCACTATTTTAAAATGCAGCTTCCTGGACTGTGCTGCCAGGTCGAACTCCTGCTATAAATCATTTCAATGGCTTTTATGGGACTAGATGTTTCTGTGCCTGCTTGGGATCAAGAAGAAAGTACTCTGAAACCATGGCAATGGCTCAGCGCTCCTTGCCTGCTCCTGGGCAGATGGTGGAATCAGATTTAGGCAGGCGGGAGAACATGGCGGATTCTTGCCACCATACAGAGAGATGTTTCCAGGCTGTGCAGTGCTCTGTATGTCAGATTTGGATGTAACTTGAATGAAAAGAGTTTCTGTGCTGCACGCTCAGTCTCAGAGTTAAACTGCTGAGTGTGGCTCCTACCTGGTGGCCCCAGAGCTAGCAGAAATGGTACATTCACCATTTTGAAATTGGAGAGAGAGGGAGCCAACATGCAGAGCAGCCTGACAGTCTGCAACTGGTTCAGAGTCACAAGCAGGTCCGCCATGTTGGACTGGGAGGGACAAGCCTGCAGTACCTGTTTTTGACCTAAGAATGTCACAATTTAGATTCTTAAGTGCTTAGTGATTTAAAACTGCAAAGCAAAAATGCTCCTGGATAGTAAACATATTACAGATTCACAATAGGACAGATTCAGACATAAAAGACCTCTAAATGGGTCACAGTGTTGGATGAGTGTATGTAGGCTTGGGAAGAGAAGAAAAAGAATTTTTAAAGCTAATGCCTTAAAAAAGGATAAAATCTTTAAAGAGACAGAGTACATATAGTTATAGATTAAATGAGATAAATAAAAATAAGCCACGTAAAAATGGAAAATTCACAAAGAGTCTGGATTAGGTACATTGTGTTTTCTTTAAAATTTTTGACTGTGAAGGAGCTAAATACACAGAGACATTTCATTATGTGGTCTGCTAAGCCTATACAACATGTGTATTATAAAGCTGTCTTGACTTCAAAATTTGGATCCATGGCTAAATGCTTTAGAAAGGAGGTCCTTCTTTTGTTTTCACAGAGGATGAGACCCTGTGGATTGTTTCTATCCCAATATGGTATGCTAAAACATACCCTCCTGAAAGGTTGCTGTGAACACCCTCAAAAATTTACTTTGCTCAACTGCCGACTGAGATAAACCTAACAGACAAGTCATACCATGAAAAGCCTAATTAACAGCGTCCCTATTCAGCAGGAAGAAGTTTGGAGAGAAATAACTACTTTAATATTACCAAATATTGTTTATAAATGTTCTTTTCCATTTAAAAGGAAATATGATATAGGTATGAATAATTTGCATTGGTATGTATTTCAAGGTCAATTTTATTATATGTATATGAATTTCTGATCTTGATTAAGGTATTGTGATTGTATAGTTCATTTAAAAATATAATATATAATTAAGAAATATAGGTTATTAATGGATAATCATCGATAATAGGCAAGCTTCTAGTCATGTTAGGTGGATTTTCTGGATATATAGAGAGATATATTTCATTTAAATAGGCATTCTTCATATCTTTCAAAGACTACAGAACATGGCATTTAATGTTTTAATAACTTATAGCTTTTCATGACAATGAGATACATCTGCTCCTGACAGCACCAATCTACTTCAAGAGGAAGATGGGCATCGAAGAGAATCCTCATGGAGTTGGTTAGCCATTTGGGCAAGAAACTGCTCTTGCCTGGACTGATGCATAAACTGAATGCACAGAACCCACACAGAGCAGACTGCTGAACTTTCCTAAAGGTGAGATGGTCTTTTGAGTTTCCTGATTCATGAAAGAGTCTGCGAGACATTCTGCAGGACACAGCAGATAGTGACTGAACTGCCTTTGAAATTTCCTTCTTTATGGAAAAGTCTGCTGGATACTATGGGCCTGAAGGCTGAAGATAGATGACCCAACAGTACAGAGGAACTTTGGTGACTGTAGAGGCAGCAAGATGTCTCTGTCATTTCTAGATTTTTGGAAGTTGCTTATTTCTTGTTTGCTTAGTTAACATTATATCCTTCTCTAGTCTTTGATGGAGTTGAAAATGGATAGTTATAGTTTTCCTTAATTATGATAAATGATAAAATAGATATAAATATTGTAACTATAATTCTTACTTGATAACTGTTTTGTAATATGTAATTTTACTACATTAAAATGAAAGCCTTTTTTGTTTAAACAGAAAAAGAGAAAATGATGTAGGAGAGATAAGCTCACCGAGATCAGGGTGGGAACGCACACTTTCTTTCTACAATGTCCTTTCCTTTATAGAAGCTTTTCAGTTTCAGAATGTCCAATATATTAATTACCAAAAACAAAATCAGTAACCCACCTTTATACAGATAATCAGATAATCAATGAGCTGAGAAAGAAATAGAAGAAACATCACCCTTCAAAATAGCTACACAAAAGTTAATATTTTGTTGCAGAGTTTCCAAATGTTCAGTTAACTCACTGGTGTGGGATTTTCAAGCTTCTTTATATAGGCATATAGTTCCATGAACTTTCTCTTTAACACTTCTTTCATTATGTGCCATAAATTTGAGTATGTTGCATGGTCATTTTCATTAAATTTTAGGATGTCTTTAATTTCTTTCTTTATTTCTCTCATGACCCATTGATGATTCAGGTGAGCATTGTTTAATTTTAATTTGTTTGTGAGCTTTCTGGAATTAGTGTTGCTGTTGAATTTTAATTTTAAGCCATGGTGATTCAATTAGATACATTGTGCTATTCCAATTTTTTTGTATCTGTTGAGGTTTGCTTTGTTACCTAGTATGTGGTCAGTTTTTGAGAAGGTTCCATGAGGTACTGAGAAAAAGGTATATTCTTTTATGTTTGGATGGAACGTTCTATAGATGACTGTTAAGTTCATTTGAGTCATGATGTTTGCTAGTTCTCTTATTTCTCTGTTCATTTTCTGTGTGACTAACCTACCCAGTAGTGAGAGGGGAGTGTTGAAGTCTCCTACTATTAGTGTGTACTGTTAAGTTGTGATTTAAGCTTTAAAAGTGTTTCTTTTACATATGAGGGTGCCTTGTATTCAGGGCAGAGATGTTCACTATTGAAATTTCCTCTTGATGGATTTTTCCTGTGACTAATATGAAAAGTCCTTCTTCGTCTCATTTGATTGATTTTAGTATGTAGCCTATTTTGTTAGTTATTAGGATAGCTGCACCAGCTTTTCTCTTAGGTCCATTTGATTGGAATTTTTTTCCCAACCCTTTACTCTGAGGCAATGTCTATCTTGAACTTGAGATGTTCTTTGTATACAGCAGAAAGATGAATTCTAGTTCTGTATCTAATCTTTTTACCTGTGTTGTTTTATAGGTGAGTTGAGTTTATTTATATTAAGCAATATTATTGACCAGTAATCATCATTCCTGTTATTTAAGTTTTTGTTGTTGGTGATGTCATTATGTGTTTTTTTCCTTCTTTGGGATTAGCTGCTTTGAGATCATCTATTGCCTGTGTTTCTGTTGATGTAGCCAACTTCCATGGGTTGCAGTTTTCTTTCTACTACTTTGTGTAGTACTTGGTTTGTGGCTAGTTATTAGTAGGATTTAGTTTTGTCATGGATTATCTTATTTTGTCCATCTATGGTGATTGAAAGTTTTGCTGCGTATAGTAGGCTCATCTGGCATCTGTGGTCTCTTAATGTCTGCATAATGCTTGATCAGGACCTTCTGACTTTCATTTTTTTTCCAATGTTAAATCAGGTTTAATTCTGATAGGTCTGGTTTTATGTGCCATTTGGCCATTTTCCTTTGCAGTTCTTAATATATTTTATTCTATATGTTTAGGGTTTAATTATTATGTGGCCAGGGGACATTTTTTTGGTTCAGTCTATTTGGTGTTCTGTAAGCTTCTTGTATCCTCAGAAGTATATCTTTCTTTATGTTAGAAAAGTTTTCTTCAATGACTTTGTTAAATATATTTTCTGTTCTTTGGTGTTGGACTTCTCCTTTTATACCCATTTTCCTTTTTTAAATTAATTTATTTATTTATTAAAAATTTCCACCTTTTCCCCACCTCCCTTTTCCCTCCCCCTCCCCACCTCCATCTCCCTCTCAAGTCTTAAGAGCAGTAGGGGTCCCTGCCCCGTGGGAAATCCAAGGCCCTCTCTCCTCCATTCAGGTCTATAAAGGTGAGCATCCAAACAAAGCAGGCTTCCACAAAATCAGTTCATGCAGTAGAATAAAAATCCAGTGACATTGTCCTTGGCTTCTCAGTCGGACTTCATTGCCAGCCACGTTCAGAGTGTCCATTTCGATCACATGCTCCATCACTCCCAGTCCACCTGGCCTTGGTGAGCTCCCATTAGAACAGTCACACCTTTTCAGTGGGTGGACGCACCCCTCGTGACCCTGACTTCCTTGCTAACGTTCTCCCTCCTTCTGCTCCTCATTTGGACCTAGGGAGCTAAGTTCAATGCTCCAATGTGGGTCTCTGTCTCTATCTCCATCCATTGCCAGATGAAGGTTCTATGGTGATATGCAAAATATTCATCAGTATGGCTATGGGACAAGGCCAGTTAAGGCACCCTCTCCTCTGCGGCTGAAGGAACAACCTGGGGACCTCTCCTTGGGCCTGAAAACCCCTCTAGAATCAAGTCTCTTGCAAACCCTAAAATGGCTCCCTTAATTAAGATATTTATTTCCCTATTTTCATATCCATCCTTCCTCTATTCCACCCATCCCATTCCCCCAGGCTTTCTTGAATCCTCCCCTTCTCCCTTCTCATTACCCATCTCCCCTTACATCCAGCCCCCATCCCCTCGTGCACCCAAGTTTGCCTGGCAATCCTGTCTACTTCCAATATCTAGGATGATAACTATATGATTATTTTCAGGTTCACCTTCTTATTTAGCTTTTCTAAGATCACGAATTTTAGGCTCAAAGACCTTTAATTATGGCTAGAATCCACTTATGAGTGAGTACATACCATATTCCTCTTTTTGGGTCTGGGTTACCTCACTTGGTAAAGCGTTTTTTTTATTTCCATCCATTTACATGCAAAATTCAAGATGTTATTGTTTTTAACCGTTGAATAAAACTCTAATGTGTATATGTTCCACACCTTCTTTAACCATTCTTCTATTGACGGGCATCTAGGTTGTTTCCAGGTTCTGGCTATTACAAATAGTCCTGCTATGAACATAGTTGAACAAATGCTTTTGTAGTATGATAGGGCATCTCTTGGGTATATTCCCAAGAGTGGAATTGCTGGGTCCTGAGGTAGGTTTACTCCCAGTTTCCTGAGAAATCGCCACACTGATTTCCAAAGTGGCTGCACAAGTTTGCACACCCACCACAATGGATGAATGTTCCCCTTACTCCACATCCTCTCTAGCATAGGTTATCATTGGTGTTTTTGATTTTAGCTAGTCTGACAGGTGTAAGATGGCAGATCCATATCTATCACCATGCACAAAACTCAATTCCAAATAGATTAAAGACCTCAATATTAATCTGACCACATCAAACCTGATAGAAGAGAAAGTGGAAAGTAGTCTACAAGACATGGGCACAGGAGACCACTTCCTAGGTAGAACCCCAGTAGCACAGACAATTAGAGAAACAATGTATAAATGGGACCTTCTGAAACTGAGAAGCTTCTGTAAAGCAAAGGACACTGTCAGTAAGACAAAAAGGCTACCTTCAGACTGGGAAAAGATCTTCAACAACCCCTTATCAGACAAAAGTCTGATCTCCAAAATATACAAAGAACTGAAGAAACTAGACACTAAAACTCTAATTAACCCAATTAAAAAATGGGGCACTGAACTGAAAAGAGAATTCTCAACAGAAGAACTTCGAATGGCCAAAAGACACTTAAGGTCATACTCAACCTCCTTAGCTATCAGGGAAATGCATATCAAAACAACTTTTATATACCTATTTTTCCTACGTTTGTTTTTTTTCATTGTGTCTCATACTTCCTGGATATTTTTTGTTAAGCTTTTGTTAAATTTAATATTTTCTTTTACCAATGGCTCTATTTCCTCTATTGCTTATTCAGTGCTTCAAATTTTCTTCCATCTTTTTTGTATTCTGCTGCTTATGCTTGCATTTTTGGTTTTTGATCATTTTTTCATAATTTATGTTTCTATAATTCCTTCAATTTGTGTTTTTTTGTCTCTGTTTCAGCTGTCAAGTCTTAAATTGTTTCTTTCATATGTTTGATTGCTTTTTCTTGGTTTTCTTTAAGGGACTTGTTCATTTCTTCCAATTTTTATTTGTCTTTTCCTCCATCTCTTTGAAGAAATTTTTCATTTCCTCTTTAAGGGCCTCAAACATTCTCCTAAAGATATTTTGAGCCACTTTATTCTGCTTCATCTATATTTGGTTGTTCAAATCTTGATGATATAGTGCCACTAGTTTTTATTGGTGTCATGTTGCTCTTTGTGGTGTTGCATGTGTTCTTACTTGTCTACCTACCTTTTCCTCTGATGTGTGTAGTTGGGACTGTCTGTGTCTCGGGTGATCAGTCTTCTATGTGCAAGTGGATCCAAGGCTCAAATGGTTGCTCCTATGGTGTAGTCAGAGCCATGGTTCAAGTCACCCCACTGATCACTCCATGTTCCTGGAAGTTGCTCAGTGTTCCTGGGGTCACTTTGCATACTGGTGTTATTTGGGCCTGCTCCACTGGAGTTTGCTTGCTTGGGACTGTTTCTGCTGTGGTTTCTGCCTTCAGTCTGCTTTAACAGAGGTCACTGGCCCAGGCTTGATCAGGTAGAGGTCATTGGCTCAGGCCTGATACCTCAGAGGTTGCTGATTCATGTTCCCGGCCCCACAGAGATCTTTGGCTTGGTCATCCGCCCTCAGTGGTCACTCCCATGCACTTGTTTCTGCAGAGTTTGACCCCTCAGACTTGCTCTAGAAGAGGTCACTGGCTCCTGTCTGTTTCCATAGATTTTCCTGGCCTGGGCCCACTCCCTCAGACGTCCCTGGCTTGGGCCCATTCCCACAGAGGACCCTTTCTTGGGCCTAGACCTTAAAGACCTCTGGTTCAAGTCTTTCCCTCAGAGGTTATGGACTCGTGTCTGGACCTGCAGCGGTCTCAGGTTCAGCCCTATTCCTTCAGTGGTCAATCCCTTTACTTGTTCCAGTGGAGTTTGCTCACCCTCAGGACTGCGTTGGGAGAGGTTGTGGTTCAGGCCTGTTTCTGTTGATGTCCCCGGAAGGGTCCCACTCCTGCAGAAGTCCTTGGCTTGGGCCTGGTCCCACAGAGTTCTATGGGTCAGGCCTACTCCCTTGGAGGTCCTGGACTGGACTTATGACTATATCCACAGAGGTCTCAGGTTCCAGCCTAATTTCTCAGCAGTAGCTCTCTTATACTTGCTAGGAGTGTCAGCTTTAACTCTGTTAACTATTTCTTAAAGGTTTAGCCTTTTAATGTTGTTACCCTTAAAATATATTCCAAAACTTAGATTTTAGGGATTGTATTCAATTTAGTGTAGGTACATTGTTTTTTAAAGCACTAGCTGTTTTTATAAGAATAGATAGTTAACCAATGATGTGGGAGTCCCCTCTGTGTGTTGTGATTAACATTAACAAATAAGAAACTGCTCTGAACCTATAAGAAGGTAGAACTTAGGAAGGTAGGAAAATGTAAGCTGAATCCTGGGAGAAAGAAGGGCTGAGTCAGGGAGATGCCATGGAGCTGCTGCCAGAGAAAGCCATGCTGAGACTTTGCTGGTAGGCCACGACCTCGTGGTGATATACAAATTAATAGAAATGGGTTAAATTAATATGTAAGAGGTAGCCAATAAGAAGATAGAGCTAATGGACCAAGCAGTGATTTAATTAATACAAGTTCTTTGTGATTATTTCGGGTCTAAGCAGCCCAGCAGCTGGCAACCTACAAGCAGCCCTCCATACTACAATCCAAAAATATATTTGTCCTTAATTTTTGAAGTAAAAATATAAACATTATTTAATAGCTGATGCCTTTCAATAAGTCATCCACATATATTTTACAGTGTCACACAATTCCTAGTTGATGCTTAATTATTTAATATCTGTATGAAACAAGACAGCAACAAAAATGGCAAAGAAAAGAAAATGGCACTCTAGTTCTTCAACCCAAAATAAGGGAGCAGCCAAGTTGGTGAGTCAGATAAAGCTGAGAATTGGATACCTACCTAATCAGTTGTGTGTTGTCTGTTTGTTTTAATTAAAAAAATATTTATTTATTTGTATACATTTATTTTCTTTTTGTTTTTATAGTCTTCTTGAATTTTGAATACCTGATTACATATAGTTATACATATGATCCCATAAGACAGAGGCTAGATATATAGGCTCAGCACATATATTGGATATCCATCTTGTTGCCAAAAGCAGGAATGAACCATACACGTGGAGAGTAAACAACAAACATCATAAAAGGTATCAACCTAGCCCTTCCTCCCAGTGCATTTGAGCCTTATGTCTTTATCTCTTTGTCCTATGTACCCTATTGCCTTACATGTTAGGATGCCTTTAGAAGATATGATCAGAATGAATAACATGAATGACAAGGAGATATACCCAGACCCATCCTCTCTAGGTTTGCTGTGTTTTCATGTGTATGTGCATAAGTATGTTTTCAATGTGATGAAAAAATTTGGCCTCTAGGTACAGGAAATATGTGTGGGGGGGTAGAGGTGATGCACCTGTATGTATATAAGAGTCAGATTGGAGGATGGAGGGACTAACGAGAGAAGACTGAGAATCACCCTTGCCAAGGCAAAGAACAATGTCGGCTTGGATCTTCTCTAGTATGAAGTTTCAGGTAGAAGCATGTTGTCCAATTGTGGCCCTGTTACTGGTGAGAAATGGTTAGAGTGAGCATCTTTCAGGTTTATAGGTCCTTTAGGGTACTGGTATCTAGGGCTATGATAGTATTTGATACTATATGACATTTATTTATATAGATGGAAGCACCAGTTGAGTTCCCTCCAAGAATAGAGAAGGCAAGGAAAACATGGAACTTACTCACTAACATCTTATTCCTATTTTATGTGTCTATTTGTCTGCTTGTATTTGACATCTCGGGTATGTTCTCATAGTTCCATATTTGTATGGTATATGCCTAAACTGATATTGAAGGATTTTTCAGACATGTACAGGGTTTGACAATCTAACAATGGCTGCTTCATACCAGAAAGGCTGAGAACCCTGTAATTGTTCAGCCCTCAAGGTTTGATGTCTCTTCAGTGCCAATGTGGCACTAAACAAGCTATTATAGAGTGTCAGAATTGGGTTGATGTCTAACTAACTGAATAAACTATCAGCCTAGTACCACTGATTGAATTTAACCAAGCTTCACTTGTAATGAGGACACATTCTGAGGATACAGAATATGTCCTCATTACTAACCTTGCAGAGCATTTCAAAGTAGTTATAGATAACATTGCTTCTAAGGGTGGTCCTTGCAGTTATGACTTCTTGTGGACATGTTGAATCCTGACCCACAAATCTAGGTCATTATTAATACCCTCCATTGTTTATCTCAGTGTATACAGTGTGCACAGCTTATACTGAGCTCCACAGCTATGCTGATGAAGTCGCCCACTGTTTCATTCTTCAGCTCCAGTGTCCTTGACAAGGAGTCCTGTTTTTAAAGCTGGAATGCATAACCATGATTATCCAGGCTTGATAGGTACAGTGCTATGCTATCTTAAAGAAGACATGTATGAATCCACTGTTACTGGAAAACAAATAGTGCTTTATGTGTTGACATCCTGGTAGCCCCACCATACATGCTACACCAATTGCTTTGTAATGTCTGTATCTAGATCAAGTTATACAGAAAGAATTATTGCAATGCTTGGACTCTGGGGTTATTCTTTCTATAAACTCAATGAAGTTTTTTTCAGAAAGTTTGTGCTGTCTTGTGTCCTTAAGGTTTTTGCAATACATTCTGAAAGCAAAGAAAATGCTGTTCAGAATAAAAACTGATGTGGATCCAAAACTAAAAAGACTTACCTACGTGATCTGGTTGCTGAGGTTGACTTGGAAGTGGAAGTTGTTACAGGGCTGGATTACTTGCCACAGGTTGTAACTGGTGTTCGTTATAGACACCAAGATGTAAATGTGAATCACTCCGTCTATGAACCTCTCATTCAGGGACTTTACTAACATTCTGATGTGCCTGTGACCCTTGTTGATGTTTATCATGCCCCAGTTGATTGACTACTTGCCCCACAGCTCTATGACCAAAATAATCTGGGGTCTTAGGTTCCTAGAATTTGATGGTCTAGATTGGGATTGAGCTGTTACTATCAAGTATGTAGTTTGTTTTTGGCATTTTGATGTAATTTAGAGTCACAATAATGCCTATCACACTCAGCATTTGATCTTGCATCAAGTTGAAGTGGGGACATTTATTTTACCACCAACCCTATCCCCAATGCATTCTCATATATATCATATATATTTGTTTATTGAATATGTTTGGTTTCCTTGCCCAACAGTACCATAGGATTTCCAAATATATTTAGCTATCTCAAAATTAATTACAACACCTCTGATAGGAGATACTTCAAAACAGCAAGTTTTCTTAGTGTATTGTAAGAACGTTGACCATCTTATTGAGACAATTATACCCCTTAGAGACATCCTACACAATATCCTCACCACCATTCTTGAACATTGCTGTCATTTATCGCAGTTGGCATACTTGATGTTGAAGTTCTATAGGTGGTTTAAGTCGTACTAAAAGACAGTCTTATAGTCTGTTATTCCCTTGGCCATTATGACCTATACATCTGTCTTGATCATTTTATTACTCATACTGATTAGCACCAGGTATGTGAAGCAAGATACAGGATGACATGCATTTGTATTGGCATCATCTTGCTGACAAATGTAATTATCAGCTTCAGGACCAGGATGCTTATATTCTGTGGGAGTTTGAAGGAAAATGACCTCTATATGCTCAGAAGATTGAATATTTGGTTCTTAAATGGTGGAACTGTTGGGAAAATTAAAGGACATGACCTTGCTATAGGTGTGTCAATAGGGGTGGAGTTTGAGTGTTCTAAAACCCACAAAATCCCAGGTTAGTGCTCTCTCTGCTTCAAAGTTGTGGATCAATAGTTGAGTTCTCAGCCACTGCTTCAGTTCCATGGACTGCTTGTCTACTGTCATGCTCCCTTGTAGCCCAAAATAAAACTTTCTTTTACAAATAACCTTGGTAATGGTGTTTTGTTGCAGCAATAGAATAGTAACTAAGATATAAGCTCATATCAGGGACTGGACTATACTTGTGACTGATTTTAACACACTATTTTTGAAAGAATATGGGAGATGTTGGAACTTTGAACTGGAAAATCTGTGGAATGTTGTAAGTAGGAATTAACAAACCATACTAGTAGGAGATTGATGGACAGTAATGCTGAGGGCAACATAGACTAGGAATGCCCAGATAGAGAGGTTTAGGAGGGAAAGAATATTAGACCCAGGGATAGACTATTGTTATAATAATTTGGTAAATAATGTGGCTACCTTTTGCCCTTGTCCTAAGAATCTGATTGAGGTTGAATTGAAAAGTTTTCACTAATTTCATTAGCAGAGGAGATCTCAAAAAAGCATAATACTGATTGTGTAACATGATGATTAATAATCCCACTTATGTGGGTCTACAATTAAAAAGAACAGGATGGACAAAGAAAAATACAAAATGTACAGTTTGAGTAGAGGAGCATTAAGAAAATTAATGCTGGCACTAAGACATGAGTTGGGAGATATAGAAAGAAGTTTGATGCCAGTTGGAATAAAGAAGGTGATTTTCTAAGGGCAAGGCACCACCTAGATAATACTAAAGCTTGTTAGAAGAAAGGAACTGCAGAATTTTCTGATCATAAAATACAACAAAAAATCTAAGCTTGTGTAAATATAATTCAAGGAGAGAACCAGGACCCATTCCAAGCCAGCAGCTGAAAATACAGAATAAATAACATAGTTTTAGCTTTAGAACCATGAGAGATGCCATAATTAAAGGGTGATACACAATGGAGAAAAAACATCTTCAACATATAATGTCCATCAAACTAGGTGACCACAGTAAAATAATGCAAATAGATTCATATCTGTCATCCCACACAAAATTCAAATCTAAATGGCTCAAAGAATGCAACATAGGACCATATAAACCTGAATATGATAGATGAGAAAGTGGAAATGTGTTTGGGTTTATAGGAACATGAAAGGACTTTCTGAAGAGGTCACTAACAGCACAGGCACAGAGAAAAATTAATAAATGGTAGCTCATTATGTTGAAAATGTTGTGTATGGCACAGAATACCATCATTTTGGCAAAAAGGCTTCCTATAGAATGGGAAAAGATCTTATGAACTACACATTTTACAGAGAGCTAATATCTAAAATATAAATAATCAAAAAAGAAAAAAAACAACATCCAAAGCAAAATACCCATCAAAACCTGGATCACAGAAACTAAACCAACAATTATCAAAAGAGGAAACATAAATGGCTGAGAAAAACTTAAAGCAAATTTCAGCAACCTTAGCTATCAGGAAAATGAAGAGTAAAACAACTTTGAGATTTCAGTTTATCCCAGCAGAAATGTCCAAGATCTACAAAACAAATGAAAGCTCTAGCTGTCCAGGATATACAGAAAGTAATATCCAGTTTCTGATGGGAATGGACAATTGTACAATTATTGTCAGGAAGCTATAATAGATCTACCTTAAGATCCAACTATACCACTCTTGGATATATAGTCATATAACTTTATATCTTACTATAGAGATACTTGTTCATCAATGCTCATTGATGTTCTATCTAGTATGGGGGCTCTCCAATTTCTTTATGTGGATACTAAGTACTATGAAATTTCCTTTTAGCACTGATTAATTGTCTCCTATAAGTTTGGGTATGCTGTACATTCATTTTCATTGAATTCTAGCAAGTCTTATCTGCCTCACTGCTGTTGGTATCCTTTCCACAATGATCACAAATTCTAACACCCTGGAAACCCCACACCATTTCGTTTAGCTCTTATTTTGACCTAGTGCTTGTAGATCAAGATGCAAACTCTCAACCCCTGCTCCAGCCCCGTGTCAGTTTGCCTTCTACCATGCTTCTTTCCATGATGGTTATGGATTCCAATCATCTGGAAATGTTAGTCCCAAACAAATGCTTTTTTATAAGTTGCCTTAGTCATGTATCTTATCATAGAAATAGAAGAGTAACTATGACATATGGCTGCTACGTACATCCATAAGAATGACATGACCTTACATAATAAGGTGTTCTGCATATCCTAAGGTCTCTTTTGGACTTGAATATGATGGTGAAGCCTGATGTCTGTGGGGATCTGCACAGCTATGCATGCATATTTGACCTTGTTTGTGGAATTTGGTCTTCAGTGCAGTCCAGTGTTAGGGTACTTGTCTTGAATCACTTCTCCACATTCTTACTCTCAGACATACAGCCCACTGTTGGTCTTGACATCACCTTATCTGAATATTATCTGATGACTTCTTCCTTGACATTGTCTCTTTAGAAATGGGCTTTCTTGGTTTTGCAACTCAATGGGCCCTTATTATTTTGTAATCGGCCCTTTTTATTTTGTACTCTGTTGTTCTCAGTATGCATCAGGATTCTAGAGTTCTAGTTGCCATTCTTAGCTATAGAGACTAATCTAGGAACACTTCCTAGAAATTTAGTGATTTGATAATATCACATAACATAGTGTGCTGTTTTCTTATCAATGTAACAAAACATAGAAACAATTTAAGAGAAAGGTGAATATTTATGTGTTTTTACAATGGGTCTCAATATATCATAATGAAGAAAGTATGACAATAGTGGAAGCTTGCTCCAAGAAGGAAATATCCCAAGGTATCTGACTTTGTATGTTGCACATCATGAAACATTGAACAAAGTCTAGAACCAGAAGTCAGTATAGAAGAGTTACTTTCCTTACTTTGTGACCAAACAATTAAGAGGGATGTAAGGAAGAAATAATTTAATGTATTTGTAGATTATAAGATCACAAGTCATAATGTTCGAGAAAACACAGCAGGGGGAAGTTCTACAATGTGGAGAGTTTGTGGTTAAGACTCCTTAGCTCCTAACTTATTTGCAGAACTGGAAACAGAGGAGGGATAAGTGGGACCTGCCTATAAATATCAAGACCCATACCTAGGGACTGACTTCTAGTAAGTTCCCAACTTAAAATTGTTCCACAGCCCCTCAAATTAGCAGAAGCAGCTGTGGACAGAGCATTCCTATACACGAGTCTCAGAGGCATTTCAGACTCAAGACATAATGCATAACACATTGTCAGATTACTGGCTTCACAGAAATATAGGTAAAGGTGTGAACTCATTGCCAGATTTTACACTGATCTTATCAAAAAAACACACAACCAAAGACAGATGACTTAAAAAATACTTAAAAATAACATTCTAAAGATACAATCAAAGTGCCACCTAAGAAGAAATATATTTTTAAAAATCATATATCACTGAAATAAAATGTATTTCAGTGTGAAAAGCATAAACTTCTTCCTTAATATTGTCTCCTATAAAAAAGAATCATACATTTTCACTATTAAGCTAAATGTGTGTTGGATTTCAATTTTTCACACTTCCATTTAGAATAGTGTAGTAGCCCCAAAATAATCTAGCAGAAACTATATTATTTAAATTACTGCTTGGCCTATTAGCTCTAGTTTCTTATTGGCTAACTTTTACATACTAATTTAACCAATTTCTATTAATCTGTGAATTACCATGAGGTTATAACGTACCAGCAATATTTCAGCACATTTGTTTGCTGCAGAGGCTCCATGGCTTCTCTCTGACTCCAGCCCTCTTCCTCCCAGCATTCAGCTTAGCATTCTATGCCTAGCTCTGTTTCACTATAGCTCTGTTATAGGCCCAAAGCAGTCACTTTATTAACTAATTCTAAGCACAGCATATAGAGGGAAATTCCACATGAAAACAGAGAAACAATTTTATATTATTCTGCTCTATCCTCATGTTATATAATCAATTTTCTCTCAAAATTTTAAAGCAATGATATGATTGCTATCATATGAACAAATGTTAACTTACTAATTTATCTTTTTAATTAGAAATTTTTTATTATGAATGCATATGTGTGTGTAGGTTAGAGGGCAACTTGCTGCAATATGTTATCTTCTTACTTCTTTTTTTTTAAGTAAATTTTATTAAATTATAAAAGTTTCCATTTCCGCCCCTCTTCCCAACACCCTCCCACTCCCCCCACTCCCTCTCCTCCTCCCTCTTCGTCCCTTAGGGCAGTCAGGGTTTCCTGCCCTGTGGGAAGTTCCAGTTCCTTCCCCCTCCCTCCAGGTCCAGGAAGGTGAGTGTCCAAACAGACTGGATCCCCAAAATCCAGTATATGCAGAGGAAACAGGTCCCAGTATCATAGTCAATGGCTTTTCAGAAAGACTTCGGGCCAGCCACAGTCAGAGAATCCGGCCAAATTCCGAGAATCTGGTTAGATTACATCCTCCTTCAGTCCCAGTCCAACTGGCCTTGGTAAACTCTCATTAGATCCGTTCCCTTGTATCAGTGGGTGATAGCATCCCTCGCAGTACTGATTTCGTTTTTCATGTTCTTCCTCCTTCTGCTCTTCATTTGGACCTTGGGGGGCTTAGTCCGGTGCTCCAATGTGGGTCTCCCACTGTATCGCCGTTCTTCACCAGATGAAGGATCTATGGTGATAAGCAAAATATACATCAGTATGGTTATGGGCCACGGCCGATTCAGGCACCCTCTCCTCTGTCCAGAGAACAATCTGGGGGATCTCTCCTTGGACCTGGGATCCCATATATAATCAAGTCTCCTGTAAACCCTAAAATGACACCCTTAGTCGAAATATATTCTTCCCTGATCCCATATTCATCCTTCCTCCCTCCGCCCCCCCATCCCAGGCCACCGAGCTTTCCCCGTTCCTCCCCGACTCCCTTCTCTCTAACCCTCTCCCCTTCCATCAACCCTCCCATCCCCCCATGCACTCAAGGTTACCTGGGACTCTTGTCTATTTCCTACCTCCTGGTGGATAGCTAAATAATCTTCATCAGGTTCATCTTCTTATTTAGCTTCTCTAGGATCACGAATAATAGGCTCAAAGACCCTTAATTATGGTTAGAATCCACTAATGAGTGAATACATACCGTGTTCCTCTTTTTGGGTCTGGCTCACCTCACTCAGTAAAGCGTTTTCTATTTCCATCCATTTGCATGCAAAATTCAAGATGTCATTGTTTTTTACCGCTGAGTAAAACTCTAATGTGTATATGTTCCACACCTTTTTTAACCATTCTTCTATTGAGGGGCACCTAGGTTGTTTCCATGTTCTGGCTATTACAAATAGTGCTGCTATGAACATAGTTGAACAAATGCTTTTGTAGTATGTTAGGGAATCTTTAGGGTATATTCCCAAGAGTGGTATTGCTGGGTCCTGAGGGAGGTTGACTCCCAGTTTCCTGAGAAACCGCCACACTGATTTCCACAGTGGCTGCACGAGTTTGCATTCCCACCAACAATGGATGAGTTTTCCCCTCACCCCACATCCTCTCCAGCATAGGCTATCGTTCGTGTTTTTGACTTTAGCTATTCTGACAGGTGTAAGATGGTATCTCAAAGTGGTTTTGATTTGCATTTCCCTGATCGCTAAGGAGGTTGAGCATGACCTTAAGTGTCTTCTGGCCATTCGAAGTTCATCTGTTGTGAATTCTCTGTTAAGTTCAGTACCCCATTTTTTTAATTGGGTTAATTAGAGTTTTAGTGCCTAGTTTCTTGAGTTCTTTGTATATTTTGGAGATCAGACCTTTGTCTGATGAGGGGTTGGTGAAGATCTTCTCCCAGTCAGAAGGCAGCCTTTTCGTCCTACTGACAGTGTCCTTTGCTTTACAGAAGCTTCTCAGTTTCAGTAGATCCCATTTATTCATTGTTTCTCTTATTGTCTGTGCTGCTGGGGTCCTACTTAGGAAGAGGCCTCTTGTGCCTATATCTTGTAGACTACTTTCCACTTTCTCTTCTATCAGGTTCAAAGTGGACAGATTAATGTTGATGTCTTTAATCCATTTGGACTTGATTTTTGTGCATGGTGATAAATATGGATCTACTTTCATTTTTTTACAGGTTGACATCCAGTTATGCCAGCACCATTTGTTAAAGATGCTTTCCTTCTTCCATTGTATACCTTTAGCTCCCTTGTCGAAAATTAGGTGTTCATAAGTTTGTGGGTTAATATCTGGGTCTGCTATTCGATTCCATAGGTCGATTTCTCTGTTCTTATGCCAATACCAAGCTGTTTTCAATACTGTAGCTCTATAATAGAGTTTGAAGTCTGGGATGGTAATGCCTCCAGAAGTTCTTTTATTGTATAAGATTGTTTTGGCTATCCTGGGTTTTTTGTTTTTCCATATAAACTTGATTATTGTTCTCTCAAGGTATGTGAAGAAGTTTGATGGGATTTTGATGGGGATTACATTGAATCTATAGATTGCTTTTGATAGAATTGCCATTTTTACTATGTTGATTCTCCCAATCCAAGAGCAGGGGAGGTCTTTCCATTTTCTGGTATCCTCCTCAATTTCTTTCTTCAAAGACTTAAAGTTTTTGTCAAATAGATCTTTCACTTCCTTGGTTAGAGTAACCCCAAGATATTTTATGCTATTTGTGGCTATCATGAAAGGTGATGCTTCTCTGATTTCCCTCTCTGCTTCTTTATCCTTTGTGTATAGGAGGGCCACTGACTTTTTGGAGTTGATCTTGTATCCTGCCACGTTACTAAAGGTGTTTATCAGCTGTAGGAGTTCTTTGGTAGAGTTTTTGGGGTCACTTATGTAAACTATCATATCGTCATCAAATAACGAAAGTTTAACTTCATCCTTTCCAATACGAATCCCCTTGATCTCCTTATGTTGTCTTATTGCTATTGCTAGAACTTCAAGCACTATATTGAAGAGGTATGGAAAGAGTGGACAGCCTTGTCGCGTTCCTGATTTTAGTGGAAAGGCTTTGAGTTTCTCTTCATTCAGTTTGATGTTAGCTGTTGGCTTGCTGTATATTGCTTTTATTATATTTAGGTATGATCCTTGTATCCCCAGTTTCTTCAACACCTTTATCATAAATGGGTGTTGAATTTTGTCAAATGCTTTTTCAGCATCTAGTGAGATGATCATATGGTTTTTTTCTTTCAGTTTATTTATATGATGGATTACATTGATAGATTTGCGTATGTTGAACCAGCCCTGCATCTCTGGAATGAAGCCGACTTGATCATAATGGATAATTTTTCTAATGTGCTCTTGGATTCGGTTTGCCAGTATTTTATTGAGAATTTTCGCGTCGATGTTCATGAGTGAGATTGGCCTGTAATTCTCTTTCTTGGTTGTGTCTTTGTGTGGTTTTGGTATTAGGGTAACTGTAGCTTCATTTTACAGTTACATTTACAGTTTTAAATGAATTCATTTAAAAATTCATTAGGAATTTTTCATTCCTAAAAGGAGTTAGGCAATGACTCTTCTGTTTCTATATTGTGGAATACGTTAAGGAGTATAGGTATTAGCTCTTCCTGGAAGTTCTGGTAGAATTCTGCATTGAAACCATCTGGTCCTGGGCTTTTTTTGGTAGGGAGATTTTTGATAACAGCTTCTAATTCTTCACGACTAACAGGTCTATTTAGATTGTTCACCTGTTCTTGGTTAAACTTTGGTATATGGTACTTATCTAAAAAAATGTCCATTTCTTTTACATTTTCCAACTTTGTGGCATATAAACTTTCATAGTAAGATCTAATGATTCTCTGAATTTCCTCTGTGTCTGTGGTTATGTCCCCCTTTTCATTTCTGATCCTATTAATTTGCATGTTCTCTCTCTGCCATTTGATTAATTTGGATAGGGGTTTGTCAATCTTGTTGATTTTCTCCAAGAACCAGCTTTTTGATTCATTGATTCTTTGGATTGTTTTCTCTTTTTCTATTTTGTTGATTTAAGCCCTCAGTTTGATTATTTCCAGTCTTCTAGACCTCCTGGGTGAATTAGCTTCTTTTTTTCTAGATCTTTCAAGTGTGCTGTTAAGTCTCCAATGTGTGCTTTCTCTGCTTTCTTTAATTGGGCACTTAGTGCTATGAACTTTCCTCTTAGCACTGCTTTCATAGTGTCCCATAGGTTTGAGTATGTTGTGTCTTTGTTTTCATTAAATTCAAGGAAGAGTTTAATTTCTTTCTTTATTTCTTCCTTGACCCAGGGGTGATTTAGTAGTTGACTGTTCAGTTTCCATGAGTTTGTTGGCTTCCTGGGGGTAGCATTGTTGTTGAATTCTAATTTTAGTCCATGGTGATCTGACAAGACACAGGTGGTTACTAATATTTTTTTGTATCTGTGGAAGTTTGCTTTGTTACCGAGTATGTGGTCAATTTTCGAGAAGGTTCCATGAGCTGCAGAGAAAAAGGTATATTCTTTCCTATTTGGGTGGAGTGTTCTATAGATGTCTGTTAAGTCCATTTGATTCAATACCTCCAATAGATTTCTCAATTCTCTGTTTGTTTTCTGTCTTATTGACCTGTCCATTGGTGAGAGAGGAGTATTGAAGTCTCCTACTATTAATGCGTGTGGTTTGATGACTGCCTTGAGTTCTAGAAGATTTTCTTTTACATATGTGGGTGCCTTTATATTAGGGGCATAGATATTCAGGATTGAGACTTCCTCCTGATGAATTGTTCCAGTTATGAGTATGAAATGTCCATCTCCATTTCTTCTGATTGATTTTAGTTTGAAGTCGATTTTGTTAGATATTAGAATGGCCATGCCCGCTTGTTTCTTAGGTCCATTTGCTTGAAAAACCTTTTCCCAACCCTTTACTCTGAGTAGGTGTCTGTCTTTGTGGTTGAGGTGTGTTTCTTGTAAACAGCAGAATGTTGGATCCTGTTTTCGTATCCAATCTCTAAGTCTGTGCCTCTTTATAGGTGAATTGAGTCCATTGATATTAAGTGATATTAATGACCAGTGGTTGTTGACTCCGGTCATTTTTTTTTTCAGGTAATAGAGTGTATGTGTTTTTCATCTTTGATTTGTGCTTGTGAATGGTCGCTAGATGTTCGAGTTATTGTAGGCCATGTTAGGAATGTTGGATTCCTTCGGTAGTGATTTTCCTTCTAATATTCTCTGTAAGGCTGGATTAGTAGCTACATATTGTTTAAATTTGTTTTTATCCTGGAATATTTTGTTTTCTCTGTTGATAGTGAACAATAGCTTGGCTGGGTATAGTAGTCTGGGTTTGCATCCATGGTCTCTTAGTTTCTGCAGTACCTCTATCCAGGATCTTCTGGCTTTCATGGTTTCCATAGAGAAATCCGGTGTAAGCCTGATAGGTTTACCTTTATAAGTTACTTGACCTTTTTCCTTTGCAGCTCTTAAAATTTTTTCTTTAATATTTATGTTTTGTGTTTTGATTATTATATGGCGAGGGGATGTTTTTTTTCTGATCCAGTCTATTCGGTGTTCTGTATGCTTCTTGAACCTTCATAGGAATATCGTTCTTTAGGTTGGGAAAGTTTTCTTCTATAATTTTGTTGAATATATTTTCTGGGCCTTTGATCTGCAGTTCTCCTTCTTCAATCCCTATTATTCTTAGATTTGGTTTTTTTATTGTGTCCCAGATTTCCTGAATGTTTTGTGAAGAGAATTTGTTGGATTTGCCGTTTTCTTTGACCAGAGCATTTATTTTCTCTATGGTATCTTCAGATTCCGAGATTCGTTCTTCTATCTCTTGTATTCTATTGGTTATGCTTGATTCTGTAGTCTCCGTTCGTTTACCTAGGTTTTCCATATCCAGCCGGTTCTCCGTTTGTGTTTTCTTCATTGCCTCCATTTCAGTTTTCAATTCTTGCACTGTTTCCTTTACTTGTTTGATTGTTTTTTCTTGGTTTCTCAGGGTCTCATTCACGGATTTACTTATTTCTTCAAACTTTTTGTTATATTTCTCATCCAATTCTTTAAGGGAGTTATTCATATCCTGTTTAAGGGACTCTATTGCTTTCATAATGGCACTTTTTTCCACTTCTTCTGGGTTAAGGTGTTCAAGCCCTTCTGTTGTAGGGTCCTTGGGATCTGGTGTTTTCATGTTGTTTTTCAGATTGTTGGATGAGGTCTTGCCTTGGCGTCTGCCCATCTCTTACTTCAAATGTTCTCTATTGGAACTTCTGTTACCGGGTCAGGTTCCCTTCTTGGGCAGGGACTTCACTGACAGAATGCCCACCTTTCCTCAGGCAGGCTATTGAAGCACAGGCACTCCCTCTTTCCTGGATGCGCTTACAATGCAGGCTCAGCTTGCAAGGCAGCTGAGCTGGGGAAAATTTTATGGCCCCAGGGGGAAGGGAGAAATATAGGAATTCGTACCTGGATGGGAGCTAGGATGGCAGGCGGGAGGGGGTAGCCAGCACTGCAAGGCGACCTGGGCGTCTATGGGGTAGGGGAACACCCAAGCTCCTCCTCACTGGGACCCTGCCACGGCCCAAAGGAATCTCACCCCACCGATGGTCCTCTGCTAGATGTCAGGGCCCCTGCTGGATGGGAGCCGGGATGGCAGGCGGGAGGGGGTAGCCAGCACTACAGGGCGACCTGGGCATCTATGGGGTCGGGGAACGCCCAAGCTCCTCCTCGCCGGGACCCCCACCCATGGTCCTCTGCCAGAAGTCAGGGCCCCTGCTCTCATATATTAAATTTTCAAAAATGTATAAAATAGATAAAGTAAAAGTGCATGAATGTTTGTTAAAGAACATGCGTATTTATCCTGAAAGAAAACAAATGCCCAAATCATATGCTTATGTTAAAATGCATAAACATATGTCCACCTATGTATGAAAGTACTCAGACTATACAAGAGTACAACATCCAGGATTTCTCTAGTCTATCACAAAATAACTGGAAAGTAATGGGTCAACACTATGTTAGTAAAATTGGATTGTTATGTAGATGTTAGGTATAAAATCTATTTTAATACCATCAGAATAAAGTTTATATGGGTTAATTATACCATATGATTTTGAAAATAAGAGAATTAATAGAAAAATGTAAAATTACATTGAGCACAAAATAACTCCACCCATGATTTCTTCTTCTGTGAACATTTATATAGTGTTTGTATGGATGCATGCCTTTTTTCCTCTAGTGTATATACCTTGAAATAAAAATTCTGCACCACATACCTGTTCAGATTTTCATAAATGGGTAAAATTACATCCTAAAATTCCCAAAATATGCTTTTTGTCTCCAAATTGGATATGAGTATAATTCTCTACAATACAATGACACTTATTATTGTAAGACCTTTGTTACAGCTTCTACTGTGGGTATGAGGTAACTCAGTTTGTTTTTTATAGCTTCATGTGCTAATAAGACATATGCAGGCAGGTAAGAGAACAGTGTAGCAGATAAAATCATTAGAGGCATAATTCTAGGTTACGTAAATTCAATCCTGGATTCCACAATGCAAAGCAAAAATGGATTTCTAAAAGTTTTACTCTGATTTCCACATGGACATTATGATACATGAGCACCCACTTTCACACTCACACACACATACCCCATAGTTTACACTTTATATTACAGATAATAATAATAAATAAAATAAAATTGAAGTAAACAAACTGTTTGTGTAGCTCTTAAAAATGCTTCAGTCTATATACCCAAACTAATTTTATGTATATCACAAGTCTTAATTTTAAACTAACAAATTTAAACATATTTTAAATGTTTAGAGGAATAAATTCAGATCATTTTTATGTGATTTCATGACAGTAAACAACCTGGTATATATAGAGGACACAATGGAAAATAAACACACCAAAATACTGACAATCATATTCTTTGGGCCATATAATTGGTGGTTACTGGTTTTCTTTTAAATAACAAATTCTTTGTTATTAAGAATAAAATTTTCTAAAAATGTTGCATTAAGGTATTTTGAAAACTCAGAAACTACTACAATAACTTTTTTGCTTTTTGTAAATATTCAGTTGATTATGCTTGTAATCGTCATGTGGGTTGAGTTTCTGAGCCATAGTAAAGGTTAAACTACATCCCTTTATCATGAGAAGCATTGTCATGACAGATGTATATAGCTCTTAGCATCTTTTAGCATTTTTCCATATAGTATTTATTCAAAACATATTCCTTGTTGTTGAGTAGAATTTCATAATATGACTAAATAGAATTTTATTTATTGCAGTCACCTACTGATAGATTTTGTGTTGTTTCTGATGAAGTAACAAAATTGTTTTATATTTATACAATCATCCTGTGAGAATTTCACCGTTTCTAAAAGGAAATTGAAAGTTATTTCTACTATCAATGTTATACCTAAGATGAGGCGATCAATCAAACAAGCAAACAAAAAGAAACAAAGAGATATAAGATAAAAAAATAAGAAAGTATGTATATATTATGTATAATAGTTAAAAGGCTATACTTGTCCATGAATTATGGCGAAAATATCAACATGAGATATTACTCTGCATCTAGGTTTTTATTAATTGTGTTTCATTTGGTGCCTGCATGTTTGGGGTATGAATTCATAAAAAAGCCATTTGCCTGAGTCTCTTAGGCACCATCATAGGCCAAAACTTGACCCAAACCTAGCCACTGTGGTTCAGTAGAAAATCTAGCACTCCCAACTTGCATCTCTGAATGACTGTGGGCCCAGTTGAAACAGAAACCTCTGTCTACATGTTGCCAATAGTAGAAACTGTATAAGATACACACAGTCACTCTGTACAACTCCTGAAATTTTTTATAGAATTAAATTTTTTTAAAAGAAAATTTTGCATATATTTTTTCTCATTTTTTTTCACGAGCAAGTTTTATGTCAATCAAAAGAAATAAGGTTCAATGATTTTCATCCAAATGCAAAGCAGGGATAAAAGTAAGGAAAACAATGACAATACATTCCCAATACCTATGATAGTGATAGAACCCAAATATTTATCAGTTGAAAAAGTTTTAAACATATTATGGTATTTATATCCATAAAATTATATTTAGTCTAAAAAAGAAAATATTTCCTATATATACAATGGCATAGATGAACTTTGACGACATATGCTAAATTAAGTAAGAATTTACACTTAAATATAAATTCTATGTGATTAATCTACATAAAGTGCTTATTATAGAAACAGAAAGTAAAGTCAAATAGGTTTGTCAAGGGTTGCATTAGGTGAGTGACAGTGGGAGACACAGTTGAATATATGCAGTGTTTCAAAAGTGTAAGATGCTATATTTCTGATGATAAGGTGCAGAGCAATATGAATACACTTAATAATAATAAACTGAAATGTTTTTCACACTAATGAACTACAGTAATAAAAACAAAAATATAAAAACTTTATAATCAGAATATACAAGGTGCTAAAATTTGTACTACGTGTTTTTATAGATCACAAAAAAGGTATTTGAATATAAGATGAAATAGACAGTCTCAAACTTAGATATTTTGACTTTTAGAAAGAAAATTTAAAAAATCTTCTGAGGATATGAATATAAAACTAAAAGGGATAAATATTCTGTGGTCTTCAATAGAATTTTTTAATATTATGAAGAATTTCCTGTTTGGCTTTAAAGATTCATTTATTTTATTTGCTGTGCATAAGTATTTCCCTGAATGTATATATGTGCATTATAATCATGTCTAAGGTCTGCAAAGGTCAGGAGTGGGTATCAGATACACTTTCAAATGGAGTTACAGTTGAGTATGTACTGCCATGTGTGTTGACTGAGGTTTTCTGTCCTGCCTGGTTCCTGCAATTTTTAAGTCCTAAAGAAAATCACACAGAGGACTACATTAGTTAAAAAATGATTGGTTCATTAGCTCAGGCTTCTTATTAACTCTTATAACTTATATAACCTGTTATTAGCCCCTTATTCTTATCTGTGTTAGCCATGTGGCTTAGTACCTTATTCAACAGGGCAGTCATATATTACTTCTTCTGTGATCAGGTCAGGACTTCAGAGGAATGAATTTCCTTCTTCCCATAATTCTCCAGTTCTCCTTGACCCACCTCTACTTCTTTTCTGTTTGCCCCACCTATACTTCCTGCCTGGCTACTGACCAATCAGAGTTTATTTAAAATATAATTGACAGAATACAGACCATTCTTCCATACCACATATGAGTGTTGGGAACTGAAACTTTCTCTGCTGCAGTAGCAATAAGTGATTTTAATATTTGAATAATTTCTCCAGTCACTAAAATGTATTTTTGAAAGTAATGTTAGAAATCATATTTTCAAAATAATACTATAAAAGCATATCTTTATGATGTAGAAACAATTAGATATAAATACAGAGACATCACTAAATAGATTGTGTATTCTACCATGGAGATACTTCAACATCAATGTTTATTGCTGTCTATTCACAACAGTAAGGAGCCAGCCTACATGCCCATCAATAGGTGGTTGGTTAATCAAAATCTGGTACACATATAGAATAAAAATGTATTTAGTCATAAAAATAAACTAATGAAATATTCAGAAAATGGCACAAATTAGAAAAATAATAGATGTTACTTTTGCGACTATTTCCGGTCCCTGCACTTTTGGAAAGAACTAACCTTAACTGAACTCTGTCATTTTGGTTATGCCAAGAACTATATATTTTTATTAGTAAGTATTAAAATATGTATACACTATTTACCATTCAGTCTTTTATAGAACACTTGAATTATTATGATTTACCAAGAGCAATTACTGAAATTTGAGGTGTTTTAATATCAAATGGACAAAGATCCCAATATACATCTATTGTAGGAAAGACAGCAAGGAAGCAATACATATAATAACTAAAAATATGACATGTCATAAGGTTATAAATGCTGTGGGAAAAAAGGAATAAAGAACAGTGTTAGAAAGTCTTATAATTGGGAGGACCATATTTTAAATATCCATCTACTGTTGAACAGTGTATTGAAAATGGTCATAAAGAAGGAGCCTTATAAAAAATATATACAGAGAATGTGATAGAATCAACTGTATAGAAATCTGCCAAAAATTTAGTGGATTAGAGGAATAGCCTTTACAGATGACAGAAAGATAGAGCATGCGTGGTAGCATCTAGGAACATCAGCAAAACCAGAAAGGATAGTAAGGAATCAACAGGAAGAATGTAGTAAGACATACATTTCAAAAGATTAGGAGAAGACTTTACAAGCAATTGGACTGAAACCTTCCTTCCTACTCAAAAGTAAGGAGAATCATTGAGAAAAGGAGAAATTTTGTTTTACTCATTTAAAAGAGGTTCTCTTTAACTCATATTAAGAGATATCTAAAATGAATTACCAAATAAAATAGGATACATGTAGAAAAAAAAAGGAGCAGAGGGCTGTGTTCTGCCCAGATCCCAGCTAGCTTTACCCGAAATAATTACATGGAAACTGTATTCTTTTAAACACTGCCTGGCCCATTACCTCCAGCCCCTTATTGGCTAACACTCACATATTGATTCAGCCCCTTATTGGCTAACACTCACATATTGATTCAACCCATTTCGAATAATCTGTGTAGCACCGTGAGGTGGTGGCTTACCGGGAAAGATTCAGCACATCTGACCTGGGAGCTTCATGGCAGCTGCTCTCTCTGACCCTACTTTCTTCCTCCCAGATTTCAGTTCTGTCTACTCCACCCACCTAAGGGCTGACCTATCAAAAAGACCAAGGTAGTCTCTTAAATATGAAAGTAACACATAGACAGATGACCCTCCTACATCAGATACAATGTTTCAACTATACATCATATATGACCAAGTAATATCTCCAATGCAAGTAATTAGTTACATCATGTTTAGTAATTGTCCTAAGGAGTCCCATGGAAGCTCCCAACCATCAAATGATATTAGTTGCTCTCCATGGTCTGTTAGTAAGGCCCTATTGCTGAATATACAACTTACTCATGTTATTAAATGCAGAGAATTTGAGCTGGTGTCTAACTAAATATATCACCTTAATTATTAGTGTTTATGGTATTAAAAGGTACTTTGCATGTTTCTGGGGGAGAAATTTAACAAACAATATCTCCCAACTACAAATCCTGTGACCAACAACAGTAACCTCCCTGCAAGAAATACAGATGCCATAATGGCAAAAATGCAATGGGAATAACCAAACCACTTTTTTATGGTATTTAAGGTCCACTCAATGAAATGGAACTCACATCTGACACTGCTAAAGTGACCAAGAATTGGAGACTACATAGGTCATGGGCCTAGGGGAAAATGTGTAGATATTATTTAATTCAAGGAACATAAAAAATAACTGACCCCTTATGACATATTGATTAGTTCCTCATTTAGTCCATATCAGAGAAACTTATTCTTGCATAATATGTGAATTAAAACAGAGACTCACAACTGGACAGCATGGAGAAACTTAGATATTTTATAGAACCTAGTACTAAATGAGATGTCTTCATCAAACTCCTCCTCACAAGGATCATGGATCTATGTAGACAAGGATACATAAAGATAGAAAAATCCAGAAGTGATAGATATTCAAATGAAACAGTATTAACACACAAAGACCGTGGCAGATGTACAAGACCTGCATAAGTTTTAGCTAGACAGGGTTCCAATAATGAGACGGAAACATGGGCATGGGATACAACTCTTAACCAATAAGCTGTTTGCAATGGATGTTTGTTAGCAAAAGGAAAATTAGTTTTCCCTAAAGGAGTGTCAGTGTGTATATCAGCCACAGTCAGAGATGGCTGAATGTCCAGGATCAGTTGGCCAAAATTAATGGAACTCAATGATATTTTTGTAGACTTTTTAAAAAATTCATTTCGGCATCCTGTCTATTATTTTTATTTTATTAGTCTTTTGTTTGTTTTGATTTTTGTTCTGGTATTGTTTGCTTTTTGTTTTGTTTTCTGATAGGAAAAGAGAATGGAAGAACATAAAGTTAGGTAGATAAGCAATTGGGGAGTATGTCAATGGAATTGGAGGTGGAGAAAAATCAAGAAAAAAGGCACAATGCATTAAAAATAAAGAGATCATCAGCTCTGCTGAGAATAGATCTTGAGCAAGTTAGAAATAAAGTGTTTTTTTGCACAAAGTTGCCACTCTTATAAATTGATAATATACACTTTAAATAAAAATGATTCAAGTTTTAAAGAATTAAGTCTGATTAACTTGAGTGCTCCTTACTAGTCTCTTTGTGTCAGTATATTTTTATTCCTGAATTTTTAATTAATTTATTAGGTTGAAAAATTTCATAACTGCTTAGTGTTTCTCAATAAAGGCATGATGGCATTATATTTACTGAACTTTTGCATGTCTTCTTGCATGAGAATTTCAATATAAACTTTAATGCTACTAGTAGCAGCCTTAGTAAGTTACGACTGCAGAATCAAAGCTACTTACATTGCAGTCTATTGCATCTAGTATATAATGTTATGCTAGCAAATCAAAGGTCAGCATATTTTCCCCTTACATAATTTAATTATGGTCTCTGAATGTGGGGTATAATTTCAGTTTAACTTGTGTAGCTTTACACATAAAGCTTAGTGATCATTCTTTACTATGTTTACCTAGAATAACCTGAATAAATAAATGTTTGTATTGCTTAATTGAAATAAAGCAGTTCTCAAAAGGACTTTAAATTGTACAATAACATTTTTATAAAAGACAAAACAGAAAAGGGAATAAATAGAGTGTTTTCCATGAATTTTGGAGAGAAAATATTTGAATAGATATAGAAAGGAAGATTATTTTCAATGGACTATTATGTATGACAAAATAAGGGTGGATATATAATAGTATATAATTGATCAAAGACCAAAGAACATAGGGCTGGGTATGTTCAATGGTATAGTGCTTAGTGATAATCTTTCTCACTCTCTTAGTCAAGCATGCATGCACACACACACACACACACACACACACACACAGAGAGAGAGAGAGAGAGAGAGAGAGAGAGAGAGAGAGAGAGAGAGAGGAGGGAGAGATTTACAGAACAAAGAATCTACCTTCATAGACACGAATTAAAAATCATTTCCAAGACTGATGGAAGTAAAAATGACAGGTAATACAGAAGCCACAGAATCAAGAGCCTTTAATTAGCTTATGTTATTCAAATTGACCTTTTTAGTAATATGAATTTCAGGTACTTTATAGCTTTCTTTCCCATACCCAAAATCAAATTCAATCATTAAAAAAAAAACAGACAATCATTATAGAAAAATTTTCCAAAGAATACTTAAACTGAAATGATACAGACTATGTAAATGATCAAAAATAAAAACAATTCAAAGGAAACATGGTGAGTTGTTTAATGCAACAAATGTCCATAGGAGAAACCTAACAATACAAATCTTGTCCTTGATCATGTGATTTCTGTAGTGTATACTTAGTTTTCACATGAATAGGATCCCAAAATAGGAAAGATAAATAGATTTAAACATCTTAATGAAATAAGGATAAAACATACTTTTACTTAATTTAAAATATTTTTATTACATTTGCTGTGTGAGAGAGAGAGTAAGAGAGAAATAGAGAGAGAGAGATAGAGAATAGTGAAAGTTGATTCTCTCCCACTACCATGACAGACTGAAATCTAATCATGTCATCTGGTTTGGTGACAAGGCATTTTAACCACTGAACCATCTTGACAGTCCTCACTGTACTGACTTGTAGTTTTTCTCTAAAACTCTTCATCCATTTTTTTTTTGGTTGAGGGACAGCTATGTTTTTTTCTGTTTCTGTCTATTATTAATGAAACTGGTATGAACATATTTGAGTAACTATTTTTGTGATTAAGGTTTCGGTTGCTATGAAGAAACACCATGACCATGAAAATTCTAATAATGAAAAACATTTAATTTGGGTGGCTATCTTATAGTTTCAGAGATTTTGTCAGTTACCATCATGGTGAGACATGGTGGCATGCAGGCAAGTATGGTGCTGGAGAAATAGCCAAGTGTCCTATATCACAACTTTCAGGCAACAAGAAGAAAACTGACCTTGGGTATGGCTTGAACATATATGAGATCTCAAAGCCTGATTCTACAGTGACACACTTCTATCAACAAGGCCACATCCAGGCCAACAAGCTACACTGCCTAATAGTTCCACTCCCTATGGGGGATCATTTTTTTCCAAACCACCACATTCCATGCCCTGTCACCCAAAGTTTTGTAACAATTCAAAATTTCATTCAGTTCAACTTTAAAAGTACCTGGAATATATCACCCTTTTAACAATTTTTAAAAGCCCAAAGTTAAAATTGTCTTCTGATATTCATGCACTGTCTTAACTGAAAACCCCCTATAAAATCAAAAAAAAAAAAAATAGATCACATACTTCCAACATTTAATGGCACAGTATACACATTATATTTGTAAGTTCCAAATCCCAGTCTCTGGCCTCCATCTTTGGAGGCCCTGTCCTTGTTCCTGCCAAGCCTTGACTCCTCCCCAGAGGAGTGTCAAGACAGCTTGCCACCATCTTGACCACTCCCCAGTCTATTTAAACTGCTTTCCCAGAAAGGTCCCTTGTGGTCTCTTTCCTCTTCCCCCCACCCCACCCTGGTTGTTGTATTTGTGCCTTCCCAGTTCTCCCTCAGGGCTTGTTGTGATTTGGCTTGATTGGGATTTTTGTGTTTGCAGAGAGCTTGCATTAGGAAAATTCCTAACATCTTGGAGGTCCCACCAGGTAGGGCAGGCTATCTTGAGGCCTACGGCCACGTGTCAAAAACCCCCTAGTCCACAATCTGAACTCTCCACGCCATACTAAAACCAGCTACTAGGCTACAGTGGCTGCATCTTGGCGGAGTCCTTTTTACTTGTCTATGCTATAGGGCTTGGGGAACCCATTCGTACTTGCTTTTGTTGATTATTGGACACTTATTTAAGCTGCATAGTCTTTAGAATGGACACTCGCAGTTCAAAGCCAGATCCGCTGTCACCCCTGGGATGCCTCTTACAAAATCTTGATAAATTGGCCTGTCTGATACAATCTGTCCCAAACAACCAATTTCCTTATGGACTAAGATACTATCTTGATAATGGAATACATTGGCCACCAGAAGGAAGCCTTGAGCTTACTGACCTCTGGGATGTAGGAAATTTTTGTTGCTGTAAGGACAAATGGGCAGAGCTTGCATATGTTTTTTTGGCTTTGTGCTCTCACTCTTCTCTTAGTAGCCAGTGTCTCATAGTACCAGTCTTGGTCGCTAAGGCTACAATGCCTTCAAAATCCTAGTTATCTGAGAAATGGGACCCAGACAATTCTAGCTGGACCTTGCAGGCTGAGGCACTGGCCCCTCCCCCACTCCCTCAAGCCCACACTGTCCAAACCCTTCCTATGGAGCAATAGTCTTCATATTTCTCTCCTTCCCTGTCGATGTCTACTCCATTTCTTGCCAATCAGGAAGTTCAAGATCAACTCCCACCTTACCAACCTTCTCCTCCTCCCCCTCCTACCTCATCGTCCCACCCTTGGACCCCCACTGCACACTGGGCTAGCCCTCCTCATCCTCCCCAGTCTCCTCCCATACCAGATCCCACCATAGCTCCACCCTTCTCTATCTTCTCCCAGAGATGGCAGGAGTCAATGACATTATGAAAGTTCATGTTCCCTTTTCTCTTCCAGATCTTTCTCAGATAGAAAAGCATCTAGGATCCTTTTCTACTAATCCTTCTGTTTAAAGTTAAGAAAGGTTGAGGAGGGTCCCCAAACACCTCTATGGGAATTGGTGAAAATGGCCTTTGAAGGTTTTAATGCCCGAGAAGAAACAGCTGAGTCTTTCTCACAGACAAGGCTACAACAATCTACAGGCCCAGGCCTTAGCTGCTGTCATAAGCTCACAGGAAGGGGGATAAGGGAAGCAAACCACAAGGCTCTACCCTGGTGGAGCCCAGACTAAGTCAAACTCACAGGCAAGCTGTTTCTAGTGTGGCCTAAATGGTTATGTGCATGATATTGCACTACACTTCCTTTGAGGTTATGCCCTGTCTGCCAGCAACCTGGATACTGGAAATAATAATGGCCCCATGTGGGTTTGTTCTCTATGCCACGCCATAGAGATCCAGCCTCACCAACATCGGCAAATGAAACTGTACAAGCCTTCAAACTTCTCAGCCTTGTAGAGGACTGATGCTGCACAGACTTGGTATATCCCATAACCCTATCCAAGCCTAGGGTAAAGCAGCAGGTATCAGGTAAGTTCATTCTTTTTATTTTGTATATGGGAGCTACCTATTCTGTTCTAACATCTCACTTTATCCTTATATTCACTTCACCAATTTCAGTTATGAGGGGTAGACAGGACCCGTTTCTCCCCACTTAAAACTTTGCCATTGCCCTGCATTCTTGCAGGACAATTTTTCTCTCATTCTTTCTTAGTGATACCTGCTTGCCCAGCACCTTTACTTGGTCAAGATATCCTTAGCTTCTTCAGGGCCACACTCACTTTAGCCCCCACACACTCTCCTGAGTCACACTTTCTTCTCACTTTAACAGACTCTCAGGTTCCGACCCCAGACTGTTCTGTCCCTATACTCCCTTATCCAGTAGAGTCCCAAAATGGAACTCTTCTACTCCTGTGATTGCTACTCACCACCAGCCAGTGTTAGTTCACCTTATAGACCCTTCATCTTTTCCTTCCAGACCCCAGTTTCCTACTTCTGAAACCCACAACCGAGGCCTTAAGCCTATCATTACCTGTCTTCTATCTCAAGAACTTTTAATTCCTACCGACTCTCCTTGCGACACTCCAATTCTTCCTGTGTGAAAGTCCTCTGGCATTTACCACCTAGTTCAAGACCTCTGCCTCATAAATGAGGAAGTTATTCTAGTTCTCCCAGTGGTTAACAACCCCTACAATCTTCTGTCTAATGTCCCTTCTACTACCTTCTACTTTACAGTTCTAGACATAAAGATGCCTCCTTTACTTTCCCTTTACACCCTGACTCATACTTCTTATTTATCTTCACCTGGAAGGACCCTGACTTCCAGTCCTCCAGAACCTGGAGGACTGTTCTCCCTCAAGGTTTTTGAGACAGCCCTCATTTCTTTGGTCAAGCTCTGGCTTGAGATCTCTCAAACTTTGACACAAGTTCCAGCACACTCCTCCAGTGTGTAGAGGATCTACTTCTCTGCAGCCCATCATTATCTGATGGAGGAGGGCCATTTGTCTATGTGTTACTTTCATTGGTTAATAAAGAAACTGCTTTGGTCCTTTGATAGGACAGAAAATTAGGTAGGCAGAGTAAACAGAACAGAATGCTGGGAGGAAGAAGTCAGTGAGGCAGACGCCATGGCTCTCCTCTCCGAGATGGAGGTGGGTTAGAATCTTCCTGGTAAGCCACGACCTCATGGTGATATACAGATTATTAGAAATGGGTTAATTAATATGTGAGAGTTAGCTGATAAGGGGTTGAAGACAATGGACCAGGCAGTGTTTAAATGAACACAGTTTCCATGTAATTCTTTCCAGTAAAGCTAGTCAGAATTCGGGCAGGAACACAGCTCTATTACTACAATTGTCTGTCCCAGCGACCTCAGTGCTCCTAAACTTCCTCGGATCCCTGGGATATCGAGTTTCACCAAATAAGGCTCAGCTATGCTCTCTTACAGTGGTATATTTGGGTGTTCAACTTAGCCTAGGGCCTAAGACACTCACCTCTGACAGTGTTTAGGTACTGCAGGATTTACAGCCTCCAACCACAGGGGCTCAGATCCTCTTTTTTTGTTTGTTTGTTTGTTTTTTTGTTTTTTTGGTTTTTTTTTTTCTATTGTGGTTCTTTTGCTATTGGATCCCTAATTTTTCCATTACAGCCAAGCCTCTGTACCAGGCAACCAGAGAGATGCCCATGGGTCCTCTCACCTACCCGGCCATCATCCATCGCCACTTCTCTCTAATGCAAGAAGCCCTTGTTACAGATCCTGCCCTTGCTCTTCTAGATCCCACAAAGACTTACCATCTCTATACATATGAGAGGTCAGAAATGGCCATAGGAGTTCTAACCCAACAGGCTGGGCCTTCGAATCCAGCGGTCATCTTTTTATCCAAACAGCTGGATGTCACCGTCTGTAGATGGCAACCATGCCTAATAGCCCTGGAAACAGCAGCTGAACTCACTTGGAAGGTTCTCAAGATCACCTTGTCTAGGCCCATCATGGTACATTCCACCCATCACCTCTCAGACCTTCTGAGACACTCTTCTCTCTCCCTCCTTGGGCTTTCATGAGTCCAGGATTTTCACTTAATGCTTCCAGCTCCCTGCAGAAGTAGCCATTATTCACTGTCAGAAACACCAATCCTCCAAGGACCCAATGGTCTTAGGCAATGCCAAGAATGACTCAGTGGCCTAGTGGCTGGTCTCCAGCTCCTCAGACTCCACAGAACATATTTTGTTCTTAACTGCCTCCTATCAGCCCTGTTGCAAACCTAAAGAGAGGGACGGGCTTATTAAAAGGAGGGACACAAAAACAAAGAATGGATGGATCTATTTAAATAACCATCTCATCCTTCCTCAAAACCAGGCATTGTCAATCATTTCGGATATCCACCAGACTTTACACATAGGACTCAAACTTTGTTCCACTTCTTGGAGCCCCTTTTTGACCCCACCTATCTCCGAGATCGTATTTTCAGGTTCACTCCTCCTGCAGATGTGTGCCCAGGTCAACCCACAAAGGACTCTCTACACCAGCTCCATGGACACCAACTGGGTGAAGATTGGCAGGTTGATTTCACTCATACGCCTACTCATAAAAAACTTCGTTATTTCTTAACACTTGTGAAAGCTTTTACAGGATAGATATAAGCGTTTCTTGCCTCCAGGGAAACAGCAGATGTGGTGGCTTAGGTACTCCTGGACCATATCATTCCTCAGTTCGGTGTCCCATGAACCATCCAGACAGACAATGGGCCGGCTTTCACTTCCAGGGTCATGGAGCTTGTGTCAGAAGCTCTTAACATCTCCTGGAAAGTCTACAACCTCTACCATCCATATTCCTCAGGAAAGGTGGAGAGGGCCATTGGACTCATCAAACAACAACTAACCAAGCTCTCCTTTGAACTCAGGATATCTTGGTTCTCCCTTCTCCCCATTGTCTATACTCACTTCAGGGCCACCCCATGTTCCCCATGGGCCTGAGCCCTTTTAAGCTGCTTTATTGTAACATGGGGGCCTGCTAGCTGGGGTTTCCATCCTGTCCAGTTCCCATAACCAGTAAGTCCCAAAGAAAATCACACAGAGAATCTACATTAGATATAAACTGATTGGCACATTAGCTCAGGCTTCTTATTAGCTCTTATAACATATATCAACCCATTATTATCTATGTTAGCCACATAGCTCAGTACCTTTTTCAGTGGGACAGGTCACATCCTGCTTCTTCCATGATCTGAGCAGGACTTGGAGGAATGGGCTTCCTACTTTCCAGAATTCTCCTGTTCTCATTGCCCCACTTCTACTCCCTGTCTGGTTGACCTACCTATAATTCCTGTCTAGCCAATCAGCATTTTTTTAAAACATGATTGACAAAATACAGACAATTCTCCTGTACTACTGGCATGCCCTTTCTCCTTAACCATCACCTCCCAGTCCAAACTTCTCCACTGGCTGGGTACCTACCCTACCTCTCCCTTTTAAGCTCTGGTCTTTGTTCACATGCTAACATTTGTCTACCTGCCCCCATATCAGTGGACACTCATGCCCTTAACCTACCCCACTCTCCCCAAGGGAGGTCAAGACAGCCTGCCAAAATTTTGACCACTCTCCAACCTATTTAAACTCCTTCTCCAGAATGTTCCTTTGTGGTCTCTTTCCTCTACCCTAGGTGCTCACATTTGCAGCTTCCTGGTTCTCCTTTGGGGCCCCCTGAGAGCACAAGAATCCATTAAACATGGATATTTTTTAATTTGGATTATTATGGATTTGGCTTGATTGGGATTTTTTTGTTGGTAGAAATCTTGATTTAGGAAAATTCCTAACACCATTCTAAAATGCAGGGAAGTGAGCACAATGAAGATTTATTCTACCAAACCAGGATCAAAAACATCTGGGCAATCTCCAAACTCTGCATCTCCATGTTTGATGTCAAAATGCTCTTTAGATCTTCAACTACTTTCAGTTTTGTTGATTACAACACACTTATTTTTCTTTGGCTGGTTCTAATTCCTGTAAACAGCATCATTCCTCAGGTATCCCATGGCTCTGGCATCTCTAACATCTTAGGGTCTTTAATGTAATCTAGGCTTCAACTTCACAGCTTCATGCAAAGTCTTCTCTATGTCTCTCCAGTCATGGAGACCCTTGACATATGAATGGCCTCTGAAGCTTTTATTAGATGAAGAGGCAAATTACATAACACATTTTTTTTTCTATCTTTGAGTCTAAAACCAGCACCACATGGTCCAAGCTGACAAGGCCTGCTGCTTGCTGGTACTGGAACATGACACACTTGTTTAGTTACATTTTCATCAGTTTTCTGTTTTTGATGGTTTCCTTCACTGCCTATGCTTGGCTGTCCTGAACCTAGTTCTGTAGTCTAGGCTGGCCTTGGTTTCAGATATCTTTCAGCTACACCTTTACCAATTTTCTGTTTCTGATGGTTACTTCCATTGCCTAAGTTTGACTATTCTGCAACTTGTTCTGTAGATAAGGCTGGATTCATACTCAGACCTATCATCCTCAGCCTCTGGAGTGCTGGGCCTAAAGGCTTGCATCACCACACCAAGTTCTAAACTTTTCTTTATTTCCTTTTCACAAGTTAGAATTTCCTCAAACACAGAACTTAGTTCCATTCCACTTCCTGGTGCTGCTTTTCTCCTCATTTTTGTTTTGTTTTGTAATTTACTCTAATCAGCTTTCTCCTTTTATTATAAATCTTCACTAGCATTGCCAATAATAACCACAAGAAAGAGTCTATACTAGATTGTTTTAAGATTTCCTCTACCAATGTAATTAATTCAAAATTCTTTATTTTAGCCTCAGGCCAACTCTCTGGATGAGGGCAAAATGTAGCCACATTCTTCTCCAAAATATCGCAAGACCAGTCTCTAGGCTATGTACTAAAATTAGTCTCCTCTTAAACTTCTTGATCCAGGCACTGACAGTTCAAATAACACCCAGATTCACCATCTTCCTTGTTTCTACTATGACTACACATAAAACAGCACTTAGAGTTTTCAACTACTTTTCTACTCTATAGTCTCAAGTTCTGCATTCCTTCAGATAAAGGCATAATAAGGCTTATCACAATACCCCACACTGGGTGAAAACTTCTGTCATAGTTATATTTTCTACTGCTGTAAAGTGACACCATGACTATTTTTTATAAGGGAAAAATTAAATGGGGTGACCATCTTACATTTTCAGAGGTTTAGTCAACTATCATCATGGTATGACATGGTGACATGCAGGCATGGTGCTGGAGAAGTAGCCAAACACCCTGTATCTTGACTTGTAGGGAATAGAATGTGGCCTGAGACACTGGTTGTGGCTTAAACATATATGAGACATCAAAACTTGCCTTCTAGAGTGACAATTTTTTCCATAAAGGTCACACCCTATCCAACAAAACCACACCTTCTAATAGTGCCTCTCACTTTAGGGGCCATTTTCTTTCAAATCATCACATATCTTTTGAGTATATACCCAAGAGATTTATAACTGGGTCGTATATTAGATCAATTTCAAAATTTTAAAAAAAATTTCATATTGATTTTCAACAGAAAAGTGTTCCCCATATACCATATCCACTCCAGCATGTTTTTGATATTATCTATTCCGACAGATGTAAGATGGAATTTCAAAGTAGTTTTGACATTTAAATATTTCTCAGTCATTTGATATTCCTCTGTTGAAAATTCTCCATTTAGATCTGCACCTCATTTTTCTGAGAAAGAGTTTCTCTGAATACCTCTGACTGACCTAGAATTCACTCTTTAGACAAGGCTGGCCTCAAACATAGAAATCCACCTTCTTTTGCCTCCCACATGCTGGGATTAAAGGCATTTGTCAGTACTGCTCAGCTATGTACCCCATTTAAATTTTTAATTAGACTCTTTTTTGATATCTAGTTTCTTGAGATCTTTATATATTTTGAAAGTTAGCCCTCTGTAAGATGTGGGGTTGAGGAAGATCATTTTCAATTTTGTAGGCTGCTGTTTTGTCCTATTAATGGTGTCCTTTTTCTTATAGAAGCTTTTCTGTTTTATGAGGTTCCATTTATTAATTGTTAATCTTAGTGCCTAAGTTATTAGTGTGCTGTTCAGGAAGTGTCCTGTGCCAATGTGTTCAAGACTACTTCCTACTTTCTTTTCTATCAGGTTCAGTTTACCTGGTTTATGTTGAGTCTTTTATTCACTTGGACTTGAATTTTGAGCAGGGTGACAGATATGAATCTATTTATATTCTTTTTATAATAATTTAATTTATTTTTTTAAATTTTATTTAATATTCCAACCACAGTTCTCTCTCCCATCTCTCCTCATGCCCCTCATTCCCCCCACAGCACACTCATTATCTATTCTCTCCAATGTGTAAAGGCTTCCATGGTGAGTCAACAGGGTCTACACAATAAATAAGGGCAGAACTAAGCCCTACTCACCTGCATTAAGGCTGAGCATAACATCCTACCACAGGTAGAAGGATCCAAAAAGCTATCTCATGCACCAGGAACTGATCCTAGTCATACTTCCAGGGACCCCTTTGATAATCCAATCTTAACTACTGTCTCCTACATATGGAGGGCTTAGTTTGGACCCATGAAGATGTGGCAGCTGTCAGTCTCATGTTCATGAATTTCCAAGAGCTTGGTTCAGTTGTCTCTGTAGATTTCTTGACGAGTCTTGCTCATATACTCTTTTCTCCATCTCGTTGATTAGATTGCCAAAGTTTAGCCTGGTGCTCCATTGTGGATCTCTGCATCTTATTTGCAGTCTTCTACATGCCAATATTCAGTGAGTCTGGCACCATTTGTTAAGAATGCTTTCAATTCTTTTCTATTGTATAATTTTATCTTCTTGGTCAAAACTTGAATATCCCATAGGTGTGTGGATTTATTTCTGGGTCTTCAATGATATTCCATTGATCCACCTGTTTGTTTTTATGCCAAAACCAAGCTGTTTTTATTGTTAAAGCTCTATAGTAGACTTAATAAAAATTTAGAATTATGATGAAGTCCTAATTGGACTATCCTGTGAGGCTTGATCATCTCAGGCAGCAGTCTTGAACCTGGTCTGGATGTAGATCTAAAACATTTGGTCCATTCACTCTTATCAGAGATTTCTCAGGGGGTCTTTCTTGATCAAACCTGATTTTTTTCTTAGCCGAGGATGAATCCACAGCCACTAATTTCCCGTGGAAGCAAAAACAAAACCTCTTCTCCAAAATAGCATACCTTTTGACTTAATTTTGAAGTCACAAGATTTTCAAAATATATATGATGGATTAATTCAACAGAATTTATAATCAAATGTCTTTTAGCAGCTATTGCTCTTTCCTTAGCATTCAAACAATTCAAAGACAGCACAATAACATACAGTATCCAGACTCTATGTGTATTGTCCATCTTTAAGTGGCTTTATTTTAAAATCTATTTTCTTTCTTTTTTTCTTTTTAATTTTTGGCCTTTTGAGACAGGGTTTCTCTGTGTATCTTTGGTTGTCCTGCAACTCACTCTGTAGTCCAGGCTGTCCTTGAACTCACAGAGATCTGCTTGCCTCTGCCTTCCAATTCTTGGGATTAAAGATGTGTGCTACCACACTCAACTACTCTTACTTTTTTCTTTTAAAAATTTTATCCTTTATCTTTTCTCTCCCAATTCTACAAATATTTTTAAATACATTGTAAACCATTAAGAAGTTTCTTCATCTGACTCTATCTTTACTGTATGTCTCTGTTTTTCTGACCTTTGAGTCTTTAACTTGCTAAGTGATATGGCTAAGATTAAAGCCGTGGCTTTGATGGCCGGATCCAGCCCATTCCATAGCTTTCTGAGAGTCAGACCTAATGGAAGAGGTATTGGTTGAAGCTATGTTTATTTCCACAATGCTATGGCATTTCAAGGTCCCCACCACCACCAAGAAGCATGCTGATCACTATTCATAAACACCTTTTAAGTGTTTGGTGACAGGGCCTCTTAAAAATCTGCAAGGTTTCGCACCTAAAGCTGAGTCAGGAAACCTCTCTTAAATAAGATGTATTAGCCTCTAGCAAAGAGAGCACACCTGAGAAAATGCTACCAAGAAGCTACACTTAATTTTATTTATTTTTATCTTGAATTACTTCCCAAGCACTCTCTATTTCCTACCTGGTTGTCCTGCCTATACTTCCTGCCTGGCTACTGGCCAATCAGAATTTTATTAAACAGGTACAAGAAACAAATCTTTCCAGGGTAAAGCCATTGGTTTATTAGGCATGATATCTCTAGGCATAGAGTTTCTGATTAGGAGAATCTAGAGAAGGAAACAAAGCTTGTTTTGCACTAAAATTTTATCATGGTAACTATCATATTATTTATGCAAGTTATAGGTACAACATTTTGATGAATTTAATATGGTCAATTATATTCATACCATTGCAAAAATGACATATGTTATGACATTTATAAGAACTTCCAGTGGCACAAAAAACAAATGATGCTCATTTTTGCATTTTGATGACATATCAAAATAAAATATAGCCAAGATTAATCTGATATTTTTAGGACATAATTTTTACTTTGATTCATTTAACTTAGTAAGAAATCATTTGAAAATAAGAAATTAAATTTTCTAAAAAGCAAAAATTTTTATCTCTATATAGATATTTATACTACTTTAAATTAATCATATTCTTTTTATGTTTATTGACTTTTATTTTTGGGTTATAGTTTTTCTACATGGTATTTAATTTCTCAGTTTCTTTGAATAAAATAAAACTTTTGTTTTATACTCTAATATGGTAAAACAGTGAGGAAGATGTGTTAGGAGTTTGGGGGAAGTTAGAGGAGAGTAGGGATTAGATATAGTCAAAATATCTTGTAAATATGTATAAGATTTTCATAAATAAATATACTACAGAAATAGAATTTAAGTTCATAAGTAATATACAAGTAAAACTTATTTCAGATAATTATATAAAATACTTTTCATAAACCTTCTCAAAAGGAAAATACACTTCTGTAGTTTATCAATCTCCTTTAGTTGTTTTTTTTAAACATGTAACAATTACCTTGATAGAGACAACATTTTCAAAACAGAAAATGATTATTCTTACTACTTCTTTGTCTATATGAGAAAAATAATAATAGCCCATGACAGGACATCTTACTAGTTTGATAAATGAGATTTTCATGATAGACCATGTAGAATATGAGTAAAACAAAGGTCAGTGTCTTGGAACTTTATTTTTCGATTAATAGTTAACCAACATAGTAGAGCAAGAGGCATCTGTGATATAGTAGGATCAGAGAAACTTTGTCAACAAGGGTCAGAATTTTTTTCCATAAAAGGACAGAAATAATTTTCAGGATGTGGGCCCTCTGCTATAAGTATTCAATTCTGCCACTGTAGCCTGTTCCATAAAATCCAAAGTGTGAGTATGTGGATTAAATGTCTGTAGAAAAAACAAATGTAAAACTAAATGTTATCTGTGTATTGTAGTTTTCTAAGTCTCGCAGTAAATGTATCACAAATTTTAGTGCTGTAGAGGAAACATTAGTTATTCCTAAATGTCTGCTCTAACTTCCTTCTTTAGTATTGGAATGAACCAATATTAACTGGACATGTAGTTTCCCAAAAAGGATAAGCTTCATATATATATATATATATATATATATATATATATATATATACATATGTATATATACATACATGTATATATACATATATACATATATATGTATATATACATATATATATATATATATTACACCCTTGCCAACAGGATATAAATGTGAATAGTAAGTAAGTTTCTGGATGTGACAATAAAATGAGAAGGCACCTTCTTATATCTGTACCTTATTTCTTCTGACTAAAATAAAATGTTTGGAGCCCAAATGGCATCCATAAACAAATACTGAATTCATAATATCTGGGCATGATTGTATACTCTTTTAATCACAGTAAAAGACAGAGGTGGGTAGATCTCTGTGATTTTAATCCCAAACTGGTCTATATAGTAAGCTCCTCCAGCTAGGTCATGGTGTCTTACCACAGAAATAAAAACATAGCTAAGTCATAGGTAAAAGAGATTGCTTACAATATCAGCTTGCCTTTCATTGAAATGAATAGTAAAGAAAAGAAAAAGGAACACTCCATCTAAAATATCAGCATTAGTCTAGCAATATGGCTAAGCAAATAAGGGTGCTTTCCACCAATCTGAAAACTAGAGTTGGCTTACTACAACCCACATGATAGAAGCATAGGACAGACTTCTTCAAGTTATCTTCTGATCTCTGTGGCACACATGTATGTGTGAACATATACATAAATGAATAAATGAGGATTACATGTCTTCTAGTAATTTCAGAAGCTCCATTTATGAATTTTCACCAATGTGACTGCCAAAGCCTAGGTGAACAGGAATAACAATAGGAATAGTAAAGTAGACAGATAAAAGCTCAAAAGACCTCAACCCTATACAAATAACTACAGGCAACTAAGGAAAACTGAGAGTGAGAGAAATAATCTTCTCCAGGGAGAAACATACCAACTGGTTATCCAATACCAAATGCTTAGTCCTGAAAAGAAATGCACAAATAACATTATACAGAGTGAGTAGTTTGTACTTATATATTTAGAAATATCTAGTAATGATACAAAAGGTCACAAATTTAAAAGAGATTGATCAAATGTGATAAGGAGGAAAGTGAAGAAAGAAAATATGCAAATACATTATTTTCATTAAATTTTAAAATGCATTATACATACAAACCATAGTTCCTCCTCACTCCTCTCCTCACATTTCTTTCCCCTACCTCTCTTCTCCCTCCTCCCTCATTCACTCATCAGAAAGGGTAAGGACACCCATTGGGAGTTGGTAAAGCATTGCAACTCAAGTAGAGGCAGGACCGAGCTCTTACCTTCTGCATCAAGGTTGAAGAAGGCATCCAACTATAGGGAATAGGTTCCAAGATGCCAGCTCATACACCAGGGATAGATCCTGGTCCCACTTCTTGGGGTCCTACAAACAGACCAAACTACACAACTGTTGTCCATATGCAGAGGGCCTACATTAGTCCCATGCAGGCTCCCTGTCTGTCTAGAGTCTATGAGTTTCCATGAGCTTGGGTCATCTGTCTCTGTGGGTTTCTGTGTCAGGATTTTGACATCCCCTTGCTCATATAGACCTGCTGGGGGAGGTTTCTCTCCTGCCCGGTCCCACAATAAACACACAGAAACTGTATTATTTAATTGGTCATTTCTTGGCCAATCACTACTTTGTACTGATAGCAAACTGGTATATCTTTGGTTAACCCATTTCTGTTAATCTGGTTATTGCCATGTGGCTGTGGCTTATTGGCACAGTGGAGCTTTATGGCTTCTCACTGACTCTGCCTTGTACTTGAATTTAAATGTTTCCTTTTTCTATGTATTTTCTTATTTATAGTATATAATCTATATATTTAATAGTTGAACAATGACTGCTGTTAATTTTGAGAACTCTTCCTAATCTGAAATTCTGTGTACATTAGGCAATAATGGTATTTGCCTCACTGTCTACCCCTGGCATGCACAATTGTACTTTGTCATTATGAATCTGACTATTTCAACTATCTTGTATAAAGAGAATGTTACAATATATGTCCTTTCATGATGAATATGTTTTTCTTTATATAATCTGGATAAGCATTCATCAGAATTATTTAATTTAAAGGATGAATGGAATTCTATTGTGCACATACATTACACACTCTGTATATTTATTCATTGTTTTCTTTTTAACCCTGGTTAATTGATTTAATATATTAGGACATCCTTGGTCATGCTACTAACACCATTAGTGGCAAATATTTGTTCAGGTCCTTATAAAGAAAACATTAATTTATAATATCTATTAAAGCATCAATTTCAGACATCAAGAGGCTGTAATCTGTTGGCTTAGTTAAGTCATGTCCAGACATATTGCCACTCAATCATCAGTTAATTATAGTAAAGAAAAGGTTTTTCCATGATATCTTGAGTTCCTTGCTAAAACTGGGTCCAACAGATTTTAACTCCTTGAAAGATTTCAAGGTTCAATATTTGTTTTCTCATTTTAATACTGTTATTACACGTTACTTGAACAAAGCTCTCAGGAATCTGATTGGGAAATTTCCTTAGACATGGACTTTTCTGTCTCCCTCTCTCTAGGCTCACATTCTTAGTTGTCTTTCAAAAACAGTTTATTCACATATTTTGTCTAGTTTTATTATTATTTGGTATGAAAAATAAAATCCAATCTCAGTCACAATATGACACAAGTGTCCAACTCCAGTTAAATATTTTTAATTAAGTGATTACAAAATATTTTACTATTACTATTTTCTATAAATGGGTTCAATTATTTCCCAATTGATATCCATTATTATGCTATTTTAAAATGAAAGCAAAGCGATTAGACACTGCAAGATTTTGTTCAATATATGGAATAAATCTGCTTAATAACTTACTATTACCCACTGCTTATTTGACTTTTGCTTTGGCAAATTATTAAATTTGCTGAAAAACTGTAAGATTAATACATAGAATTTATTTGGTTGTTTTGTCATTATTTTCTGAGACAGTTTCTCATTGTATAGACCAGGCTGACTCAAACTTGTGCTGTCTACTTCTGTCTTTTTAGTGATGGGATTATAGGTCTATGACACTGCAGCTAACTTTGAACTATTTATTTTCAAATATTCATTAACTTTTGTTTTATTTGAAGAATATATGATTATAGGTTCTTCAGAGACCTCATTAAATTGTGAACATTTATAATGCTATTTATTATAACAAAAGAAACCATGGGTTCAGTGTTGTATTCATTTGTAACTTTTGTTTTCTTTATTAATCTAGGAATACTCATTCATTTTTTGTTTTGTTTTTTGACACTTTTACAGATTACAGGTCATTTATTTTGTCATATATGAGCGTTGTGCCCAATATTTGTACTAAAACCTGAATGTATGCATGTAATCTTTTTCATAATCCTTTGAATTGTTGTTATGCTTAGATATACATCAAGAGTATCATCAAATCTTGGCTTTTTAAAATTTTTATTTAAATAGCATTTTTCATTTATTTTACATGCCAACCAGTTTTGCCTCCTTCCTCTCCTTCCATTTGTTCTCCTTTCCCAACTACCCCTCCTTATTCCTTCCTCCTCCACCTCCATTTAGAAAGGGGGAGCCCTTTCATGGGCCTGCACAAAGCATGGCATGTCAAGTTCAGACAGGACCCAGCTGCTCCCCTTATATCAAGGTAATCCAGCATGGGAAACAGGTTACCAAAAGTCAGCTATGCACCAGAAGTTCTGCTCTCACTGTTAGAACCCTTACTAAGAGACCAAGTTACAAGATTGTCACACACCTGCAGAGGGCCTAGGTGGGTTCCTGTCAGGCTCCCTGACTGTTGTTCTAAAGTTCTTGTGCCCCCTGTGAGCTCACATAAGCTGTCTTTTTGGGTCCCCCATTCTACCCTCCGTGACTAGTACAATACCTCCTCACTTTTTTCTGTAAGACTCAAGGAGCTCAGTGTAGTGTTTGTCTGTGGGTCTCTGCCTCTGCTTGCATCAGTTGCTGTTTAGAGTATCTCTTATGGTAATTAGTGAAGTCACCAATCTGCTTACAGTGGATGACCAGTTCCAGCACCCTCTCCTCTACTGTTAGGAGTCTTAGCTGTGGTCATCCTTGAGGGATCCTGGGGTTTTCCCTGGCACCGGGTTTCTTCCTAACCCCGAAATGGCCCTCCATCAAGAAGTTTCTTTTGTTCCTCTCTCCCTTCATCCTTCCTACAATCTGCCTCCTAATCCCCTCCCTCTAGTTCCCATCCCTCCATCCCCCCAATTCCTGCTCTAGGTTTACTCAGGAGTTGTTCAAACCTTGTCTTATTCTGGCACTTGTGTCACATAGGGAGCAACATTCCACTACTTAGAAACGGGTACTACAATGTATTTACTGAAATCTTGAAGAAAAAGAAAACATATTTGAATGATTGGTTTAGAAACTATGATACCAAGTTTAGGAGTTTGATTTATATTTATAGCCTCAAAATAAACTTTATCTTTTAGATTTGATGGCTTTTTGACTATGTACCTATCTCCATGATACTACATATAGTATATAATTAGTGATTTAATTGGTTTTGCACATTTTTCTCTGGCAAATGCCATAATATATGTAGTGCATAATCTTGACTGTTACCTTGACACACCTGAGAAGAGGAAACTTCAAATGAGTAAAGACCCCCATCAGCTTGGCCTATGGGATATGGAAGTAAACACACAGAACGATTTCTCTAAAAATCTATTGAGTCGCATACATTACAAATATTAGGAATTTTGTTTAAAGTTTTCCATGACTATCAATTTTATTCCCCTTTTGTGATCACCCCATTCATTCTTTTTCCCTACTCTTGCTTTCATAAGGTAGAAGACTCTATTGTAGTTTCAATGTCCTTGTTTGAGGTTCGTGATGTTGTTAATTAACCAATTAATTAAAACAGGGTCTGAGTATGTGATATAACCTGGCATTTTACTTATAATGTTCCTGTTTCATCCTTCTGAGTGCTGGAATTAGAAGTACACATCATGCTGAGCAAATAGAATCAATGTTAGCCAGTCTGATATAATTTTTATATGTGCATGTGGTGCGTGTATGAGTTTGTGTGTCTCTGTATGTGATCTCTCTGTGTGTCTGTGTGTCTGTGCGTGTATCTGTGGGTGTTTCTGGGGATCGAATGAGAGCCTTATGAATGTAAGGTAAGCTCTCTACCACTAAAATATATCTCCCAATTAAAACAATTTGGGAGCAAGTAAAGTCCTGAGTGTGTTGTTGATGCAAGCATGGTCATGCCAAGAATCCCAATGCCTCTGATCCACCAGAAGGGCAAATCTTTCCCCAGGTGAGGTTGATAGGGATGACAAAATATCTACCTGGGAAAAGTGAGTTTGTGCAAAAAATGTCCACCATAGCTATTTTCCCTCATTGTTTATGATCTGAAGACTGCCTCTTTCTGAGACTGTTTGTTCTGAGAATAGTTAAACCTATCTTGTTGTTTTATGCATGCAATATCACTACCTCTTTGTTAAATTATGTGCAAAAACCACACCTCCTTGTTCACCTGTGTTTAATAAACTTACCTCCCTGCACAGTTACCTTGTAATAGATTCTTTTTCCATTATGTTGGCAATGCATGAAGGGGTTTATACAGTTTCACACTGGCAGGACTTTTATTTCCTTTCCTTTTCCTTGTTAAGTATGTGTGTGCAGGTTTGTATGTGTGTGGGGGGGTGTTGATGGACTGTATGGGCTCATGTGAAAGAACAAGGCTAACTTTGGGATCTTCCTCTATCATTTATTCACATCACTTTAAAGATAGGGTATCTGAAAAACATCACAGCTTATCATTTTGATACACTACCTGACTACCAAGTTCCCCAGATCTACCTTTCTCTGCCCCCTCCTACCCCTGCTCTTGTATTGCAGACACATGTTGTAAAAGGAGTGGAGGGTCTGTGACCCACACTGCCTGGCTGGCTTACACCTGGGCTGTGGGGCTGCTTGTCATCCCAGCCACCTGGCTAGCTTATGCCCAAAATAATCACATGGAGATCTGTATTAATTAAATTACTCCCTGGTCCATTATCTCCAGCCCATTATTGGCTCACTCTCACATATTGATCTAACTCATTTCTAATAATCTGTATTGCCACTTGACTGTGACTTACTGACATGAGTCTAACCAGCGTCTGTCTCAGAGAGGAGAGTCATGGCCTCTGCCACACTGCCTTCTTCCTCCCAGAATTCTGTTCTGTCTACCATGCCTATCTAAGCTGCTGTACTATCAAAAGGCTAATGCAGTCTCTTTATTTAACCAATGAAAGCAACACGTAAAAAGAAGACCCTCCTACACCAGACACATCTGCTGCCCCTGACATGTAATACAGGTCCTAATATTTTACCTCTTGATCCTTCATACCAGCCACCCTGACAGGGATTTCCAAAGGTATCTTCAACTATATTAAGTGCATTTTTTTCCATTTGACTTATTTTGGAAAAAATATTTGAGAAAAATTATTTATTGACAAAATAACATACTGTACTTTTTCTATGTTATCCATATTGTTTTAATTTTGTTAGCATATAGCAATATATAAAGTAAGAGCTATAATTTATTATTTTTAATATATTTATACATTTTAATTGATCATATTCCCTCTGGTGAAATTATTTTTTAAAAACATATTTTAGTGTGCATGTGTATGTGTACGTTGCTTTTTGATGCCCAATACAGGTCTCTTAATCTGTAATGGAGAATGAATAATTATTTTTTATTTTTTACTATTTTACATATGTAAAATGTAAATGTGTTTTGATCAAATCTATTCATACTCTCCCTGTCATTTCCAGACCTATTTTCTACAGTACTTTTCCCTTCCAATTAGATATGTTCTGTTTTTAATCCCAGTGAGCCCAATTAGTGCTGCTAATATGTGCACTAATATAAAAAAAATCTACTGAGCATGTGTAACATCTGAGTGACTGTATCACTGAAGAAAATTGACTTGTCATCCCATAGCAGCCATCACTAAAAATAGCTCTTTAGTTTGGGTAGGAACTTTAGAACTTTGGGATCACCTCCCCCATCGCTGCTGGAAATATTTCTGGGCTGAACTCGTACCGGTCTTATTTATATAGTCACAGCATTATGTGTATAAATCCTGTCATGTCTTAAAATCATTGTTTCACTGCAGTCATCCACTATATCTGACTCATACAATCTTCCCATACTCCTTCTACAATAATCCCTGAGCTTTGCCAAGAGGAAACTGTCTCATATAAATGTTCCATTCAGATCTCAGTACTGCACAGTCCTTTAATATCTGCACCTTGACCAGTTTGTGGAACTCTGTGTTAATTCATATCTTTTAGAAAAAAAGAAGCTTCCTTGGTGAATGCAAAGAGATTTACTGATCCATGGGTATTTTAAGTTGGGCTAAGTTTAGAGGAATAAGAATCAGAATAAGAATAAGAATCAGTAACTTCTGAATGAACTTTCTTGAATCTTTCTCATTTATTTAATTACTCTGCCCTGGCCAATTAAGCCATATTCTGACATAATTTCTGAATCATAATATCAAATTTTACTTAAAAATTGTATTGATGAAATTATCTTCAGGAAATAATTTTAAATATAACTAATAGCAATTAATTTTTGAAAACTGTCAGCATTGGTAAATGCCTTCAGTTAAAAGTAGAAAAAAACATTACACTTGGAAATTCAACTGTGCCTTTGATAAGGTAGGGTTGCAAATGCAGCTCATGTATACCCTCTATCAAAACTAAAAGGTGAAAGGATATTTTAACATTTACAATTTTTTTCACTGACATTTGTTTTGAAATATCTGCATTTCCCTATTTGCTTCATATTGACAGAATTCATGATTTACCACCCACCAAATATTTGGCCATTTTGAATGAGCTTTTTTCATGAGCTGTTTTTGTATTTTAGCTTCCTTTTGTTTCTCTGTGAATGATGCATAAGCTGGGAAAACGTTTGTGGATTTCTCTGTGCATAAAACACAGAGATTCCCAGAGTTCTCAGGGCTTGGTTACAATGCTTACTTCAGTCTGGCAGTGTGCCCAAGGAATTTAGGGCTGAAGGATGCCTTTGAATGGAAGGACCTAGAGAAACCAAAGAAAAGAAGAATTAGACTGTAATTTAAAAGGCTTCCAGTTTGATCAGTAACAATAGCCTACTGTGTCTACATGTGGTCACAGAATCCACTGAAAAGCTGAATAATCTGAAGGTAGTCGTCAGTTTTTATCTGGCTAATCCAATCACTTTAGCCACAAAAATAGATCTCATTCAGTCATTACTAAAAGGAATCTAATTCAGACCCACTGGAAGTCATCCTTAGGGAAATGTCACTTGAAAAGGCTTTCTGGGAGCTGCTGTGAGAAAATTGGCAAGGACAGGAGAATATGAGAAGCTCCTGTCTTTTCCACTAAAGCCTCAATCAGTTAATAGCCTTTGCAAGTTGTTTTATGCATATGTACTGTGCCATAGTCTGTTTTTTCCTACCACAACTAATTAATTTTTAATTCAGTAATAGCTTCTCCTCTCAATTTATCCCCTTAGATAAACAAGCTTAATGACTCTGAATGTACTGTTCTCCTCCATTAGAAATCATATTAATGGTGATTTGGAGCTTACAGTTTAGAGAACAAAATAAATTGACTTTAACTGGTTTGATTTTATCAGATGCATAGCTTGCCTTCTTTCTTGACTGGAAGTGTTTTCTCAAATTGTACTTAAAATTCTCCCATCTGCCTTGACACACAAACATTTCTGAAAGCTAAGAAACAGGATGTTTTGTCATGTCTCTTAAGCACCATTTCCTCTAGCAAATCATAGAGCCATGAAATGTCAGAGTTGGAAGAAAATCTTAGAATTCATGTTCATAACCCTGTGCTCTAGAGAAAAAGTTTGAAAAGTCTGTTGGATTAAAATTTGAAGATCTTGATTTGTTCCTGCTAAGGAATTCATTCTTTGTTCCAGGATTGTCTAAATGAGTCTTTCATTACAGCATCAAATACTTGAGATAAAACAAATTTCATTGGAGAAATGTGCATGTTGGTTCTTGATTTCCGAAGTTTTAGTTCATTATCAGCTTACTATGTTGCTTTGAGGCTAGATAAGACCAAATGTGCCAAGATATACAAGATAGAGCAAAGATTCTCATATCATATTGTTTTGGAACCAAGAGGAAAAAGAAAGGAACTTGTGTCCCAATATCCCCTTTAAATCCAATGACCTATCTCCCTCCTTTCACGTCTTATGTCCTAAATTTTCCACTACCTACCTGCAGTACTATAAGTTGACAACCAATTGTTAACAAATGAGGCTTTGTAGAACACTTTCAAACAGGAACAGTGATCTACAATGCTTGAGTGTAGTGTGTGTGTGTGTGTGTGTGTGTGTGTGTGTGAATATGTGTACATATCTCAGCATATATTCTCCAACAACAAATTAAAGGCCAGTTGGTGACGAAGCATAAGAAACCAAAAGCAGTAATTGAGAAATTTTAATTTGTCAGTAATTGACTATTTATTTAATTTGTCTTCTGAAAGGTAACTGAGGAATGAATTACATCAAGGCATATCAGGATGAATAAAATAAACTGAAAACATCTATTCTGGAAAGAAATAATCTATAAGAATTTTTTGAATGGTTGAATAAAACTGAGAAAGAAGCATTACTCGTGTCTATCTATTCTTAGACAGCTGAGAAAACTTGGTGTTTAATTTGATATGAACTAAAGGAAATATGAATAATAGTTATAAATGCTATATACAATGGTAATCCTGTCTCTGTGTGAGCTAACTATGGTGATACTGGACACAGTGGTAAGGAAACACCATTTGGAGAATAATTAAATATTACTAGTTAACACGTGTTTTTATAAATCTGAACCCACAATTTATCAAATATGTTTGCTTTCTTTCTCATGGTTTTCATAGGATCATAGTTTTCATACCCAATTTTAATTTCATTTCTTTCATTGCTTCTGGAAATCTGTTCTTTATCTCAAAAGCTAAGTTCTTTATCTAAAAGTGGAGATAATCAGTCAAGCTTATCTTATTTTAACTTAGTGTGTTTTTTATCATACTAAGTTAAAATGCCTTAAATTCATGAAAGCTAATATGTGTACAATAAACTACTTTTTATAGTAAGAAACAGTGTAAGCAAGGCATGCTTAATAAGTATCTGACCCTAAGAGACCTACCCAGAATATTTCTTATATAGTATGACAATATCTGTAAGTATATGAAAAATTCTGTTAAAACATGAGTATCATTGAGGCTTGTCTATAATCTAGCTGGCAGGGTTTCTCAAAACACCATCTATTTTTGTTTTCACTAAAAAGTCCATTTTTTCCTGTCAAACTTCTTTGATATCCATAATCTTCCTTCACTGTTGCCTGTAAGGTGATCAGCTACACAAGTGAAGGAGTATTTGATAGGTATGTTAAAATAACCAGACCAGCTCAAAACAACAGATACAATTTAATAATTGAAAAACGGGAAATTCACATGAGTGGAGTAAAAGTTCCAATGTCCAAATGGGTCAGGCGAGCACCGTGCAGTAAGGCCATGCACATATATACCCCTGTTTATTTATCTGGCTCCAGGTATCCACACCCAAGCCAGATGTGATTGCCTGAGCTTCCCCATCATCTCCCCCTTTTGTCTAAACAAGATCAAACCAAACCCAATACAACTATATATAATAGGAACAGATACAAATATAAAATTAAAAGCAATAAACAATATTAAGCGAGAAACACATAACAAAAGTTTTATTAAGAATTCTATTTCAAGGAGTCTAAATAATGTATTGAAATTAAGTTTAGTTAAATCCTGAGGAAAATAATTACAATTATCTAATCTACGTCCATCCCGGGCCAGAGCTTCATGGCATCTGCCTGATTCTGCTTTCTTTCTCCCAGCATTCTATTTGGTCTACTCTGCCTACCTATGTTCTAACTTATCAGGACAAGCAGTTTCTTTATTAAGCAATGAAAGAAACACATAGAAAGAAGACCATCCTACATCAATTACAAGGATATTGGAGGCCAAGGCAAAGAAATTAATACCTTTATGGAAAAAAAATAAAGTCCCTTGGAAAAACTATCAAATTGGTTGCCATTTTTTTTGTCTATTTAAATAATGATCATTAAATCCTTAGGTATAAAATTTGTTCTCTGCAGAATGCTTAATTAGAATCAGTGATTGCCCCAATGTCATAAACTTGTACTTTTATTCTTATTCCAATATGCTCAAACAAATAGGCATAAACATTTTTGCACTCTGCATGTTTTACACTCATAAAATATGAAGGTGAAATTGAAAAGATTATACCTAAGATTTCTTCTGGCTTTGAAAGTCTAAATCTCACGTCTTCTCATTAGTCCTAAACCTTTCCAGAATGATTTTATGAAGGACATTACAAGTAAACAATTTTGTACAGAAATGTAAGGTTCATTCTTGCATAAAACTAAAACTTTTCTATTTTGCATAAAGTAACAGATATAAAAATTTAAATGTGGAACTTTTTTTTTCTGGTGCTAAGTGACATTTTCACCTTTTATATATTTTGTCATTATTGTTTCCTTACCATTGCCAGGATAAAATAGATTTTTATAGGTTTCAAATTGTCAATTTAATCATTATCATTTGAAAATACAAACTATAAGAGTATAACATTGAGAATGCCTGAAGAATTTTTATCAAAGTTTTTATGGTCAAAATAATTAAAGAAAAAGCAATATATAAATTACAGTGGCAAAAGGTGTTCATATCTATATTATACTTCTTAATTAAATTTCTTCGTTCCTGTTTGTACATATTTTGGAAGTTGCTTGCTTGCAATTTATGCTTAACTCAGTTAATATTACTTCCTTCTTGTGTCCCTGAGAAAGTTGAAGACTGGACAGTTACCGTTTTTCTTCTTTACCAGACACATAAAAGAAACTCACTAAAGAGATGCAAAGTGTATAAGGTTCAGAGACATAAAAGAGGTAGTTTTGGATAGTAAGGCAAGTTATGAGAGGAAGTAAATTAGGTACAAGACTTTGGACTCACCAAGATAGGATAGATAATGGAGTATTTTCTCTGAACTTGTCAAATGCAAATGGACTAGACATTGTTGGTATATTTATTGCCTGTATGTATTGCATATGTTTATTGTAGGTATTGTGTATAGATTTTCTTATATTAGTTGTAGAGTTTTTATTTTAGACAAATGTAACATGAGGGGCCTGTTTGTTTGTTGGGGTTCTTGTCCTGCCCTGTTCCCCCAGCTGTTTAGTCCCAAAGAAAATGACACAGAGGACTCTGTAAGTTATAATGCTGATTGGCCCATTAGGTCAGGCTACTTATTAACTAACTCTTACATCTTGATTAACCCATTTATTTGATCTATGTTAGCCATGTGGCTCAGTACCTTTTTCAGTGGGGCAGCTCACATCCTGCTGCTTCCATGATCTGGGCAGGAGTAGGGGGAATCAACTTCCTCCTCCCCAGAATTCTCCTGCTCTCCTTGCATCATTTCCACTTCCTGTCTGGTTTTCCCACTTACACCTCCTGCCTGGCCAATCAGCGTTTATTTAAAACATGATTGACAGAATAGAGACAATTCTCCTGCACCAGATAAAAAGCAGAAATATGGTGGTATATTATTTGTGCTATAATAAATAAAGCTTGCCTGAAGATCGGTGCAAAGCAATCACATTAGTCAGACATATAGGCCAGGCAGTGGTTTTTGGACACCCTTAATCCCAGCACTAGAGAGGAGTATAAAACAGGAGGAAACAGGTCTCACACTCAGTCTAAATCTAAGGATTAATGAAGACAGGATCACCCATTTTTGGTCTGAGGTAGAGGTAAGAGCCAGTGACTGGCTCCTTTACTTTTCTGATCTTCAGGTTGAAGCCCAATATCTGTCTCTAGGTTTTTAATATTCACGCTATACATTACCCTATTTCTGGAGCCCCTACATTTTATACTGATGTAAATAAATAAGAAAAGGCAGGTTATAAGTTAGAAAACATACGTGTCTCCAAGTATTTATAATTCAGAGCAGAAATTAGAATTATATGCTATTTTATAGTATTATTAGCTTTTTCAGAACTACTTAATAGAGTTACTGATTCTCAATATGCAGAAAGATTTGTCATACATAATGAAATTGCTGACCTTATTCCTGATAAGTCAAATTTAAGTTTGTTATATATATATATATATATATATATATATATATATATTACTTATCAGATATGATATGGGTCTGCAAAGCCCTCTGGCACAAGGTAATGATAAAATTGATTAGTTGTTAATATGAAATGTGCTGGAGTCCTTAGAGTTTCATTAAAATACCATCTCAAAAGCAAGGATTTTTTTATTACTTTATAAATAATACCAGTCAAAATTCCCACTTCCTCCCCTCCTCCAACTTCCCTCCCACTCCCCCCCATACCCACCCACCTCCAGTCATAAAAGAGGGCAAGGTACCCTGCCCTGTGGAAAGTCCAAGCCCCCCCACTACATTCAGACTTAGGAAGATATGCATACAAAGAGAATAGGATCCCAAAAAGTCAGTACGTGCTGTAGAGACAAATCCCAGTGTCAATATGTACATATATGATAGAAATATCAATGGAGTTATCAAATAATAATATGGAACAATATAGAGTTACTAACAAAAATGGGAAGAAAATGATGCAGCAAGACTTATTTTGCCACAAAAGGTAACCTCCAGTCTCAGGAGTGGTTTGCAGCTTATTGAATCTTTTGATACATCACTAACTATTGCTTTTGGAGACTTGAATATGAATAAACTTATTATGACTTACACTGCATGCATTTTTTTTGGTTTGTCTTAATGTATCATAAGTGAGTTAAACAAAGGAAGAAAAATCATTTCCAAGCCAATTTTTGTTAGTTTTTATGCAGAAAGATAAGAGAAACCAAACACACAAAATTTTAGTTGATATGATTCATAAGATGACAAGTAGAATAATTTCACAGTGTTATCAACGTTCACTATATCCTGGTTTTTCACTTAACAGTGAGGTTTTTTTTTTTTAAGACGTTTCTCTGTAGCTTTGGAGCCTGTCCTGGGACAAGCTCTTGTAGACAAGACTGGCCTCAAGCTCACAGAGATCTACCTGCCTCTGCCTTCCAAGTGCTGGGATTAAAGGCTTGTACCAGCACCATCTGGCTTCACTTAACTGTTTTTTAAAGATTTAAAAAATGTTAGTCAATGTTTCATTAAAAGTGTCATAAGAGGAGATACTTACTTTTTATACCTACATGTTCAGAATATGACGCCATTTAAATAAGACTGTTTATAAATAACCACTGATACATTAAAACTTCCAGGGTTTGGGGATGAGAGTAGATATGAACTTGGAATTTATATTATAAAAATTTTACAAGAATTTTTCAGTAGAAAGTATTGCATGGATATACAAATAAATGTATTTGTGAATTTAAAAGGTGTACAGGGATCTATAAGTAATTTTAAAATAGTATTCAGATTTCATTAACAATTTAAAGACTATACCTTTTTATATACTTGCTAAAGAGTAGATCTTGTGATAAATAATATTACAGTAAAATCTCAAATAAGACTATAAATTTGGGACTTTGGAACTGTCTACTATATCAAAACCAAGTGTTAATGATAGTACACTGTCTTTTATACTGTCTTTCACTTTAAAATCCAGCAGTTTCTTATATATAACATTCTATTTTCAGATAGCAATCATGTTAATCATTCACTCAGTTACTATTTTCAGGCTATGATTCTTCCTCAGTATTAAAACATTCTTAGGAAACGTTGTTTTCCCTGTGTTTACCAACATTGCAGTGTATATCAGTACCAGAGTAAGCTAATATACTCAATCAGTTATTTCATGTTGTTCAAATGAATATTATTTTAAAAGTTTTATTAATGGTAAATAAAATGGAATGTTATGAAGTAGTATTACATATATTGTTTGAGATTGTAAGAGTAAATAAACACTGTGAAAGTTTAAAATTAATCTATGTTCAATTTAAGATGCATTTGGGCAAATATAAGCATTTGTGAAAACTAAAAACAATAAAAAATTGAAGTAGAGAAATATTTAAAGAAATAAAAGTTGAAGAATTCTGAAGAGCTTGATTTAAAGATATAATTTAAATAAATTTATAAAGTGTAGTGTGGGTTTTTATACCTTTTAGTATTCCTTTGTTGCTTCTCAACTTCTATGTAGGGTTTAGACCTCTTGAGCATTCTGTCACTCACATTAGTGTATCTGTTTCCTTTGCATAGTTTAACTCTTGTACAAACAGTAATTAATGAAAAAAAGTTTTTTTCAAAAACCAAAAATAGCACGCTCTCAGCAGTAAGGAAATTTCTTGTCACAGAGGGATGGAAGGCAGGAAATAAGATGCAAACATGAGAGTATTAGGAAAAGGGGGACAGAAACAAGGTAAAGTGGGCAGAGATATTTGTTTCAGAGTAACAAAGAACTCCTCTGAATAGAGAGTTGACAGATGTACCTCTTAGAAAAAACAATTTAGAAAAATGGGGGTACATGAATGTTGATGAGGTGTTCAATTTTAAATTAGCATGTTAATTAAGAGACCCTAAGAGGACTTTGGTTGCTGAAATTAAGTATTTTTATTGTTGGATGTTGGTTGTCAGTCTTAGGAGAAGGAAGTAGGCAATTAAGAAAATGGACCTTGGTGACTGGCTTTAGAAATGTAATATAATAGTTTATATCAAGACAGTGAAAACTGAAACAAAGGATAAGGCCTATCAGAGCCATTCATACCATGCTGGAGCTAGTCAGAATATTTTCAGTCATTACCCTGGGTATTTATGGATATATCTTCTGATATTAGTAGGGGTATTGGCACAAAGCAAGCTCCCTTATTACCTTGGCTTTAATAAGTTTTCTGGAAATAATCATCAGAAATGTGTTCATAATGACACCAAATAAACAACTAAAATTTTCAATGATGAGTAATCTATTATATAGGAACAAAACTATTTAGTGAAGTATTGTGCAAATATTTCACTTATCTATTTTCTCTTAATATGTTTCAATGTATTGTTAAGCTGAGAGCAAAATGGCAAAAACTGTAAACAAAAACAAATATGATATAAAATCCTGAAGAAACAGGATAACCTATTTATTTCACCTTGTGTTGTTTACTTCTTTAGAACACACTAAATTTGGGAACAATGTGAAGAAATTGTCAGTAAAATTTATGGACATTTCATTATGTTGTCATCATCATAATCACATGCCTAAAAGTAATAATCTTTGTATTTGGAATCATCAAAAAGATTGCTGGGTAGTTAATGTAAAACTAACAATTTCAGTTATGTTGAAATACATGAAATACATATATAGGAAACAATATGTGATTGTTTTTTAACTAATAATCTGGAGATTTTAGTTTATATGAAATTTGAAAATAAAAGTTAATTTATGATTCAAGAATATAAGCATATAAATAGAATATTTTAAAAAGAGGTAATATTAAAGTAAAAATTCAAGATAAAATTATAAATGAATACACATTAATATGTATATTTAAAAGATAACTTTATTTCAAATATTATTAACAAATAAATGTTTAATATTTTATTGAAAATGAATAGGTACTAAAATAAATTAAATGACATGCATCTGTTGAATATAATATTTTTCTAGTAAATTATTCTATTTTCACAAAATTATAATTTCTAAGTGTTAATTATGATTAACACTTTTTTAAACTTTTTTGCATATACAGTTTGATATTCATTATCTGTTCATGTTTTGATAACTCTTCTGAGGTAGAGTTTATAGAAACTATTTTAGTCAATTTATTGGATAGAAGTTTTATAACTCAGTAATAAATGTAAATCTTACCTATAAGTGTAAATGTATGAAAAACAAATACTTCCCACAATTTGTAAGATAATATAAAATTTATATATTTTGTATATTAACTATGTGTTCAGTATGTATCTCATAACTTTATGTGAATTTTCTTGCTTTGTCATTTAGATACAGCAAGGTAACCCTGTCCTTTGTAGCTTTGGCAGTCATTGGAATTGGTAGGAATCGTCAGTGAATCCTTAATGGCATGTGAAAATCCTATTTCTTGTCATCAAGACAGCCTCATGTCTACCATGGATGAGATGGCTTATCAACATGAATGAGAAGCTGCTGGATCCTATTTTTTTCAATTTGCAGTTCTTATCCTGGAGTAGAACATGATCTTAGTAATAATATAAACCATGCTAATATTTCCTCTGATGGATTATCTCTCCAGACATTGAGTAGATTAATTACTTCCTCACAGAACAGACAGCGACGAAATCCTCCTTCAGCATTTTTTATTTCAAATAACAAAGACTCTTTTCCAGGCCCTAGACTGTTATATTTTCAAGGTGATCATCTCTCTTCAGCCAGTAAATTTACAATGGCAGATCCCTGGACAACTATTTTCAAAACTTTGAGTACTACTAAACAAGATGTTTTCTGCAGTAACTACATACCTAATCATTTTGAGTGCATAATTCATTTTGAGGCCCAGATCCCCAAAGTAATCTATATATCATCTAATTTTCCTCAAAGTTCCATCTCCCAGTACTGTTTACCTGTATTCACAAACTTCATTTCATTCACATTTTCTTTGTTTTGTAATTTTTCATCTTTTCTTTCTGTCTTAGGTATCCTATTTTCCTTCCCTCAAACTCTTCTGATATTTTACTCCAGTGATTATGGTCCTCAATATTATACAATACACCATTATTTATCCTAAATTGTATGTGCCCATGCTTTTCCAGAAATGCTTTTAAGTGCAGAACCTACCCTGATATTACCATCTCAATCTGATCCTCAAGATAAGCATTCACTGGAACCATTATCCACTAGGCAGTCGAAACTCACTATTTCCTTGTATGAATGTCACCTGGGTGTGATATGGAATGATAATCTCCAAACACTGTGGCTCTACAAGACAGCTGTTGTTTCTTATGAAACCACAGGCAAGTTATAGCATGTTGAAATTATTAACTTTAAATGACAATCTCTTCATCTAGACTAAGCAAAAACTTTCTGAGTTCCAAGATATCATAATTTCTTCAACATTGTAATTCACACAGATTTCTTTCACTAGTCTCTATTTGTATTCAAAGAGTACTTTTGTTCCTGAGGGTGAAAATTATAATTGACTGTGAGTATGAAAACAAATCTTGATAAAACTGTTGGAAGGGATTGTAGTGGTTTAGTAAATTAGTGAGATTTTCTTCTAATAACCATGATTTAACTAGCACTGAATATGATTAATTAGGTCAATTTTTAAAACCAGGTGTGGTTTCCCTCATTTTAAGCAGGCCTCAATTCCAATAAAAGCGATATGAAACCACTAATTTTGGCATGAAAGTATAATAGTGTTTCAAAACTCCACAGTGCTTAACAATGAGTTATGATTCCACTTGAGGAATTATTAAGAATAATTGACATTTTTAGGGAATGTACAAACATATTCTGTCTTCTGTAATAACTTAATCACATATACACTCATATTTAATCAAAATTAAATGTGTCAAATTCCCAGACATTATTTTCTTAACTATGAATATAAAAGGTAAGAATATTCTAACAGGAGAAAACACTAATTGTACCAATATTATTGTACTCTCTAGAATGTGATATATGCCCTGGCCTTGTTTCCCACTGTCCTGACTTGTGGGAAGCTGAAATAGGTGAATTCCCATGGATGGTTTCTGTGAAGCTCTCTTCCTCCCCCTTCTGTGCTGGTTCTATTCTTAATGAAATGTGAGTCCTCACTTCTACCCGATGGACCAATTTAATGTAAGTCTCACAAGACACATTAAAAATTAAGATATATCACACATTTATGTAAATTTGAGAATGTTGATAAATATGTTCTTTTAAAATATAGTTTCTTTAGTATTCATATTTTCCTAATTCAACCTTGCTCTTTTATGTCATCCTAACTGTGATCACATTTCTTAACTAATATGAAAGCATTCCCCCATGGATAGATGAGAACAATTTTTTATTTGGGTTTTGAAGCTTATTGCATTCTCCCTTATATTTTTACCTTATGCTTTTACAAAATTACTATTTATTTTACCAGGATACTTTCAATATTCTCATAAATATACCTGTAAGTTGTGAAAAATCATCATAATTTTATATTATTTAACTTATAAAATTGTGGTAGGTGCTAATTTCAAATCAGATATTAGAGTTTTTCCATTTTGCATTGTTTCCATTTAAGACTTTCTTGGCTTTACAGTCAAGCAAAAGTCACATACATTCATTGTATTTAACTTTTAACTTTCAATTAGTACAATATTTTTAAGTCCTGAAAATACTAATACAATAATTTACCACTTCATTGTAGTAGTTATCTTTAGATTCTAAATATGTTCATGTGTACAGAGCCTCTACATACTTTGTTTATGATTAGCAAAATCTTATGTGTCTAATCCAGGTAATATAAATAAATATAACAAGGTTTCATCCTCTTGGCACAAGTTTGCAATCTTCTAAAACCAAATAATTAAAACTGAGACAGGAAGATTGTGAGTACTTGTCTTGTGTGGGTTGTGGTATGTGTTTAATGCTAATATAAATGCCTAGAATGAACAGAATCTAAACTGAAATATCTCAAAAATCAAAGATAGGAGATTTGAAAACAATATTTTGGTGTACACTTGCCATTTCATGTAATCAATTTGACATCTAGGTTACTTTTCAGTGAAAAGTAGAAATAATAAAACTCTTTATAAATATTCCGAAACGGTCAGAATCTCTGGCTTTAGTCCAAGTGGGTCTGGTTGATCTTCAGGATCCTACACAATGTGAAATTGTAGGTATCCAGCATTCTGTGCCATACTTATGTCCCAGGGGACCTTTAGGACCAGAAGTAATCTTCCTGAAGGACCCAATACATTTTCAACCTTTGGTGTTTCCTATTGGCCTGGAAGAATGTCAAGAACAAGAAAGACACATACAACTATATGACTTCTGGTTTCCTAGCTGGTCCCTCATGAGAGGTAAGTAGTAATGATGAAGAGAGTAGAATATGATCATCGAATTTTCTTTTTATCAATTGAGGTTTTACCTTTTTTATATTTTATATATGTTTTGATTTCTCTGTATCACAATAACCTCCAAACAAAAAAATTTTCTCTCTGATCTTTACAGAAAGTCCTGGTATATTGCAAAAAAAGCAACTCAGCATCATGCAAGTCAACACCTGTGCTAAATTTTGGCCTCAACTGAATGAGTTCACTTTCTGTGTACAGGCCAAGAAAGCTATGGGGACATCTGACTGTAAGGTAAAAAATAGAAGAATGGACTGTAAAGACATAAGAAATACCATTTTAAAGTAAATGTTATCTATTATCATCTTTCAGCTTGTCAGCTAATGTTTTTTCTCAATGTTTTTGTAGGATGATTTTGGGGCACTTTTGGTATTTCATTTAAAACAAAAAGACACATGGATGCAGGTGGGACTTTTAATTGACTTTGATGAACATTGCACAAAGCCCTATGTCTTCCGTAAAGTTAGGCCTTTTGTTTTCTGTGTAACAGAGAGTTACACAGCCTAGTCATGCACCCTGGTCTCAACAAAGACCTGTGATTACCTCTCTTTCCAACACCCTGTCAGTCTCTACCAATAGGAAAGATTCAACTTTTACATTGTCATCTGCTGCTGTTCATCCACACTTCATCTCTCTGCCACAGACTCAAGGTAAGTTCAAAGTGTATTGTTGTATGGGATCCAGTATGAAATTGAGAAAAATAGAGATTTAAAGAAGGTCAAGAAATTTTCTGTCTCGGAAAATTTTATTATTATTCTAATATCTGCAGATTCAAGATTTCTTTGGTCTTTGCATGGGCAGTTTATATCTGATGCACTGTTCTGCTATTGTAATGTTATTGTAAAATGCTTATGGTAATGATTATACTTTATATAATAAAATGATTGACTATTCTGAGACCCAGAATATTAAATACTTTCTTACATTTTAAAAGGTAATGAGCAGCAATAACTTGATAATTTAATATCTAGCAGAGTTTTTATTAGTATACAAATTCCATATTTAGATTCTAGAATCATTTTCAATTTAGATACTTTGGCTTAACTGATAGGGAACATTGACTTCATAGGTTCCTGAGTAGACAACTCTGTAATTCTGTTTGTGATTGTCATCTTTTCCCCTTCATTTTTCTGAAATATATAACAGTTTCATAAAAGGCAATTTAATATTACTTGATTAAAGTAGAATATACACTAATGCTGCATAGAATCAAGAGCTAGTATAACATTTGATATGAATATGTTTCCATAGTTATATCAAATATTTTTAAAACACAAATGAAGCTATTTTATTTATTAGTTGAAATATAACACTTAAATTTTTCCTAGAGAACTCATTGAAATATAAACTAGAGATGAAAGTTATGCTTCCAGTTTTGTCATCACTTGTGTGGTATTTTATGACACATATATTATCTTCACCATTTTCTATGAATTCAATTAATTTGGCATAGAGAAATTTCTGTGACTAAAATTCTAATAAACAAGGATATTGGTATCATCATGCATGCATTTCTTGTTTAATAATATATTTGCTATTAAAGTACAATTTTAAGTTATCTGGATCCATTAATATATGTATTTAATGGTCTTCTTTCCAACACATTCTTTCATTTTATAGAATGCTATAAAACTAAACATTTTTATTTCCTACAAAGGGATAAAATGAAATATAAGCGGGATTTGTAAGATAACATAAAATGGTTTCCAATATTTGCTCAAACAGGGAAGTAGGAAATATAAGAAGATAATCCCTTTTGAGAAAAAAAAAATCTTTCTCTCTAAAGATTAAGGAAACTCTCATTTCAAAAACAAATTATGCAAGGCTACTTGTTTGAGAAGAGACATGTGAAATTAAAATTTTTAAAAAGAGGTCCATCTAACATTTCCAACTAATTTACCCTCTCTTTATTTTATATTTCCTTTTCTATGTAGCTTTAGCAGATCATATTTCTGTGTGTGCAATATTTTATGCCATGGCAAGTTATAATCTTCAGTTGTGGCAATCAGATCTGCAGTGGCTCCATTATTAGTAGCTACTGGATTCTTACTGCTGCCCACTGTGTGAGAAACATGTAAGTTTATATCACATCTTTTCTTCTACAATATTTTGTATTTCCTCAAGTATGTTGAGACTTTCTTTTGAAAAATTTAGCCTCTAGAATTTTTGTCCATTTCTCTTGCTCTCATGATACCTTGCTTCTGTGGCAACAGAAAATTATCTCAGTATGTTATTTGAATTTTATGTATTTTAATACTGTTTTTAATTTTTTTTATTTTTCCATTCAATTATTTACACTTCCTTCCCTCCTCCCAATCCCCTCCCGCTCCCCCACACCCCCTTGTCCCTCTCCCACCCTGCTTGAGAAAGGGCAGGGAACCCTGCCCTGTGAGAAGTTCAAGCCCCCCACCCCTACATCCAGGCCTAGGAAGCTATGCAACCATATAGACTGGAGTCCCAAAAAGCCAGAACATACAGTAGAAACCAGTCCCAGTGCCTTTATCAATGGCTTCTCAGTCAGCCCCCATTGTCAGGCACAATTAGAGAGTCCGGTTTGGTCACATGCTCATTCAGAACCGGTCCAGCTGGATTTGGTAAGGTCCCATTAGAACAGGCACATTGCCTCATTTGGTGGACCAATCCCTCCCAGTCCTGACTTCATTGCTTGTCTTCTCCATCCTTCTGCCTTTCAACTGGACCATCAGAGCTCAGTCCATTGCTCTGATGAGGGTCTCTGTCTCTATCTCCATCCGTTGCCAGATGAAGATTCTATGGTGATATTTGAGATAATCATCAGCGTGATAGTGGGGCAAGAACAGTTCAGGTACCCTCTCCTCTGCTGTCCAAGGACCTAACTGGGAACTTGCCCGTGGAAACCTGGGATCCCCCTATAGGGCCAAGTCTCTTGCCAACCTTAAAATGGTTCCCTTAATGTAGGTATCTTCTTCTCCGGGCCTATACCTGTCCTTCCTCCATCTCCTCCCTCCCACTCCCCCAAGCTGTTGCCAGTTCTTCCCTTCTCCCTTCCTTCTCCCCCTCTCCTCTTTCCCCAACCTGAATCCCCCACCCCTGCCCCCACCCCATGCTCAAAACTTTTGCCCGGCAGTACCCTCACTTCCTTTGTAGGGTGTTCTCTCTCTCTCTCTCTCTCTCTCTCTCTCTCTCTCTCTCTGTCTGTCAGGAAATAAACACAAAACCAAGAGATATTGTTTCTAAAGGTGTAAGTTTTATACAGAATTCATTTTAATAAATTTCTACCTATCATATAGGAATCCTGAAGACACTCTTGTCATATTGGGCCATAGACATCCCAGAAAACATCTGAGAGTTGTTAAGTTGACTACTATTTAACTACAAAAAAGATTCCGGTTAGTGAGTCAGGCTGCAAGAAGCAACCTAGCTCTGGTGTTTCTTTGAGAAGGTCAGAGTTCTATTCATATAATGGCACCTTTAGGCAGCATGAAGAATTTGGACACTTCAGAATGCTGGCTTTCTGGACCCCAAATTCTTAAACAAGATTAGTGCAGAAATTCTCTCATTTGTCAGGAGAGGAAAAATTTTCTTTTGTATAAATACCTGGATTTTAGTGTTACACTTAAGGAAGAACTGTAATTACAATAGCTTATGCAATCAACCAGTGCAAATTATAGACTTACACAGAGATATATTTTTGAATATATTAGTCTTTGTAAGAAAGCATGGATAATAAGGTATTGTTACTTCAGCATATCAAGGTAGAAAAATGGGCATACATAATAGTATGTTGTACTTTTATCTCAAATTTTGTTGCTTCATGAATGTTTACATACATGAGATTGTTATTCTTCATCTATTTTCCTATGATATATATGTGAAAATATAGATTTGTTACAGACACAAGGGATGGGAGCATCCAAATGTGCCTATCTCTAACCAGACATAGGAAGTTCTATGGTTTGCTACAATGCAAAAACTGGTGTTCCTGAAATAAGCCTGGTAAGCTTATAAGCTTTACATTGGTTTTTTTTATCTACAAGAAAATAGAAAGTATAAATAAATATAAGAGATCTATATTTCTGTTTAGCAATATTTCTTTCTTTAATGCTCTCTGAGTCCATTCATTTATACTTCTTTTATTGAAAAGGGCAATAGTGCAGTTGGAGTCTCAAATATTTTGTCTGTTCTGATTTTGCATACATTTTAGAAAAAAAAATATTCTTTTCTGAATCAAAATTGCACATGCCAACTTTATGAACATTTCTATTACCATTTAGGAAGTCTAAGAGTAAATAATCACTTTGCATAGCAACTTACCTATCTTTGACTTTACAGGAGTGAGTGCTGGAAGCGCTGTTATATAAAGACCACTTATATGGAAATCGCAAAAGGAGAGAAATTGACTTCACTAGTCTCAAGCATCTATCTACCATAGTTACTCCACACTTTTCCTGGATCTTGTCCTCAGCAGCAAAGTCAGGCTATCCCTTAGATCAAGCACTCTTTCCCGGGGTAGAAAATCCCAAGTTCTCTAGACTTGTGAAACATCCAACCACATTGCTACTTTCCATCGTAATGATTATTTCCGTGAAAAGGGTTTTTATTTTGTAGTGCACTGATTACATCAATGTGTTCAAACCTGCTGAACAACTATACCAGAAAAATTAGAAAAAAGTTCTGACTTAATGCCTTATAGTGCCTCCCAAAATATTGTTATAATAAAGAGTATTTTCCTAAACAATGACAACATGTTTTCCTTTTTTTTTACCAGTTACCAATTATATTTGATTAATTCTACTATTTTATAAAGTAAGTTTCTCAATCCATATTTATGTGTATTCCATGTACAATCATGGGTTCCCCGAGAAAGTTAGAATGTAGTTGATCTCCTTAGATATACACTCAATTGTGAGATACCTAACATAATTGCTAAGAAACAAATATAAGTCATACAAAATAAACACTGATATCTTATATGGCATCTCTCTTTTCCCTCACTTGTATCTTAATAACATGTTTGCATTTAAATGTTCACATAAGTGCAGGTGCACATGAAGACCAGAAAAGACTTCTTGATCCACAGTATCATAAATAATAGTTAATTGAAAGCCACCATTTAAAAGCCTGGTTAAGAGAAGCAAGCACTTTTAAGCACTGACTCATCTCTCCACATGCACTAACTCTTACATTAAAAAACATAGATCATACATTTAGCATGAAAAAGCATGACAGGTCTTGGCTTATTATTATGTTAATTTTTAAAAAATAAATAATATATACTTTATGTTTAAGTTTGTTAGTTATAAACAATGTGCACTATTATTCTCTCCCAGTGTATTGCTAACTATTTTCTTTATTAATAATGTTAAGAAACAGTTTATAAACACTTAATTGGGAATTAAACATTATGTTCAATCTAAATACAATGTTGCTTTTATTAAATAAAATTCAAGATAATAGCATAGCTCATTAGCAAGGGTAGAACTGGGCCTTAGTCTTTAGAATATCTTGCATCATAGATTAGAGGGAACTTCTAACTCTATTAAGAACATGAACAAGAAACACTCAAGGATTATTATTGAGATCATCACCATCTTTCTAATGCCAACATGTAGTTCATTTCCCATTTGTAGAGTAGCTCCCATCTCTTCTGGAAAAAAAAACATAACACCTGAGGATCATTGTTCTTCAATACAAGTGTTGATGTCATTTACCTGATAAAAATCAAAACTAAACAAAACAAAAGCTGACTATTCCTACAATGGTACTATAGTTACACATCTACAGGAAAATAATAAAATTTAATACCCACTGCTCCTAGACCTGAGAAGATGTTATTTCCCAGTTGCAAAGTTACATCTATTCTACTCCACAACTCTAATCAGATTTTTATTCTTCAACTGAGCTTGTGAGAAAATGTCTCTTGATCTGTGTGGAGCTGATTCCTTAGGTTATAGACATCTAGTTTTGTTTGATCAAAAACTGTAGTCTCTCAAAATTATTATTATGCAAATTGTTCTTACATCTTCTTACATAGAGCAATATCATTCTGTAACCCAGAATATTCATTGTACTTCTCTTTCCTTAACAAAGTGTATAGTCAGAGATGACTTGCCAAGTTTTAGAAAATATAAAATTTTCCTGGAAGTATTATAGGGAATGCCAGCCACCCCTAACCTGATGGCAATGTAGCTTTGCAGAGTGAAAAAAGAACTACTTCTTTTCCTAGTCATTCTAATTCTCACTACTTTGAAATATATTACATGTTCAAATGATAAACAAAGTAAATTAATAGGGAGCTAGGCATTGATTAAGAGCTGATGTCCTTCTGCCTGAAAATTTCTGGATGATCCTATTGGCATAGAAATAACAAAGCAATGGTATAACGGCATGTGAGTTAAAAATTATTGCTTAACTTCTAGAACTCTGATATTATTAAGGGAAGTAAATAAAAATGCATTTTCTAACTATAAAAATTAAATATGAAGAAAATGTGGGATGTAAAGTAGTTTTCAGCCAAGCTGAAATTTGATGGACAGCTAAAGCATATTTATTTCTAAAGTATTTCTTAGATCATACTATAATCATTTTATTTACAATTAAACCTGCTGTTCTTTATTAGTACTAAAGGAAAGTTCACATTAACTTAATGTTAAGTAAGACTCTATAGTATCTCTAAATGAATTATGAAATCAGGGGTACAGATAGAGTATCTAGTGTTAAATTTGGGATATGGTTAGGGTTAGGTATAGGGTTGGAGGGGTAATGGTTAAGTTAGAGATAGGGTTAGGGTTAGGGTTTACGGTTAGTGTTAGGTTTAGTGTTAGGGTTAGGGTTAGGTTTAGGATTTACAGTTTAGGGTTAGGTTTAGGGTTTAGGGTTAGTGTTAGTTTTAGGGTTAGTGTTAGTTGTTAGAGTTAGGGTCTACCTTAGTGTTTGGTATATTTTTACGATTACAGTTACATTTGGGATTCTTAACTTCTTAATAAAATCATGAATATTTCTCAAATAATGCATGAAGGTTTTTGTGAACATATACATTTTTTTAACTTTTCTATGCACTGTTAGCACATTTATTAGATTTCTTTAGAAATTCATATGTGTTTTACTCTAAAGAGTAGCAAGTTTCTTTCTATTGTTCAAAGTCTTGTTAGTAGAATAAGGAGCATTCTCCTAATAGATACATTCTGTAATTTTGAAGAAATTACAGATTTTTTACGTGTGTATTTAGCTTTTTAGAATCATGAGTTTGTCTCAAATATATGCATGAAGTTTCCTGATAAAGAAGCACATTTTTTAAAACTATTCTATGCACTGTTAGCACATTTATGAAATTTCAGGAGAAAAGCTTATGCATTTCTCTCTCAAGAGAATAAATTTCTTTAAACTCTTCAAACGTTTGTTAGTAGTAAAACATGTATTCTAGTAGGAAATATATGCTGTAATTTGAAATAATCAGCTCATTTTTTATAACAGTGTCTTTTGTTTAACAGAATCATGAGTTACAGTCAAAGAAATGCCTGAAGCTTTCTGTAAAAGAAGCACATTTTTTAACTTTTCTATGTACTCTTATCATATTTATAAAATTTCTTGAGAATCTCATATACATTTCTCTGTAAAGAGAAGCAATTTCTTAAACTGTTCAAAGCATTGTCAGTATGAGGAGTGTTCTCCTAGTAACCACATGCTGTAATTTGAAAGAATCAGCAGAAAATTTTCAGTGTATATAGTTTTTATTTATAGAAACTTGAGTTTCCCTTAAAGAAATGGCATGAAGATTTCTCTGAAAGAAGGAAGATTCTTTTAACTTATATATGCACTGTTATCACATTTATAAGATTTCTTGAGAAATGAATATGCGTTTCTCTCTAAAGAGAAGCAAGATTCTTAAAATAGTTCCAAGCATTGTTAGTGGTATAACGTGTTCTCTCCTAGTCACTATATGCAGTAATTCAAAAGAATCAGCACAATTTTATAAGAGTGCCTTTAGCTTTAAGAATCATGGGTTACCTTCAAAGAAACACACAATGTTTACTCTGAAAAATGCACTTGTCTTTACCTTTTCTATGCACTTTTAGCATATTTATAATATTTCCTGAGAAGCTCATATGCATTTCTCTCTAAAGTGAAGAAAGTTTCTTTAAATTCTTCAAAGTATTGTTAGTAAAATAAAAAAAATGTTCTCCTAGTAACTATATGCTATAATTTGAAAGAATCAGCACATTTATTTTATAAGAGTGTCTTTAGTAATAGAATCATGAGTTACACTCAAAGAAGCACTTGAATGTCGACATCTAGTGCATCGGGGTCCCTGGGTAAGGGTCTCGAACAATCCAGAACACAGGGCATACAGAGCTAAAGCAGCACTTGCAACTGCATGCTGTGCATTTATTAAGCAATCCTTTTAAACACTTTGGAAATGGTGCAGAAGAATTGTCTGTATTCTGTCATTCATATTTTAAATAAATGCTGATTGGCCAGACAGAAAATATAGGCAGAAAAACCAGACAGGAAGTAGAGGTGAAGCAAAGAGAGCGGGAGTATTCAGGAAAGCAGGAAGCTTCCTCCAACATTCCTGCGCAGATCACTGAAGAAGCAACATGTGAGCTGACAGCTGAAAAAGGTACCAAGCCATATGGCTAACACAGACAAGAATTATGGGTTACTGTAAGATGTAAGAATTAGTTAACAAGAAGCCAGAGCTAATGGGCCAATCATTTTATGATCTTATGGAGTCCGATATGTGATTTTGGGGGGGGGGCTTGCCAGCTATGGGGTAAAGGGTAGAACAGAAAACCCAAGCAAGCTGGCCCCTCATGTTACATGGAAACAATTGCTTCGGTCAACAGTTTTATATAAAAGAGGAACTATAGATCATGAGTTAACCAAAGACTTATTTAGATTATGCACACAAAGCAGCTTAACATAGCAAGGGTGGTCTGGGGGCTTGCAAGACATCCTGGCCTATTTTAAACAAGGGTCCCCTGAGACATTATCTCACTGTCCCAATCTAGTCTAAGATTTCCTCCAGTAAGTAGAACAGCTGGTTCAAGCTGAGACTGTGCCACAGGGCAGCCACTTCCACAAACAACAGGGTATGTAAAACTTGCAACTTAGAGACAAGGCCAGAGTACTTGTCACTCTGAAATGTTCCATAGCATTCCATGAAACTTCTCTTAGATTCCAAGGCAGTACACAACACCTCCCTTGGTGCGGATGGCTTGATCCCTACATCTTATATCACAGTCTCCAAATCTCCACAACTTCCTTCTTTTTACTTTAGATTTTTAAAAAAGTACAGCCTTTCACAGGGTGACCAGCGAGCTATGTGTGGGCCGAATGCAAGCGAAGTATAAAATAATAAGCAGGAGTAGGAGCACGAATAATACAATCCCCATGCCTCCCGCAGTATGGGACAGACTTTGTAAAAGACCTCGAGGGTCTAATCCTTCCAGCTGTTTCAGGAATGCATCGGCCAAGGCCGGAATATCATCACGTTTAAACTGTCGGCCAAATACCTCTTGTATGTTTAACTGTAAGCTATTAATAATCTTAAAGGCAGATGTATTTCCTTCTAAGTATTGCTGAATTAATTGCCAATCATATTCAGAGTCATTATAATGCAAGCTGGTCATACAAAAAGTAGTGGAATTCCAATCACATCTAAGCCAGATTTGTCTTTCTATAACCAAAACCTTTTTTCCAAGCCAGTTAACTGTTTGCTTGAGAATGTTAATTTGAGTCTGCAGTCGTGTGTCAATCTGTGTTTGGGCTAACCACAGCTCATGGGGGCTTTATGCCACTGTTCAACAAAATGCTTAGTCTGAAGGGAAGTATGCAGAGCCATTCCTGATGCGGTGGCTACCGTGGCTACAGCTATAAAACTTAATACAAGTGCCAGAACCACTCCAATCATACGCTTAGTGTGCTTAAGAAGTTTGGTAAAAAACTCTATCACAATAGTATCAACAGGATTCTGCCATCACTCCCGGCCCAGTTTAATGGGTAGCCAAATGTGTGTTCGTTGCTGCAGAAATACAATGCTATCCCCAGGTTGTAAAGGAACAGAGGTATTAAGACAGGAATACAAACGACAAGAGGGGCAGGATTTCCCTAGCCCAAAAGTAACATTTCCAACAAGAAAAAACATAAAGAAGAGGCATGCAGGCAGTAACATAATATTTTTGAAAGAGGGTAAATGAATAATTAGAAGCAGATTCAGCAGTCCCGCTAAACAATCCATGAAACGGCATGACAGGTTTCAGCAGGGCAGCAGTCTTCCAAAGATGTGTCTGCACAGCCGCAGGAGCAGAGAGCGAAGCCATCTGCAAATCTGTGATGCCACTATCTACCCAGGCCATCAGGCGGGAACCAGTCATGATACCCTGTTTAGGGTCAGGCATCCTAGTGGTTTGAGATAAATCACACTGTGTCAAATTCCATTCTGAGCAAGTATTAATAAATTGCCCATACAGTCCCCACGCAACGTAGGGTCCCATGAGCTTCTCAAACATTCCTTGATCCATCGTGCAGGTATCCATTTTTGTTGTCCATTGCCTGTGGAGACAATTTTGCCAGGAAAAGTGCTGATGTTTCAAATCAACATATGTAAAGTCAGGGTAATATGGAATAGTCAATTCATCAGCAAATGTAAAGTTATTCGAAGTCACATTAATAGACCAAGAGGATAACCACTGCAGCCGGGTGCGTGATGTTTTAGTATGGTTCCCAGGAAGCAGCCAATGCTGTCACCCAAACGGCAAGCAGGGAGGCTTGCCAAGGCAGATGGGCAAACCCAAGCCTGTATGAGAAAAATTATAAGCACTTCCATCATCTTTGTTAAGGTGTGTCAAATTGCCCCAAGGACGGGACAGGATGGCTGGGTAAGTAAAAATAGATGCATCCACATCTCCCCAAATGACCGGCTCAGATAAAGGTGGATTAGGGATAAAGGTCCAGTAACTTACTCCCGCTTCCACAGAAGAGGTTACAGACAACAAGGCACACATAGCCAGAAACAGGTTCTCCACGTTGAGTGGTTTGCCTATATGAGCCAAAATCTTTTGTCCTTCAAAAGTCAACTTTTTAATTTGCCCCCAAGTAGGTAAAGGTGTGGCCTGATTATGTAGAGGTCAGAGTTTGTGCGGTTGAAGAGTCAGCTGTGCCATGGCCTGCACAAGAATATCAGGTGGTGTAGGCAATGGTGGGGGAGGCTCTCATTGCCAGCCCTCCTGTGCAGATATGGAGCCGTTCTTATCGAGCCGTGCCTGGATCCATCGTGCAGGTATCCATTTTTGTTGTCCATTGCCTGTGGAGACAAGACTATATCCCCTGCCTCTATGTATTAACATTCCTGGCTGCCATTTGGCATCCTTAGCCAATTTTATCCACACTGATTGATTCAACAGTGGGTATCCTTCTTTCTCTGTAAAATGCTTCTCTGCTCTAGTCAATATCTCCCCTTGTGGTAAATTTAGGAAATTCAAAATAAACAGTGCTTGATGTAATACAGTTTGCATTATTCTGTAAGGGATATTATAAATCCATGCCAAATCCTCCTTTTTCCTCCTTTTTAATTTTTTAATTTGCATTTTAAAGTACCATGAACATGCTCAATATGAGCTTGACCCTGAGGATTATATTCAATGCCTGTTTTATGAGTTATATTATGCAAGATACAAAAGAGTGCAAAATGCTGGCTGGAATAAGTGGGTCCATTGTCAGTTTTTACCACAGCTGGCACACCCAAAATTGCAAAGTTCTCTAACAAGTGTTGAATAACATGTTGCATGCACTCCCCGGGAAGAGCAGTGTCCCACAAAAATTTAGAATAAGTATCTATGGTCACATGCATATAGGATAATTAACCAAAAGCAGCTACATGGGTAACATCCATTTGCCACAATTTATTGGGGGATAAACCTCTAGGGTTAATTCCAGATGGCACAATGTGAAGATGCATGGAACGACAGACAGGACAATCCCTATCTGTTTTGCCTGCCGATATGGAATTTTATACAGTATATGTAAATGGCCAGCATTTGAATGGTATAGGGCATGGTCTTCTTCAGGAGTATTAAAGGCCACTAATTTATCTACCTGAGCATTTCCATAAGTAATAAGCCCAGGCAAGGAAGTATAGAGCTAACATGGGTGATAAATAGTTTGTTATTGCAATGCTGCAACAAGTGCTTTAAGGACTTAAAAAGAGATAGTAAGTATTGTTTTGGGGAATAAGTAACTGCATTATAAATGTTTTGTACCATACCCACTACATAGGCCGAATCTGCTACAATATTAATTTCACAAGGGAATTTCTGTAATAATTTAATGACTGTAAATAATTTATTTTGTTGAACTGACCCCAAGTCTGTATTTTGTACCCAATATTTATCAATGGTTCAATAGACACTTTTTTGACGGGAGCCATTTGTAAACATGGTGGGTGCCGCTAGGGGATGCCCAGCGACTATTTATAACAAATTGCTGTCTGTGAAAGCAATCCCATAATTTACTAGATGGAAAATGATATTCAATATTACCAGTAAAGAAGGCTAAAGCTGTTTGCAATTCTTGAGATATCTGTAATAAATATTCAAATTTATCCTTAGCTAAACAATTATAAATGCAACATCTATACCTGTTAGAGTTACAGCCCTCTGTCTACCCTTTTCAATTAATAAGGCAATCTGCTGCTCATGGGGCATAATATTTTTTGCAAAGCGATATCGGGTATAAATCCATTAAGCTGGGCGAAGCGCCAGGCCAAGTAATGCCATGGGATATTTCCACGTATCAAGAATATGAAGAGTTAAAGGCTGCAAAGGATCAATTTGTTCTAAAAAAGATTCTTTTAATCGTTGCTCAACATACTGTAACTCTGCTTCAGCCTCTTTGGTGAGATTCCTGGGGCTAGTAAGGGAAGAATCTCCTTGTAACAAGGAGAATAAATTATGTAACTGATAGTTAGGGATTCCTAATGTTTTTGCCATTCTGCTTTTTCCTTTTTACTTTCACTTTTGAGACCGAAGTTGTCGTGGAAACACAGTCAAGCTCAGGATTGGATTTAGATTGACTGTCCTTTTGTGATATGGGTCTCTTCGTTAATTCAATTGTATCTGATTCAATGGTCTCTTTCATCTCAGCATCAAGCTGCAAGTCTAAAATTGAAGGGGTGGCTTCCTTTCGTAAATTTTTAACAGAGCGATCCTCGGTCATGTGTCGAAAAAACATATCTAAAACAGACCAGATAGACCAGAAGCAAATAGGATTTTTTTCTTCCTGCCTCCAAGCTTTTTCTACATTACAGCAGACCTGCCGCCAGTTTTCTAAATCTATAGAACCCTCTTCAGAGAACCAAGGATTCCATTCCCTCACTACTCTAATACACATTTCTATATTGGAGGAAGAGACATGAATACCATAGACTGCAAGAGTATGTTTCAACACCTGTAAGTATGGAGTCAACTGGCTTTGTCCCATTACCCGGTAATATAAGGTACTTACCTGAGTCACCCTTCTTGAATGTCCTTCAGGGTCCCTGTTTGGGTGCCAGTTGCTGACGTCTAGTGCGTCAGGGTACCTGGGTAAGGGTCTCAAACAAACCAGGACACAGGGGATGCAGAGCAAAGGAAGCACTTGCAACTGCACGCTGCACATTTATTAAGCAATCCGTTTAAACACTTTGAAAACAATTGCTTCAGTCAACAGTTTTATATAAAAGAGGAACTATAGATCATGAGTTAACCAAGGACTTATTTAGAGATTATGCACACAAAGCAGCTTAATATAGCAAGAGTGGTCTGGGGGCTTGCAAGACATCCTGGCCTATTTTAATCAAGGGTCCCCAGAGACATCGTCTCACTGTCCCAATCTATTCTAAGATTTCCTCCAGTAAGCAGAACACCTGGTTCAAGCTGAGACTGTGCCTTATGGCAGCCACTTCCGTAAACCACAGGGTGTGTGAAACTTGCAACTTAGAAACAAGGCCAGAGGACTTGTCACTCTGAAATGTTTCATAGCATTCCATGAAACTTCTCTTAGATTCCAAGGCAGTACTCAACACCTCCCCTGGTGCGGGTGGCTCGATCTCTGCATCTTATATCACAGTCTCCAAATCTCCACACTTGAAGATTTCTGTGAAAGAAACACGTTTCTTTTAAATTTCCTATGTACTGTGTTTTATTTCTCGTCACAAAAATAATAAGTTAATAAATAAATGCATAGCATTCCTATTTCTCTAGCCTCTGTGGAACTCTACTTCATTAGCTGAAGTAAAAACAAGACAAATTAATCAACACATTCCTGCTGTGCCTATTTCCATTACATTGTTCTGGTGGGTAGTCAGTGATTCTGCCTGTTTCATGTTGTATATATGTGCCTCACCTTACATGATAATTGTAAGGAAAGTTAAGTGGAAATGTCCCCATTCATTGGACTTTAACATTTGTAGCATTAACCTCAGTATTCCTGTGACCACAAAAATATAGTTTATGAATACTTGTTAGAAACAGAAAGGGATCACTACAAAATAAGTTATGTATTACCTAACAATTCCCAAAAATAGTTATGTTCATTTTGGTACTATATGACCCTTTATAACAGTTACATGGACAGAAGACGCCATGTTCTATGAGAAATGTCATACCTTAAGCTCTAAAACTAACAGAAAGGACTATATAATGATCTAGCATCTCTGAAAGCATGAAATTAGACAGAAATAGAACATATAAGTTCACAAGGGAGGTTGTGGAAGAGTTTTCTCTTGATAGGGAACATATAACTGTTCTTTTTTGCTGATTCAATAGATGTTCCGTATATCCTACCCCAAACTACCTAAGTTAAAAATCTTCTTATAGCCAAAGGAATATGTATATATGCTTATACTATCCAGGCCCAATCCTCATTTTTATAATTAATACAAGGTCAACTCAGTTATAAAATCACCAGTAAAAGACAAATTGATTATTTTGAAAGTAGCTTTGAGTGATAGGCAATATTTTGGTTACAATTGGTAATAGCAAATAAGGAAGAAGATTTATTAGCAAAACAAAAAATTGTTAAGAAATGGAAATTTCCAGAAATCAAAGAGAGGAGACCTCTGGGGAGTGTTGGTGACAAAATTTGGCTGAAGCAGATAGAAATGACCTTCCATATATAAGAGTCATTGTCGTGGGCCACACCAAAGGAGCAGCAAGCTGCAATTGAAGCTCCAGGTGTCAACCCATCAGAAGGGAATCATATGATGGGTCAATCTTGTTTAGGTAAGGCAACGGGACTACAGACTCTAAAATTCTTCTGCTGTGCCTTTACATATTTGCTGTGGCTCTCTTTCTCCGGTATCTAGCATGATGCGAGTGAACGTGGGAAGATTGCCACTGCCTGTAATATAGTGCATTTCTCTCTTAGAAATATCGCATTCTACTGGGAATTTACACCTGTGAATTTTCAAGGAGATTATCCCTTCATAAGCTATACTGTCTAATTTAATAATAGCAATGTTAGCTTATACAGGGTTTTGATGATGAATGAAAATAAATACAAGGATATATTTCACAGCCATGATCTGTGAGTCTCACCTAATGAGTTCCATGAATTGTAGATCAAGATAATGACTGACAGTTAAATCCCAGTAACACAGCTGGTTTAAATTCTTTGAACCTTAATGTTGGGAGATGTGTTCACAGGTCTCAGAGTACACCACAACTGAAGCAAAGCTTTGAAAATAGCAAAGCTAGATTAACATGTTTTTTTGTAATGTCTATGAGATGAAAAACCCTTGAAGGCAATTGAAAGTTTCAGAAAGGCACATAGCTGAATACAGAATTCTTTAAAGTCAGGGAACAAGAACAAAGCAGCCCAATTGTTACTGGCTGACTTACTCTCCTTGCTAGGTTTGGATGATGACCAATGATAATGATTAGTTGCTTATACCCATTAATTTCCTCAATCTGCTGATATAAAGAACTATTAATGAATGGATATATATCTTAAAGATTTAAAGTAGAGCTGATTCGTTTTCATATATAAAAGTTTAGGTTTGTGATTCCTTTAAAATTCCTTATAAGATTACCTTTCAAGGTAAATAATAAAGTAATTGAACCTTTTTTGTAAGTACAAATGCAGCCTACTAGTAAAAGACCTGGCAAGAACACCTTGCTTTCCACATGGTTAATCTATAACAAATTCCTCAGGTAAGAATGAATGTGGGATAATTTGTTTTTCTCTTGTAACACATAAAATTTTTAATCATGTGAAGGAGAGGAAAAACATGTTTTTCCCTATAATCATTCAAATGAGAAATAGAATGCAATTGAGAAATACTGCCTGGAAGATTCTGTTGGGACATAAAAGCTATAAAACAACACGAGATAAAAGAGACAGAATAAAGTGAAGGAGTAAAGAAGGAAAACATCAAGAGACCTGGTGAATGCCTTTTTCCCTAAACCCGTCTGATAGAAAAGTTTAGTCTTGTTGATGCCATGGGTTCCTGTTAAAGCCCTTGCTGCTGGAGGTTGATCCCACAAACAGTGGTAAGTGACATCATTGATGAGATCTTAAACACGAAACTGGTATGACTATAGCCAGTGAATTAAGGATAATGAGAGCTTTGGATAGTTAATATAAGAGTCAAAATAGTTAAGCCTTAACTAATGCATACTGGGAGTGGTGAGTAATGGCAGATGTTAAAGGAAAGTTGAAGAATCCATGACAGCTGATTGTACTCTGGATATATTAGAAAGAAATTCAAAGATGAAGCTAAATTTTCAGCTGTTTGGAAAAGTTTTATTTATTTTCATCAATTCTCTTTTAGCTGTGTGTTTACAATGTTATAGAAATTATAATGTATATTTAGTTGGTTGAAAAATTAGCTTATGCATATATTTGTATTTATCTCCTAGCTTACTCATAAAGTATTTAAGATATATAAATTTGTTTATTGACAAAAGAACAAATAAGCCTTGCAACATTTTTTAATTCTTTTGTTTTGTTTTATGTTTTTTTTTTTTTGAGACAGGGTTTCTCTGTATCTTTGGAGCCTGTCCTATAACTAGCTCTTGAAGACCTGGCTGACCACCAACTCACAAAGATCAGCCCAACTATGCCTCCCGAGTGCTGGGATTAAAGGCTTGTGTCACCAATGCCTGGCCATTTTTTGACTTTTATTACCCCTTGAGAGCTGAAATAGTAAAATGATTTTATATAAAATTAATGTAGATTTTAAATAAGTAAGTACAGTTTGCTCCCTTCTTGGGATTTTTCTTTGCTTCATTTTTGGCAAATATTAATTTAATTAGACTGATTTTATGCTTGTTGAAAAGTCTTTATGCAATTGATAAATATGAGAAGTAGAATATGGGTTATTAGCTTACAGATGTTAAATCCATTCTTTAAAACCCAAGGAAACACTTGGAAAATAATATACTCCAATTACTCTAAATCAATTTCTTATGGAAACTTCTCATTATTTTTGTTCATCATTTATTACTCTGAATACACTTTATATGTAGAGTAAATGCTAACAACATCTACTTCATGCCCATAGCAGAATCAATGAGGTCATTTTACTTCTCTCATAACCAATGAGTCACCAAGTTCTATTTGTTAAATGTTCTCAATATTTCTGGAGTCTGTTTATACATTTTCATAATCATTATTTGTCTTTACATCTTGTTATCATAGTTTTAGGATTAAAGGTCTGTGACTACCAAGTATTGGGATTAAAGGTGTGAGCCACCACTGCCTGACTCTGCTTCCCTTTGAGACTGGATCAATCTAGTGTAGGCCAGAGTGACCTTGTACTCACAGAGATCCATCTGCTTCTTCTATTCACGTCCTGGGATTAAAGGTGTTTGCCATCACTGCCTGATCTACATGAATAACAAGTTTTACTAGCTCTGTACTTTGATATTCAGGCAAGATTATTTGTTAGATTACAAAATATCATTACAACTCAATGTGTTTACTGAATAAAGCAAGACCAACTGAAATGACTGATGTGATTCTTACCACAAGGAGAGTATGTAGTTTCTATCATTCTATATCAGTGGTTCTCAACCTTTCTAATGCTGTGAACCGTTAATACAGTTCTTCATGTTATGGTGGCACCAATCACAAAATTATTTTCACTGCTACTTCATAACTGTAATTTTGCTACTTTATTAACTCTAAAGTAAATAGATGATATCCAGGACAGCTTATATGTATGTGAGCCATTGAGAGTCAAAACTCAAGTTGAGAACCTCCATTCTAGATGGACAAAATAGATGTTGTTCATAGTTGGGTAACTCCAAATTGTGGATTAGACCATGTCTGTAGTAGATGTATATGTTCTAAATAAAGTTTTATTGAAACACATTTGTAACTAACAATTTGGGGTGTTTATTTCATTTTCCTTAGTTGCTTTTACAATACAATTGCAGTAATTATAACGAACTATGAGGCCAACAAAAATCTAAGATATTTATTATCTATACCTTTAGAGTAAGAAACTGCAAGCAGAGGGCTACATGGGTGTATACTAGGTCCTCTGCATATATGCTATGGCTGTAAGCTTGATGTTTTTGTGAGACTCCTAACATTGGGAATGAGTGTGTCTTTGACTCCCTTACCTGTTGTTGGAACTCTTGTCCTCCTATTGCATTGCCTTGTCCAGACTTGATATGAGGTCCTTCACTTTGACTTATTGCATCTTATTTTGTCCTGCCTGATGGTCCTCTCTTGGAGGCCTGCTCTTTTCTGAAGATGAAATGGAGGTTAGTGGGCATGGAGGAGCTGGGACGAATCAAGGGATGGGAAACTGTTGTCACACATATTATATAAGAAGAGAATCTATTTTATTTTCTTTTCTATTTCTCTTCATTTTCTCTCTATTCTTTGTTCCTTCCTTCCTTTCTTCCTATTTTTTCTTTCTTTCTTTTTTTGTTTTTGTTTTTTTAGGACAGGGTTTTTCTGTGTAGCCCTAACTGTCCTGAAACGTGCTTTGTAGAACAGACTGGCCTTGAACTCACAGAGATCTGCCTTTTTTTTATATATAAGAAAATTTTTTAATAAATTAACAAACTTTAAAGCAGCCTTTATTTTTTTATTTTCTTAATTTTTTTCTTTATAAAAGTTTATTAATTTATAAAAGTTTCCATTTCCGCCCCTCCTCCCAACACCCTCCCACTCCCCCTCACTCCCCCCACTCCCTCTCCTCCTCCCTCTCCATACCTAAAAGTAGTCAGGGTTTCCTGCCCTGTGGGAAGTTCAAGTTCCTCCCCCCTCCCTCCAGGTCCAGGAAGGTGAGCATCCAAACAGACTGGATCCCAAAAATCCAGTATATGCAGAGGAAACAAGTCCCAGTGTCATTGTCAATGGCTTTTCAGAAAGACCCTGTGCCAGCCACATTCAGAGAATCTGGCCACATTCAGGGAATCTGGTTGGATCACGTGCTCGTTCAATCCCAGTCCAACTGGCCTTGGTGAACTCACATTAGATCAGTCCCCTTATATCAGTGGGTGAACACACTCCTCACGGTCCTGCCTTTCTTGTTCATGTTCTCCCTCGTTCTGCTCCTCATTTAGACCTTGGGGGCTCAGTCCAGTGCTGCAATGTGGGTCTCTGTCTCAATCTCCATCCATCAACGAGTGAAGGTTCCCTCTGGTCTTGCCTTCTTTGCTCACATTCTCTTTCCTTCTGCTTCTCGTTTGGACCTAGGGAGTTAAGTCCAGTGTTCCAATGTGGGTCTCTGTCTCTATCTCCATCCATCTCCAGATGAAGGTTCTATGGTGATATGCAAAATATTCATCAGTATGGTTATGGGCCAAGGCCGGTTTAGGCACCCTCTCCTCTGTCCAGAGAACAATCTGGGGATCTCTCCTTGGACCTGGGATCCCCTTTATAATCAAGTCTCTTGTAAACCCTTAAATGACTCCCTTAGTTGAGATATATACTTCCCTGATCCCATATCCATCCTTCCTCCCTCCCCCACATTCCAATCCCTGGAGCTTTCCCCATTCCTCCCCTACTCCCTTCTCTCTAACCCTCTCCCCTTCCAACAACCCCCCCACCCCTCCATGCACCCGAGGTTGCCTGGCACTCTTGTCTACTTCCAATCTCCAGGAGGATAACTACATGATTTTCTTCAGGTTCACCTTCTTATTTAGCTTCTCTAGGATCACGAATAATAGGCTCAGAGACCTTTAATTAATGCTAGGATTAAAGGCATGTGCCACCATATCCAACCAAGAAGAAACTTGTTGTTGGGAGGGCCTGCTTGTTCATTCTGGCTACCTGGCTAGCTTAGCCACAAAATAACCACAGAGAAATTGTATTTATTAAAACACTGCTTGGCCCATTAGCTCTAAATTATTATTGGCCAACTGTTATATTAATTTAATCCATTTCTATTAATTTGTATACTGCCATGTGGCAGTGGCTTACCAGCAAAGATTCTAACCAACATCTGTCTCTGGTGGTGGATCTATGACTCTTGCTCCTGGCTCCTGTTCAGCTACTAGACTGTTCCTGTTTGTGCTCAGAGAACTGTTGTTTAGGACAGTGATCTGTAATTTTCACCTTAAATAAATAACCATTTTTAAATAAATAACCATTTTATTATCCATTCTTCTGAGCTGGTGTGGGATTGTTTTATGGCATCAGAAACTATTTTCAAAAAAAACTTTTAAAAGTTTAAAAACTCATATTTTCAAGATGATTTGACAACTGAGTATCCACACACAAATGAAATGAAGTTAACAGCTGTCTAACCAGCAGAGGATAGTATTGACTGAATATTCAGACTGCTTCACAGAGAGTCCTATACCTCATGAAAAACTTGACTAGGATGCTTGCAGGAAATATCAAATGGCCAAATCTATAACTGGTTCAGTAAGCCTCATTTCAGCTGTTTGGTCTTGAATGTTATTACAAATTAAATCATATATATATATATATATATATATATATATATAGGTCCTATATATATTATATAATATATATATTATATGTATTGTATATTATATATATATATATATATATATATATATATATATATATATTGGACACCAATTGCAGCGTGATTTATTGGACAAGACGTGCACTTTTGATACGGCCTCAGTAACCACGGTTTCCTTCACTCAACAGTACAGGACCAGGGTACAAGGGCTCAAAGATAAGACAGACAGATTCTCCCCATGAGCCAAAAGGAAGCAAGGGGCAAAGACAGCCTCTTTCCTTCTTCCTTCCCTATCACTCGGGGCTTCAGTTCGCTCCTGTCTTGGGAGGGAACTGAGCAGGGATACCTGGGGGCAGTGTGCATCACAGCCTGAAGTGGGCTAGGACTGACATGGTCCACCCAAATGCCTGGCTGAACCACTCAACTTCTCCTCACCCATGCCCTACAGTCTGGCCACTGTGCCAGTCCCTCTGTGGGTACAGTTAAAAAATACAAAAGCGGATCCGATGCGGGACATTATGTGCAAAGAGAGAAGGGACCGAGTTTCTGCAGTATCTTTTGGCCACAGCCCCCAGTGACAGGAGTGACCGAGGTCAGGGTGTGCCGAGCAGTTCTGGAAGTCTCTCTTCATTCAGAGAGGATGAGCAGCTGTTGTCACTAATATTTTTAAGCTGCTAAAACTGTGTAGATTTGTTGCAGAATTTCTAGGAAAATTAGCATATATTCAAAAGGTGCATTTATATTACCTTAATCCAGTGAATCCCATGCAATTTTCACATAGTGTCTTTAATCTTACTAATGTGTCTGAGAATTTGTCAAATCCACTGCCTTTAAATGGATTACAAATTACTCAAGGTAAAATTACAAATAGTGTTTGCTTTGGGGTAAATACTTATCTTTGGAACTAAATTCATCCAATCTTGCTTTAGTTGATGTTTCTGTCATTTTGAAATCATTTTTTGAAATTTATCTAACTGTAGTACTTACTATTTCTTATTTTCAGGATCATTGACCTAAAATTAATACTCTTAACTTGCTTAGTAATAGAATTTTTGATGAATTTTCTGGTTTTTCATTTTGTTTTGTAAAATTTCATTTCTCAAAAAGGAAATAGAAATTTCATAAAATAATAGATAAATATATCTAATAACAAGTGGACATTAATTTTTAAAATGAATTTTTCAGCCTATCAATGAAGATATTAAGATAATCCATAATAAAACAATTACTTGAAATTATAAAAATGATAATTAAATGATCCTTTATGCTTCTAGAGATAAGAACTAACCATTACTAACAAAATCAGAAAATGAACTACAACTGAAAATGTCCTAAATTCCAAAGAAAATATTGTCAGGAGAAAAACTAACATAAAACTGAAGGGAAAGATAGATGTCTCCACATAAAGATTTATGCAGTATCAATACTTTGTAAGCCAGCCATTAGCAATTTCCTAAGTCTATAATCTACCATTACATGGATGACATTTTTTATCTGATTGAAATACAGATAATTTAGAAAGGATGTTTGAAGAAGTAAAGAAAGTCTTGCCTAAATGGGGATTACAAATTGCTCCTGAAGAGACTCAAGGAGCAGATTATGTTAATTACCTAGTTTAAAAATAGGTTTATAGAAAATTAGAACACAAAAGGGACAAATTAGGAAAGATGGGTTGTAGACTCTTAATGACTTTTAAAGATTATTAGGAGAAATTTCCAGTCTATGACCAGCTGTTGGGATAACACCTGATCTAATAATTCATTTAAACAAAACCTTAGATGGTGAGAAAGTCTTGAATAGTCCAAGATAATTAACAGCTGAAGGATAAAAGGAATTGATGATTGTTGAGGAGAAATTACAGGAGGCACATGTGGATAGGGTGAATCCAAATCTTAGTTGGATTCTAGTTATATTGCCTTCCAGAATTTCTCCTACAGGGATTTTAATGCAGAGAGACAATATTATCTTAGAAAGAATCTTTTTACCACATAGGTCAAGTAAAAAATTTAAAACTTATGTGAAAAAGGGTCTCGGAATTAATTATAAGAGGTAAATTGAGACTTTGTCAATTAGCATTTATAGACTCAGCAGAGATATAGTGCCCTTTACTGTTGAATAAATAAAAAAAAAGTTATGAAAAGACAATGAACCCTGGCTTGTGTTAATTTGGGGGGAGAAATTAATAACAATTATCCCCAAAGAAATAGACTTAATTTTATAAAGAGAACTTCTTGGATTCTTCCCAAAATTGTACATGATGCACCAATAACTGAAGCCTGTACATTTTATACTGATGCAAATAAATCAGGGAAAGCAGGTTACAAATCTGAAGAATTAAGTAAGGAGGAACAAAGACCTTATAGTTCTGTCCAGAGGGCAGAGTTATACGCTATTCTTATGGTACTAAGAAATTTTAAAGAACCTCTCAGTATAGTTACTGATTCACAATATGCAGAAAGAGATGTCTCGCATATTGAAACCACTGAATTTATTGTTCATCCAAGTGCAAGACATAATCAGGAATAGGCTTTGTCCCTTATACATAACACAGATCTGATATCATACGGGTTCGTCATGTCCTCTTGCACAAGGTAATGAAGAAATTGATCAATTATTGCTTGGAAGTGTGTTGTAGGCCTCCAAATTTCATAAAAAAATCATATCAATAGCAAAGGTTTAAAGAAAGAGTTTTCTATTACATGACAACAAGCTAAGAGGATTATAAATAGATATCATTCTTGCTCTTTCTATAATCAAACACAATTGCCTACAGGGAGTAACTCAAAGGGTACTCAACGAAATGAGATCTGGTGGATGGATGTGTTCCACTTTATGGAATTTGGTAAAGTAAAATATGTACACCACACCATAGACATGTATTCAGGTTTTTAATGGGCAACTGCCTTGAGCTCAGAAAAGGCTGATTCAGTAATCACACATTTATTAGGAGTTATAACCATCATGGGCATTCCTGTACAAATAAAGACAGACAATGGTCCAGCATTTGTATCTAAATAAATGATATATTTTATTTTGCATATTGCAATGTAAAGCACATTAAAGGTATACCAAATAATCCTACAGGTCAGGCAGTTATAGAAAGGCCAAATCATAGTATAAATGATATGCTGAACAAGCAGAAAGGGATGGAAAATACCCCTAGAAATAGTTTGCATAATGCTTAATGAACCTTAAATTTTCTTAATGCTAATGAGAAAGGAACAACAGCAGCAGAGAGCCATTGGATGATGGAAAAAAATTCTGAATTGAATCAAACAATGTATTTCAAGGATGTGTTGACCTCACAAAGGAAAACAGGAGATGTTCTTCATTCGTGAAGAGGTTTCGCTCTTGTTCCTGCAGATAAAGGAAAACTATGAATACAATCGCAATTAGTAAAGATTCGGTTTGAAAAAGAGAAACCTCTTCAAAAAGAGAAATGACAGGTAATCCACAATGCCAACCATACAAATGGTAAGAAAACCATATAGGGTTGGGACAGGGTTTTGCTCTCATCTTTACAGGAAAATACACATCATCAAAAAGTCAAGAGACCCTGGATGTTTGAATGTTGACAGAAGGAAAAATAACTATCCACTTAGGATCATCTAGAAAATGGAATATGGATTATAAGACTAGGTATTGGCTACACATACATTTACACACAAACACACACACACACACACACATGTATATGTATATTAATATATTCAGCTTCTTTTGGAGTTGGACATTGGCTATGTACTTCTCTAAATTCAAGCTTGTTTATAAAAGGTACATTCAGAGATTCTGTTTTATATTGGAAGCCATCTGATATGGGATAGAAGTAAGACTCTAGGAAAAATTTTACTTTCTCCATGTCTATTTTATCTATATCGTATTCTTTATTAATGTATGACTCTATGAATGATGTTTAAGATTTTCATGTTTAACAATCAATTTTTATACAGATCCTTTTCCTACAATAATCTTTGAAGTTTCCAGGATGAAGATGGGGCCCCATCGCAACAACTCCACCTGGTTGAGATGAATTCGTGTTGCTGATAGCATTACTATAAGACTGGCTTTTGGGGTAGCAGCTGCTGAAATGGTCCACCTTCTCATGACATTCTGGGCAGAACTCCAAATAAGAACTTTGGAATAAACCCTATTGACTGCTCAGAAATCTTTTGCAACTATACTAGACAGTAATTTTGAAACTTAACTATCATTTTACTTTTGCAGGATCCCATTAAGAGAATATCACCCCCATGATAGTTGGAAGCAATTCTAGAAGATGATTCCCCATCCCAAAAATGATTGTCCTTCTGACAATCCTTCTCTTGGATTGGATTTGGACCTTCCCAAGGTCCAAATGAGGAGCAGAAGGATGAAGAAAATGAAAAAAGAAATAAGGACTGCGAGGGATGCTATCACCCCCTGATACAAAGGGACGGATCTAATGAGAGTTTACCAAGGCCAGTTGGACTGGGACTGAACGAGGAAGCGATCCAACCAGATTCTCTGAATGTGGCCGGATTCTCTGTATGTGGCTGGCCTGGAGTCTTTCTGAAAAGCCATTGACAATGACACTGGGACTTGTTTCCTCTGCACATACTGGATTTTGCGGATCCAGTCTGTCTGGAAACTCACCTTCCTGGACCTGGAGGGAGGGGGGAGGAACTTGAACTTCCCACAGGGCAGGAAACCCTGACTGCTCTTAGGAATGGAGAGGGAGGAGGAGAGGGAGTGGGCGTAGTGGGAGGGTGTTGGGAGGAGGGGCGGAAATGGAAACTTTTATAATTTAATAAAATTACTTTAATAAAAATGATTGTCCTTAGGATTGGGAACACCATTTAGGAGTTGTTGATTATTATTTGTACTAGATAGAGGTTTGGGGTGAAAACTATTTTTGTTCAGAAAAAAAGGGATAATAATAGTGGGAAATAAAGTGAATACCTATGAGCTATTATTTATGGATAATTTATATTGGTATTTTTTTCTATATTGATATAAATTAAAATTATATTTGTTATTTTTGTTTACATTATTTGTACACCTATGAAAAGTTATTCTGTCAGATTGTATATATGCATGCTTCTCCCTCTGTTTAGGACATTTTGTATATTGATACAACTTTTAGAATATATTTTCATATTGCATTAAATGGTAATCCTACCTCTGATCAAAATATTTATAGATTGTTTACATTTTGAGGTTATTGTCCTCATTTGTTGCACATTTGTTTACAGATTATTTAATATTCTGACATGAAGTTTTAGTCATTAAATTATATAGGTATTAAATATTATAGATCAATAGTTATTCATGTTTGTTGTTAATAGTCAGATCAATTAGGTTCTTTAGATCCAAAGAGATTATATTTTGCCTAGATAGGTAATCTTCAACCATTTCAGGATATGTAGAACATTGCATTTAAATAAGTTAGGGTTCATTTGACATGAGATATGATTGATCCTGACAGTACTAATCTATTCCTGAGAGAAGGTTGAGCATCGAAGACACTCCACTTGGAGCTTGTTTCCTTCTTGGCAAAATTGACCTTTGGGCAAGGAAGTGAAAATGCCTCAACCACTGACAAGTTGACATAGTATCCAGAAATGGATAAGCAGGACTGTCAAATCTTGTCAAGAAAAGGTAAAACGGTTTTGAAAAACTTCTTACCTCTGAAAATGGTCTGTCATTTATGCGAGGTCTTAGCCAAAGTTGGTTGCTTCAGCATAGCAAATGAGACTTTGGGTGATTGCTCAGGTAGCTAATTGTCTCCGTCATATATTGCTTACTTTGGAAGCTGCTTGATTGTACTTCCTGAATGTTCAAGAAATATTATCTCCCTTCTCAGGCCTTCGATGGGTTTGAAGATTAGATAGTAGTTACTGTACTCTTATGATCTAGCCAAGACATTTCTAATATAAGACTTAGACTCCTTAGGAAAGAATGTTTATTAAAACATTTAGCATATGTTCCTTGCTTAATATTGCTTAAGCTGACTGTAATTCTAATTATACTTGATATCTGTTCCTAGTGTATAAAGTTTTGTATTGGGTTTGGAAATCTCTTATTTAAAGAAAAGGGGGAAGTACTGTGGGAGCACATTCTGCTCCTTCATCCAACAGCTTTTAAGATACCAGACCACTTGGGCACGGTCTCTGATACTGTAAAAATAGCTGTAAAATGTATGCTCACTTTCTTGCTTCTGGCTCCAGCTTCTAGCTGCTAGACTCTGTTCTTTTTCGTGCAGAGGACTGTTATCTAAGACAGTGAATTGTAAGTTATCCCTTTTTTTTGAAAGTAATTTTATTAAATTATAAAAGTTTCCATTTACGCTCCTCTTTCCAACACCCTCCCACTCCCCCCACTCCCTCTCCTCCTCCCTCTTCGTCCCTAAGGGCAGTCAGGGTTTCCTGCCCTGTGGGAAGTTCCAGTTCCTCCCGCCTCCCTCCAGGTCCAGGAAGGTGAGTATCCAAACAGACTGGATCCCCAAAATCCAGTATATGCAGAGGAAACAAGTCCCAGTGTCATTGTCAATGGCTTTTCAGAAAGACTCCAGGCCAGCCACATTCAGAGAATCCGGCCACATTCAGAGAATCTGGTTGGATCAATTCCTCATTCAGTCGCAGTCCAACTGGCCTTGGTAAACTCTCATTAGATCCGTCCCCTTGTATCAGTGGGTGATAGCACCCCTCACAGTCCTTATTTCCTTTTTCATGTTCTTCCTCCTTCTGCCCCTCATTTGGACCTTGGGGGGCTCAGTCCGGTGCTCCAATGTGGGTCTCCATCTGTATCGCCATCCATCGCCAGATGAAGGATCTATGGTGATAAGCAAAATATTCATCAGTATGGTTATGGGCCAAGGCCGGTTCAGGCACCCTCTCCTCTGTCCAGAGAACAATCTGGGGATCTCACCTTGGACCTGGGATCCCATATATAATCAAGTCTCCTGTAAACCCTAAAATGACTCCCTTAGTTGAAATATAGTCTTCCCTGATCCCATATTCATCCTTCCTCCATCCCGCCCATCCCGGTCAACCGAGCTTTCCCCATTCCTCCCCTACTCCCTTCTCTCTAACCCTCTCCCATTCTAACAACCCTCCCCCCCCCATGCACCCGAGGTTACCTGGGACTCTTGACTATTTCCTACCTCCTGGCGGATAGCTAAATAATCTTCATCAGGTTCATCTTCTTATTTAACTTCTGTAGGATCACGAATAATAGGCTCAAAGACCTTTAATTATGGTTAGAATACACTTATGAGTGAATACATACCATGTTCCTCTTTTTGGGTCTGGCTTACCTCACTCAGTAAAGCGTTTTCTATTTCCATCCATTTGCATGCAAAATTCAAGATGTCATTGTTTTTTTACCGCTGAGTAAAACTCTAATGTGTATATGTTCCACACCTTCTTTAACCATTCTTCTATTGAGGGGCACCTAGGATGTTTCCAGGTTCTGGCTATTACAAATAGTGCTGCTATGAACATAGTTGAACAAATGCTTTTGTAGTATGTTAGGGAATCTCGAGGGTATATTCCCAAGAGTGGAATTGCTGGGTCCTGAGGAAGGTTGACTCCCAGTTCCTGAGAAGTCGCCACACTGATTTCCACAGTGGCTGTACAAGTTTGCATTCCCACCAATAATGGATGAGAGTTCCCCTCTCTCCACATCCTGTCCAGCATAGGCTATCGTTGGTGTTTTTGACTTTAGCTATTCTGACAGGTGAAAGATGGTATCTCAAAGTGGTTTTGATTTGCATTTCCCTGATCGCTAAGGAGGTTGAGCACGACCTTAAGTGTCTTCTGGCCATTCGAAGTTCATCTGTTGTGAATTCTCTGTTAAGTTCAGTACTCCATTTTTTAATTGGGTTAGTTAGAGTTTTAGTGTCTTGTTTCTTGAGTTCTTTGTATATTTTGGAGATCAGACCTTTGTCTGATGAGGGGTTGGTGAAGATCTCCCAGTCAGAAGGTAGCCTTTTTGTCTTACTGACAGTGTCCTTTGCTTTACAGAAGCTTCTCAGTTTCAGTAGATCCCATTTATTCATTATTTCTCTTATTGTCTGTGCTACTGTGGTCCTACTTAGGAAGAGGCCTCCTGTACCTATATCTTGTAGATTACTTCCCAATTTCTCTTCTATCAGGTTCAAAGTGGATGGATTAATGTTGATGTCTTTAATCCATTTGGACCTGAGTTTTGTGCATGGTGATAGATATGGATCTACTTTCATTTTTTTACAGGTTGACATCCAGTTATGCCAGCACCATTTGTTAAAGATGCTTTCCTTCTTCCATTGTATACCTTTAGCTCCCTTGTCAAAAATTAGGTGCTCATAGGTTTGTGGGTTAATATCCAGGTCTTCTATTCGATTTCAAAGGTCGATTTCTCTGTTCTTATGCCAATACCAAGCTGTTTTCAATACTGTAGCTCTGTAATAGAGTTTGAAGTCAGGGATGGTAATGCCTCCTGAAGTTCCTTTATCGTATAAGATTGTTTAGGCTATCCTGGGTTTTTTGTTTTTCCATATAAACTTGATTATTGTTCTCTCCAGGTCTGTGAAGAAGTTTGATGGGATTTTGATGGGGATTGCATTGAATCTATAGATTGCTTTTGGTAGAATTGCCATTTTTCCTATGTTGATTCTCCCAATCCAAGAGCATGGGAGGTCTTTCCATTTTTTGGTATCCTCCTCAGTTTCTTTCTTCAAAGACTTAAAGTTCTTGTGAAGTAGGTCTTTCACTTCCTTGGTTAGAGTAACCCCAAGATATTTTATGCTATTTGTGGCTATCGTGAAAGATGATGTTTCTCTGATTTCCCTCTCAGCTTCTTTATCCTTTGTGTATAGGAGGGCCACTGATTTTTTAGAGTTGATCTTGTATTCTGCCACGTTACTAAAGGTGTTTATCAGCTGTAGGAGTTCTTTGGTAGAGTTTTTGGGGTCACTTATGTACACTATCATATCGTCAGCAAATAACAAAAGTTTGACTTCATCCTTTCCAATACGAATCCCCTTGATCTCCTTATGTTGTCTTATTGCTATTGCTAGAACTTCAAGCACTATATTGAAGAGGTATGGAGAGAGTGGACAGCCTTGTCTTGTTCCTGATTTTAGTGAAAAGGCTTTGAGTTTCTCTCCATTCAATTTGATGTTAGCTGTCGGCTTGCTGTATATTGCTTTTGTTATATTTAGGTATGATCCTTTTATCCCCATTCTCTCCAACACCTTTATCATAAATGGGTGTTGAATTTTGTCAAATGCTTTTTCAGCATCCAATGAAATGATCATATGGTTTTTTTCTTTCAGTTTATTTATATGATGGATTACATTGATAGATTTGCGTATTTTGAACCAGCCCTGCATCTCTGGGATGAAGCCTACTTGATCATAATGCATAATTTTTCTAATGTGTTCCTGGATTCTGTTTGACAGGATTTTATTGAGAATTTTCGCGTCGATGTTCATGAGTGAGATTGGCCTGTAATTCTCTTTCTTGGTTGTGTCTTTGTGTGGTTTTGGTATTAGGGTAACTGTAGCTTCATAAAAAGAGTTTGGCAATGATTCTTCTGTTTCTATATTGTGGAATACATTAAGGAGTATAGGTATTAGCTCTTCCTGGAAGTTCTGGTAGAATTCTGCCTTGAAACCATCTGGTCCTGGGCTTTTTTTTGGTAGGGAGATTTCTGATAACAGCTTCTAATTCTTCACGACTAACAGGTCTATTTAGATTGTTCACCTGTTCTTGGTTCAATTTTGGTATATGGTACTTATCTAAAAAAATGTCCATTTCTTTTACATTTTCCAACTTTGTGGCATATAAGCTTTCATAGTAAGATCTAATGATTCTCTGAATTTTCTCTGTGTCTGTGGTTATGTCCCCCTTTTCATTTCTGATCCTATTAATTTGCATGTTCTCTCTCTGCCGTTTGATTAGTTTGGATAGGGGTTTCTCAATCTTGTTGATTTTCTCCAAGAACCAGCTTTTTTTTTGCTTCATTGATTTTTTGGATTTTTTTATGTGTTTCTATTTTGTTGATTTCAGCCCTCAGTTTGATTATTTCCAGTCTTCTACTCCTCCTGGGTGAATCAGCTTCTTTTTTTTCTAGAGCTTTCAAGTGTGTTGTTAAGTCTCCCATGTGTGCTTGCTCTGTTTTCTTTATTTGGGCACCTATTGCTATGAACTTTCCTCTTAGCACTGCTTTCATAGTGTCCCATAGGTTTGAGTATGTTGTGTCTTTGTTTTCATTAAATTCAAGGAAGAGTTTAATTTCTTTCTTAATTTCTTCCTTGACCCAGGGGTGATTTAGTAGTTGACTGTTCAACTTCCATGAGTTTGTTGACTTCCTGGGGGTAGCATTGTTGTTGAATTCTAATTTTAATCCATGGTGATCTGACAAGACACAGGTGGTAACTAATATTTTTTTGTATCTGTGGAAGTTTGCTTTGTTACCGAGTATGTGGCCAACCTTCGAGAAGGTTCCATGAACTGCAGAGAAGAAGGTATATTCTTTCCTATTTGGGTGGAGTGTTCTATAGATGTCTGTTAAGTCCACTTGTTTCAATACCTCCAATAAATCTCTTAATTCTCTGTTTGGTTTCTGTCTGATTGACCTGTCCATTGGTGAGAGAGGAGTGTTGAAGTCTCCTACTATTAGCGTGTGTTGTTTGATGACTGCCTTGAGTTCTAGAAGAGTTTCTTTTACATATGTGGGTGCCTTTATATTAGGGGCATAGATATTCAGGATTGAGACTTCTTCCTGATGAGTTGTTCCTGTTATGAGTATGAAATGTTCATCTCCATCTCTTCTGATTGATTTTAGTTTGAAGTCGATTTTGTTCGATATTAGAATGGCCACACCCGCTTGTTTCTTAGGTCCATTTGCTTGGAAAACCTTTTCCCACCCCTTTACTCTGAGTAGGTGTCTGTCTTTGTGGTTGAGGTGCGTTTCTTGTAAACAGCAGAATGTTGGATCCTGTTTTCGTATCCAATCTCTAAGTCTGTGTCTCTTATAGGTGAATTGAGTCCATTGATATTAAGAGATATTAATGACCAGTGGTTGTTGACTCCGGTCATTTTTTTTTTTTTTTTGGGTGGTAAAGTGTATGTGTTTTCCTTCTTTGGGTTGTGCTTGTGAAGGTTCCCTAGATGTCTGAGTTATTGTAGGCAGTGTTGGCAATGTTGGATTCCTTGGGATGTAATTTTCCTTCTAATATTCTCTGTAAGGCTGGATTAGTAGTTACGTATTGTTTATATTCGTTTTTATCCTGGAATATTTTGTTTTCTCCGTTGATAGAGAATGAAAACTTGGCTGGGTATAGTAGTCTGGGCTTGCATCCATGGTCCCTTAGTTTATGCAGTACCTCTATCCAGGACCTTCTGGCTTTCATGGTTTCCATAGAGAAGTCTGGTGTATGTCTGTTAGGTTTACCTTTATAGGATACTTGACCTTTTTCCTTTGCAGCTCTTAATATCCTTTCTTTAATCTGAATGCTTTGTGTTTTGATTATTATATAGTGAGGGGATTTTTTTTCTGATCCAGTCTATTCGGTGTTCTGTATGCTTCTTGCACCTTCATAGGAATATCACTCTTTAGGATGGGAAAGTTTTCTTCTATAATTTTGTTGAATATATTTTCTGGACCTTTGATCTGCAAGTCTTCTCCTTCTTCTATCCCTATTATTCATAGATTTGGTTTTTTTAATATGTCTCATATTTCCTGAATGTTTTGTGCTGAGAATTTGTTGGATTTGCTTTTTTCTTTGGTCAGGGCATTTATTTTCTCTATGGTGTCTTCATACTCTGAGATTCGTTCTTCTATCACTTGTATTCTATTTGTTATGCTTGTTCCTGAAGTCTCTGTTTGTTTACCTAGATTTTCCATATCCAGCCAGCCCTCGATTTGTGTTTTCTTCACTGTCTCCATTTCAGTTTTCAATTCTTGAACTGATTCCATTACCTGTTTGATTGTTTTTTCTTGGTTTCCCAGGGTATCATTTACGAATTTACTCATTTCTTCAAACTTTTTGTTATATTTGTCTTCCATTTCTTTACTCATTTCTTCCATCTTTTTGGTATATTTCTCTTCTAGTTCTTTAAGAGAGTTATTCATACCCTGTTTAAGAGAATCTATTGCTTTCATAATGACACTGTTTTCCACTTCTTCCGGAACAGGGTGCTCAAGTCCTTCTTTCGTAAGATCGCTGGGATCTGGTGTTTTCATGCTGTGTTTCAGATTATTGGAGGAATTCTTGCCTTGGCGCCTGCCCACCTCTTTCTTCAGATGCTCTCCAATGGCTCTTCCCTCCGCTGGGTCTTCTTCTACTGGATTAGTGCCCCTTGCTATCCAGGAATCACTTTGCCTGCAGCCTTAGCTTGCTGCAGGCAGGCTATTAGAACAAAAGGACTTCCTTCCCTTTGCACTCACCACCTGTCCCAGCCTGTGGTGCCCACTCTGGCTGAGATGGAGGAATTTAAGCCCCGAAAAAGGGAGAGGGGAGGGGAGGGCTTCCAGGCAGAAAGCTGGGATGGCATAGCAGGAGAGAGGGTTTAGCTGGGGGAAGCTGCCCCTTTGGAGTAGCCAGGGAGATAAGGATGGCGGGTATATTGTGTGTTCCCTAACCGGACTTGTATGGCGGTCAGGAACAACACACTTACCCCTCCGTTGTATCTTCTGGTACAGGATCAGTGCCTCTCGCTGGTCAGAAGTCTCCCGGCCTGCAGTCTTAGCTTGCTGCAGGCCGGCTATCAGAACAAAGGGACTCCCTTCCCTTTGCACTCACCGCCTGTCCCGGCCCGTGGTGCCCCAATAAATAACCTTTTATTATTCATAATTCTGAACTGGTATGGGATTATTTTGTGACTTCCATTATCAGATTTATTTGTATTTACTAAGAAGGAAATTTATAGAAGTTTTCAAACTTTAAGTGAAAGTATAGGAAAAGATTTATGGATAGTTGTAAAGTGAATAATTAAAATAATCATAAACTTACATAATTGGAGTTATAAATTAAACAGGGATTATAATGTATGTGCCTATCACATGAATAATGCTATAAGTATATCTAATAATATAAGTATTAAAATTTAATTTAGTATAATTATGAGTTATTTGTATTGAAAATAGGTTTTAGTAAATAATAATTGTGAATAAATATTTTACATAATAAGATTTAAAACAGAATGCTTTCAGCTATTATAAAAATAAAAAATATCAGAATTTGTATATTATTTTTATATTGAAGAAATAATATGAAGAAGACATGAGTTTTGAAAATATATTTAGCCATAGGGAAAAATGAAGACTGATATTTTATACAAAACAAAGGTTTATTTTCATTTATTTTGTGTGGGCTAAATTTTCCCTTTTAATCATTTACATGCTTGGAATTGTGTGAGAAATACATACATAAATCCTTTAATTATAAATTCTCTAAAGTCAATTTAAAGATATTGCATAGGTAGAGTCATATATATATATATATATATAATGTAATCAACATAGATGCTGAATAGGTTTACTCAATAGAATTGAATCTATTGAAATGTAATTCCACCTTGTGTCTAGGTTTTACAGTGTAAACACTGTAAAAATTAGTATTGATCTGAATGTGAACTGGCAATTCCTTGAAAAATGGTACTTTATAAATGTGTTGCATAAAAGAAACAAAATTCTTTTTTGTATTCTTTTTTATTTATTAAAAATTTCCACCTCCTCCCCTCCTCCTATTTACCCCCTTCCCCATCCCCTGTCCTTCCTCTCCCTCTCCAGTCCTAAGAGAAGTCAGGGTGCCCTGCCCTGTGGGAAGTCCAAGGCCCTTTCCCCTCCATCCAGGTCTTGGAAGGTGTGCATCCAAACAGACTAGGCTACCAAAAAGTCAGCACATGCAGTAGAATCAACAAGATCCATATATTGACATGAAGTATAAGTAGCCAAATTTTTTTTGCTTGGGTTCGATATAGGAACTAAATAGAAGGGATAAAGTATAATTTTGAGGATTGTTGTGATATTCTTTATCTGTTCTTGGTATTCACATAAATGTAATTGACAAAGGTTAAAATTCATCTTCTAAGAATTTTGTTACATAAATATAATCTATCTTAAAATACCGTGAATCACATGCTGCTTACCTTATTTCTGTCATTAAAATAAATAGTTCTGAATTTCCCTACTACTGCATATATAATTTATATAAACCCACACATAAATTTGGTTTCCATGTAACCTTTCACAGAAGTGAGTAGGTACTAAATCTTGAGCTTGACCCAGAATCTCTCCCTGCCTTTCTGTGAGATCCTTCTCTCTAACACTAGCTCTTACTTTTATGTTATCTTCTGCCATTAGGTTTTCACTGGAGCTACACCTACACCTCTTCTCTTTAACTTCGAGAAATAAGAACTAAATAAACTTTTATTTGTTTATAAATACCATAAGCTAAATTATTCATTTATGAGTGATTCAAAATAGATCATAACTACCGAAACACACACTCACACACATATATAAACACACTATTAAACTTAATTTTCAGAACTTGTTTCAGAATAAAACAGACTAGAAAGCACTAATGATTTTTTTTTTTACTTATAAATACCCAACATCAGTTTGGCTTATTTCTTTTTGAATTTTTTTGAGCCACATATATTTTTCTCCCCTCCTCTCCCTTCCTCCCCTCTTTCCTTCTACCCTCTCCCATAATCCCCATGCTGCTAATTGTATCAGGAGAGCTTGTTTTCTTCTACTTCCTATATAGATTAGATCCATTAGCTTCTTTTTGATGTCTAGGTTCTCTGGGCTTGTGAATTGTAGGCTCGTTGTTATTTTCTTTATGTCTAAAAGCCACTTGTGAGTGAATACATACTATGACTTTCTGGGACTGGGTTACCTCACTCAATATGATGTTTTCTAGATCCATTCATTTGCCTGCAAATTTAAAGATGTCATTATTTTTCCCCTCTGTGTAGTATTTCATTGTGTAAATATATCACATTTTCTATATCTGTTTTTTAGTTGAGAGTCATTTAGGTTGTTTCCCAGTTCTGACTATTACAAATAATACTGTTATGAACACAGTTGAGCATAGTTGAATTAGGGACAAACATAAAGAAAGAACTCTCAATAGAAGAATCTCAAATGCCTGAAAAATACTTAAAGAAATCCTCATCATACTTAGCTATCAGAAAAAGGGAAACTGAAACAACTCTGAGATTTCATCTTATACCTGCCAGAAAGGCCAAAATCAATATACTGGTGACAGTTTATGCTGGAGAGGATGTGGGGTAAAAGCAATACTCCTCCATTTGCTGGTGAGAATGCAAAATGGTACAGCTGCTTTTTAAATTTCTATGATGATTTCTCAGACAATTTGGAAAAAACCTACCTAAAGACCCAGCAATACCACTTTTGGGTGTATACCAAAAGATGTTCAATAATATCATAAGGACAAGTACTAACAATTTTTATGTAACCAATATCTACAAATGATAAGAATTCACCACCATTTCTTATACTATTGTGGTTATAATAATCTTTTATAAATGGTAAAATTAATATTGAAAGATTAGTGTAATCCAAAGTAAATAATTTTTCAAATATTTTCACAAGAACTTGGATAAAAGTGAAACAATGTTCTATTTTCTTTTTATAACCTGAAGACCAATGTGAACAAAATAGTTTACAGTGTCAAATATGCATTCTTAGCATGTTTATGGCACCAGAAATATTAGAATTTAAAGAAGCACTTGACTATTAGAAATTCAGAATTCTATGAAACAAAAATACATGATATTTAATGAACATTTAGGAAGAAAAATGATCTGTGGCTGTAATTCTGTTGTAAAATAATTGGCTACCCTTGTATGGTCCTAGACTGAGCCCAGCACTACTAAAAATTATAGTAAAGATGATTTATTTATTATATTTACAATTTTATTTAAATATTTACTTGATAGGTGATAATTAGTGTCATAAAACTTTCATGATGAACAAGGATAAATATTAGCATCAACTTTTGAATTCATAAATGTTTCCATAGTTAACAAAAACAAAGGACAAGCCAAATGACAATTATACTGTTGTGAATATTACACTTGTTCTTAGTAAATTGCACTGTTTGTAATTGTCCAAAATCCTTCTGACATTGTTTACATGGTCAAAATAACTCACTCAAAGTCTTATTTTTATTTTGTGGTCATTCACAAGTAATTTGAAACAAGGCTATTAAAGGAAATTCTCACCAGGTAATGTGATGCACTAAGATGACATAATTGTTAACGTAACAATGTCATAAGAAGGTAGCCCAAGTTCAGTTCTCAGTACAAATTATGTGTCTGAATAAAGCTCTTTACTGAAACAAACAGAAGTACTTTAACATAATATTCATTATACTATTAGAAATATGGGAAACCCTGTACTTCCAAAATGTGAACACTGGATTTAAATACCATACTAATCATTAGAAAACTTAAATGTTCTAGTAGTAAATCTGACAAAATTTAAAGAAAAGAAAACTACAGTACAAATCTACATCATACATATAGCATGAGGAAACCCATGGTCTAGAAGCGTCTATGCATATTTATTTTGCAATGAATAACTGAAAGCTTATAGTAGTGTAGACAGTTTTTAATACTGAGTCTTCTAATCATATGAGGTCTTTTGTACTTTCTTTAATTTCTCTCTTCAAAGTTTATTTCCATCTTATTTTTTCATAACATGTTTCTTATAGATGTACAGGAAGGTTATTGTTTTCCTTTGCATGTGTATTAATTTTGCTTTTAGAGATTATTATAAAAGAAATGTTCATAAAAGAAAATGTGGTTTATCAATCTGAGTTTGACGAATTGAGTTAGATCCCAAGAATCCACATGCTAGAAGAAAAGAATAAATTCCTACCAGTTGTTATCTGATCTGCTCATCTCTAACCATAGTATTTATGTGCACACACATATATGCACACACAAAATAAATCAAAAATTGTTATAGAATTAAGTCTATGAGCTTTATCAGTATCCAGGATGCTATTATGAAGTGTTTAACATTCTATATAAATTATACAAAAGAAATATTGGCATGTGTTGACAGAAGTTTCTGTCTTTCCCAGTACAGCAGCCATTCATCCACAAAGAAACACACAGAGAGCAGACCTGAGACAGCAAACTCTACCAGAACAGGTATAGGGGACCAACCACTGAGCGAAAGACAGAGACAGACCAGAAACCACTGAGGGTCTAGATGTAATTTTGAGACTTCAATGGAGTAGATCAAAGCCAGGACCTCTGGCCATGAGTCTAGGACCTCTGAGGAAATATTCCTGAGTCAGGACCTCTGCAGGTCTGAACTGTAATCTGGGACCTCCGAGGGAGTAGACAGAAACTAGATTTCTCTTCAGGTCCTGGAATGAGTCTGAGACCTCAGAGGGTCTCATGAGCCAGGACCTCAGTGGGTCTGTGCATTAGTCTGGGACATCAAAAAGAATAGGCAGGAACCAGAAACCTCTGCCGTCTGAGAGTGAGTCTGGGAACTCTAAGGGAGCAATTCTGAGCCAGGTCCTATGCAGTCTGGGTACAGCCAAGCCTGGTAACTCTGAAGGAGTAGACAGAGCCAGCGTCCTTTACAGGACCAAGCCCAAGAGAGAAACATGTGCAGGAATAAATCCAGACCAGGGACATTTATAGAAACAGGTCTGAGCCAATATCCTAGCCTCGAGCAGACCTGAGACAGCAAACTCCAAGGGAGTGGAACAAAGCACAGGAGCACTAAGCTATCTCCAGGAACATGGAGTGGCCAATGGGGCAACTAGAACTGAGGCACTAAATAAACCACAAGGAACAACCATCTGAGCCTTGGATTCATTGGTACCTAGAAGATTAATCAACAGAATCACAGATAGCCCCCAAAATACCTATTAGAGTAAAAGATGAGTAGGAAATGTAAGAACACACAACAAAAAGCAACACAACACCAGTAAAACCTAAGACCCTACAACAGCAAGACTTAAACAACCAAATATAGATGAAGCAGAAGGAAATGACCTAAACAATAACTTCAGGAGAATGTTTAAAATTCTTAAAGAGGAAATGAGAAATTTCCAAAGAAGTGGAGAAAAAGACAAATAAAAAAAATGGAAGACATCATCAAATTCCTTAAAGAAAACCAAGTAAAAGCAATCAAACTTATAAAAGAAACTACTCAAGACTTGAAAACTGAAATAAAATCAATAAAGAAAACACAAGCCAAGGGGATTATAGAAACAGAAATCATGAGAAAACAATCAGGAACCACAAACACAAGCATGAGCAGCAGAATACAAGAGATGGAAGAAAGAATCTCAAGTACTGAAGATACAATAGAGGAAAGAAACTCATCAGTCAAAGAAAACATTAAATCGAACAAAAGTTTAACCCAAATATCCAGAAAATATGGGACATCTTGATAAGGCTAAACCTAAGTATAAAAGATATAGAAGAAAGAGAAGAAGTTCAGTTCAAAAGCACAGAAAATATATTTAACAAAATCATAGAAGAAAACATTCCCAACATAAAAAAGATATGCCTATGAAGATACAAGAAGCTTACAGAACACCAAATAAAATGGATAAAAAAGTCCCTTTACCACATTATAATCAAAACACTAAATATACAGAGTAAAGAAAAAATATTAAGAATTGATTATCTCATAGCAGCAAATCACAAAGAAGGGAAAAACAGACAAATTAACTTCACCAACAATGAAAATTAAATTAACAAGAGATAGCAATCACTGGTCATTTATTATCCCTTAATGTAAATGAACTCAACTCACCTATTAAAAGGCACAGGCTAACAGATTGGATACAAAAACACAATCCATCTTTCTTCTGGATACAAGAAACATACCTCAATCTCAAAAACAAATACCATCTCAAAGTAAAGGGTTGGGAAAAAGTATTTCAATCAATGAACCTAAGAAAAAATCAGGTGTAGCTATCCTATTATCTAACAAAATAGACTTCAAACAAAAATCAATCAAAAGAGACAAAGAAGAACTTTCATATTAATCACAAGAAAAATTCATCAAGAGGAAATCTCAATACTGAACACATATGCCCCAAATATAAGGGCACCCTCATATGTAAAAGAAACACTTCTAAAACTTAAAACATAAATTTAACCCCACACACTAATTGTAGGAATCTTCAACACTCTACTCTCACCACCGGACAGATCAGTCAAACAAAAAATGAACAGAAAATGAGGGAAATAACAGATGTTTTTGACTCAAATGGAATTAACAGTCATCTGTAGAATATTCCATCTAAACAAAAAAAAAGAATGTACCTTATCAGCACCTCATGGAACCATCTCAAAAATTGACCACATACTCAGTAACAAAACAAACCTCAACAGATACAAAAAGTTGAAATAACACCATGTATCTTACCAGATTACCATTGTTTAAAGCTAGAAGTCAATAGCAATACTAATTTTGGAATACCCACAAACACACTGAAATTAAATAATGCTCAACTGTATCATCAATGGATTAAGGAAGAAATAAAGAGAGAAATTAAAGACTTCCTAAAATTCAATGAAAATGACCATGCAACATACTCAAATTTATAAGGCACAATAAAAACAGTGTTAAGAGGAATGTTCATAGCACTAAGTGCCTACAGAAAGAAGCTGGAAAATTCCCACACTAGTGAATGAAGAGAACATTTGAAAACTTTAGAACAAAAAGAAGTAAAATCACCAAAGAGAACTAAATGGCAGGAAATAATCAAATTTAGAACTGAAATAAAACATAGAAACAAAAAAGTACAAAAAAATCAATGAGACAAATAATTGGTTTTTCAAGAAAATCAGCAAAATAGACAAGCCTTATTCAAGTTAACCAAAAGGCAGAGAGATAATATACAAATTTAAAAAAATCAGAAATGAAAAGGGAGACATAGCAACAGCCATGGAAGAAATACAGAGAATCATTAGATCATATTTTGAAAACCTGTACTCTACAATATTGGAAAACTTAGAGGAAATAAACAACTTTCTGGATATCACTTATGAAAAATAAAGACCAGAAAAGCAAATTAAACATACCTATAACTACTGAAGAAATAGTCATCAAAAGTTTCCCAACCATAAAAAGCCCCAGACCAGATGGTTTCAGCTCAGAATTCTATAAGATTTTCAAAGAAAAACTAATCCCAATACTCTTCAAATGATTCCACACAATAGAAACAGAAGGAACATTGCCAAACACTTTTATGAGTCTACGATTACCCTGATACCCAAACCACAGAAAGACATTACTAAGAAAGAGAATAACAGACCAATCTCACTCATGAACATTGATACAAAAATACTTAGTAAAATACTGATAGATCAAATCCAACAGCACATCAGAACCATCATTCACCATGATCAAGTCGGCTTCATCCCAGAGAAGCAGGGATGGTTCAACATACAAAAATCTGTCAATGTAATCAACCATAAAACAAACTGAAAAATGAAAATCACATGAGCATCTCATTAGATGCTAAAAAAGCCTTCAAGATGATAAAACATCCCCTCATGATATAGGTCTTGGAGAGAGAAGGGATACAAGGAACATACCTAAACATAATAAAGGCCATATACAGCAAGTCATGAGCAGCCCACATCAGACTAAATGGAGAGAAACTAACAGTGATTCCACTGTATTTAGTCACAAGACAAGGTTGTTCACTCTCTCTATATCGATTCAATATTGTTCTTGAGGTCCTAGCTAGAGCATTAATACACCAAAAGGAGATCAAGAGGATAAAATCAGAAGAGAAGAAGTCAAACTCTCACTGTATGCTGATGATATGATAGTTTACATAAGCAACCCCCAAAATACCAAGTAGCTTCCACAACTCATAAACACTTTCAGTAATGTATCAGGTTACAAGATTAACTAAAAAAATCCAGTAGCCCTCCTATACACAGATGATAAAAGGGCTGGGAAAGAAATCAGAGAAACATCACCCATCACAATAGCCACAAATAGCATAAAACATCTCAGTGTAACTCTAATCAAACAAGTGGAAGACTTGCATAACAAGAACTTTAAATCTTTGAAGAAAGAAATTGAAGAAACCAAAAAATGGAAAGACCTCTCATGCTCTTGGTTAGGTAGAATTAACATAGTAATAATGGCAATCTTACCAAAAGCAGTCTACAGATTCAATGCAGTGCACATCAAAATTCGTCATAGACTTCAAAAGAAAGTAACTCAACTTCATATGGAAAAGCAAAAAGCATAGGATAACCAAAACAATCTTGTACAACAGAATTTCTGGAGGCATCACAATCCCTGACTTCTGCAGAGAGTTGCTTTGTGCCACGCCTTAAAGAGGGTGCTGGCTTCTGCCTTCCACCCCCCAATTGGTGAGTGCTCTCTAATCATAAACATTTCCATTTATGGCCAAAACTTATAATCAGGTTTGCTTCTGCTTACCTGGGCCTATCCGCATTTCCCAAGTGGTTTGCTGGGGTTGGCTACCCAGAGGCTATTCTAGCTTAGAGTGGGCTTTCCCTGGGTCAGAAGATTGTTCAAGGTTCCTAAATAAACTGCAGAGAGAAGAGCCTGTGTTACATCTTCCTTGCTGGTCAGAGTGGGCGCGACAGACTTCAAACTCTACTACAGAGCTACAGTACTGAAAACAGTGTGGAATTAGCATAAGAACAGATAGGACAACCAATGGAACCAAATTGAAGACTCGTGTATTAATCCACACACTTTTGAACACCTTATTTTTGACAAAGAAACTAAAAATATAAAATGGAAAAAACAAAGCATATTTAACAAATGGTGCTAGCATAATTGGATATCAACAAGTAGAAAAATGAAAATAGATCCTTATCTATGCACAAAACTCAAGTCCAAATGGATCAAAGACCTCAATATAAAGCCAGCCACACAGAACCTTATAGAAGAGAAAGTGGGAAGTACACTTGAGCACATTGGCACAGGAGACTACTTTATCAATACAATCCCAGCAGCAGAGACACTGAAAGAAATAATTAATAAATTGAACCTCCTGAAACTCAAAAGCATCTGTAAAGCTAAGGACACAGACAACAAGATAAAATGACAACTTACAGAATGGGAAATGATCTTCACTAACCCCACATCAGGCAGAGGTCTGATCTCCAAAATATACAAAGAAGTCAAGAAATTGGTCATTGAAAGAACAAATAATCTAATAAAAATGGAGGGTACAGGTAAAACAACGAACTCTCAACAGAGGAATCAAAAATGACTGAAGGACACTTAAGGAAATGTTCAATATCCTTAGTCATCAAGAGAAATTCAAATCATAACAACTCTGAGATTTCATCTTACACCTGTAAGAATGGCCAAGATATACTTACTGTCTGGCTACTACTGGCTAATCAACATTTTTTTTTAAATTGACACACTTATGATATGGGAGTCCCCTCTGTATGTTGTTTTTCTTGGTTAATGATTAAAGAAACTGCCTTGGCTGTTGATAGGGCAGAAGTTAAGTAGGCAGGGAAGGCAGAACTGAATACTGGGAGAAGAAAAAAGTCAGAGAGATACCATGGAGCCACCAGAAATAGAAGGTGGGAATTTTACCCGGTAAACCACTGCCACGTGGTAGTACACAGATTACAAGAAATGGGTTAAATTAAGATGTAAGAGTAGGCCAATAAAATGTAAGAGTTAATGGGCCAAGCAGTGATTTAATTAGTACAGTTTCTGTGTGATTATTTCACATGTAAGCTAGCTGGGTGGTCAAGAAGAACAAGTGGACTTCGTGTTACACACTTAAAAATCTTTACGGGGTACAAAACCATTGTCCCACATCAGACATATCACTTATGGATGATAAAACAGGTAGGGAGTAGAAACTCTTAGCAAAAGTAACTAAATACCAAATTAATTAGTACTGTGGAGCAATGGTCTTGTACACTGTAACAATTTTTTATTTGTAGTGGTTTAATAAAATGCTGATTGGTATTTTATACCAATAGCTAGACATAAAATATAAGTGGAGCTACCAATATAGGAAAATTCTGGGAAGAGGAAAGGCTCAGTCTTTAGTCAACACTCAGAAGCAGAGGAAGCAAGAGGAGAATGCCTCACTGAAAAATGGTACCAAGGCATGAGGTTAAAACATACAAGAAGTGTGGGTTAATTTAAGATGTAAGAGGTAAAAAGAAGCCTGAGTTAATAGGTCAACCAGTTTGTAATTATTGTAGGCCTCTGTGTGTTTTGGGGGGACTGAATGGTTGTAGGATCAGGCAGGACAAAAACCTCTCTGTGAACAAATGGTCCCAACATCGCAACTATATCTACAAAAAAACCTGAGAGAGCTTGGAAAATAATTCTAGACATAAAAGAACAGTGTTAATTATGGTTCCTTGATAGCAGCATTTCCTGTGTGGGCTGTGTTTCTAGAAGCAAGCTCATCTCATTTGAGAGAGGCTTCCTATACACATTTAGCTTGAAAAACCTTGAAACTCTTTTAAGAGGCCCTACCACCAAATACTCAAATCATGTTTATGAATAGCTGACGGAATGCTTCTTGATGTGGCAGAGACCTTGAAACTCGATAAAGTTGTGGCAATAAACACGGTTCCCACCAGTACCCCTTCCTTTATTCCTTCCTTCCCCCTGGGGCCATTAAATTCCCCAGCTCAGCTGCCTTGCATACTGGGACTGGGCTGTAAGTGTAACCGGCAGGAGGGAGTTCCTGTGTTTCAATAGCTCGACTGAGGAAAGGTAGGCCCTGTGTCAGCTCAGTGAGATTCCTGGCCAGCAAGGGGCACTGATCTTCTAGCAGACATCCATTGGAGGGGTGAGTTTGCTCCTGACCCATGGCAGAAACCTGGTAAGGAGGAACTCAGATATTCCCAGACCCCTTTGACTCCCTGGTTACTCTGCAGGGGCGGCTTCACCCTGCTAAGTTCTCTGGCCTCCTATCCCATCCCAGCGTTCACCCAGATACCCCTTCCTTTATTCCTCCCTTCCCACTGGGGCCATAAAATCCCCCAGCTCAGCTGCCTTGCAAGCTGGGACTGGGCTGAAAGCGCAACCTAGCAGAAGGGAGTTCCTGTGTATCAATAGCCTGACTGCAGAACGGTAGGCCTTCTGTCAGTGAGGTCCCTGCAGAACGGTAGGCCTTCTGTCAGTGAGGTCCCTGCCCAACAAGGGAAACTGACCCAGTATCAGAAGTTCCAATAGAGAGCATTTGAAGGAAGAGATGGGCAGGTGCCAAGGCAAGAATTCCTTCAACAATCTGAAAATCAACATGAAAACACCAGATTCCAGAGACCCTACAACAGAACGACTAGAACACCCTAATCCAGAAGAAGTGGAAAAAAGTGCCATTATGAAAGCAATAGAGTCCCTGGAACAGGATATGAATAACTCCCTTAAAGAATTGGATGAGAAGTATAACAAAAAGTTTGAAGAAATGAGTAAAGAAATGGATGAGCGGTATAACAAAAAGTTTGAAGAAATGAGTAAATCTGTAAATGATACCCTGGGAAACCAAGAAAAAACAATCAAACAGGTAATGAAAAGAGTTCAGGAACTGAAAACTGAAATGGAGGCAATGAAGAAAGCACAAACTGAGGGCCAGCTGGTTCTGGAAAATCTAGATAAATGAACAGAGAATACAGAATCAAGTATAACCAAGAGAATACAAGAGATAGAAGAACAAATCTCAGATTCTGAAGATGCCATATGAAACCCATTTCAAATAATCTGTATGTCACTATGAGGTCGTGGCTTATCGGGAAAGATTCAGCATGTTTGACCTGGCAGCTTCATGGCGGGTGGCTCTCTGTCCCTGCCTCCTTTCTCCCAGTGTTCTGTTCTGTCTACTCCACCTATTTAAGTTTTGCCCTATCAAAAGGCCAGGCAGTTTTCTTTATTCAACCAATGAAAGCAACACATAGAAAGAAGACCCAGCTACACCACACTATGGGTCATGGTTTGAACATAAATCTATTGGGTTGAATCTAGCTGCATATACAAAAGGACAAGAGTAAGTGAGATGAAAGAATGAGAAGATGAGTAAACAGCACATCCAAATTGGTGAATAGGAGAATGGATAGACAACATATGGGTGAGGCACCTCAACAGCAGGGAATGAATTGAGTAGAACAATCAGGAATTCTCTCCTATCAGTCCTTTACATACACATCAGATGTGCAGAAAAGAAATCTGTGGGATTCAAATCACAATGCAAGGTATTTACCCTTTCCTTGTCATGTTATACCTGACAAATTCTTGGGCCTAGTAGTTCTGATAAATTTTTAGTATTTCATCTTCAACTAAAGTCCCAGTTAATTAAAATCAATTTGTAAGTTGTTACCTTTGTACTCCCAGGAATAAGTCATTTATCAGTCCAGGCGTGGTGATGGAGATGATGCATTTCATGTTCTCTAGCCTGAAAATTTGAGACTATTAAAGAAAGGCAGAGTCAGAAAACCCTTGTTTACATAATACATAGCATCATAGAACAGGGTACGGCCTGGTCTCGGCAGTATGAAATTGTAGCATTAACAACATAAAAGGCAGGTGATTAAAAAAAAGTAGAACTTTTATACATGAGTAAGATTAAGTTGTTATCAATTTAAAAGAAGATGTTATAAAATTTCTGATGTGATTCTCTTGGTAACAAATAATATAATAGACATAAAAATAAAAGAATTCCATTATAGAAAATCACCTAAATAAAATAGAAAGACAGGGATAAAAGAGTAAAAGAACACAATATCTACAAAAATAATCAGCAGATAGGTAGTGGTATGTATTCAAAGCAAGTAAATACTTTGAACGTAAATAAATTAAATTCTTTAGTGAAAAGACACCATTTAAATGCAATGAGTGATACAAAAGACATGAAAAATAGGAGTGGGGACTTGGGAAGAAGATGTTTTTGGTGACAATAAAGATGAAACACAGAAAGATAAGATGAAATCTTGATTAAAGAACATTGCATATGTGAGAGAAATAATTTTTACAAAGAAACTTATTTATCTTACTTAGGATAAACTCAGTAAGTTAATGTATCAAATCATATATGAGTAAAAGTTACATTGGCACACCTAAACCTGAAAAGCAGATATTCATAGATCTTAAGGAAAATATAGGTTTCAGTATGCTAAATGACAAATAATTCCTACTGAAAATCAATAAAGAAGCACTTTGGCTATGCTTCATTAAAAATGAACAAAAAGATGCAAAGATCTTTCTTCTCAAGTACACATAGCACTTTCTTTGGGAAATACTCATGGGATATTTAATTGCTGTAGTCATCACTTTTTTTGTTTTTGTGACAAGTGTGACAAAAATAAAAAAAGGAAACAACAGATGAAAGAAAAGGTTTATTTCAGCATAAAGTTTGAGGGTAAAATGTGTCATGTTAGGGAAGGACATTGTGCTCAGCTATTGTGACAGAAATCTAAGGCAGCTTTGACACAGTGAATCCAGGCAGGAGCCTATTGCTCAGATGTTTCCAAGACTAGCTGCCACAGATTTTTAGTTGGGCCAGTTTTGATTGTCAATTTGCTAAAATATAGAATCACCTAGTAGACAAACAAGGCTATTTCCAGAGAGACTTAACCAAGGTGAGAAAACCCATTTCACATGTGCTGATAATGTTTCATGAACTGAGATCCAAGAATGAATAAAAGGGAAGAATTTAGGTATAGTTCTCTACAAATTATTTTCTGCTATTTGTTGGGTAAAGTATTTTCTTTGGCAGGGGGGGGTTCATGGAGACCTTCAGGAGGACTTGGAACATCAAACCACATTAGACTTGAAGGAATCCACAGTTTCTCATCCTGTGTGGAAACAAAAACAGGACCTGTTTCCCAAACATATCCTTAGACCCAAAATTTGTTGTCAAGATACATTTAAAGAATATATGTTGGTGTAGCTTAGCACCCTGCACAATGAAATGTCTCTTGGCACATAGCTCATTCATAGTCAAAAATTCAAAGAAAACATGCTAATATACTTAATCCAGACTCTCTGAACATTTTCCATCTTTACATGGCTTATTTTTCTTTATTCCTTTAATCTATGACTATCTGTACCCTGTCTATTTAAAGACTTTGTTGTATTTATTTATAAAACCATTTATTCTTTTTCTTCACTCTCCCAAGCCTATGCACACTTATCCAACACTGTTATCCATTTAAAGGTCTTTTTCATTCGAATTTGTCTATATTGCATTTGTATCTGTAATTATTTTCTGACCAGGAGCACTTTCTTATTATATGCTAAGTGGACATGGCTAGGACAAACTCTGTGGTCCTGCCTGTTAGCTCTGCCCAGTTCTCACTGCCACTGAGAGCCATGCATATTGCCACAACTCCAAAGTTGCAGTGTGTCTATGTCACCATTAAGTAACTAGTAGCATGCTGATAACAAGCCCATTTAAGTGCTTCATTTTCAAACCCCATTTAAATGCTCAATCTCCTGAAAGAGTAAGGGTTCATACTGCCAGAACTAGGACACCACCATTTTTTATGCTGGATCAGTAAGACATTTATTAAAGGAGCTGCAGTACTGCTGCTCACCACTAGCAAACAACTACCAAGAACCATGCTTAACACTGTTCTTTTGCGTCTACAATTCCTTTCCAAACCTTCTCTGGTTTTATGTAGGCGTAGTCAGGCCCATGTTGGTGCACCATTCTGTTGGCAGAGTCTGCTCATTTGTTCCTGGCCACCCAGATGTGAAATAATCACTCAGAAACGATATGAATTATAATACTGTTTGGTCTGTTAGCTTATGCATATGTCTAGCTAACTCTTACAACTTAAATTAACCCATTTCTATTCATCTGTGTATTGCCATATGACTGTGGCTTACTGGGCAAAGTTCCAGTGTCTGTATCCTCTGGTGGCTATATGGAATCTCCTTAACTCAGCCTACTCTCTCACTATATCTGTTCCAGCCTGACTATATTCAGCCCTGCTATAGGTTATAGCAGATTCTTTTATTAATCAGTGGTATTCAGAGCATATAGAGGGGAATCCCACATCATGTGTGTGTTTATGTGCATACATATCAAGACCAGAGATTAAAGTCAACTATGGTTTTCCCTACATTTATTTTCAGAAAAGATTACTCCCAGAACCTTGAGCCCAAAAGTTCAGATAGATTTACTTGCCAGGAAGTACAAGAATCCAGCAGGTACTGCCTTTCCATATTGAGATTATATGCTTGCATAGCTGTGCTTAACTTCTAACATGATTGCTGGTGAACCAAACTGAGTATCTCATGCATCTGAAGCCATAGATCAAACATTATATTATAGTTCTTAGAAGGTCATGTGCATATTCTATGTACCTTTATGAGGAAATTGAATATATTTATATTTTAATAAATTATTCATGGTATAAAATTTAATTTTGTTGTACTTTTTTATGTATCTTAAAGTATTTTTTACTCATTTTTCACTGATATCCACTCTTATGGTTAGTTGACTTTTAAAACTTTATGAACATTATAAAAACCTTAAAATATACCACACACCAAAATTAATCAGACCTGAATATAGTCCAGATCAATAAACTTTTATGCAGCTTGAATATGAATTCTAAAAACTTGAAAATTAACACTGGATTTTGCTTTCATTACTGAATATGTTTTTTATGTGTTTATCCATCATCAAAAACAGTGAATGCATTATAGATCTATGGCTAAGAAAAAAATTGTATTTATATCCTTTTTCATAACTGATACATTACATGCATTAAAATATTTATTATCCCTTAGTATGTAACTTTTCTTGTTCTCTTTTCTGCACATTATCCTGGATCCACATATATATTTGTTTACATATCTGCATTTGTAATATTGATGATTACCTTTTTCCTCTAGTAGTGTTCAGAGTATCTTCTAATAACATTAATGCTAGTCTGTAGGTGTGAAGCTATTTGGGCACCAAATTGATTTCTACATGTTCATTGGCATACGTAAGTTTTGCCTTTACAATTAGAGACTTATCATTAGGTTGTAGAGAGAAACCAATACCCTTGGCAACAGCTTCTGATTTTTAAGAGTTCTGTGGGATCCATTTGGCCAATGACTCAAGTAGATGTAAACCTTTACTGGTACTGGAAGTTTTAATTGATGGTATAATATAGAGTTGGTGCATTGTCTCTCCTATTATATGATGATTTTATTTATATTCCTTTCATATGTACATATCTTTTAGGAAGATTCTAGTGGTATACATGAATGAGAGAACCAAACACTTTTAGATTTGATTTAAAATCCACTCCAAAGATATGAAATCCCTACCTAACAATGCTGTTAAAATGACTAAGAAATTGAGATTAATTAGGTCATGAATCCTGGGGAGGAGCCTAATACTATTATTAGGAACAACAATAATGAAGGAACAAAACAAAAAGTGACTCCTAATGACATATTGGTATAGTCATAGATCATCACCTTGTTCAACCCTTATCAGAGAAGCTTATTCTTGTAGTAGGTAGTAATTTGGAATTACATAATATGCAGAGTGTGAGAGCCTTTAAAAGGTTCCATCCAAAATTGAAGTTCTTTATTAAATACCTACCCTCAACAGTCATAGATCTATTTGAAAGCTGAGGCAGAACTATTCTAAGAGTCTGAGGTAATAGATTCTTTCAAATAAATGGTGTATTGCTGACACAAAGGACTGATGGACACATGAATTCAGAGACTATGGCACCATGCACAAGACCCACACAAATTCCCTGGACTGAAAGGAGCAAGTTAACATAGGGGTCCAACATTTAGCAGAAAGTTATTTGTAACTTGTACCTGCTGACAAAGGAAAAATATTAGTTTTCTCCAATGGAGTGTCAGTGGACCTGCCCAGAACAAGTTGGGCAACACAAAACAAACTCAAGATATTGCTTTTGTTCTTTGTGAGCTTTTGTTTTATTTTGGCATTTATTTTCTTCTTTGTTTGTTTTCAGTTTTAGCTTGTTTTGATTTCTTTTTGAGAGAGATAAAGAAATGGAAAATAAAGTTGAGTGTGTAGGGAGCAAGGGAGATCTGAAAAGTAGTCAGAGATCGAGGAAAACATGCTCAAAATATATTTTGAAAAAAGACATGGTCAATCGGTGATGATATATGTCTTTAGTCCCTGTATTCAGAAAGTAAAGGCAAGAGGATCTTTGTGAGTTTGAGGCCAGCCTGATCTACAAAGTAAGTTCCATGACAATATGAGCTACATAAAAACCATGTCTCAAAAAAATTATCTCAAAATAAAACAATACAAAAAAAGTGTTAAACCAAAATGAAAGGATACTGTTTGCAAAGTTTTTCCTATATAATCCAATATATATTTCCATATATATTGCCTCTAAAGGTTAATTTGTGATTTTGAGATGCAATTACATTCTGTACCTAATATTTAATTAATATAAATGTAAGAACTCATGTAAATATGATACATTATAAACATGTTTCCTTACTTGTAGAGAGCTGTGTGATGCCATGCCTTACAGGTGGTGCTGATTCCCACCTTCCACCTTTCCAATTGTGAATGCTCTCAGATGTGTAACAACTCCATATATCGCTAGCGCTAAGATCTGGCTTGCTTCCACGTTTCTGGACCTATCTACGTCTCCCACGTGGCTTGCTGAGGTTGGCTACCCAGAGGTTATTTAAGCTGCAGACTGGCTTTTCCCGGGGCAAGAGGTTGAGAAGGGGCGAGAGGTTGCGAGAGGTAATGAAAGGATGAGAAGATTATTTTAAGGGGCCTGAATAAATGGCAGTTAAGAAGAGTCTGGTGTTGCATCTTCATTGCTGATAAGGTGGACGCGACCCTTACTTATATTTAGTATGGAAAATTGGAGAGAGAAAGATTTATCTCTAGATCAGAATATGAGTAAATTTTTCAATCCAAATGAAATCACTCTAGATCCTAGGTCCAACTCTTGACCAATCCAAAGCAGAAACAAGAAACAGAAAATAATGGGAAATGCTACTAGTTTTACTATATTATAAGTTGCATTGTCTACTAGTGTATTAAACAAAGAACCAGTGTTTAAAATGCAACTCATTTAACTGGTTCTTTTCTTCATTTTTTACCTAGAAATCATGGGTTTGGTCAACATTCTCCAGTTTATATTCATTGCCTTACGACTGGACAGGATCATTACTGGACCTGCCCTCTGTACAACTTTTAAAAACATTAAACATTTAAAAAATCTATTAATTATTATTTTATGTGCATTAGTGTTTTGGCATGGATGTTAGATCCCCTGGAACAGGAATTATAAACAGCTGTGAGCTAACATGTGAATGTTAGGAATTAATCGCAGGTCATGTGAAAGGGCAGTCAGTGCTCTGAACACCAGAGCCATCTCTCCAGCAACTTAACCAGTTTATTAGAAAAACTTTGGGGGAACCTATTTAGTAATAGCTTTTGAGATGCTGGACCACTTTGGGTGTGGACTTGGGTACTATGAAAACAGATGCAGAAATGTGCACAAACTCTCTTGGCTGCTGTATGGCATAGGGACAAGGTGTAATTATCATAAAGAGGTTGATTCTGTGGATGAGCATAAAAGACCTTGCCAAGAATTTAATCTTGGGAAGCCTCAACTGCTTTGGCTCTTTTCTGATGTTTTAACATTTTTGCTTGCTCTTTCTAATAGCATTTTCATAGTCTTGAAGAACTGCTGAAACTAAATGAAGCCAATAATGTGTTGTGCCTTTATTTTTTGCTGTCCATGTCTTTACCATCTCCCTAAGAGTGAATGAAAGCCATAAGACACTATTGCTTGCTTAATTTTTTTAGATCGTTTATACCTATAGGTTTTAATTTACATTTTTGAAACCTTTTGGGTATTTAGTACTTTATGGTTTGTCAGAGTAAGTAGCTAAAACTCTTGGTAAAGCGTCTCTGACTCTGGCAGCTCCTTCTCCTGCACTATGTCCACCTGTACATCATCATGTCACACCATGATGATAATGGACTAAATCTATGAAAGTGTAAACCACCCTAATTAAATGTTTTTCCTCTCTAAGAGTTTCAGTGGTCATGGTGTCTCTTGACACCAATAGAAACTCTAAGACAGGCTTATTGTCTCTGTATTTTCCCATGTACTGAAGGAGGAAAGACTTTGATGATGGCCAAGCAAAACACCAATCTATGAGGACAGCAGAACATCATTAGGAGTCATTTTATTGCTATGTCCCTTTAGCAGAATAGAAGAAGTATTTGGTTTTTCCCTAGATTCATGGCCTATCTATCTGAGGTACTTTGCCACCCAAACAGTATTAGGGATGGGGTCCATCTCATGGAGTATAACTTTAATCCAATTAAATATTGATTAGTTACTTCCACAAGCATTGTGCCATTATTAATCTAGAACATCTTGTTGGTAGGTCATTATTGTATATCACAGGGTTTGCAGTTCTGCTGTGGGAGTTCCTTCCACTCCTTCAGCCAATAGCCATTAAGATACCAGCCCACTTGGGCATGGTATCTCTGGCTTGAAAAAGCAGCGGTAGCCGCATGATCCCTCTCTTGCTTTGGACTCCGCTTCTGGTTACCAGATGCTTTTCCTGATTGTGTAGGATGCTGTTGTCTAGGACAGTGGTCTGTAAGTTTTTCCTTTAAATAAATAACCCTTTTATTAATCATAATTCCAGACTGGTGTGGGATTGTTTTGTGACTTAATCCTTTATAGTTCTGTTGATGTTTGTCTTTCTTATCTGGTAACAAGCAGAGAAACTTTCAGTACAATGAATACTAATTAGTCAGTAGTGGTGAAGTCTCTAGTTCAGCAACAGCTAGAATTTTCCATGTTCAATGAGATATGTATACAATGTCACCAGCAATAAGACCATGCCGTAAGTTTGTGGAGAGCATCCAATAGTAATAGCAGTAGCCTGAGGTGTTTGAGGGTTTGTATTGGTCTCCTAAGGTCAATGACTCAACAAGATGTAACCCATTCCTGGCACTAGATGCTACATTTGATGGAGAAAGATGTCTAGTTGGGGCATTCTTTCTTCTGTTATTTGGTGATTCTGTTAAGATTTTTTTCATACATGTAGATATTTTAGGAAGCTTCCATACTAGCTTTAATGCAGACAAAAAAGTCAGTTAAAAAGCAAGATTTTCACATTTTACTTTATTTAGTCTAATTTACATAAAATGGAATAGTTTCATGTTTTCTAATTAGTGTCTCATTCTAATTCCTATACTTGGATTAGAAGGTTTAGTAATCAGAAATTAGATAATCAGTAATTTAGAAATCAGAAATTTAGTAATCAGAAATTTAGATAATCAGAAAGTAATACATAATCACCATTTATTTCCAAGGAGGACAGTCAAGAAATTTTGACCACAGACAGGAAAACACACATTTCTTATAATATACCTATATGTCAGACTCCCTTCAGTTGAATGTAAACTACTTGAAGAAAAGGATTGTAGTGATTCATGTTTGTATCAGAAGTAAAAATTCAGCTTTGGATATTCTTAAGAAGTGTTGCATAATCAGTTTGCCTGGATCTTGTAAAGGCTTCTACTGTATTTAATAGGCATTAAAAATGAATGATTGATGCTAATCTTTTCAATTGGCTCTAAATATCAAGGTTTCTATGATGATAGTTTAGAATAATGACTCAACCATCAAAAGAAAATATCTTTGTGAAGCTGTCATTGTAATAAGATGAAACAGGCAATAAATGAGAAAATAAATCACACAATCTAGATATTACAATATGTTTGCAGAATAAAAATTGGAATTGAAAGATAGGGACAGAGAATGGAAGGTTAGGGTTTGAGTTAGGAAAGTGACTGTCTGCAAAGGAAGAATTTCAAGAATCATGCTACTCTACCTTTCCTGTATGTTCAAACTGTGAAACAAAGTAAACCCATTCTTTTCCAAAATTTTTTACTTTCTCTCCCCATCCTTTTCGTTGTTCCAATGTGCTTAGTCAGGTATTTTCTCAATACAATGTAGAAAGAAACTAATACCTAATGATTTGTTGGCAATACAGTCTTAAATTAATTTACTTTTGAATTATTTTTAACTTCAGGAATAAGGATAAAAATCACCAAAATGAGATGTGGCAAAAACATAATAAATAGAATATTGTTTAATTATTTTAAGAAAAACATTAAAGCTCTCTCCTCCTACCCGATTTCTGCTTTCAGTCAAGAACACCTTCCCTTCCTCTCTCCCTTTTTCGGGGCTTAAAATCCTCTAACTCAGCTTGTGTGGGTGCCGCCTGGATGGGGCAGTGAGTGCAAATGGGCAGGAGGGAGGTTCTTTGTTTAAATAGCTTGCCTGCAGCAAGGTAAGACTGCAGGCAGGGAGATTTCCGACCAGCAAGTGGCATTGATCCTGTAGCAGAAGATACAATGGAGGGGTAAATGTGCTCCTGACTCACTACACAAGCCCGGTAAGGGAACACACAATTTTCCCACCATCCTAATCTCCCTGGGTATTCCAAAAAGGTGGCTTCCCCCAGCTAAATCCACTCTCCTCCTACCCCATTCCTGTTTTCAGCCAGGAACCCATTCCCATCCTCTCTCTCTTTTTCGGGGCATAAAATCCTCCAACTCAGCCTCTGTGAGCGCCATCGGGATGGGGCAGTGAGTGCCAACAGGGGGGAGGGAGTTCATGTGTTTTAATAGCCTGCCTGCAGCAAGGTATGACTGCAGGCAGGGAGATTCATGGCCATCAACGACACTGATCCTGTAGCAGAAGACCCAGTGGAGGGAAGAGCCATTGGAGAATATCTGAAGGAAGAGGTGGGCAAGTGCCAAGGCATGAATTCCTATAACAACATGAAAAACAACATGAAAACATCAGATCCCAGCTATCTTACTACAGAAGGACTTGAACACCCTATTCTGGAAGAAGTGGAAAACAGTGTCATTATGAAAGCAATAGAGTCTCTTAAACAGGGTATGAATAACTCACCAAAAGAAATAGAAGAGAAATATAACAAAAAGATTGAAGAAATGAGTAAAAATATGGAAGAGAAATATAACAAAATGTTTGAAGAAATGAGTAAATTCATAAACGATACCCTGGGAAACAGAGAAAAAAAAATCAAGCAGGTAATGGAATCAGTTCAAGAATTGAAAACTGAAATGGAGGCAAGGAAGAAAACACAAACCGAGGGCAGGCTGGATATGGAAAATCTAGGAAAACAGAGACTTCAGGAATAAGCATAACCAATAGAATACAAGAAATAGAAGAGCAAATCTCAGATTATGAAGACACCATAGAGAAAATAGACGCTCTGACGAAAGAAAATAGCAAATCTAACAAATTCTCATCACAAAACATTCAGGAAATCTGGGACATAATAAAAAAACCAAATCTATGAATAATAGGGATAGAAGAAGGAGAAGAATTGCAGATCAAAGGTCCAGAAAATATATTCAACAAAATTATAGAAGAAAACTTTCCCAACCTAAAGAACGATATTCCTATGAAGGTTCAAGAAGCATACAGAACACCGAATAGACTGGATCAGAAAAAAAAATCCCCTCGCCATATAATAATCAAAACACAAAGCATTCAGATTAAAGAAAGGATGTTAAGAGCTGCAAAGGAAAAAGGTCAAGTAACTGATAAAGGTAAACCTATCAGACTTAAACCAGACTTCTCTATGGAAACCATGAAAGCCAGAAGGTCCTGGATAGAGGTACTGCAGAAAATAAGAGACTATGGATGCAAGCTCAGACTACTATATCCAGCCAAGCTATTGTTCACTATTAATGAAGAAAACAAAATATTCAAGGATAAAAATAAATTTAAACAATACGTATCTACAAATCAGCCTTACAGAGAATATTAGAAGGAAAATCACAACCCAAAGAATCTAATATTCTCTACACTGCCTACAATAACTCAGATATCTAGTGACCCTTCGCAAGCTCAACTCAAAGAAGGGAAACACATACACTCTACAACCCCCCCCAAAAATGACTAGGTCAACATTAGTCATTAATATCACTTAATATCAACGGAATCAACTGACCTATAAAAAGGCACAGACTTAGAGATTGGATGCGAAAACAGGATACAACATTCTGCGGTTTACAAGAAAAACACCTCAACCACAAACACAGACACCTACTCAGAGTAAAGGGTTGGGAAAAGGTTTTCCAAGCAAATGGACCTAAGAAACAAGCAGGTGTGGTCATTCTAATATCTAACAAAATTGACTTCAAACTAAAATCCGTCAGAAGAGATGGAGATGGACATTTCATACTCATAACAGGAACAATTCATCAGGAAGAAGTCTCAATCATGAATATCTATGCCCCTAATATAAAGGCACCCACATATGTAAAAGAAACTCTTCTAGAACTCAAGGCAGTCATCAGACCACACACACTAATAGTAGGAGACTTCAACGTACCTCTCTTATCAGTGGACAGGTCAATCAGACAGAAACCTAACAGAGAAATAAGAGAATTATTGGAGGTATTAAATCAAATGGACTTAACAGACATCTATAGAACACTCCACCCAAATAGGAAAGAATACACCTTTTTCTCTGCAGCTCATGGAACCTTCTCGAAAATTGACCACATACTCAGTAACAAAGCAAACTTCCACAGATACAAAAAAATATTAGTAACCACCTGTGTCTTGTCAGATCACCATGGATTAAAGTTAGAATTCAACAACAATATTCTACATAGGGGATGCTATATGTCAGGTAGTTAAGGGAAGATGTTAAAATTCTGTAATAATTTCATGAAATAAGTTTAAATAAGAAAACCTCAGTCTAAGCTCTACATGTCCAAAGAACCACCTAGTCTTCCCAAGACCATCCAAAGGGTCCAGGCTGAGGACTGTTATTCCAAAACCAGAACCTCTCCCCTAATTCCAGATTCCAACTGCAAGCAAAAACTTTTCCAGTTCAAATTAAATTTAGAAACCTTTAGGACAGTAGAAGCTTGCTAACTGAATAGGTCAATGTCTTTTTTTTTTTTTTGCCTGTGTGAACATTTTTGAAAACCCTATTTGCAGGGCCATAATCAGACAGCCAAATATCCATAAATCATAACATTGCAATCATCTCAGAAATAAAATGGTGCTTTCACATAAATGTCAATAAACTTAAGTTCCTCACAGCATAAGCATCAGAAATGAAAGACTAACTTTTGAGATGCTTTAGCCTTTTTGTAGTACTGCCATCTAAACCAAAATAGTTTTTCAGCTCATTTTTTCATGGTGATAAAATAAAAACGTTTTATTTAACATAATAATATTCTGCCTCTCTCAGGAAAGTTTAAAACAATACAGAACCCCAAAGTCATTTTTGGTCAAAGGGAATTATGTTACTTCCTTTTTGAGAGAGAGGTGTTTGGGGCTAATACTTTGTTTTGATTTTGTTACTGTTAGAAGAAACAAGTGCTAAACATTTTGAAAAAAAGTTTGAACGCACATCCAAGCTGTTTCTGAAACTAAAGCATAAAGTGAACTAAAATTGTAGCCTTTTAAGTTCAGCTACCTTTGTTTCTGCCCGGACATCTATTTCCAGTAGCAGATGAACACACTAATCTCCTGAATATGGAAAATGCCAGCATTAAAGCCAAATACAATTGAGTTTAAGATAATTATACCAGATTTCATCAAAGCATCTTGGCACTCATCAAAATTGAGTCCCAGCTAGCTGCTGAGATTTCACCACGCTGTGGAAGCAGCCGGAAAATAAACAATAGGGGAGAAAGGACAAGAACAACGTGACAACTGTCAGACAAAGTGCTGAGCACAACATGGCACAGTTCCCTCAATGCAATGCTGGGGCCACTCATTCTCTCTCACACATAATCTCGTGTAAACACACATGTGCAAGGGCAATAAATTATGATACATTTCAAATGCTCAAGTACCCTGTATGGATTCCTTACATTACACTGACTCTGGAACTGTTTGTTAATAAATACCGAAGTTGCATAAGATATCACCAACTTCAACACTGTGTGAATAAAAATAATCCTCTTTAAATGGCAGCGCTTGAGAGGTCACTACCCTTGTTTGAACTCCTTCAAGCAAATTCTTAATAAATGTAAGCGATTCTAGAAGGAATGGTTCAAATTAGGGTACTACCATTGTTCTAGTTTTCAAACTAGATGTGGGAATCTAGTTTCTTTCTTTATTTCTTTATTTCTTCCTTGTCCCAGCGGTGATTTAGTAGTTGATTGTTCAACTTCCATGAGTTTATTGGCCATTCCTGGCACTAGATGCTACATTTGACGGAGAAAGATGTCTAGTTGGGGCATTCTTTCTTCTGTTATTTGGTGATTCTGTTAAGATTTTTTTCATACATGTAGATATTTTAGGAAGCTTCCATACTAGCTTTAATGCAGACAAAAAAGTCATTTAAAAAGCAAGATTTTCACATTTTACTTTATTTAGCCTAATTTACATAAAATGGAATCGTTTCATGTTTTCTAATTAGTGTCTCATTCTAATTCCTATACTTGGATTAGAAGGTTTAGTAATCAGAAATTAGATAATCCCCCCAGGAAGATAAACCCCCAGGAAGCCAATAAACTCATGGAAGTTGAACAATCAACTACTAAATCACCGCTGGGACAAGGAAGAAATAAAGAAAGAAATTAACGTTTTACTTGAATCTAATGAAAATAAAGACACAACATACTCAAAAATATGGGACACTAAGAAAGCAGTGCTAAGAGGAAAGTTCATTGCACTAAGTGCCCAATTAAAGAAAACGGAGAAAGCACACATTGGAGACTTAAGAGCACACTTGAAAGCTCTAGAAAAAAAAGAAGCTGATTCACCCAGGAGGAGTAGAAGGCTGGAAATAATCAAACTGAAGGCTGAAATCAACAAAATAGAAAAAAAGAAAACAATCCAAAGAATCAATGAAACAAAAAGCTGTTTCTTGGAGAAAATCAGCAAGATCAACAAACCCCTATCCAAAATAATCAAACAGCAGAGAGAGAACATGCAAATTAATAAGATCAGAAATGAAAAGGGGGACATAACCACAGACACAGAGAAAACTCAGAGAATCATTAAATCTTACTACGAAAGTTTATATGCCACAAAGTAGGAAAATGTAAAAGAAACGGACATTTTTTTAGATAAGTACCATATACCAAAGTTGAACCAAGAACAGGTGAACAATCTAAATAGACCTGTTAGTCGTGAAGAATTAGAAGCTGTTATCAGAAACACCCCTACCAAAAAAAGCCCAGGACCAGATGGTTTCAAGGCAGAATTCTACCAGAACATCCAGGAAGATCTAATGGCTATACTCCTTAATGTATTCCACAATATAGAAACAGAAGAGTCATTGCCAAACTCCTTTTATGAATCTACAGTTACTCTGATACCAAAACCACACAAAGACAAAAGCAAGAAAGAGAATTACAGGCCAATCTCACTCATGAACATCGATGCAAAAATTCTCAATAAAATACTGGCAAACCGAATCCAAGAGCACATTAGAAAAATTATCCATTATGATCAATTGGACTTCATCCCAGAGATGCAGGGCTAGTTCAACATACGCAAATCTATCAATGCAATCCATCATATAAATAAATTGAAAGAAAAAAAATCATATGATCATTTCATTGGATGCTGAAAAAGGATTTGACAAAATTCAACACCCATTTATGATAAAGATGTTGGAGAGACTGGGGATACAAGGATCATACCTAAATATAATAAAAGCAATATACAGCAAGCCGACAGCTAACATCAAATTGAATGGAGAGAAACTCAAAGCCTTTCCACTAAAATCAGGAACTAGACAAGGCTGTCTACTCTCTCCATACCTCTTCAATATAGTGCTTGAAGTTCAAGCAATAGCAATAAGACAACATAAGGGGATCAAGTGTATTCAAATTGGAAAAGGATGAAGATAAACATTAGTTATTTGCAAACAATATGATAGTGTACATAAGTGATGCCAAAAACTCTATGAAAGAACTCCTACAACTGATAAACACCTTTAGTAATGTGGCAGGATACAAGATCAACTCCAAAAAATCAGTGGCCCTCCTATACACAAAGGATGAAGAAGCAGAGAGGGAAATCAGACAAACGTCATCTTTCACGATAGCCACAGCTAGCATACAATATCTTGGGATAACTCTAACCAAGGAAGTGAAAGATCTATTTGACAAGAACTTTAAGTCTTTGAAGAAAGAAATTGAGGAGGATACCAGAAAATGGAAAGACCTCCCATGCTCTTGGATTGGGAGAATCAACATAGTAAAAATGGCAATTCTACCAAAAGCAATCTATAGATTCAATGCAATCCCCATCAAAATCCCATCAAACTTCTTCACAGACCTTGAGAGAACAATAATCAAGTTTATATGGCAAAACAAAAAACCCAGGATAGCCAAAACAATCTTAAACAATAAAGGAACTTCTGGAGGCATTACGATCCCTGACTTCAAACTCTATTATAGAGCCACAGTATTGAAAACAGCTTGGTATTGGCATAAGAACAGAGAAGGCGACCTATGGAATCGAATAGAAGACCTGGATATTAACCCACAAACCTAGGAACACCTAATTTTCGAAAAGGGAGGTAAAAGTATACAATGGAAGAAGGAAAGCATCTTTAACAAATGGTGCTGGCATAACTGGATGTCAACCTGTAGAAGAATGAAAGTAGATTCATATCTATCACCATGCACAAAACTCAAGTCCAAATGGATTAAAGACATCAACAATAATCTGACCACTTTGAACATGATAGAAGAGAAAGTGGGAAGTAGTTTACAAGATATAGGCACAGGAGACTACTTCCTAAGTAGAACCCCAGTAGCACAGACAATAAGAGAATCAATGAATAAATGGGACCTACTGAAACTGAGAAGCTTCTGTAAAGCAAAGGACACTGTCAGTAAGGCAAAAAGTCTACCTTCAGACTGGGAGAAGATCTTCACCAACCCCTCATCAGACAAAGGTCTGATCTCCAAAATATACAAAAAATTCAAGAAACTAGACACTAAAACTCTAATTAACCCAATTAAAAATTGGGGTACTGAAGTGAACAGAGAGTTCACAACAGATGAACTTCGAATGGCCAAAAGACACTTAAGGTCATGCTCAACCTCCTTAGTGATCAGGGAAATGCAAATCAAAACAACTTTGAGGTACCATCTTACACCTGTCAGAATAGCTAAACTCAAAAATATCAATGATAGCCTATGCTGGAGAAGATGTTGAGTGAGGGGAACACTCATCCATTGTTGGTGGGAATGCAAACTTGTGCAGCCACTGTGGAAATCAGTGTGGCAGTTTCTCCGGAAACTGGGAGTCAACCTCCCTCAGGACCCAGCAATTCCACTCTTGGGAATATACCCAAGAGATGCCCTATCATACTATAAAAGTATTTGTTCAACTATGTTCATAGCTGCACTATTTGTAATAGCCAGAACATGGAAACAACCTAGGTGCCCCTAAATAGAAGAATGGTTTAAAAAGGTGTGGAGCATATACACATTAGCGTTCTACTTTGTGGTAAAAAAAAATGACATCTTGAATTTTTAATGCAAATGGATGGAAATAGAAAACGCTTTATTGAGTGAGGTAACCCAGACACGAAAAGAGGAATATGGTATGTACTCACTCATAAGTGGATTCTAGCCATAGTTAAAGGTCTTTGAGTCTATAATTCGTGATCCTAGAGAAGCTCAATAAGAAGGTGAACCTGAAGAAAATCATATAGTTATTCTCCTGGATATTAGAAATAGACAAGATTGCCAGGCAAACTTGGGTGCATGGGGGGTGGGGGGTGGAAATAAGGGGAGATGGTTAGGGACAGGGTCGAGGGGGAGTATTGGGGATGGCTTGGAGGAATGGGATGGGGGGGAGGGAGGAAGGATTTTTATGGGAGCAAGGAAGTTTATATCAAATAAGGGAGACATTTTAGGGTTTGCAAGAGACTTGATTCTGGAGGGGTTCCCAGGCCCAAGGAGAGGTCTCCAGATTGCTCCCTGGGCAGCAGAGGAGAGGGTGCCTGAACTGGCCTTGGCCCATAACCATACTGATGAATATTTTGCATGTAATAATAGAACCTTCATCTGGGGATGGATGGAGATAGAGACAGAGACACATATTGGAACACTGGACTTAACTCCCTAGGTCCAGATGAGAAGCAGATGAAGGGAGAACGTGAACAAGGAAGGCAGAACCAGAGGGAACTTTTATCCGATGATGGATGGAGATAGAGACGGAGATCCACCTTGGAGCACTGGACTGAGCCACCAAGGTCCAAATGAAGAGCAGAAGGAAGGAGAACATGAAGAAGGAAGTCAGGACCGCGAAGGGTGCGTTTACCCACTGATACAAGGGGACTGATCGAATGAGAGCTCACCAAGGCCAGCTGGACTGGGACTGAACGAGCATGTGATCAAACTGGATTCTCTGAATGTGGCTGACATGGGGGCTGACTGAGAAGCCATTGACAATGGCACTGGGTCTTGTTTCATCTGCATGGACTGGCTTTTGGGATCCTGGTCTGCTGGGATGCTCACCTTCCAGGACCTGGAGGGAGGGGGGAGGAACTTGGCTTTCCCACAGGGCAGGAAACCCTGACTGCTCTTGGGAATGGTGAGGTAGGAAGAGAGGGAGTAGGGGGAGAGTGGGAGGGTATTGGGAGGAGGGGAGGAAGTGGAAATTCTTTAAATAAATAAGGAAAAAAAGAAAAACATTAAAATAATCATGTTTATCTATGAAATTCTCATCTAAAAATTCACTTATGAAGATATATAATCTTAATAAGCAGAGAACCATTTTATTTTTAAAATTTTTGTTACTTTATAAATAATGCCAATCAAAATTTCCACTTCCTCCTCTCCTCCCATTTCCTTCCCACTCTCCCACTCACCCTCCACCCTCCACTGCCAGTCCTAAGAGTTTGGAGGATACCCTGCCCTGTGGGAAGTCCAAGCCCCCCCACCCCCCCCACCCCCCCGCTACATCCTGGCCTTGTAAGGTATGCATTCAAACAGACTAGGATCCCAAAATGCCAGTAAATGCAGTAGAAACAAATCCCAGTACCATTATCATTGGCTTCTCAGTCAGCTCCCATTGTCAGCCATATTCAGAGAGTCCAGTTTGATCCTGTGCTCGTTCAGTCCCAGTCCAACTGGCTTTGGTGAGCTACCATTAGATCTGGCACACTGTCTCAGTGGGTAGACCAACCCCTCCTGGTCCTGACTTCCTTGCTCATGTTCTCCCTCCTTCTGCTCTCCAACTGGACCTTGGGGGCTCAGTCCAGTGCTCCTATGTGGGTCTCTGTCTCTATCTCCACCCATTGCCAGATGAAGGTTCTATGGTGATATTCAAGATATTCATCAGTGTAACTATGGGGCAAGGCCAGTTCAGGCACCCTCTCCTCTATTGTCCAAGGACCTAGCTGGGGACCTCCCCGTGGACACCCGGGACCCTTCCAGAGCCATATGTCTTGCCAATCCTAAAATGGCTCCCTTAATTAAGACATCTTCTTCCCTGCTTCCATTTCTGCACTTTTTCCATTTCAAATATCTCACTCCCCCATTCTCTCCCCAGTCCTCCCCTTCTCCTTTCTCTTTCTCCTCTCCCCTCCCCCTACCTCCATGCTCCCAACTTTTGTCTGGCACTAGCACTTTGGACATTAGTGTGGTGGTTTCTCAGGAAATTGGGAGTTAACTTACCTCAAGACCCAGCAATACCACCCTTGGGAATACACCCAAGAGATGCTCAATCATACTACAAAAGCATTTGTTCAACGATGTTCATAACAGCATTATTAGTAATAGCCAGAACCTGGAAACAATCTCGATGTCCCTTAATGGAAGAATAAATGAAGAAAATGTGACACATATACACATTAGAGTTCTACTCAGCGGAAAAAAAAAGCAATGACATCTTGAATTTTGCATGCAAATGGATGGAAATAGAAAACACTATCCTGAGTGAGATAATCCAAGACCCAAAAATATGAATATGGTATGTACTCACTCATTAGTGGATTCTAGCCATAAGCAAAGGACATTGAGCCTATAGTTCGTGATCCTAGAGAAGCTAAATAATGAGGTAAACCCAGAGAACCATTTTAATATCAAATTATCAACCTATTTGTCAAACAAAACAAAACAATAAACACAATATATAAGTCTATATAATTCTGTCACCACACACACACACTCACACACACACACACACACACACACACACACACATGTAATAGCAATCTAGTTTGTGCAATTACCTTCTTTGCTAAAAATGGTGCTGCTTAATGAATGCTCATCATACCAACTAAATTAACTAAAAGATAGTTGCATTCAGAGTTTATCTAAGAAAAATTGAGTCAGTGTGAGGTACAGAATTTTTGCCAGATGATTTTTGTTAGAGATTTTTCTGCTTTTCTGGGAAGAACATTAAGAATTGGTCTCTGAGTTGTCTTGATTTGCATTTCTCTGTTGGGTAAGGATGTTGAGCATTTCCTAAGGTATCTTTCAATCATTTGAGATTTATATGTTTGGAGTTCTTTGTTTAGTTCTGTACCCCATTTTTATTTTATTTTTTGTTTTTATGTCAATTTTCCTGAGTTCTTTGTATATTTTGGAGATCAGTCCTCTCTTTGAAATTCCATCTTACACCTGTAATAATGGCCAAGATAAAAAACACTGATGATAGTTTGTGTTGGAGAGGATGTGGAGAAAGGGGAACACTTCTCCGTTGCTGATGAGAGTTAAAACTTGTACAGTTGCTTTGGAAATCACCAATTTCTCAGAAAATTAGGCAACAAATTACCTCAAGACCCAGCAATACTACTATTGGGCATATGCCAAATGGAAGCTCAATCATATCATAGAACCTGAAAACAACCTAGATGTCCCTCAACCAAAGAATGGATGAAGAAAATGTGATACATTTACACAAAGGAGTACTAATATGGACTGAACTCCCAAGGCCCAAATGAGGAGCAGAAGGAGGGGAACATGAGCAAGGAAGTCAGGACCGCGAGGGGTGTGCCCAACCACTGAGACGGTGGGGCTGATCTAAAGGGAGCTCACCAAGGCCAGTTGAACTGGGACTGAAAAAACATGGGATCAAACTGAACTCTCTGAATGTGGCGAACAATGAGGGCTGACTGAGAAGCCAACGACAATGGCACTGGGTTTTGATCCTACTGCATGTACTGACTTTGTGGGAGGCTAGTCTGTTTGATTGTGCACCTTTCTGGACCTGGATAGAGGGGGGAGGACCTTGGACTTCCCACAGGGTAGGGAACCCTGACTGCTCTTTGGACTGGAGAGGGAGGGGGAGGGGAGTGGGAGAGGGGCAGGGAAATGGGAGGTCGGGAGGAGGCGGAAATTTTTTAATAATAATAAAAACGAAAAAAATTTTTAAAAAAATTAGGCAAATGGATGGATCTAAAAGAAAATCTGTTGAGTAAAGTAACCCAGAGTCATAAAGACAAATATAATATATACTCACCTATAAGTGGCTTTTAGACATAAAGCAAAGAAAAATTAGCCTAAAATCCACAATATGAGAGAACCTAGACAGCAAAAAGGACCTAAGAGAGAGATACATGAATCTAAATAGGAAGGAGAAAAAGACAAGATCTCCTGAGTAAATTGGGCGTGTGGGAGCCATGGAAAAGGGTAGAAGGGAACAGGGGAGGAAGGAAGAGGAACAGATAAAATGTATAGTACAATAAGAACAAAAAATAAGCAGTCCCTGAGAAGCATATTATATGTACTCACATACACCTGAATAAGATACGAAAAAAGTTTTATATCTTCAGAACTAAAATTTTAGAATTTTTTTTAAGTAACTAAAAAGTCAATATAATGTTGGGCCTAGTGAAAAATGTTTAATAAATATTGTTAATTATTAAGAAAATAAAATGATAAAAATCAATAGAAATCAAATATTTAGAGATTACTTGAATAAAAATGGTATATATCAAGACAAATATGAATTCCAAGATTATTTAATTAGACAAAAAGGAAAAAAAAGTAAGTAAATTTTGGTTCATTGGGGGAGATATCAAATTTATTTTTAAATTCTTAAATGGTATATTATATAACTATAATATCATAGGATTAATATTTAATAAATGAGACATAGTGGCAAAGAAATGAAAAATTTCTGAAGACAGAGAATTTAGATACCAAATATGTCAGATGATTACTAGTCATTACAATTTTTACAACTTTATGCAGCATATTTTACACAAATTATCCACAATTTAGGCCACATCATTATGCTCCTCTTCATATTTGGTATCTAAATCTTATGATTCAAAAGATCCATAAAACAGCAATTTGTTTAATACAAAAAAACTTAATATGCATTTCCTATTTAAAACTACACATTATTCAATTTATCTGGAAAGGAGGCATTCTGAAGGCTATTCCTTCTAGATTTTAGAGAAAATAGGAAACTTCTATCTCACACTGTAGAAATTGGCCATACAAGTTTTTTTTTAGCTAAAAGTGTAAAAGAGTATTTAGATCATAATCCTTATGAGATTTAAAATAGTTAAATATGGAAACTCAATGTCAGTTTGTAATTGTCTATGGCACACTGCATTTTCTTCACACACTAAATCTTTTTCTGCTATAAGAAATATCAGATGGACAATTGAGCAAATCTAATACTTTAAGCTTCATATTTTATGATATTCTAAAACTAGAAATTGGCTACAGAACTGAATGCAGATGGAATGTGAAACTCATTCTATTCTAAACTAATAAGTAAAGTATAGCATATTGAACTTGCATTACATAGGGAATGTGATCCAATTTTGCTGTTGTTAATTTTCTCAGTTTATGACGATTTTATTTTCTCTTCCAGTTTTTATTCTTAATTGGACTACAATATAATATTTTTCCATATGAATGTCACTCCTTTGTTTGATTTGTCACCACAAAACAATCAGACCTCTGATTTTGCTTTTTCCCATCCCTTTGTTGTTTAACCCTTTCTGCCACTGGTACTCTGCCTCTATCTTCCAATTTTAAGTATGTTCTATGATTTCTCACAATTTAAGGATTCCTGCTCTCAGAAGTTTTTTTTCTAGTTTCCTAGGTCATTATATGGTATTCCAGGGTAAACACGCGCGCACACACACACACACACACACACAAACACATGCGAAGACTAGTTGAAGTGACACGAGGATATGCATGAGAAGAAATCACGAAGTATTTCTCTTTCTGAAATGGGTTGCCTCAAACTGCGTACATTTTTCATAGTTTTATCCATTTACCTGGAAACTTAATTTTTCTTTACATTTGAATTAAATTGTATTGTGTATATTTATCATATTTTCTTTACACATTCATCAGTTAATGGATAGCTCGGTTACTTCTATTTGGTAGCACTACAAATCACTACAACATTAGTATTAGTCTGGAGTCTTCTCAAAACACCAAATTAGAACTACCTTATGATCCACCTACAAAAATCCTGGATATATTCTCAAAGGATTCTATACACTTTTACAGAGATATTTGCTCATTCATGTTCATTGATACCCTATTAAGAATAGTGTGGATTTTGTTTTCTTGATGTTTAGGGCTTTTGAGTTCCTTCTATCTTCTAGTCATTAATTCTCTATCATAAATACGTCTAGAAAAAACTTTTCTTACATTATGTGGGATATCTCTGTATTCAACTGACAATTTTGTTGCTGTGTTTTTATTGTGAAGAAGCAGTTTGTTTTCATGAGTTGTAGGTATTATTTCCTATACTACTAGGATCCTATATAAACTTCTGAAAATTGCCTATAAGTTGAAGTGCATTCCCCATTTTTGCCTCTAGAATTTTCAGAATATCCAGTCTTACACTGAAATCCTTGATCCATTTGGTTGAGTTTATGGAACATGACAGATTAGGACCTAGTTCCATTATTCATCATGTTGACATCTACTTTTCCTGACTCTATTTGTTGAAGATACTTTCTTTTCTCCAGTATGTGCTTTTCTTCATCCACTGACATGATCATGTTATTTCTGTCTTTTAGTACATTTATAAGATGATTCTTATTTACATAGTTATGTTTGTTGAAACAACATTGTTTTCATTATGAACATGTCAGCTTGGTCATGATTAATGATCCTTTTGATTTGATCTTAAATTAAATTTGTATTTTATTGCTAATTAGTACATGTATGTTAATTATGAGAATAGATGTATAATTTTTTGTTTTTGTTTCATTCTCTCTCCTTTCTGGTCTTGCTCTCATTTTGGGTTATCTTAGTCTGATTTTGGTATAAAGATAATACTAGCTTTGAAGAAAGTTTGCGAATATCTTTTCTTTTCCTACTGTATTAAATAATATAATTAATATTAGATTCAGCTGTTATTTAAAGGTATAGCAGAAATCAGTAATGAATCTATCATGTCTTGAATATTTTTTGGTTGGGAGATATTTTTATTACTACTTTAATCTCTTTGGTACTTATAGATATGATTAAATAAATATTTCATATTGACTTAATTTTAATAGCTTTTATACATCTAGAAATTCATCCATTCCTTAAATTTCACTATTCAGTGGAATGTTGGTTTAACATCTTTTTGATTCTGAATTTTGTTTTTGTCATAATAATGCCTATATTTTTATCTCTCACTTTATTAATTTTAGTCTTATCTCCCTTTCTTTTAATTAATTTGCCTAAGGTTTGTCAATTTTATTTATCTTTTTGAAGAAACAGAGATTTGCTTCCATTGGTTCTTTGTGTTTATATTCATTTCTATTTCATTAAATTCACTTTGACTTTTTGACTTTTGGTTATTTCTTCCCATCTGTTTTTTTTTTTTTTTTGAGTTTTGGCTTGTACACGGTTTTACAAAACTCCCAAGTGTGTCATGAAATTGTTCATGTGAACAAAAAACATATAAAAGAGTTCATTTGAGTTATTTCAATTTTTATATAGGCACACCATGCTGTAAACTTCCTTCTTCGAACTACCATCCTTGTGTCCTGTAGATTATCATGTTGTGTTCTAGCTTTCATTAATCTCTAGGATTTTTTTAAAGATTTCCGTCTTGATTTCTTTAGTAACCATAATCAGTAGTGTGATACTTAGTCTTCCCGAGTTTATGTAATTTCAGTATTTTATTTTTTCTCTCCTTATTTATTTCTCTGAAAATGTATACAGTGTATTTTGACCATAGTCATCCTCCTTCCTAACCCCTTTCAGATCTACCCCTTCCCTATTGGCCAAATTTTGTGTTCCATTGTGTTTTTCTTTGTTTATTTTTTCAAATTCCTAAATTGTAGTTCATTCTATCCGCATACCCTTGGTTACATAGTCTTCTGCAGGAGTTAGGTTCTCCCCCTTGCCACACCTCTTAATTGACAATACTTTCTCATCTAGAGGTGGAACATCATTGCCCACATGTCCTCTCGATACCAGTATTAAGTCTTGGTCAAACATGTGCAGGGCTTGTGTATACTGCCACACAACTTCTGTGAATTTGTACATATAACTGCCATTATTAGTCCAAAAAACATTGTTTCTTTATCTACTGCCTCTGACATTTATATTTTCTCTACCATATCTTCCACAATGGTTTCCAAGTCTTGGGAGGAAGAGGTAAGATAGAGATATTCCATTTAGGATATCAAAAGCAGTCAATACTCTTGTTTTCTGAACTTTGAACAGTTTTTTTTTTTAATCTCTGTATCAATTTCCATCTACTTCACAAAGAAGCTTTTTTTGTAGAGGAATGAGAGATGTCATAATCTTTTGGAATAGCAATAAGAATGTAGGTGGTCATTTAATATTATTCTCATTTAGCAACACAATCATAGTAGTTTTTCTTTCAGGACTTATGACATGTTTAGACAAAAGTTTCGGTTCCAGTAATAGTGTTTGGTATGGGTATTAACTTGTGGGCCAAGACTAAAATTCATTCAAAAAGATTTTAGTTATGTCCATATGTTCATGTTGTTCATTCCACGATTGTACCGGTGGACATGTCGTGTTATGAAAATTGTTATTATAGTTCACAAAGTTCATGGAAGAATAACTGTTGATTACTTTTCTTCTGTGGTAGTGCATATGGCACCTTTTAGTGCTATGAAAGCTGGTTAAGTAGGAATAAAGCTTCTATAATGGAATATTATCTGTGTTTTAATAAATAAAGCTTGCCTCAAGGTCAGTGAAAAACAGCTACATTAATCAGCTACTCTAGTTGCACAAGCATTTAATCCCAGCAACCAGCCTAGTTAACCATACAGGTCAGGTGGTGGTGGTACATGCCTCTAATCCAAGCACTAGAGAGGAAGATAAGGTGGGATGAGACAGGAACTCTTTTTCAGGCTGAAGATTTCATTGAAGTAAGAGCTCTCTAGTGGCTTGGTTGCTTTACTTCTCTGATCTTCAGGTTGACACCAATAACTCTCTCAGAGTTTTCATTATTCGTGCTACAAGCTTCCATCTGGATTTCTCCATTTTCTATGACTCAAGTATGTGATGTTGTCAGAAATAGAATCTTAATATTGAGTTCTGGAAGATAACCAAGAATATCGACAATAGTTTGTAATGTTTGAGATCTTACTGGAAAACAAATTCTGAAAGAGGTAATCCATTTTTAGCACTGAGCTTTTATTTGTTGGCCTTCACTATACAGAAATCATTCTTGTGCATTTATGGAGTGACTCTATTTTTACTCTTTCGATATGTGTATATGCATATACTTTAGGAAACTTTTACAGTAATTGGTTTCCATTTGTTTTTGTTTGTGTGTGTTTATGTGCATGCACACACACTTGTGTGTTTTGTTTTTTGAGACAGAGTTTTGCTGTGGAATTACCCTTTGTATGTTGTGAATATGTTTTATTATGATTGGTTAATAACAAAACTGCTTTGATTTGTGACAGGGCAGAATAAAGCTAGGAGGTAAAACTAAACTGAATGCAAGGAGAAAAAAGGAAGTCAGGACGACACAAAGAAGAAAGATATTGGAACCTTACAGGTAAACCACAGTCTTGTGGTGGACACATAGATTACTAGAAATTGGTTAATTTAAGATGTAAGGGCTAGCTAGAAATATTCCTGAGCTGTTGGCTAAACAGTGTGATGATTGATACTCTGTGATTATTCCAATCTGGGAGAACGGGAAGTCAACTCACAATTTTCTTTTACAGTTTTCTCTGTGTAATAGTCCTGGGTTTCCTAAAGCTCACTTTGTAGACCAGGCTAGCCTCAAACTTACTGAGACATACTTGCCTCTGCCTTCCAAGTGCAGGGATTAAAGGTATATGCCACCAACTTCTGGCTTATGTTTTCTTTTTCTTTTACTTTTCTTTTCTTCTCAAAAGGTCTTTAGTGCTAGTTTTTCCTCCACACAGTATTTTATTGTTGTTATTTAGATTTATGTAATGTGGGCAGTTAGTATGCAGAATTTACTTTAATGTTATTTTATTTATTGAGCCTTACCTTTGTGTCCTCATTAGGATATGTAATTAATTTTTCTGAAAGTTCCATGGAATCCGAGAAAAAAATGTTTATTCTCTAGTGTTTTGGTAGTGTATTCTGTTAATGACTATTATACTTATTTGATTTGTGGTATACTTTAACTTCAGCAATGTAACTTCAATTACTTCTATTTATTTACTTTTTGTTGTTTAGGTAATCTTTTGATTGTTTAAAGTGGTGTGTTGCTGTCTGACATAATCTATTTGTTGGACTATCAATGTGGCTTTTCATCTATTAGTGTTGTTTTATGAATTGGAGTGCATCTATGCTTGGTGCACTGATATTTAGAATTACCCTTTTAATGACTTGTACTCCTAATCAGTATGAAGTGACATTTAATTTTTCTTCTGATTAATTTTTGAAGTTTGTCTTTTCTTATATTGAGGTAGCTATACCATCTTGTTTCCTTTTTCATTATGGTCCAAAAGATTTTCCATTGAATTTTTTATTTGACTAACTGATATCTTCATTTTTAGCTTTGAGATTTTTTTAGTGTTTCTCTTATTGAACTCTCTTTCATATTCAGAATTGTCTTTGTCATTTCATTCAACATTTTGTTTGTGTTCTCTTTTACTTTGATCCATTTATTTCTGTTTTCTCTAAGTTCATTATGATGTATACTTATGTACCAAATAAAGTCTATAAACTCTTATAGTATATTTATCTTTATAAATATCCTTTTGAATTATACAACTTGGATATCATCTGAATTATTTTTTGAGTGTTAATTTATATGGAACTAAGGATATGAAGAGTGATATTGTCTTGGTTTTATATAGCTGGCTTTATAGCTGAGACCTTAGCATCTGCATTTAGGCTGTTGATTGTGACTTGTGATATAAATTTAGCTTAGTCAATGTCAGTCCACATTGCTCTACAGAGCAGTAGAGGGAGGAGTCAGGAGAACTTCTAGAGATGGGAGTGTTAGTGGATGTCCTGAGGCTTTTAGCTAGCTGACAATGTAGAGCAGAACAATGGGAACAATTTTACAGGTGTCAATCCTTTACCATGTTGACCTGCTGAAGTTGAGCACCAAGAATTGTCTTTGAGGCTGTGCTTGCAAATTTCTAAATCAATGGGGAAGGCAAGTTGTTTTAGTCTCTTAATCATCTGATTATATTCAGTAGACTCATGGGGAAGGTTCATAGGGGAACCTAAGAGTGGAACCAGTGTATTTTGTGTCTTTTACCCACTGTCAATATGGAGGGAAATTACTGGGGAGCACATTTTTATTGCTTTTTCTATGGGGCTCCACAAATATAAGTCTATTTCACCTTGACTAAATATCAGAGAGTTTAAGCTATCAGAAACTTTGAGGGAGTAAGAATGAGTTAAATTATCAGAACTCATTCTTACTCCCTCAAAGTTTCTGAGAATAGATGTGGCTACAAACAAGAGATTATGATCTAGGGTATGGATGATTAGTATTTTGAGTATAGAGGTGGATCCTCTATACTCAAAAGTTTCAACTTGACTAAAGGTTGGAGAATTTAAGTCTATCATGTTAAAAAAAGTCTTTTGTCTTCCCCTCCTCTTTTGAAATGAAGTATATAAGCAAGTGGAAAATAAACATAGGCAAATTCAATATTCACTAAATTTTCTTCCTGGTGTTGTTCTGTTTCTATTTAATAATTCTAATCCTCATGCTTCTACCATGGAATGTGCAAATTTCATCAAGGCTGGACCCTGACAGATGTTTCCCCAATGTGTGGTTTATGACATTTCTCTACTTACCTCTTTAATGAGCATTAAATATTAAAATTATAAATAAAGTACTTAAGTAGGTTTCCATTATATATATATATATATGTATATATGTGTGTATATATATATATATATCTCCTATTATGTGACTCAAAGCAAATTTAAATAAGAATGAATAGATTCAGAATTACAGAATTGAAAGAATCCTTAGGGATCACTGAGTCTAGTTTTCTATAAAGTCTTCCTATTATATATTTTCATATGATAATTCAATTTAGTTGGAAATCTATCAAGGGCATTAAAATAGTCTCAGGTAAGCACTTTCCATAGGTGTTTCACAGTTCACAACCTGTAGCTGGATGATTTTTTTCTGTCCCACCCAGGCCCACTGGTTTCTATCCTGCCTGTCAGTCCCCATAACTGCTTATGAACTGGCAATTCAGAGGTATAATATCAATTATAATTTCTTTACTGATTGCTCAGTCTTATTACTGGCTACCTCTTACATATAATTTAACCCATTTCTAATAATCAAATGCCACATAGCTTTTTGACATTACCTGTTCTCTAGTACATATTGCTGCTCTGGTGACTCACTGGGATCTCCCTCAAGCCTGCTCTTCTTCACCTATATCTCTGGTTGGATTTCCTGCCTAGCTATATTGTGCCCTGCCATAGGTTAAAGCAGCTTTATTCATCAACCAAAAAAGCAACACATATTCACAACATACAGAAAGACACCTCACATCAACAATCTACAGTTTTAATAGTATGAATATAGGATCTAGAGATTCAATAGACAGGAAGCATTGTTACAGTAATACCAGATCTCTACTTGAGTTCAAATCTCATACTTGACTCATTACTGCTAATATTTTAAAACTTCTTCCCTTTGCATTTCGATATACAACTTATGCACTCTTTATCACAAAACACCCACACACCAAATTTTATCATAACATTCACATCATTTCTTCTCCAATTCATTCTTTCTCGCAGTTTACAAACATGGCTATGCTTTATTAAGCCTTCAAGTTAACTTTTTCCTGTTAATATTTTTTTTGCTTCAACACTTAAAAGTGAACAGGTATTAGGCATTATGGCAATTTCTTCATGCACTCCAGTTTGTAAGTTGTTAACTTCAATATAGTGCTGCCTTATCTAGTGGTAGTTCTCATAAGAACAACTTAGTTCATGAACTTAATCTGCTGTATAGCATTTGGCACCACTTTGTAGGAACAAGATTTTCTAAAGAATTACGGGATATATAGGATTAATGATAGTAACTTTAAATTTCACTTAGATACATTTCAAAAATTATGATAGAAAATTAATTTCAAAATACACTGCTATGTTTTAGGACTGAGGGGCAAAATGATGTACACAAACCCTGTATCATAAAGAATAAGTCAGCAGGGATTTAAGAAACATGTGTTCTTGTTTTGGAAGTTCATCGAACTCTCAAATCCTGCATAAAGCAGCCCAGCACTCCAAGCACAGAGCAGAACCTCTTTTTTCTTTGCTGTCACTGAAGTACTATTTTCAAGTGTGATATTATGACACATGATGACAGAATATAAACCATAAAAATTATAAATTGCAGCTTTGGTTTAATTTGTTACTGTATGGGAACACTAGTAGAAAGAATAAAGACATATAAGTATGGCTACTTAAACCCAATAATATTGAGTTATGGCAGCAATAGGTAGATAAATAAAATATAATTTAACACATCATTCAAAAATAATAGCATTTGGATAATATGATGGAAACTCTTTTTATCTTAGCTATTTTTTCAAGGGTAATTCATAAGCAAGTTAAAGTAATTTTCCGAAGAATACAACATAGAATAGTTATATCTATGAATATGACATACATAGGTTTGGCCAAAGTCATGTCTTTATTTTCTTCATTCAGTATTATATCTTATAGGTCTTGAATGTCTAAAATCTCAGCGAGTTTATTTCCTATAGAACTCTTAATAATATAATATCCACATGACTGATTTTTCAGCAATATGTTCAAATGTGCTCACTGAAAGAATAAAGGACATCTTTATATATATATATATATATATATATATATATATATATATATATATATATTCAGATATAGGCACATAATAAAACAACTATATGATTTATACCTACACAAAATCACACATAAGGCATGGCATCTTGATGAACTTTCTCATACCAGATCACCCCATGTTCATTATGAAACACTTGCCAAAACTCTACTTAGACACACCTGAAAGAGCTCTAATCTATGCTGTGAGAAGTAGAAACCACAACCACTGACATTTCAGACTAGAAAGGAGAAATCTTGATTATTTGTTAAATATGTTGCAATGTGATGAACAAATTGTTTTATAAAAACGTATTAACTGATGCTTAAATTAATATTAAAGCTTAATAAAATAGAATGTGCCTAAAGTTATAAAAGAAAAACAAAATTGAACAGCTGTTCCATTTGGAGAAATTTTATTAATATTTTTAATGAAATTTTCTTTTATTTTACATACAAAACCCAGTTTCTCCTTCCTCCTCCCTTCCTGCTTCTAAGCCCCATCCACTCCTTTAAAGGGGGCAAGGCTTCCCTTGGGTATTCAACAATGTCTTAGCATAACAAGTGAGGTAATACTAAGGCCCTCCCCATTGTATCAAACTGAACAAGGTATTCCACAATAGGGAATGGGCTCCAAAAAGCCAGTTCATGCATCCAGGATAAGTCCATATTCTATTACCAGGCCCCCCCCCCCAAAAGATCAAGCCACATAACTGTCACCCACTTTCAGAAAGTCTAGTTTGGTACCATGCAGGGACTATGGAAATTCCCATGAATTCACAAGAATGACCCCAGTTAAAACTCCTAGCAGTAGTGGAGAGGGTACCTGAATGGGCCTTCCCCTATAATCAGATTAGTGACTACCCTAAATGTCATCATAGAACCTGCATCCAGTAACTGATGGAAGCAGACGCAGTGAACCACATCCAAGCACTAGACTGTGCTCCTGGAGTTGAGTTGAAGAGAGAAAGGAGGGATCACATGAGCAAGGGAAAGGGTCAACATCATGATTGGGAAAACCAGAGAAAGTCAACCTGAACCAGGCGGAGTTCATGGACTCTGGACTGATAGCTAGAGAAGTTCTATTAATATTAAGCTACATTAATCAAGATAGTATGTTAATAATTTAATCTTTTCAATGATTAAAAAAGAATAAGAAATTTAGAAATAATCTTATATTAATATCTATCAATATGTTTTTATTATTAAATTTAATTATTTATTTGCTTATTTATTTTATACCCCTACCAGTTTCCTCTCCCCCCTCTTCTCCCATTCATATCCTTCATGTATCCCCAATCCATTCCTCCTGTTTCTATTCAGAAAGTATCAGACATCCCATGAGTGTCAACAAAGCATGATATATCCAGTTGAGGTAGGACTAAGATCCTCACCTTGTATTAAGGCTGGGAAGGGCAACCCAGTATGAGGAATAGGTTCCTGGAAGCCTGCCAAAGTGTCAAGGAAAGGACATGCTTCTACCACTAGTGTTTCTCTGTGGATCTCTGCATCTGCTTCCATTAGTCACTGTATGAAGGCTCTCTATTGACAATTTTCTGTCAGATGCGGGGTGGGTGAAGATCTTTTTGCATTCTGTGGGCTGCTTTTTTGTCTTATTGACAATCTCCTTTGTCTTACAGAAGCTTTTCAGTTTCATGAAGTCCTTCTAAGTAATTATTGATTTCAGTGACTGCATTACTGGTGTTCTATTCAAGAAGTTTTCTCCTGTGCCAATGTATTCAATACTCTTTCCCACTTTCTTTTCTACCAGGATCAGTGTAACTTGATTTATGTAGAGGTTTTTGATCCACTTATACATGAGTTTTTTTACAGGGTGATAGATATGAGTCTTTCTGCATTGTTCTACATGTTGACATGCAGTTATTCCAGAACCATTTGTTGAGCATGCTCCTTTTTTACATTTTATACTTTTGGATTCTTTTCAAAAGTCATGTGTCCATGGGTGTTAAGATTTATATTAGGTTCTTAAATTTTATTTTCTTTATTTCTGTCTATTTTTGTCAATGTCGTGCTGTTTTTATTACTATTGCTCTATAGTAGAGATCAAAATCGGGGATGGTAATACCTCCAGAAGATTTTTTTATTCTGCATGTTTGTTTTAGCTATCCCGGGTATTTTTATTTTTCCATATAAAATTGAATATTGTCTTTCCAAGGTCTGTAAGAATTCTGTTGGGATTTTGATGGACATTCTGTTGAATCTGTTGCTTTTGGTAAGTTTGACATTTTTACTATGTTAACCATACTGATTCATGATCATGAGAGATCTTTCATTTTCTGATATCATCTCCAATTTCTTTCTTCAAAGACTTGATGTTCTTTTCATACAGATATTTCTCTTGTTTAATTACAGTTAATACAAGATATTTTATACTATTTGGGGCTATTGTGAAGGGTGTTGTTTCTTTCTCAGTCATTTTATCATTTGTGCATAGGGTAACTATTGATTATTTTTTATTTAATCTTATATCTAGTCATTTTCCTTAAGGTATTTATCAGCTGTGGAAGTTTTCTGGTAGAATTTTTGGGATTGCTTATGTATGTTATCATATCATCTGTTAATAATAATATCTTGACTTCTCCCTTTCCACTTTGTAACCCCTAATATTATTTTTGTTGTCTTATCATTCCAGTTAGAATTTCAGGTAATATATTGAATAGATATTGAGAGAGTGAACAGCCTGATTTGTTTGTGATTTTAGTGGAATTTCTTTGAGTTTTTCCACTTAATTTGATGGTAGTTGTTGGCTTGCTGTATATTGTTATATTGTTTTTATTATGTCTATGTATGTTCTTTTTATCCCTGATCTCTCCAAGTTCTTTATCATGGAGGGGTGTTGAATTTTGTCAAAGACTTTTTAAGCATCTAATGAGAAGATTATTTGGGTTTTTTTTTTCTTTCAGTATGTTTTTATGGTGGAATACATTGCCGATTTTCATTTGTTAAGCTATCCTAGCTTCTCTGGGATAAAGCCTACTTGATAATGGTGAATAATCTTTGAAATGTGTTCTTAGGTTTGTTTTGTATTTTATTGAGTATTTTTACATCAATGCTTATGAGGGAAACTTGTCTGCAACTCTCTTTTTTTGTTAAGTCTTTGTGTGTTTTGGGTATCAGGGTTACTAAGGCCTAATAAAAATAATTTGTCAATGTATCTTCTGTATCTATCATGTGAAATAATTTGAGGAGTATTGGCATCAGTTCTTTTATGAAAGTCTGTCAGAATTCTGTGCTGCAATTATCTAGATCTGGGCTTTTTTGTTTGGAAGACTTTTAATAGCTGCTTCTGGTTCCTTAGTGAATATAGGTCTATTTAAATTGTTTATGTTGTCTTCAGTTAACTTTGTATATGGTACCTATCATGAAATCAGACCCTTTCTTTTAGATTTTCCAAATTTGTGAAGTATAAGTTTTTGAAGTATGACCTAATTTTTCCCTGTATTTCATCAGTATGTGTTGTTGTGTTTCCCTATTGCTTTCTGATTTTTAAAATTTGGATATTCTATCTCTGCTTTTAGTTAGTTTGAATAAGGATTTGTCTGTTTTGTTGATTTTCTCAAAGAACCAACACTTTTTTCATTGATTATTTGTAATGATCTCTTTGCTTCTATTTTATTGATGTCATTCCTGAGTTTAAGTATTTCCTGCCATCTATTCCTCTTTGGTATGTTTGCTTCTTTTTGTTCTAATACTTCCAGCTTTGCTGTTATATGGCTAGTGTGAGATTTCTCCAAATTCTTTATACAAAAACTTAGTGTTATGAACTTTCCTTTTAGAATTGCTTTCATTGTTTCCTATAATTTAGGTATGATCTTCATTCATTCATTTTTATTGAATTCTAGAAACTCTTTCATATCTTTCTTTCTTCTTTGACCCATTGGTAATTCAGTTGAGAGTGGTCCAGTTTCCATAAGTTTGTAGGCTTTCTGTAGTTTGTGTCATTGGTTAACTCCAAGTTTAAGCTATGGTGATTCTCTAAGAAACAGGGAGTCTAGGGAGTTAAGTCCAGTGTTCCAATATGTGTCTCTGTCTCTATCTCCATCCATCGCCAGATGAAGGTTCTATGGTGATATGCAAAATATTCATCAGTATGGTTATGGGCCAAGGCCAGTTCAGGCACCCTCTCCCATGCTGCCCAGGGATGAATCTGGGGATGTCTCCTTGGGCCTGAGGACCCCTCCAGAAACAAGTCTCTTTCTAACCCTAAAATGGCTCCCTTAGTTGAGATATATACTTGCCTGCTCCCATATCCATCCTTCCTTCCCCCATCTCATTCCCCCATGCCATCCCCAATCCTCCCCCTCTCCCTTCTCTCTATCCATCTCCCCTTACTTCCACCCCCACCCCCACCCCCGTGCACCCAAGTTTGCCTTGCAATCTTGACTACTTCCTATATCTAGGAGGATAACTATATGATTTTCTTCAGGTTCACCTTCTTATTTAGCTTCTCTAGGATCACGAATTATAGGCTCAAAGACCTTTAACTATGGCTAGAATGGCTAGAATCCACTTATGAGTGAGTCCATACCATATTCCTCTTTTTGGGTCTGGGTTACCTCACTCAGTAAAGCGTTTTCTATTTCCATCCATTTTCATGCGATATTCAAGGAGGGAAAACGTGAGCAAGATAGGCAGGACCAGAGGAAACCTTCATTCGACGATGGATGGCAATACAGACAGAGAACCACATTGGGGCACCGGACTGAGCCCCCCAAGGTCCAAATGAGGAGCAGAAGGAGAAAGAACATGAAAAAGGAAATCAGGACCGCGAGGGGGGCGTTCACCCACTGATACAAGGGGACAATGAGAGCTCACCAAGGCGAGCTGGACTGGGACTGAACGAGCATGTGCTCAAACTGGATTCTCTGAATGTGGTTGACATGGGGGCTGACTGAGAAGCCATTGACAATGGCACTGGGTCTTGTTTCATCTGCATGTACTGGATGTTTGGGATTCTAGTCTGTTTGGATGCTCACCTTCCTAGGCCTGGAGGGAGGGGGGAGGAACTTGAACTTCCCACAGGACAGGAAACCCTGACTTCTCTTTGGACTGGAGAGGGAGGAGGAGAGGGAGTTGGGGGGGGGGGAGAGTGGGGGGAATGGGAGGGTATGGGGAGGAAGGGAAGAAGTGGAAATTTTTATAAACAAATAAAAAAAAAGAAACAGGGAGTCATTCCCTTTTTTAAAAATCTGTTGAGATTTGCTTTGTGAATGAAAATGTGCTCAGTTTTAGAGAGGGCTCCATGAGGTACTGAGAGGAAGCTATATTGTTTTGTGTTTGGGTGAAATGTTATGTAAAAGTCTATTATGTTCATTTGAGTTATAACATCTGTTAGTCCCCCCTTTTATTGTTTAGTTTCTGTCTGGAAAATTTGCCCATTGGTGATAGTGGGGAACTGAAGTCTCCCAATAAATGTGTGGGCTTCGATGTGCGATTTAAACTTTAGTAATGTTTCTTTTACAAATGTGTATGTCCTTGTATTTGGGGCATAAATGTTCAGAATTGAGAACTCATATTTATGGGTTTTTTGTTTTAAAGAATGAGATATATCCTTTTCAATCTCTTTTGATTAATTTTAGTTAGAAGTTAATTTTGTTACATATTAGAATATCTACACCAGCTTGTTTCTTAGGTTCATTTGCTTGGAAAATCTTTTTCCAACCCTTTACTTTGAGGTAATTTCTGTTTTTGAAGTTGAGTATTGTTTCTTGGGTGCAACAGAAGGATGAATCCTGTTTTAATATTCATTCTGTTAGCCTTTGTCTTTTTATTGACAAATTGAATCCATTGATATTGAGATATTAATGAGTAGTGATTGCTAATTCCTGTTAGTTTTTGTTGTAATTGTTGTTGTTGTTGTTGTGTGTGTGTGTGTCTGTTTCACTTCTTTGGGTTTTGCTTGTGTGATATTATCTATTGCCTGTGTTTCTGTGGGAACAACAAACTTTTTTGGGTTGGGAATTTCCTTCTAGTACGTTCTGTAGGGATATATTTGTTGATAGGCATTATTTATATCTTGTTTTGTCATTAAATATCTTGTTTGCTCCATCTATGGTAATTGAAAGCTTTTCTAAGTATAGTAGTCTGGACTGGCATCCTAGTTTCTTATCTGCTGGATGTCTGAACAAACTCTTCTTATCACCTCCATTGACAAGTTAGGTGTGATTCTGATAGGTCTGCCTTTGTATGTTACTTGGTCTATTTCCTTTGCAGCTATCAATAGTCTTTCTCCATTTTGTAAGACTAGTGTTTGATTAATGTGTGGTGAAAGGACTTTTTTTTTTGTTATAGTCTATTTGATGTTTTGTAATCTTTTTTTACCTTTATAGGCATGTCCATTTTTAGGTTGTGAAAGCTTTCTTCTATGATTTTTTTGAATATATTTTCTGTGCCTTCGAGATGGCATTCTTCTTCTTCTATTGCTATTATTCTTTGTTTTGGTTTTTTCATGGTGTCCTAGATATCCTTAATATTTTGTGTTAGAAATATTTTAGATTTAACACTGTCTTTGACCAGTGAATCTATTTCCTCTGTCATGTATTTAGCACCTGATAGTCTGTCTTCCATCTTTTGTGTTCTGTTGGTGATGCTTGCACCTATAGTTATTATTTGCTTACCCAGATTTTCCTTTTCCAGAATTCCATACTTTTGTGTTTTCTTTATTGCTTCTATTTCAACATTGAACCATTTCTTCAACCATTTTCTTCACTCACTTTATTGTTTTTTCATGATTTTTTGGCATTCTTTAAGGAATTTATTGCTTTTTCTCAGTGTTTGGTTTGTCTTATCCTCAATTTCTTTAAGGGAGTTTTTCATTTCCTCTTTAAGGGCTTCTATTATCTTCATAAATTTATTTAAAAAATCATTTCCATGTGCTTCCTCTAGGTAGGAATGTTAATTTTTTGCTGTTGGAGGACCACTGCATTCTGGTATTGCCATATTTATCTTTCTTTTATTGAATGGGTTCTTACACTAACATCTGAATTTGATATGATTTGGGCATCTGGATTTTGTGATCATTACAAGTTTAGATGTTGATTCTTGTGTTTGTCATTGTTGGGTGTGTGTCTTGTTCCTTTGTTTTCCGTTTTCTCTCTTGTCTTCTGACCTAACTGGCCAAGGGTTCTGGTGACTGACAGTTCTTTAAGTTCAGTAAGGTGTCTCTGCTGATATTTGTGAGGCCTTGGGTGCCTAATTACATCCTAAACTCATGTAAAGTTGAATTCTTCTTCTGAAGTTTTAGACCAGACTATGAAGCCCAGTGAAGGGTTTGCTCTTCTAATTGATGTGGGATGTACCTGGGTCTATGGAGCCAGGTCTTCTTCTCACTGGTATTGTTGATACCTAGGTCTATGTTGTCTACTATTCTTCTGACTGTTTCAGGTTCACCTGTTCTTCAAACTGCTGGGGGCTATACCTGTGTATATGGAGTCTGCTGTAATTGAGAGTCAGGGTTGGCCCCAGGGAAGATAATGAGGTGTGTGGATTTGGACGGTGAAGTAGGATTTGGAGAACAGAATCCCATAAGTGGCCACAGTCTAGCTTGCAGGTAGTGTACTCACTTGCATGCCCGTTGATGTAGACTGCTCTTCAGACCTGTGAGGATTATACCAGTGCCTATGGAGTCTGCTAGGACTGTGGAGCTTGACTAGCCACATGGAGGATCATGAAGTAGGTAGAGTTGCGCAGAAGATGGTATTTTTTGGAGATAGAATCTTGTGGATTGCTACAATCCAGCTGACAGGCAGGTAACTCACTTGCTAGCAGATTGGTGGGGTCTGCATCAGAGCAGTAGAGCTCCATCAGAGTTCTCAGTATGTTTAAAGGAATAAGCTATTTGTGATACTCTACAAATGCACTAATGTTTTTTCTAGAAATATTTGTTTCAGGTTGACATCTTCCTAAATGTACTCCCTTCACACACACACATACATGCATAAACATATCATGCATGCGACATAATCACATTTTATGTTATGCTGGACCTCATATTTAATGATGGTCCAATATGTTTACGAACTTGTTAATGGTGGTGTAGTAGTCTCAGTGCACATTTTATAATTCTCATATTCTAATGACCTTTTCTAATGATGCATTTCAAGAGATTTCACCTTGTATTAACTAATGGCATGCCTCTATCTGTCTCTACATCTGCATCTATTTCTGTTCCCCCTCTCTCTTTCTCTTTTGTTCTTTGTCTCTCTCCTTCTGTGTGTGTATGTGTGCATGTGTGTTTGTTTCCCATGATTGTATTAAACTTCAAAATCATAGTAGAATTACACACACACACACACATTCTATTCTGAAGGTTAGTGGGAGACACTTTCTGCTAATAGTACTTGTAGTTCTTGAAAAATTGGTAGTTCACTATTCTCAGTTAAAGAGTGAAAATTATACTACTTTACTACAAACTAATATAAACCAGAAGTGAACCTGAGAAGATCCAACTGAGACAGATGAATATAGAGCTGTGTACATTTTATTGAAGGGCTTAATATTTTCCACTTGTTTTAGGTTTGTGTGTTGTCAGGATCTTTCAAATATCTTCAAAATTATAAGTTTTCTTCATATAACATTTGTGTAATTTTCTTTTCTGTATGGTATTTCAAAAAGTATATGCCACTTCTACAAGTTAGAAACCTCAGGAAGTTTTCTTAAGGAGTTGGGAAATATGAAATTAATTGCAATCAATATTCATGTTTTTGGTATAGTAACCGTATTCCTTGGGGAGAAAGATCACATTTTTTTAGTAATAGAAGCCCATATTTTCAAAAGCCAGGGTAAAGATAGACTTGGAGAAAGGCAGGAGGTTCCAGATTCTGTCAGCAAGAAACTGTCTCTGGCATTGGAGCACCCACCTTCAGTAGGAAAGGAGGAAAAAGCAGGTGGCTATCAGAACACTTTAAACAGAAACAGATAAAGGGATGGTTTTAGTGTTCAGGCCTTAACAGCAACATGAAGATGAAAATAACCTCCCTACAAGGAAGTAGGAAAAAATGAGTCACTTGAACTCATAAGAAGAACATTAGTTTATGTCTAACATTGGGCACTTAATTGAAGATTTTGCCAAACTAAGCTTTGATGTATATATTTCAGGAAATTCTGCTTGTTTAAGACATGCTTTGAGTCAAACTCATAGGTCCTTAAAAGACTTTTTGAAATCAGATTCAACAAGTTCAAATCAAATAGATTACAGCTACTTTTCTATCTTAACAGATTAGCAGCTACAAAACCCTGGGCATAACATATACCTCTTCTTCAATAAAAAGAAATGAAGCAATAACTCATAAATATTTATTTGTATTTATATCAAAATGATGTGTAGTTAATTTTTTCATTCTGGTATCAGCTTTTACAATTAATAAATCATTAATTATTTATTAATTAAATAATTCCCTCTTTACCCAACCTTTAGCACAATACCTAAAGAAAGTGTTTCATGTATGGTATAAAGGAATATTAGCTGAATTTTAAAAAGTGTATTTCAATAATATCAAAAATGATTCATCATTAGAGAAAGAATAGGATACACTTTTTCAATATGTCATTTCTTCCAAAATCTGAATCATGCTTTTAAGTAAGGACTCTAGTTTTTAATCAAGTCCAGACATATGCCCCATGCATCACAGTCTTGCCTGTAGTCAAAGAAGAAACAAACCTAATTTTGGAAATAGTGCCAGACAGTTGAAATTCTCCATTTTATCATCTCACCATGCATTAAAAGGCCAGCAATTGTATGACTGCTGTATTTAACCTTTTCAACATAGTAGTGTCTTAAATATTTTAAAAAGTGTCCAAAATTCAATAAATACAAGAGAATAAAGAACCAACAATGTACTTACTGTAAGTGACTCAGATATTGCAGCAAGTAGACACCGGGAAAAGATCAATGGGAAGGAGGAACACCACAGATTATTAGGAACCAGAGATATAGCAACCAAATATCAGGAGTTGAATTTATATCAATCCAGTTTGTACAAATCAATACAAGAAAGAGAATTTTTAGATCATTCAGGAAAATTTATTTCTGAATTATTCTATTTATGATTTTGAGAAATTTCTACTAATTTGATTAATGGTAGTACCATTTTAGTTATACTTTCCAAAAAGTTCATTTCTTTAGGTACTGTCTTTGAAGATTTCATTAAAATATACATGGAAAGTAAAAGAACAAGGATAAAACAATCCCCATTTTTATAATTATTGAATATAAAAGGTTGTCATGAATTCATTTTCTACAATGATAATTTTGTGAGCACCTGAAGAAATTATAAAAGCACCCTTATTGAAATATAGATATGGATGCAACAAATATATGCTAATCAAAAACTGAATTGGTAAACACAAAGTTAATTTAGTGCAATACTACAACAATTATACCAACACTATAGAAAAAGTAACTGTACTTATTTTTAAATTTATCATTCTTTTATTATAGGTAATATTTATATTACTGATTTATAGATAGGTCATTATTATGCTTTTCAAAAATCTGTTTATTTGGTATGTATTTGTGCTCCTTTTTTTTCTTTTTTTTCTTTTTTTTTTATTAAATTATAAAAGTTTCCATTTCAGCCCCTCCTCCCAACACCCTCCCACTCCCCCCACTCCCTCTCCTCCTCCCTCTCCATCCCCTAGAGCAGTCAGGGTTTCCTGCCCTGTGGGAGTTCAAGTTCCTCCCCCCTCCCTCCAGGTCCAGGGAAGATGAGAGTCCAAACAGACTGGAGCGCCAAAATCCAGTATATGCAGAGGAAGCAAGTCCCAGTGTCATTGTCAATGGCTTTTCAAAAAGGCTCCGGGCCATCCACATTCAGAGAATCTGGTTGGATCACGTCCTCCCAGTCCAACAGGCCTTGGTGAACTCTCATTATATCAGTCCCCTTGTATCAGTGGGTGCTCACATCCCTCGCAGTCCTGATTACTTTTTTTATTTTCTTCACCCTTCTGTTCCTCATTTGGACTGTGGAGTGCTCAGTTCGGTGTTCCAATATGGGTCTCCATCTGAATCGCTATCCAACGTCGGATAAAGGTTTCCTGTGCCCTTGCCTTCTTTGCTCACGATCTCTTTCCTTCTGCCTCTCATTTGGACCTAGGGAGCTAGGTCCAGGGTTCCAACGTGGTTCTCCGCCTCCATCTCCATCCATCTCCAGATGAGGGTTCTATGGTGACATGCAAAATATTCATCAGTATGGTTGTGGGCCAAGGCCGGTTCAGGCACCCTCTCCTCTGTCCAGAGAACCATCTGGGGATCTCTCCTTGGACCTGGGATCCCCTTTATAATCAAGTCTCTTGAAAACCCTAAAATGATTCCCTTAGTTGAGGTATATACTTGCCTGATCCCATATCCATCCTTCCTCCCTCCCCCCATCCCAGTCCCCCGATCTTTCCCCAATCTTCCCCTACTCCCTTCTCTCTAACCCTCTCCCTTTCCGACAACCCTCACACCCCCTCATGCACCCTAGGTTACCTGGGACTCTTGTCTGTTTCCTACCTCCTGGCGGGTAGCTATATAATCTTCATCAGGTTCATCTTCTCATTTAGCTTCTCTAGGATCGTGAATAATAGGCTCAAAGACCTTTACTTATGGTTAGAATCCACTTATGCGTGAATACATACCGTGTTCCTCTTTTTGGGTCTAGCTTACCTCACTCAGTAAAGCGTTTTCTATTTCCATCCATTTGCATGCAAAATTCAAGATGTCATTGTTTTTTACCGCTGAGTAAAACTCTAATGTGTATATGTTCCACACCTTCTTTAACCATTCTTCTATTGAGGGGCACCTAGGATGTTTCCAGGTTCTGGCTATTATAAATAGTGCTGCTATGAACATAGTAGAACAAATGCTTTTGTAGTATGTTAGGGAATCTCTAGGGTATATTCCCAAGAGTGGAATTGCTGGGTCCTGAGGGAGGTTGACTCCCAGTTTTCTGAGAGACCGCCACACTGATTTCCACAGTGACTGCACAAGTTTGCATTCCCACCAACAATGGATGACTGTTCCCCTCATTCCACATCCTCACCAGCATAGGCTATCATTGGTGTTTTTGAGTTTGGCCATTCTGACAGGTGTAAGATGATATCTCAAAGTTGTTTTGGTTTGCATTTCCCTGATCGCTAAGGAGGTTGAGCATGACCTTAAGTGCTTTTTAGCCATTCGAAGTTCATCTGTTGTGAATTCTCTGTTAAGTTCAGTACCCCATTTTATAATTGGGTTAATTAGAGTTTTAGTGTCTAGTTTCTTGAGTTCTTTGTATATTTTGGAGATCAGACCTTTATCTGTTGAAGGGTTTGTGAAGATCTTTTCCCAGTCAGAAGGTAGCCTTTTTGTCTTACTGACAGTGTCCTTTGCTTTACAGAAGCTTCTCAGTTTCAGTAGGTCCAATTTATTAATTGTTTCTCTTATTGTCTGCGCTCCTGGGGTTCTGCTTAGGAAGTGGTCTCCTGTGCCTATATCTTGTAGACTACTTCCCACTTTCTCTTCTATCAGGTTCAAAGTGGACGGATTAATGTTGATGTCTTTAATCCATTTGGACCTGAGTTTTGTGCATGGTGATAGATATGGATCTATTTACATTCTTCTACAGGTTGACATCCAGTTATGCCAGCACCATTTGGTTTTTTTTTTTTGTAAATTTTATTAAATTATAAAAGTTTCCATTTCCGCCCCCCCTCCCAACACCCTCCCACTCCCCCTACTCCCCCCCTCCTTCCCCTCCGTCCCCCAGGGCAGTCAGGGTTTCCTGCCCTGTGGGAAGCTACAGCTCCCTCCCCCTCCCTCCAGGTCCAGGAAGGCGAGCGTCCAAACAGACTGGATCCCCAAAATCCAGCATATGCAGAGGAAACAGGTCCCAGTGTCATAGTCAATGGCTTTTCAGAAAGACCCCGGGCCAGCCACAGTCAGAGAATCCGGCCAAATTCCGAGAATCTGGCTAGATCACGTCCTCGTTCAGTCCCAGTCCGACTGGCCCTGGTAAATTCTCATCAGATCTGTTCCCTTGTATCAGTGGGTGATAGCATCCCTCGCAGTACTGATTTCGTCTTTCATGTTCCTCCTCCTTCCGCTCCCCCTCCGGACCTCGGGGGGCTCAATCCCTTGCTCCAATGTGGGCCTCCGACTGCATAGCCGTCCTTCGCCAGAGGAAGGATCTGGGACTCTTGTCTATTTCCTACCTCCTGGGCCAGCACCATTTGTTAAAGATGCTATCTTTCTTCCATTGTATAGCTTTAGCTCCCTTGTCAAAAATCAGGTGTTCATAAGTTTGTGAGTTAATACCCGGGTCTTCTATTCGATTCCATAGGTCGACTTCTCTGTTGTTATGCCAATACCAAGCTGTTTTCAATACTGTTGCTCTGTAATAGAGTTTGAAGTCAGGGATGGTAATGCCTCCAGAGGTTCCTTTATTGTATAAGATTGTTTTGACTATCCTGGGTTTTTTGTTTTGCCATATAAACTTGATTATTGTTCTCTCAAGGTCTGTGAAGAAGTTTGATGGGATTTTGATGGGAATTACATTGAATCTATAGATTGCTTTTGGTAGAATTGCCATTTTTACTTTGTTGATTCTCCCAATCCAAGAGCAGGGAAGGTCTTTCCATTTTCTGGTATCCTCCTCAATTTCTTTCTTCAAAGACTTAAAGTTCTTGTCAAATAGGTCTTTCACTTCCTTGGTTAGAGTTACCCCAAGATATTTTATGCTATTTATGGCTATCATGAAAGGTGATGTTTCTCTGATTTCCCTCTCTGCTTCTTTATCCTTTGTGTATAGGAGGGCTACTGATTTTTTGGAGTTGATCTTGTATCCTGCCACATTACTAAAGGTGTTTTTCAACTGTAGGAGTTCTTTGGTAGAGTCTTTGGGGTCGCTGATGTACACTATCATATCATCTGCAAATAACGAAAGTTTAACTTCATCTTTTCCAATTCGAATCCCCTTGATCCCCTTATGTTGTCTTATTGCTATTGCTAGAACTTCAAGCACTATATTGAAGAGGAATGGTGAGAGTGGACAGCCTTGTCGTGTTCCTGATTTTAGTGGAAAGGCTTTGAGTTTCTCTCCATTCAATTTGATGTTAGCTGTCGGCTTGCTGTATATTGCTTTTATTATATTTAGGTATGATCCTTATATCCCCAGTCTCTCCAACACCTTTATCATAAATGGGTGTTGAATCTTGTCAAATGCTTTTTCAGCATCCAATGAAATGATCATATGGTTTCTATCTTTTAGTTTATTTATATGATGGATTACATTGATAGATTTGCGTATGTTGAACCAACCCTGCATCTCTCGGGTGAAGCCCACATGATCATAATGGATAATTTTTCTAATGTATTCTTGGATTCGGTTTGCCAGTATTTTATTGAGTATTTTTGCGTCAACGTTCATGAGTGATATTGGTCTGTAATTCTCTTTCCTGGTTGTGTCCTTGTGTGGTTTTGGTATCAGGGTAACTGTAGCTTCATAAAAAGAGTTTGGCAGTGATTCTTCTGTTTCTAGATTGTGAAATACATTAAGGAGTATAGGTATTATCTCTTCCTGGAAGTTCTGGTAGAATTCTTCATTGAAACCATCTGGTCCTGGGCTTTTTTTTGGTAGGGAGATTTTTAATAACAGCTTCTATTTCTTCACGACTGACAGGTCTATTTAGATTGCTCACCTGTTCTTGGTTCAACTTTGGTATATGGTACTTATCTAAAAAAATGTCCATTTCTTTTACATTTTCCAACTTTATGGCATATAAATTTTCGTAGTAAGATCTTATGATTCTCTGGATTTCTTCTGTGTCTGTGGTTATGTCCCCCTTTTCATTTCTGATCTTATTAATTTGCATGTTCTCTCTCTGCCGTTTGATTAATTTGGATAGGGGTTTGTCAATCTTGTTAATTTTCTCCAAGAACCAGCTTTTTGATTCATTGATTCTTTGGATTGTTTTCTCTGTTTCTATTTTGTTGATTTCAGCCCTCAGTTTGATTATTTCCAGTCTTCTACTCCTCCTGGGTGAATCAGCTTCTTTTTTTTCCGAGAGCATTCAAGTGTGCTGTTAAGTCTCCAATGTGTGCTTTCTCCGTTTTCTTTATTTGGGCACCTATTGCTATGAACTTTCCTCTTAGCACTGCTTTCATAGTGTCCCATAGGTTTGAGTATGTTGTGTCTTTGTTTTCATTAAATTCAAGGAAGACTTTAATTTCTTTCTTTATTTCTTCCTTGACCCAGGGGTGATTCAGTAGTTGACTGTTCAACTTCCATGAATTTGATGGCTTCCTGGGGGTAGCACTGTTCTTGAATTCTAACTTTAATACATGGTGGTCTGACAAGACACAGGTGGTTACTAATATTTTTTTGTATCTGTGGAAGTTTGCTTTGTTACCCAGTATGTGGTCAATTTTCGAGAAGGTTCCATGAGCTGCAGAGAAGAGGGTATATTCTTTCCTATTTGGGTGGAATGTTCTATAGATGTCTGTTAAGTCCATTTGATTCAATACCTCCAATAATTCTCTTATTTCTCTGTTAGGTTTCTGTCTGATTGATGTGTCCATTGGTGAGAGAGGAGTGTTGAAGTCTCCTACTATTAGTGTGTGTGGTTTGATGACTGCCTTGAGTTCTAGAAGTGTTTCTTTTACATAAGTAGGAGACTTTATATTAGGGGCATAGATATTCAGGATTGAGACTTCCTCCTGATGAATTATTCCTGTTATGAGTATAAAATGTCCATCTCCATCTCTTCTGATTGATTTTAGTTTGAAGTCAATTTTGTTGGAGATTAGAATGGCCACACCTGCTTGTTTCTTAGGTCCGTTTGCTTAAAAAACCTTTTCCCAACCCTTTACTCTGAGTAAATGTCTGTCTTTGTGGTTGAGGTGTGTTTCTTGTAAACAGCAGAATGTTGGATCCTGTTTTCATATCCAGTCTCTTAGTCTGTGCCTTTTTATAGGTGAATTGAGTCCATTAATATTAAGTGATATTAATGACCAGTGGTTGTTGACTCCGGTTATTATTTCTTTTTGTTTGTTTGATTAATAGAGTTTGTATGTGTCCCTTCTTTGAGTTAAGCTCGTGAAGGGTCGCTAGATGTCTGAGTTATTGTAAGCAGTGCTGGCAATGTTGGACTCCTTGGGTTGCGATTTTCCTTCTCTTACTTTCTGTAAGGTTGGGTTTTTGGCTGTGAATTGTTTAAATTTGTTCTTATCCTGGAATATTTTGTTTTCTCCATTGATAGTGAATGATAGCTTGGCTGGGTATATTAGTCTGGGCTTGCATCCATGGTCTCTTAGTTTCTGCAGTACCTCTATCCAGGACCTTCTGGCTTTCATGGTTTCCATAAAGAAGTCCGGTGTAAGTCTGATAGGTTTACCTTTATAAGTTACTTGCCCTTTTTCCTTTGCAGCTCTTAATATTCTTTCTTTAATCTGTATGTTTTGTGTTTTGATTATTATATGGCGAGGGCATGTTTTTTTTGATCAAGCCTATTCGGTGTTCTGTATGCTTCTTGAACCTTCATAGGGATATCATTTTTTAGATTGGGAAAGTTTTCTTCTATAATTTTGTTGAATATATTTTCTGGTCCTTTGATCTGCAGTTCTTCTCCTTCTTCAATCCCTATTATTCTTAGATTTGGTTTTTTATTGTGTCCCAGATTTCTTGAATGTTTTGTGATGAGAATTTGTTGGATTTGCTGTTTTCTTTGATCAGAGCATTTATTTTCTCTATGGTATCTTCAGACTCTGAGATTCGTTCTTCCATCTCTTGTATCCTGTTGGTTATGCTTGATTCTGTAGTCTCTGTTCGTTTACCTAGATTTTCCATATCCAGCCGGCCCTCGTTTTGTGATTTCTTCATTGCCTCCATTTCAGTTTTCAATTCTTTTTTTTTGCATGTTTCTAAATATTCTTTATTTATTTATTTTTTTAAGTAAATTTTATTAAATTATAAAAGTTTCCATTTCCGCCCCTCTTCCCAACACCCTCCCACTCTCCCCACTCCCTCTCCTCCTCCCTCTTCGTCCCTTAGGGCAGTCAGGGTTTCCTGCCCTGTGGGAAGTTCAAGTTCCTCCCCCCTCCCTCCAGGTCCAGGAAGGTGAGTGTCCAAACAGACTTGATCCCCAAAATCCAGTATATGCAGAGGAAACAGGTCCCAGTATCATAGTCAATGGCTTTTCAGAAAGACTTCAGGCCAGCCACATTCAGAGAATCCGGCCAAATTCTGAGAATCTGGTTAGATCACTTCCTCGTTCAGTCCCAGTCCAACTGGCCTTGGTAAACTCTCATTAGATCCGTTCCATTGTATCAGTAGGTGATAGCATCCCTCGCAGTACTGATTTCGTTTTTCATGTTCATCCTCCTTCTGTTCCTCATTTGGACCTCGTGGGGCTCAGTCCGGTGCTCCAATGTGGGTCTCCGACTGTATCGCCGTCCTTCGCCAGATGAAGGATCTATGGTGACAAGCAAAATATACATCAGTATGGTTATGGGCCACGGCCGATTCAGGCACCCTCTCCTCTGTCCAGAGAACAATCTGGGGGATCTCTCCTTGGACCTGGGATCCCATATATAATCAAGTCTCCTCTAAACCCTAAAATGACTTCCTTAGTTGAAATATATTCTTCCCTGATCCCATATTCATCCTTCCTCCCTCCCCCCCCATCCCAGGCCACCGAGCTTTCCCCATTCCTCCCCTATTCCCTTCTCTCTAACCCTCTCCCCTTCCATCACCCTCCCACCCCCCCCCATGCACCCGAGGTTACCTGGGACTCTTGTCTATTTCCTACCTCCTGGTGGATAGCTAAATAATCTTCATTAGGTTCATCTTCTTATTTAGCTTCTCTAGGATCACGAATAATAGGCTCAAAGACCTTTAATTATGGTTAGAATCCACTAATGAGTGAATACATACCGTGTTCCTCTTTTTGGGTCTGGCTTACCTCACTCAGTAAAGCGTATTCTATTTCCATCCATTTGCATGCAAAATTCAAGATGTCATTGTTTTTTACCGCTGAGTAAAACTCTAATGTGTATATGTTCCACACCTTTTTTAACCATTCTTCTATTGAGGGGCACCTAGGCTGTTTCCAGGTTCTGGCTATTACAAATAGTGCTGCTATGAACATAGTAGAACAAATGCTTTTGTAGTATGTTAGGGAATCTTTAGGGTATATTCCCAAGAGTGGAATTGCTGGGTCCTGAGGGAGGTTGACTCCCAGGTTCCTGAGAAACCGCCACACTGATTTCCACAGTGGCTGCACGAGTTTGCATTCCCACCAACAATGGATGAGTGTTCCCCTCACCCCACATCCTCTCCAGCATAGGCTATCATTGGTGTTTTTGACTTTAGCTATTCTGACAGGTGTAAGATGGTATCTCAAAGTGGTTTTGATTTGCATTTCCCTGATCGCTAAGGAGGTTGAGCATGACCTTAAGTGTCTTCTGGCCATTCGAAGTTCATCTGTTGTGAATTCTCTGTTAAGTTCAGTACCCCATTTTTTAATTGGGTTAATTAGAGAATTAGTGCCTAGTTTCTTGAGTTCTTTGTATATTTTGGAGATCAGACCTTTGTCTGATGAGGGGTTGGTGAAGATCTTCTCCCAGTCAGAAGGCAGCCTTTTTGTCCTACTGAAAGTGTCCTTTGCTTTACAGAAGCTTCTCAGTTTCAGTAGATCCCATTTATTCATTGTTTCTCTTATTGTCTGTGCTACTGGGGTCCTACTTAGGAAGAGGCCTCCTGTGCCTATATCTTGTAGACTACTTCCCACTTTCTCTTCTATCAGGTTCAAAGTGGACAGATTAATGTTGATGTCTTTAATCCATTTGGACTTGATTTTTGTGCATGGTGATAGATATGGATCTACTTTCATTTTTTTACAGGTTGACATCCAGTTATGCCAGCTCCATTTGTTAAAGATGCTTTCCTTCTTCCATTGTATACCTTTAGCTCCCTTGTCAAAAATTAGGTGCTCATAGGTTTGTGGGTTAATATCCGGGTCTTCTATTCGATTCCAAAGGTCGATTTCTCTGTTCTTATGCCAATACCAAGCTGTTTTCAATACTGTAGCTCTGTAATAGAGTTTGAAGTCAGGGATGGTAATGCCTCCTGAAGTTCCTTTATTGTATAAGATTGTTTTGGCTATCCTGGGTTTTTTGTTTTGCCATATAAACTTGATTATTGTTCTCTCAAGGTCTGTGAAGAAGTTTGATGGGATTTTGATGGGGATTGCATTGAATCTATAGATTGCTTTTGGTAGAATTGCCATTTTTCCTATGTTGATTCTCCCAATCCAAGAGCAGGGTAGGTCTTTCCATTTTCTGGTATCATCCTCAATTTCTTTCTTCAAAGACTTAAAGTTTTTGTCAAATGGGTCTTTCACTTCCTTTGTTAGAGTAACCCCAAGATATTTTATGCTATTTGTGGCTATCATGAAAGGTGATGTTTCTCTGATTTCCCTCTCGGCTTCTTTATCCTTTGTGTATAGGAAGGCCACTGATTTTTTGGAGTTGATCTTGTATCCTGCCACGTTACTAAAGGTGTTTATCAGCTGTAGGAGTTCTTTGGTAGAGTTTTTGGGGTCACTTATGTAAACTATCATATCGTCAGCAAATAACGAAAGTTTGACTTCATCCTTTCCAATACGAATCCTCTTGATCTCCTTATGTTGTCTTATTGCTATTGCTAGAACTTCAAGCACTATATTGAAAAGGTATGGAGAGAGTGGACAGCCTTGTCGCGTTCCTGATTTTAGTGGAAAGGCTTTGAGTTTCTCTCCATTCAGTTTGATGCTAGCTGTAGGCTTGCTGTATATTGCTTTTATTATATTTAGGTATGATCCTTGTATCCCCAGTCTCTCCAACACCTTTATCATAAATGGGTGTTGAATTTTGTCAAATGCTTTTTCAGAATCTAGTGAGATGATCATATGGTTTTTTCCTTTCCGTTTATTTATATAATGGATTACATTGATAGATTTGCGTATGTTGAACCAGCCCTGCATCTCTGGAATGAAGCCAACTTGATCATAATGGATAATTTTTCTAATGTGCTCTTGGATACGGTTTGCCAGTATTTTATTGAGAATTTTCGCGTCGATGTTCATGAGTGAGATTGGCCTGTAATTCTCTTTCTTGGTTGTGTCTTTGTGTGGTTTTGGTATTAGGGTAACTGTAGCTTCATAAAAGGAGTTAGGCAATGACTCTTCTGTTTCTATATTGTGGAATACGTTAAGGAGTATAGGTATTAGCTCTTCCTGGAAGTTCTGGTAGAATTCTGCATTGAAACCATCTGGTCCTGGGCTTTTTTTGGTAGGGAGATTTTTGATAACAGCTTCTAATTCTTCACGACTAACAGGTCTATTTAGATTGTTCACCTGGTCTTGGTTCAACTTTGGTATATGGTACTTATCTAAAAAAATGTCCATTTCTTTTACATTTTCCAACCGTGTGGCATATAAACTTTCGTAGTAAGATCTAATGATTCTCTGAATTTCCTCTGTGTCTGTGGTTATGTCCCCCTTTTCATTTCTGATCCTATTAATTTGCATGTTCTCTCTCTGCCGTTTGATTAGTTTGGATAGGGGTTTGTCAATCTTGTTGATTTTCTCCAAGAACCAGCTTTTTGATTCATTGATTCTTTGGATTGTTTTCTCTGTTTCTATTTTGTTGACTTCAGCCCTCAGTTTGATTATTTCCAGTCTTCTACTCCTCCTGGGTGAATCAGCTTCTTTCTTTTCTAGAACTTTCAAGTGTGCTGTTAAGTCTCCAATGTGTGCTTTCTCCGTTTTCTTTATTTGGGCACCTATTGCTATGAACTTTCCTCTTAGCACTGCTTTCATAGTGTCCCATAGGTTTGAGTATGTTGTGTCTTTGTTTTCATTAAATTCAAGGAAGTCTTTAATTTCTTTCTTAATTTCGTCCTTGACCCAGGGGTGATTTAGTAGTTGACTGTTCAACTTCCATGAGTTTGTTGACTTTCTGGGGTTAGCATTGTTGTTGAATTCTAATTTTAATCCATGGTGATCTGACAAGACACAGGTGGTTACTAATATGTTTTTTGTATCTGTGGAAGTTTGCTTTGTTACCGAGTATGTGGTCAATCTTCGAGAAGGTTCCATGAACTGCAGAGAAGAAGGTATATTCTTTCCTATTTGGGTGGAGTATTCTATAGATGTCTGTTAAGTCCATTTGATTCAATACCTCCAATAAATCTCTTAATTCTCTGTTTGGTTTCTGTCTGATTGTCCTGTCCATTGGTGAGAGAGGAGTGTTGAAGTCTCCTACTATTAGCGTGTGTGGTTTGATGACTGCCTTGAGTTCTAGAAGATTTTCTTTTACATAAGTGGGTGCCTTTATATTAGGGGCATAGATATTCAGGATTGAGACTTCTTCCTGATGAGTTGTTCCTGTTATGAGTATGAAATGTCCATCTCCATCTCTTCTGATTGATTTTAGTTTGAAGTCAATTTTGTTAGATATTAGAATGGCCACACCCGCTTGTTTCTTAGGTCCATTTGCTTGGAAGACCTTTTCCCAACCCTTTACTCTGAGGAGGTATCTGTCTTTGTGGTTGAGGTGTGTTTCTTGTAAACAGCAGAATGTTGGATCCTGTTTTCGTATCCAATCTCTAAGTCTGTGCCTCTTTATAGGTGAATTGAGTCCATTGATATTAAGAGATATTAATGACCAGTGGTTGTTGACTCGAGTCTTTTTTTTTTTTTGGGTAGTAGAGTGTATGTGTTTTCCTTCTTTGAGTTGTGCTAGTGAGGGGTCGCTAGATGTCTGAGTTATTGTAGTCAGTGTTGGCAATGTTGGATTCCTTGGGATGTAATTTTCCTTCTAATATTCTCTGTAAGGCTGGATTAGTAGCTACGTATTGTTTAAATTTGTTTTTATCCTGGAATATTTTGTTTTCTCCATTGAGAGTGAATGAAAGCTTGGCTGGGTATATTAATCTGGGCTTGCATCCATGGTCCCTTAGTTTCTGCAGTACCTCTATCCAGGACCTTCTGGCTTTCATGGTTTCCATAAAGAAGTCCGGTGTAAGTCTGATAGGTTTACCTTTAAGGGTACTTGACCTTTTTCCTTTGCAGCTCTTAATATCCTTTCTTTAAACTGAATGCTTTGTGTTTTGATTATTATATGGCGAGGGGATGTTTTTTTCTGATCCAGTCTATTCGGTGTTCTGTATGCTTCTTGCACCTTCATAGGAATATCACTCTTTAGGATGGGAAAGTTTTCTTCTATAATTTTGTTGAATATATTTTTTGGACCTTTGATCTGCAATTCTTCTCCTTCTTCTACCCCTTTTATTCTTAGATTTGGTTTTTTTTATTATGTCCCAGATTTCCTGAATGGTTTGTGATGAGAATGTGTTTGCAGTTTTCTTTGGTCATAGCGTTTATTTTCTCTATGGTGTTTTCATAATCTGAGATTCATTCTTCTATCTCTTGAATTCTATTGGTTATGTTTGTTTCTGAAGTCTCTGCTTTTTTACCTAGATTTTCCATATCCCGCCAGCCCTTGGTTTGTGTTTTCTTCATTGACTCCATTTCAGTTTTTAATTCTTGAAATGTTTCCATTACCTGTTTGAATGTTTTTTCTTGGTTTTCCAGGGTGTCGTTTACAGATTTACTCATTTCTTCAAACTTTTTGTTATATTACTCTTCTAATTCTTTACTCATTTCTTCAATCTTTTTGTTATACTTCTCTTCCATTTCTTTTAGTGAATTATCCATACCCTGTTAAGGAACTCTATTGCTTTCATAATGACACTGCTTTCCACATCTTTCAGAATAGGGTGTTCAAGTCCTTCTGTAGTAAGATCACTGGGATCTGGTGTTTCCATGTTGTTTTTCAGATTGTTGGAGGAATTCTTGCCATGGCGCCTGCCCATCTCTTCCTTCCGATGTTCTCCAATGTCTCTTCCCTCTGCTTGGTCTTCTGCTACAGGATCAATGCCCCTTGCTGGCTATGAATCCCCCTGCCTGCAGTCCTACCTTGCTGCAGGCAGGCTATTAAAACAAAGGAATTCCCTCATGCCCGATTGCACTCACTGCCCCTTCCTGGCAGCGCCCACACAGGCTGGGTTGGGGGATTTTATGCCCCAAAAAAGGGAGGGAGGAAGGGAAGGGGTTCCTGGATGAAAGCGGGGATGGAGTAGGAGGAGAGAGTACTTAGCTGGGGGAAGCCTCCCCTTCAGAATACCCAGGGAGATAAGGGTGGCTGGAAAATTGTGTGTTCCCTTACCGGGCTTCTGTGGTGGGTCAGAAGCACCTTTACCCCTCCATTGTATCTTCTGCTACAGTATCAGTGGCCTTTGCTGGCCAGAAATCTCTCTGCCTGCAGTTTTACCTTGCTGCAGGCAGGCTATTAAAACAAAGGAATTCCCTCCTGCCAGGTTGCACTCACCGCCCCGTCCTGGCAGCACCCACACAGGTTGTGTTGGGGGATTTTATGCCCCAAAAAAGGGAGGGAGGAATGGAAGGGGTTCCTGACTGAAAGCGGGGATGGGGTAAGAGGAGAGAGGGCTTAGCTGGGGGAAGCTGCCCCTTCGGAATACCCAGGGAGATAAGGGTGGTGGGAAAATTGTGTGTTCCCTTACTGGGCTTCTGTGGTGGATCAGGAGCACACTTACCCCTTCATTGTATCTTCTGCTACAGGATCAGTGACCCTTGCTCGCCAATGCTCTCCCTGCCTGTCTTTCTCTCTCTTTTTTTATTAATTTAGAAAAGTTTCCACTTCCACCCCTCCTCCCAATACCCTCCCACTCCCTCTACTCCCTCTCCTCCTCCCTCTCCATCCCTAAGAGCAGTCAGGGTTTCCTGCCTTGTGGGAAGTTCAAGTTCCTACCCCTCCCTCCAGGTCTAGGAAGGTGAGCATCCAAATCGACTAGGATCCCAAAAATCCAGTACATGCAGAAGAAACAAATCCCAGTGCCATTATCAATGGCTTCTCAGACAGTCCCCATGCCAGCCACATTCAGAGAATCTGGCCACATTCAGAGAATCCAGTTTGATCACGTGCTCATTCAATCCTAGTCCAGCTGGCCTTGATGAACTCTCATTAGATCAGTCCCCTTGCATCAGTGGGTGAACGCAGTCCTCATGGTCCTGCCTTCCTTGTTCATACTTTGAACATATTTTTCTTTTTGTATATACAATAAATTTCTGTCATAGTCTTCTCTTCTTCAACTTCTCCCAGGTCTTTCCTACCTCCCTAATCACCCAACTTTATCTTCTCTATCTCTGAAAATCCTCCAGTGTACAAATAAAAAAAAAAAGCAAAATGATACTAAAACATGTCCAACAACTCCTGGGTATGGGGCCTGCCATGAAGTGTAGATTATACACCCATTTACAAGGCATTGGAAAAAAACAAATGTTTACATTTCCTAGACGGTATCAATTTTTTTGGTTAGGGATGTGATGTTGTTTCCACTTGCCACATTCATGTGCTGAATCAATGTTTGTAGGTTGTGTGTTGCTTGGTAAATGCAGTAATGACAAAGATGATTGAAGACAAAGGAATTGGAGTGGTTCTGATTCTTAATTGACCAAGAGACCACTTTTTGCCTAATTAGCACAAAGACTGACATTCCTTAATTGATTATCATTGTAATTTCTTTATCAAGAAGAAAAGATGAGAAATTAAAAGATATCTGAGTGAATTTCCAAATCTAGTACCTTGAAGCAAAACAAATACGAAGATAGCAAAGGTGATTTAAAAATAATTTACTTGTCTTTTCTGGCCATCCAGCTTGGTGCATTCCCAGCTGCTGACTTTATCACAATCCACCCTGCCCCAAGCACTTCTTTTCTTCTGAAAGGCCCTTGGTTCCCCCAACTCAGCCTGCTCCAGGGCTGAGGGATGCAGGCACCAGTGGAGTGTTCCTGCCCCTGGGGCTTCTTTGTATCATCCTACCCTGCCTCCCAAGCCCACCTATATGTCTGCAAGGTCCTCGGAGCCCAATAAGAGGAACTGCTCTCCAGCTGAGTGGATCTGGAGAGGTGAGTGAGTGGCCACTCAGCCAGAAGGTCCCAGGGAACTGGGTCCAGGCCCTCTCCAATTCCCTAAGCTTCTCTTACCATGCAACGGGGTGAGTTCCTGGCTGCCGGTTTTCTTTACCCCATTCTACCCTGCCCCAAATCCTGTCTTTTCATCTGCGAGGTCCTTGGATCCCCCAACACTGCCTGCTTCAGGGCAGAGGGGATCTGAAAGTCTGCTCCAGTGCTATGGAGACATAAGAGAGGGAAGACCAAGAAAAACTCCCAAGCACACAGTCAGCCACAGCAAAGATCGAACCAAGACACCAAGACTCTGCTGACCTCATTTGAAGGAAGAAATCGGCAGGTGCCAATGGAAGAATCCCTCCAACATCCTGAAAAGCAACATGATAACATCACAATCCAGCAAACATGCAACAGAAGACTTGAACACCCTAACCCAGAAGACAGAATAATTTGACTTTAAATGTAAACTTATGAAAATGATGAAGACCCTTAAACAAGAAGTGAAAAACTCCCTTAAAGAAATGGAAGAGAAGACAGACAAAAAGTTAGAAGAAATTAATAAATCCTTCAAAGATACCCAAGAAAAAGCAATCAAACAGGTAAAAGAAACTGATCAAGACTTGAATACCAAAATGGATGTAATGAAGGAAACACAAACTGAAGGATGGCTGGATATGGAAAATCTGGGTAAACAGACGGGAACTACAGAGACAAGTATAACCAACAGAATTCATGAGATAGAAGAAAGAATCTCAGGACCTGAGGATACAATAGAGGAAATAGACCCATTTATCAATGAAAACAGCAAATCCAACAAATTCTTACCACAAAACATCCAGGAAATCTGGGACACCATGAAAAGGCCAAACCTAAGCATAATAGGGGTAGAAGAAGGAGAAGTCCAGCTCAAGTGCCCCAAAAATAAATTCAATAAAATTATAAAAGAAAACTTTCCCAACCTAAAGAAGGATATTCCTATGAAGATATAAATAGCTTATGGAAAACCAAATAGAATGGATTAAAATAAAATCCCCTCACTATTTAATAATCAAAACACAAAACATACACAATAAAAAAAGAATATTAAGAGCTGCAAAGGAAAAAGTTGAAGTAGCATATAAAGGCAAACCTATCAGAATTACACCTGACTTCTTAATAGAAACCATGAAAGCCAGAAGGTCTTCGATAGATGTGCTGCAGACACTAAGAGACCATGAGGGGTTTTTTCCACCCAATGAGATAGTATAACTGACCTAAAGGGAGCTCATCAAATCCAGCTGGACTGGGACTGAATGAGCATGGGATAAAACTAGACCCTCTGAATGTATCTCATATTTGAGGCAGACTGAAAAGCCAATGATAATGGTACTGGGATTTGTCTCTACTGCATGTAAAGGCTTTTTGGGATCCTATTCTATTTGGATGCATACCTCTCTAAGCCTGGATGAAGGGGGGAGGGCCTTGGGCTTCCCATAGGGCAGGGTACCCTGCCCTCTCTTAGGACTATGGGGGGGAGGGTAAGTAAGGAGAGCAGGAGGAAAGTGGGAGGAGGAAAGTGGGAGGAGTGGAGGAAGTGGAAATTTTGAATGGTAATATTTATAAAGTAATAAAAATAAATTGCTGAAAAAAAGCCCAATATAATTTTGTTGTTCTTTGTTTTTATATTTAATTGTAAAAATTTTAAAAGTTCTTTCAGAATTTTATACAAGAATTTTAATATTTCTCTCCTAAATTCATTGCTATTTTTACCATTGTTAACTTTTATGCTGAGAAAGTTTCATGTCACTTTAATTAATTAAGAAATTAAATTGAATTAGCTTCTTTAAAATAAACTAATCAATTAAACTGCTGATGCCATCAGACACTTTCTTTTTGTAGACTTGGATTCAAACTTTTAGCCTGAAATACATTGAAACAGATGGTGTTTTTAGTCTTTTCTTCATTAGATATTACCCAAGTCAAAGATTGTTGAGTAATCTTGAAAATGCAAAATATCTAATCAAACCATCTAATTGTTTCAGTTTACCCTAATGACAAAAATTGCAAAATAATCCAACACTAGTTCAGAATTACATATAATAAAGTATTTTTTGTTTAGAGGTAGATCACATACCTCTGCATGAATGGGGAACAGTAACCTAATGCAGCAGCCAGAAGCAAAAGCAAGGAGTAAGAGAGAAAGCACACACTTACTGTAGCATTTATAGTAAAAAAGACCCCACCCAAGTGGGCTGGTATCTTAAAGGCTATTGGCTGATGGAGCTCTCATAGCAACTCCCCCTTTTGTTTAAATAAGAGAGTTCCAAATTGAACACAAGGAACAAATATCAAGTATAAAGTTAGAATTACATCCAGCATAAAACAATATTAAGCAAGAAACATATCCTAATGTTTTAATAAATATACTTTCTAAGAAGTCTAATTGTTGTATTGGAAATGGCTTGGGTAGATTATAAGAGGATGGTAACTATGGCTGTCTAAACTTCAACACCATCAAAAGCCTGAGAATGGAGATAATATTAATTGAGTAGGCAGTAAATGCAATCAAGCACTTTCCAACATGTGGAGTAGATGGCAGAGACAACTGGTTGCCTGAACAGTCTCCCAAGTTTTCATTTGCAATGTTGAAGCAACCAACTTTGGCTAAAGCCTTGAGTAACTGACAGACTATTTTCAGAGGCAGGAAAATTTTCAGAACCATCTTACCCTGTCTTGGCAAGGTTTGGCAGTCTTTCATCTTGTATCTGGCTTGTCCAGTCTGGACATCATGCACTTTGTCAGTGGTCAAGGCATGGGCAGTTCCTTGCCCAAAGGTCAGTTGTGTCAAGAAGAAAACAAACACCAAGTGGAGTGTCTTTGGTGCTCAACACTATCTCAATAATATATCAGTGATACCAGAAGCAATTGTGTCTCACATCAACAGAATCCTAAGTTATTTAAATGCAATGTTCTACAGATATTTGTAGTGGTTGAATGGTGCCTATATATGTAGAATACAGTCTCTACGTATCTATGAATCTAATTAGTCTGACTAAAAGTATAACAAACATGAATACCTATTGACCTATAATACTCAAAACCTATATAACTTGAAAATAAAGACTACATATCATAACACTAAACACTCTTTAAACAACTGTGCAGAAAAGGAGGAAAATGACCACAAAATGTAAACAATGTACAAATATCTTGATCTTAGGTAGAAATATATAATGAAATATTATAAATATATATTAAAATTGTATCAATATACAAAATAGCTTAAACAGAGGTAGAAACATTCATGCATGCAATCTGACAAAAAATACTTTACATAGGTGTATAAATATTGTAAACAGAAATAGAAGCATATCTATTATGACAAATATAATTTGAACTTGCACCAATATACAAAATTCTATACCAGTATAAATTATTCATAAATAATAGGTGGCTGGAGATGAAAAAATAACTATCCTGAAAGAGAAGAAAATCTATGGATACCATAAAAAATGAATAAATATTTTGTTTGAAAAAGGAAACCTCTTGAGAAAGAGAAATAACAACTTATCCACAGAGGTGACAATCACACTGATGGTAAGAAAACCTCATAAGGGTTGGGACAGGGTTCATCTCCTTAAAAAACTGAATGGGATAATGGGTAAATTATTGTAAGCTTACTCACAGTAATAATATTAATAATAGTGAGTAATAGAGTATTACTTGTTGTATAGATTTTTTTGTACATTTCTCTGTGTGTCAATGTGTGCTGTTTGAGTTTTTGTTGGCTCCTTTTCTTATGTTTGTTTTGTTTTATTATGTTTTTTTAATTTTATCTTATCTTTTATTATTATTTTTTAATGCTGGTTCATATTCTAATGAGGGAAAAATAATGTGGATTTTGGTAGGTAGGGAAGTGTGGAGGAGGGCAAACATAATCAGAATATCATTTGACAAAATCTAGTTTCAATAAAAATGAATTAAAATTTTTTAGGTAGATCTATTTCAATAGCTAAAACATTTGTATTAACAGTTTCATGCATGATACAAAGTTACCTCCATGCAAACACTTTGGATATGAGACTTTAGTATTGCCATCTTTCTTATGGGATTCATGAGTGTGCACCATTTTATATATTAATGTGGAATTATATATATATGTATGTGTATAGATGCATGCAACATACTATATATAATATGTCATGTATATAGATACATGTTGATAACATTAACATATATATTTATATATAAATAGTTATATATATATTAATTGGAATGACTTATAGGTTTCAGTTCAGCAACGGTTATCTGTGAATGGCATTTCCAAGTTGCTCAGTCCCAGGAGGCTGGTATCTCAGCTGGTTTTCTGAATATGCTGAAATTTTGAAGAAGTAGGTTCTAATGCCAGGGAAAAAACAGATGTGTTGAAAAGGTGAGGGCAAAGAGAAAAAGAACAAATGAAACTTTTCTTCTGATGGGAGATTTTGCTCTGTATGCTGTGATTACTATTGATAAATAATGGAAATGCTTTGGGCCTATAGCAGCGCTATAGAGGAACTGTGCTAGTTGGGGAAAACTAAACAGAATGGTGGGAGAAAGGAAGCAGAGTCTGAGAGAAGCCATGGAGCTGCCACTGGAGATCGATGTGTGGAAATTTTGCTGGTAGGCTACAGCCTCATGGTGGTCCACAGATTAATGAAGATGGGTTAAATTAATATGGAAGATTCTAGACCTAATGAGCCAAGCAATGATTTAAATAATACAGTTTCTGTGTCATTATTTTGGTACTGGATGTCCAGAATGAAGAAGTAGCCTGCTACAACAAATTGGTGCCCACGTGGCCAACTAAAATCCACTTAAAAACTGAGAAAGCTTGAAAAGATAGTCTAGATACAAAAGAACAGAGCTTAGCACAGTTTCTTGATAGTCACAATTTTTATTTCTTGATGGACTTGCAAGCATGGTGTTGCATAGCACAGCAAAAACTGGGTAACTTTTTATAAAAGAACAAAAAAAAAATCTCCCCAAATTGTGACTTTCTGGTTAGACAGTACAAAAGGCTCTAAGAGGTCTGGCTATGAAACATTTAAATGGGGATTGTGACCAGAGTTCTACACCTTGTTTAATGGAAACAGAGTCTGGCTGTGTGTGTAAAAATGGGGCTGTGAGCATGATTATCAGAGGAAGTAAACAGATCTACCATGTTGATCTGAGTGGAGCTGCAGGAATTACCATATATCCTCTACCAATGGTTCAGTTTATGTTTTTAAGAAGTTCTTAGCATTTGAAGAAGTGCTACTAGACAGTAAAGAATTACAAATATACAATAGGACAGATTCAGACATAAAAAAACCCTCTAAACAAGACACAGTGTGTTTAAAAATGTACATAGTCTTGGGACAGAGAAGAAAAAGAGTATAGAGTATTATAAAAGAAAGCAAATGGTTTAAAAAATCAATTGAAACAAAGTCTTTAAAGATATAAAGTGCAGACAACCATAGATTAAAGGAGTAATAAAAATAAACCACATAAAGATGGACTATACACAGAGAGTCTGAATTATGTATGCTATTGTATTTTCTATGAATTATTTGACTACAGAGAGACATTTGATTCTGGAGACTGCTAAGCAAAGTCGACATATATATTTCAAAGGTACTTTGATTCCAAAATTTGAGTATAAGGATATGTTGCTTTGGAAAGGAGGTTCTTCTTTTTTCTGCAGAAGATGAGAATCTGTGGATTGCTTCTAGACCAATATGCTTTGATGGACCAAGATCCCCTGAAAGGATGCCTTGAATACCCCTCAAAAAATTACTTCACTCAATAAAGAACAGGAAACAGTTTGGAGATAAACTACACTCATATTCCCAAATATTGTTTACAAATGTTTCTTTACATTTAAAGGGGGATATGCTATGAAGATTTACATTGGTATGGATCTTAGCTGACTGATATAAATTTAAGGTCAATTTTGTTATATGTATATTTCTTCTCTTGATTAAGGCACTGTGTTTTTGCAGCTCATTTAAAATGGAAAGTGCAATTAAGAAATATAACTTAATAGAAAATTGTCTATAATAGTCAAGCTTGTAGTCATGTTAGTTAGATTTTCCAGATGTACAGAGATATATTTCAGTTAGATAGGTATTCTTCAAATCTTTCAGAGTCCTTCAGAATATGGCATCTAAAATGTTTAAGAATTTAGGACTTTTCATGACATGAGACACATCTGCTCCTGGCATCACCAATCTACTTTAAGGGGAAGATGAGCATCAGAGAAGCTCATTATGGAATTGCTAGCCATTTGGGAAAAAAACACCTACTTTTTCCTGGACTGCTTGATTAACTGGCCATGCAGGACTTGCAGAGAAATGACTGCTGAACTTGCCTAAAGGTGAGACTGTCCTTTGGGTTTCATGTTTTATGAAAGAGTCTGAGAGACATTCTTGAGACCACAAAAAAAGTAGCTGACAAACTGCCAAAATAAGCAGAAATGTCTTTGAAATTTCCTGCTTCATGGGAAAGTCTGCCTGATACTATGGACCTGCTGGCTGAAGATGGATGCCTCAATGATACAGAATAACTTTGGATGACTATCCAGGCAGAGAGAAGTCTCTGTCAGTTCTAGAATATTGTAAAGTGCTTGCAATGTACTTCCTGTTTCCTTAGGTAATATTATATCCTTCTGGAGTGTTTGATGAAGTTGAAGAATTTATAGTTGTAATAATAGTATTCCTTAGTTATGATAAAAGATAAAGTAGTTATAAATATTGTAGCTGAAATTCTTACTTGATACCTGTTTTGTTATATGTAATCTACAATGTTAAATTTAAAACCTTCACTTTTATTTAAACAGAAAAGTGGAGGTGATGGGGATTTCGCTCTGTATGCTGTGATTACCATTGATTAAATAAAGGAACCACTTTGCACCTACAGTTAAACTATAGTGGAACAGAGCTAGTTAGGGAAAACTAAAAGAATACTGGGAGAAAGGAGACAGAGGCAGAGAGAAGCCATGGAGTCACCATCAGAGATAGATGTGCTGAAATTTTACTGTTAAGCCATGATCTCAGGGTGATGTACAGATTAATAGTGATGGATTAAATTAATATATAGGCATTAACCAATAAAAAGGTAGAACCAATGGGTCAAGCAGTGAGTTAAATAATACAGTTTCTGTGTGATTATTTCAGTTCTGGGCATCCAAGATGAACAAGTAGCCTGCTACTACATTCTTCCATTAGCCTTACATAGGATTCCAGCAGAAGGTGTGCCCCAGAATAAAGGTGTACCTTCTTGCCTCAAGATTTTGATTAAATGTGTGTGTCTTCCAATCTCAAGTTCTGGATCAGAGGTGTGTGTCATTCTGCCTCAAGGTTCAGATCAAAAACCTATATTTTCCAGTCTCGTGGTTAGGATCAAAGGCATGTTGTTTTTCCAACTCATGATCCAGATCACAGTCATGCCCTCCATTTCTGGATCGTAGTTCATTTCTGATATAGCAAAGTTGACAATCAAGAATAGCCATCACAATGAAGTACACAAGTACAAAACTAATTCATGAAGTCCATTAATGTTTATAAATGACAAAATTTTATCTATTAACTAAAATAGTTTTGTTAAATATTTTATTTGAACTTGAGATCATGAGTAAAATGCCAATACAAACTTTTAAATAAAAGAAAAATTAAAATGGAATGAAGAGGTGCAGAGTTTGAAGGTCACAAAACTACTGTACCTTAGGCTGTTAGAGGTTGGTTTGACAGTAAATTTAAAAGTAAATTATTTTTTTCACAGTTATTTGGGGATTCATTGGAATACAAATATATTTACCTATACATAACAAGAAATTAATTACTTGAAATTTCCTCCTTTGCAGTTAATGGTAGTAGAAATACACTATTATAGGTTCCCTGAGCTGGCATAATTTCTAACAACTGGGGAAAGAAAAATTTCAGATTTATCCAGAATCCTCTTGAAGGAACAATTCCTAGTATATTTCAGAGAAAAGGCAGTTTGAAAAGCATTAATGCAGTAAGTTGTATGTCATTGGTTCATGAATGCTATCAGGTATTGAAATACCCTTAGTCAATTTCAGCTTTCCCAATCAGAGATTTGTTATAATAGATGTCCCACAATTTAGTATTTAAAGCATCAGAAACAATTAAAATATGATTATGGGGAATTAATGATTTTTGGGTTTCTTTCTATTTTCTTTTCTTTCTGTTCCTTTTATGCTTAATTAAAGCAGAATGTGGTTGCTGGTGTGTGTGGAGACCAGCAGGAGGAAGACAGAAAGATGAGGTCTGGAAGTGGATAGCCGGAAGTAAACAAAACAAAGCATGAATGAAAATATCATATTGGAAACCATTACTTTCTATGCAAATTTTCATAGTGCTCTTCAAGGAAAATAAAAACTTTCTACCATCAAATAAACTTATGCTTATTATGTGGATACATGTGCATGTATGTATATCTCCCAAAGAGAATTCCCTGCAATATCATAGATACTTAGATAGCCCAAACAAAACAAAAGAAAACTATGTGTTTGTGTTACTAATTATAATGAAAGTACAGATGTATGTCTATTGTTCAAAATCTGTGCATGAATGTAGGCATCTTGAGGTGAAATCTCTTTCAAAATCATTTGCAAGTAGTAAAATTTACTATAAAGCTAAAGCTATACCTTATTGAAAGAATGGAAAACAATTTTGTTCAGAAAAGCACACTTCAAATATTAATGACATATTTGTAATACATAGTATGAGTGGTAGTAGCATATAGTACAACTAAATCATAATCAAAAGATATGACTTTCTACCCCAGATCTGCTTTTCATGAAATGAAATGGCCCCCTAGAATAGTTAAGTGCTGAAAGATTCATTTAGTTTACCTTACTTCTTTTACAGTGGTAGAAGATTGAAATAATACCTGCAATATAAAAATACACAATTGGAAGAAGAAAAAAAGAGATGTAAGTCAATAAGAGGTTTGGTTCATTTGATCATCCTAAATGATACTGTGATCAGTTTAGTATGACTATTTTAAATTCTTTTACTGCTTTATATAAAAAAATTGGAAGTTCTATAAATCATGGCTTAATTATCTCCTGTTTCTCTTTACTTTACTTTTCTTTCTGATCTTACCATCTACCTATATTTACTTCTCTCAGGAAATAATTTTCAAGTTACGTACTAACAGTATCTATCGACTCCTACTCTGTTAAATCGCTTAGACATCTAACCTTTTGTTCTTAATTTTTTCTTGTCTTTTGTCTTTTCTTTAGTAATTTTTGATAATCTTTGTATATTTAATGTGTACTATTTGATATCCTCAGGGCATGAACACACTCTTCTTTTAACCAAAATTACAACTTTCTTCTATTTCGAGGTTCATTACTAGCTTTATGCTGACCTCCTCTCTCACTTCCATAGACTCAAAAATTCACTATAAATCTTCCTGTTGCTCTCTCATAAGCATATCACAATTCCCTACTTCACAAATCTTTCATATCATTTATCACTATTTTAATATTCATAGTCATGCTGACACATCAAAATATTTTACACAATGACAAAATACCAAGCTGTTCAGTTAAGATTATACTATAACTGAAATATTTCATGTCATCTAGAACTTTTACTGTACTTTTAATATGGTAGATATAGTTATATTCAAGCACTAGAGAGAAGTATAAAGTGGGATGAGACAGGAACTCACTCTTCTTTCAGTCTGAAGATTTTTGTAGAGGTAAGTGCTCTCTAGTGTTTGGCTGCTTAGCATCTCAGATCTTGTAGTTTGAATCCCAATATGTGGCACCGGGTTTTTATTACTCCTGCTACATGTTAGCACATAATGTAAAATTTTGTTGTCTGGAAGCAAAAGGTTAAATACAATATAGGCTGTATCATTAAAGTTTGTGTAAGTATCCATGATGTTCAGACACCATTACCATAATGAGTAGAATTGTCAAGGGATATGAAGATAATAATTATCTTTACTTATAGTTTACTTTAAAGAAACAAAAAAATTAAGATTTGTAGAATTATAAACCTTCCAAGAAAAAGAGGAAGGGGGAGAACAAATTCAGTATAACCACACTAATGGAAATCTGTAATTATTCTTAGAATAAACACATGGTTCAATGGACTTAAGTAATCCAAGTACAACTGTTTAGTTCTGAACTGATAGATTTATAATGTCACATATAAAAGCTATCAATTATGTTGAAGTAAAATAAAATATACCAAATTTTCTCTCCAAAATTCAATTCTATAACAATTATATTATAGATGTCTTGTGAACTAATGCTCATAAAATATAGTCACATGACAACTAGTAATCTTAAGAACACATATGCTTTAGAATAATTCTTGGTAATGGGATAGTATCAGGAATAAAACTAGATAGAAATTTTGGTATTTTTTAATGATACTTTTTTGCCTACATGCATTTTGCATTTATTTTCAAGTGCTAAAATGACTGAGCAATTCTCTGCAGTCCTTCCTTCCATGTGTATATGTGTGTTCTTATTAATTTTGGCTTTAATAACAGCCAAGGATGTTCAATAGATTTTTTTAATGCCGACACTGCAGATAAATTGCCTATTTGAGCTATAGAGACATTTAATCTTAGGGAATCAGAGGATACAGATTCAGATGCATTCTGTTATGATAGCATCTTTGGTTGTGAATTCTTCCATTTGGAATTCATAATTACAATGTCCTTATACTCAGGTTTATTCTCATCTTTCAACCCCTTGATAAATCTGTCTACACAAAACAGCAGCTGGTCCACTGTCAATTGAACTGCTTCTGGTGACATAATTTCATGGTGTTTTTAGTCTCTGAAAGAGAGCAGCTGTCCAGAGCTCCATAAACATTGTGCATGAGAAACTTTGCTCACTTTTTCTCTAGGGGAAAAATAGACTATATGTGGTGAAAATCCATGAGCATTTTCAGAGAAACAGCAGACGTGTATGTGGGTAGTGGGGTGGGGAATTATGTCTAAATTTCAAGCAGTTTTGGCATTTATGATTTTACTAAGCTTATCCAAAGTAATTTTCATTTTAAATCAGACCATTTCTGGGAGAGAGAGAGAGAGAGAGAGAGAGAGAGAGAGAGAGAGAGGAAACAGAAGTAGTGTGAAGGATGACACTTTTACTCTAAATGAAATAGTTCTGTTACAACACTTTAGATAAGGCTTCATGACTTTATAAAAATCTATTATTTTTACACAGTAGAAACACAATTTACTTCTGACTTTGCTGTAGAGAAATACCCTGCTGAATTTAGTACAGCAAAACTGGAGTATATGACTACCAAATTATTACTCTAGTTTATGCTATTTTGAACATCTTGTAAATGATTTAGACCACTGTTTGTAAAACTTAATGGAATATATATATATATATATATATATATATATATATATATATTATATGAGGGAGCAGAACAAACTCAATTTTGACAAAGGACTCCATTTTAGACAGGAACTATTGATGGGGGTGAATGCAGCCAGAAAAGCCATAAACATTCCCAAGAAAGTCAAAGTGCCCCACCAGGGTATCCAAACTACATCTCTTTACATTTGCTTTCTTCAAACATCCTTGTAGGTACCCAATTACCCACTGTTTTGACTGTTTTAACCTTTCCCTATACCACAACCAACAAATTCAAAAGTTGTATACTTTCATCCAATCCTGAAACACCAAGGTTTGTGCCACCCTACTTGCTGTTTTTGCCTATAAAAATCCATTACCCTGAGAGCTGGGGGCTATTCTCCTGCATACACTATGCAGGTGTTTTGGATTATGGATGTTTGTCTTTGCTTTAATTGTTGGTTACAGGTTATTATAGATAATGGTCAGGAAAATAGCTAAACAAAGGGGGTTAGATTTAGAGTTTTTGTTTTAAAAAAGGGGGGAAGTGCTGTGGGATAATGGTCTTACACCCTTTAAAGATTTGTCACTTGTGCTGGTTTAATAAAATGCTAATTGGTCAATAGCCAAGCAGGAAGTATAGGCAGAGCTACCAGAGTAGGAGAATTTGAAGAAGAGAAAAGGCACAGTCTTCAGTTATCACCCAGACAAAAAGGAAGCAAGATGAGAATGCCTCACTGATAAAAGGTACCAAACCATGTGACTAACACAGGCAAGAATTATGGGTTAATTTAACATGTAAGAATTAGTAAATAAGAAGTCTGAGCAGTTACAAAGAGAGACTGCTTCTTTATCCCAGCTGTCCAGATAGTTTAACCCCAAAATAACCACACTGAAACTGTATTAATTAAATTACTGCTTGGCCCATTAGTTCTAGTTTTTTTATTGGCAAATTCATACCTCTTGATTTAATCTATTTCTATTAATCTGTGTATTGTCACGTGGCAGTGGCTTACCAGGTAAAATTCCTACTATCTGTTTCTGGTGGCTCCATGGTGGCTCTCTCACTCTGCTCTCTTCTTCAAGTATTTTTTTTAAATTTTTCCTGCTTTCCTGAGTTTTTCACTATCAAGGGCCCAAAACAGTTTCTTTATTAAAAATGAAAGCAAGACAAAGACAGTAGGAACTCTTACACCACCTGAGCTAATAGGCCAGCTAGTTTATAATTAATGTAGACCTCTGTATATTATTTTGCACTGAATGGTTGCTGGACTGGGCAGGATAGAAACCTCTGTCACTATATGTGTGTGTGTGTGTGTCTGTCTGTCTGTCTGTCTGTGTGTCTGTGTTGTTGTAAAGAGAAGCAGGCTGTGTTCTTGGCACCCGGCTAGCTTAACTCCCAAAATAACCACATGGAAATTATATTAATTAAACACTGCTTGGCCCATTAGTTCTAATCTCTTATTGGCTAACTCTGACATATTCATTTAACCCATCTCCATTAATGTGTATCGCCACTTGACTGTGGCTTACCATCATGAGTCTAACCAGCATCTGTCTCAGAGAGGAGAGCCATGGCGTCTGCCACACTGCCTTCTTCCACCCAGCATCCAGTTCTGTCTTCACTGCCTAAGTTCTGCCATATCAAAAGACCAAGCAAGTCTCTTTATTCAACCAATGAAAGCAACACATAGAACTTTGACACCACTGTGTGTCTGTGTGTCTGTGTCTGTGTGTGTCTATGTGTGTGTGTCTGTGTATTATATGTATATGGAGAGAGAAAGAGTGTTACCATACAATGATATGACAATGTCCCCGCTAGATGTCAGAGCATAACAAATATAAAGACCAGTGCAAATGTAGGAATAACTTTTTTAGAAATATTGGGCAGTAAGGTACATCAGAATCCCCAAAATTTCAGTCTATTGTGAGTATTATCATTTGTCCCCCAGAACATGATGGAAAAATTCTATTACTGAAAAAACAATATATCGAAGTCATAGAACACAGAAAAACCAAGTTGATACTGACCTGAAATCTTCATCCCTACTGTTTATCTTCTTAGTTCTGGAAGATGTTATATAAAATGGAGGAGAAAATTAATCATATATCATACACAGATGTGAACACTTTGAGCAAAAATAATGACTGGTCTGGTAAGACATGGTCACTGATGTATCTTGTGAGTACAAAGAATGTCATGAGATTGACCAGTCACATTCTGATTGTACTTAAGTCATGCTCCATAAGAAGAAATCCAGACATAGTACCATTATTGACCAAGAACCTACGACCAGAGAGAACTTAGGTCCTAAGAGAGAACATAATATTCTTATGCTGATAAATAGCCACTGTATTAAACAGCCCCCCAATAATGAATCACTCATACTCATTAAAGAACCTTCCCTTTGTAGTAAATGGTGATTAATAGGTAAACCCCAAACTGGCACAGGCATAAATATAAGAAAACACGAAATGTTCAGTCCTAAATAGAACTTCTATATCATACTCCCTACTTCCAAGATTTGATATCATTGTGGAGGAGGAGAAGAAAAGAATGAAGGATACAGCTATGGTGGTGACTATAAGGAAACAGTAGCTTTGGGAGGGAGCTGAGCAACTATACATATAAACTCAATGTAGTTATGACAATATGAACTAGACCTGTGTAATCACAAACCATATCAAATCTCAGTCTGTAGAAATGATGTTGGCATGAAGTAGTAACCCTGATAGCTGTTGGAAAGTAGAAAATCGATTTTCTTTAAGAGTATAGGCCCTAGTCAGTAAGCCATGTGGTAAGGGAAGGACACATTTCAAAATGTATATGGGCCACACAAATCGGACTTCATAGATTAAAAAAAACAGAATATAAAATTGAGTAGGTATGGGGTGTACGAATCTGGGAGGAGATGGGGAATGGGTGGTGATTATGATTAAAATACATACAAAATTCTTAACGAACTTTTAATTTTTTGCAATTAAATATAAAAACAAAGAGCAACAAAATTATATAGGGCTTTTTTCAACAGATTATTTTTTATTACTTTTTAAATATTACCATTCAAAATTTCCATTTCTTCCCCTCCTCCCACTCTCCTCCCACTCCCCCACTCATCCTCCCCCTCCTCCTCTAGTCCTAAGACAGGGCAGAATACCAGGCCCTGTGGGAAGTTCAAAGCCCTCCCTCTTCTACCCATGCTTGGGAAGGTATGCATCCAGGTAGAATAGGGTCCCAAAAGGCCAGGACATGAAGTGGAGCAAATCCTAGTATCATTATCATTGGATTTTAAGTCTGCCCCAATTGTCAGCCATATTCAGAGGGTCCAGTTTTATCCCATGCTCGTTCAGACCCAGTCCAGCTGGATTTGGTGACCTACCATTAGCTCAGGCACACTGTCTCAGTGGGTAGACCAACCCCTCATGGTCCTGATTTTCTTGCACATATTCTCCCTTCTGCTCTTCAACTGGATCTTGGGAGCTCAGTCCAGTGCTCTGATGTGGGTCTTTGCCTCTATCTCCATCTATAGCCAGGTGAAGGTTCTATGGTGATATTCAAGATAGTCATCAGTCTGACTACAGAACAAGGCCCGTGTAGGCACTCTCTCCTCCACTGCTGAGGATCCTAGCTGGGGACATCCCCATGGACACCTGGGAACCCCTCAAGAGCCAAACCTCTTTCCAACCCCCAAATGGCTCCCTTAATTAAGATATGTTCTTCCCTTCTCCCATATCCATCCGTTCTCCATCTCAACCATCCCACTCCCCCAAGCTCTCCCCTACTCTCTCCTTCTCCCTTCTCTCTCCCCCTTTCTCCTCCCCCCTTCCCACACCCACCCCTATGCTCCCAACTTTTGACTGGCTATCTTGTCTGCTTCCAATTTCCAGGAGTTTCTATGTATGTTTTTCCTTGGGTACACCTTACTATTTAGCTTCTCTAGGATCGCACACTATAGGCTCAATGTCCTTTATTTATGGCTAGAATCCACTAATGAGTGAGTACATACCATATTCATATTTTTGGGTCTGGGTTATCTCACTCAGGATAGTGTTTTCTTTTTCCATCCATTTGCATGAAAAATTCAAGATGTCATTGCTTTTTACTGCTGAGTAGTACTGAGTAGTACCCTAATGTGTACTCTAATGCCACACTTTCTTTATTCATTCTTCCATTGAGGGGCATCTAGGCTGTTTACAGGTTTCTGGTGCTTTCTCAGAAAATTGGGAGTTAACCTATCTCAGAATCAAGCAATATCATCTCGGGAATATACCCAAGAGATGATCAATCATACTACAAAAGCATTTGTTCAACTATGTTCATATCAGCATTATTTGTATATAGGGCTTTAAATGCCAGGGTCAGAGACATATTTTACAAAGCCACCTAAAACTTGATCTTTTTTTTGATTCTACCTACCATAAATCTTATAACGTTGGCTAACAGAGCACCTTGTAATATGGCATGTTTACTATTTTGATACAATATTAATTTAATCAATAGCTATATGCCTCTTTTGAGATGAAGACTTTTCATTGGCTAAGTGACTTTCAAATTTTCTGTGACCCTTGATAATCATCCAAAAATGTTGATAGTGATAATTTCCCCCCAGATCAACAAATCAACTAAAATCTTTAAAATTCAAACGTTTATGAAATCAAATAAATGAAGGAATATTTCTGTTTACATTTTATGACCACCATGGAATGTTTGAACAAATATTGAAATGTCACTTGATTGACAATATTTCAAAATTTTTCCCCCTGCCATTTGTATAAAGAAATACAAGAAGCCTAAATGAGTTCCTACAATCAGGCACCTTTGGCTGTTTGTTGTGGGGTACCATTGGATATTTAAACCATCTTTATATTATAGCAATTTACTTGAGCAGATTGAGGTATAATAATGAGTATTTGTGTTTAGCTGTGACAAAACACTATGAATACTACTGAGAATAATTTAAAATAACAATGAATTGATTATTATTTTAAAAAATATGAGTGTTACAAAGCCAAATGTTCCAGCAAGATTAGTCAGGAAATAATGGGGTTTTCTACCAAACTTAATAATGTGAGTTTGATCCTTAGTACTGACATAGTGTGAAAGGTCAATATAAGTTTCCATAAGTTGTTTTTTGATCTCTTCAGGAGCACTCTGGTATGTATGTGCAAAAAGAAATACTCATGTGTGTACACACACAAAATAAAATACAAAAATATGGCAAAAATTTTTAATGCAAAATGGAAATTCTGGTATAAACATGTGATATCTGAAATTTCAGTTCAACTTAATTTAACTTTACTTTTATATGTGGTTGTTTTACTTGCATTTATGAGAACAACATACATGCATTGTCCATGGATGTCAGAAGAAATAATGAGATGCAATGCTAGAAACAGAGCTAAAAATAAATAGAGTTAGCTATGGGTTTTATTGGTATAAATCTTAAGTTGAATGGCAGTCTATCTATCATGTTCCATATTCAATGCCCTGCACTGACAAAAAAATAAATTTAAATGAATAAGCACAAATTTGTTTGAGAAATTAACTAAATTATTTTATTTTTACAGAAGTTTAACAGCACAAGGCCTCTATGTACTTGGATTCTGGTGAGGCCTTGTGCTGATTCAGGCATGGAAGAAGAGAGGAGAACAAGAAGAATAAGCAAAGAGGGGTCTTATGTAGGAAAGTAAAGGAAGGAGGTTCAAAGCTTGCTTTATAAAGTTTCAATATCTCACAGCATCTAGAGCAGGCCCTTGAAAGTGTCTGATAGGTCAATCCAAAGAGGCATCATTAATATAATCAGGGTAGGCAGCTATGCCTGCAATGTAAACACCTCTCGGTAAGATACCCATCTCAACAGTGCTATACGAAAGAGTAAATATCCATGTGAATTTTGGTGGTGATGAGCTGAATTTAAACCAAGTAGTACCTTAGATCAAGTCCTTTATAAATACTTCCTCATGAGGGCAGGACTTAAGAAAAATCAAATGTTTGGTTGTATTTCATACATATTACTTTCATTTATTCCTGTTGGATGTATGAGGGAAGTTTGTTTCAATACTTAAGTGACATATTGGATTTTGAATTTTAGAGAAGATACTAAAATTAGCTAAAAATGTGGCTCAGTTGGGGTGAAATGAACATGTGATTGCTGTAAAGTGGATATTATTTTTAATATATCTTCTAAATCCTATACTGAGGACTAGGGTATATATACTCCTATACCATCTATTGTCAGGGCAAAAGCTTATGAGATGAGATAAGTTATATAAACTACAGCTCAAGGAGAAAGCATCAGATACATATTTCCATTTCTAACAGCATACATCTGAAGAAATTAATGAATATGAGAACTGGAACAATTGTGAATACAATGGAGTCACCTCAACTACAATTTAATGTTGAAGACAAATATAATTTAGCCGAATATTATATCGGCTAGGTTCATAGAAACAAAGGTGCCATATAGATTTACTAAGAAGGAAGTTAATAATGCTGATATTGAGCCATATGTGCCTTCTTAGAATTTTTCTTACACTAATTCTTTGATTATTTCTGCCATCAATATGGCTATACATACGGGCCTCCAGATTTTTCCAGGGGTGAAAACCTAAGTTCATAGCTGTTGGGGACTGTGAACTCCCACACTCGGAATTTCCAGTGACCTCCTACTTGCTGGAGTAAACAACTCATTTTCCTACGCTAGCAGCTGCTCTGAGCAAACAACTTGTTTTGCAGCTGTTCTGAGCACGAGACCTCAGGAGTTCCTGAGGGCAGGTTTCTGGGATCTTGCAGTTGAGAGTTAAGGGCATAGAAGGAGACCCTGAATAAGCTGCCCTAGAACACAATAAAGAAAGAATTCTTTGAGTGTTCTTGGCATTACCCAAGTCTCTATATGTGTGTTTCAATCTCTAGCCCCTTGCCCAACTCATAAACCATACAGTAGCACATGGTATATAGAGCAGGCACTGCCCTACACAAAGCTCTTTGGGACTTTATTTTCTTAAAGATATATTAGATATTTTCAAGGCTTCATAAACTTCAGTCCACACTACTTTGAGGAGCAAATTGTTGGTATAGGTAGCATAATAATCAGAGATAGGAGGCAGAATTATAAAGTTTTCCTTAAATTATAGTTCTAATTTGGAAAAATTGTGTGACTGGAGATCAATATATTAAATTGTCAGAAAATGATTACAGATACATAATAAGACAGATTTATACAAAAAAACACCTCTGAATGAGTCACAGAGTTAGATAAATTTACATGGACTTAAATAGAGAAGAAAAGGTACAGACAGCCATAAATGAAAGGAGCAAAGATAATATATATTAAAAAGTAATAGAAAATAGCCATTTAAAGATGAAAAATACAGAGAGATCCTGGATATGTATATTATTGTGTTTTCTTTAATTTCCTTTACAACAGAAAGATATTTGATTCTGTGGGCTGCTAAGTTAAACCAATATATATTTTTAAAAGGTATCTTGGCTTCAAACTTTGAGTATGATATGTTATTTTGAAAGAGGTTCTGGTTTTGTTCCCATAGAGGATGGGAACCTATGTATTCCTTCTAGGCTAATGTGGATTGATGGAACAAGATTCCCCCAAAAAGGTCTTTATGATCCCTAAAAATACTTTGCCCAACCAACATAATCTTGTTTAAGGTATTATGTTTATTTACCTTAACTAAAACTGTAATGTATAATTTAAAATTATGGATTAATAGTCATCAATAATAGTCAAACTGTAGTCATGTCAATCAGGTTTTCTGGATGTTCACAGATATATTTCAGATGGATAGGTATTCTTCAAACCTTAGAAAGACCTACATATTATGGCATTTACAATATTTTAAGGACTTAGACCTTTCTCAACAATGAGACATATCTGCTTCTGGCAGCACCAATTACTTCAGAGAGGTTGATGGTCATTGAAGAAACTTGTTATGGAATTTGCCTTCAAGGTAACAAGGCTAGCCATTAGGGAAAGAAGCTGTTCTTGCCTGGATTGCTTAATAGAATGCTGTATGAACTTCACATGCATGATCTACAGAAAAGTGACTACTGAACTTTCCAATTTTACCCAACACTATAAAATTGCAGGAGAAAAGTTATAAAGGATGATTTATTGAATGAATCTTTTTATGATTGAGACTAGGTAATAAAGAAAACAATTATCCCTCTGTAGACTGGAGGACCAGTCTTTCTTTGCTTCTTAAAATTTTATTATTATATCATTTTATCCATATTTTTGCTCCCCTCAACCCTCCAATATACCTTTACTTGCTCTTATTCAAATGCATGGCCTCTTTTTTCATTAATTGTTATTGCACTCATGCATATATGTGTATATTCTTAAATACATAAATATAACCTGATCAGTCTATATAATATTATTTGTGCATATGTTTTCAGGGCTGGCAATTTGCTAAACATGAAGTGAACATGGAAAACTATTAAAGATATTACAATATGCCCATGAAGCCTCAACCTTACAGAAAGAATTATAGGAAACTAAGGAGTGCAGAGAGTAGGAGAAGTAGTAATTCCCAGTGTAGAGCAAACCAATTGGTGATCCAATATTAAATGATCAATTCTGGTAGTTTTCAATCCACAAAATTGAAAGTCTATGGGAAATAGGGACCCATGAACTATCCTGTCCAAAGTAGAAACCTTAAAAGTTCCTTTTGAGAAAGCAGGTGTGAATCTGTTTTGTGAGAATATAAAAGCTGAAATATAATGTCCTTGGATGATAATAATAGCAATAGATACAATTACTTGATGGGATTGATAAGTTGTATACAGTGTTAGGCTTCTACTATCTTCCTATTCATTCATAAATGCCACTGAACTGTTTAGAAAGTAACAAAAACATTCAGGAGAGTTGGGTCCTTATAATATATTATCTCACATGCTAGATATCCCATGAAAATAATCTCTTCATCACACCCAGAAGTGTGACATACTGGTATCCCATATGTCTCTCAATCTAATCAAGTTGACAAGATTATCCATCAAAAGATCCTTTATTCCTTAGTTATTGATGAATCAATGTACTTATCACTCATCTATCCAATATACGTATGTAATTGTTCACATTTTATTGGATGGTTTCAACTCATCTAATAGACCCCATGTTTTCTTTTCTCAATCATGTTTCTTTTATTTCATTCATATGAGATCTCATATCATCTTGTATATAATTCAATAAATTTCACTTTGTTGAAATTGCCTTTTGATTTGTCATTCTATTAAACTGTGAACTATAGGTACAGTACTTATATTGAAATCCTAATTATCCTCTGCTCTAAAAATATATTTAACCTATAATTCTGACAAATTTTCATTTCCATGATATAGGCATTTATTCAAATTCCTTAAATAAACCCTTCTCGGTGACATTTGTTTAATATATAATGGTTATATAAAGAGAATTAAATACTTCTTTACATGCTTATCAACGTCATTGTATGTTTCTAGGAACTTACAGAGCAAATATATAGTAAATTAAACCACCATAGGCTGTGCTTTAAAACTCACGCCACAAACATGGTTCAGGAATGAAAAAAGTATTTCATTCAAGATCATACCAATTCTTAAGTCAGTGAATTAGGAAAGCTATCTGTGTTCTTTATCAAAGCTTCCTCATTTATTAGATCTTTACTTTTCTTCTCCTTGACACTGAGAAAATAATAGACACTTAAAGTTAATTGTGAATATTAAATATGAGTATTAATATAACTGAAAATTTGTCATAGGTTTATGTTGAAGGAGGGCCCAATTGATTGTCCCAGCCATTCAGCTAGCTTAGCCCTGAAATAATCACACAGAATTTGTATTCATTAAAACACTGTTTGGCCCATTAGCTCCAACTTTTTATTGGCTATCTCTTATAATAATTTAACCCACTTCTATTAATTTTTGTATAGACACATGGCAGTGGCTTACCAGGTAAAATTCCCAGCATCTGTCTCTGACAGCTCCATGGTGTCTCTCTGACTCTTCTTTCTTCCTTCCAGTATGCCATTCACTGCCTACCTAAGTCCTGCCCTATCAACAGGCCAAGGCACTTCCTTTATTCATTAAACAAGAAAAGCAACACACAGAGACAGAAGGACATCACACACCAGGATTAGTACACAGTAAGGACAAATACAAGGCATGGTATGGACTACATATTTACTATGTGCGTACATGTATGTAACTACATATTTATTCAAACTTTTCATTTTAAGGATATACTCCATTAGACCTTGCTGAAAATTTCAGGTTTATATTTATGTACAACTTTTTTTTAGAGAAAAGCATAATTTACTCAGAGTTAAATGGCAAAAAATTATCCCAGGAATATTTTCTAAGAATTTAATTTTAAGAAAAAGGAAAGATTTGTCATTCTGTCTGTTCTAACCACTGACTGTATCAATGATCTATAATGCTTAGGTTTTTTGGCTTTGTTTTTCTTATAGCTGGAGATAATATACAGGACTTTGTGCACAACAACACGGAGCTATGACAATAATTTATACTCAGAGATCAGAGTGTATTTTCATTGTTTTAAGTAAATTTTTGAGTAGTAATTTTGAGCTCTCACTTTCTAGAAAAGAACAATGACTTCAGAACTTAGTTAAGTACAGTTCCCTATATATATATATATATATATGTGTGTGTGTGTGTGTGTGTGTGTGTGTGTGTTTGTGTGTGTGCGTGTGTGTGTGTGTGTGTGTGTGTGTGTGTGAAATAATGTGTGATTCCCGTTGAAGTCATCATATAATAGCTCAACATAGAGACAAGGAAAGAAATTTTATAGCCATCTTTAATTAGAATCAATATATGGATTCAAAAGCCAATGGATTCAAAAGCCAATCATGCCAATTTTATGGCTCTTTCTAGTGTTGGCAAATACTATTTCAAAACATCTTATCATAATTTTATCATCAACAGTATTTGCAGTTCTTTAAGAATTTTACTTATGGCAATGACCATAAAAGAAAAAAGACAATCAAATGCAAAAATATGGCATGAAGTTGAGTCACCCTCTGCTATACACCAAGTTCCAGAATTGACAGAAAACATCAGAACTTTTCTATACAGAAAAAAGAGAAAGAGAATAGGGAGAATGAAGAAAAGAAGGAAATAAAAATAATTAATCAAGAAGAAATACATATTTGTGGCCAGAAAGGTAGTTCCTTGCATAAAAGTCATATATATTAATGAAAATAACAGTAAGTACTAAAATGAGCAATAATAATTTTGACATATATATTAATTGCCTTCATTTTATAGGTAGACTGAAAAAATACAATATATTTTCATAGTGTATTACTTTACCTCAGTTCTTTCCAGATCTGCCTTTCCTCTCTATACAGCCAATTTTATGTTTCAAAAAGTTTATCTCTATTTCTTTCAAAACAACCACATGCAACATATATATAAGAACAAACCGATCTAATGAACTCCAACAAGAAAAACAAAAATAGGAAAAAAAATGCAAAATAAAGCAAATTTAGACATATTTCTCAGGTTGTATTTAAGTGAAATTAAAATAGGTGATACCATTTGCTGGTTGGATGTTTCAGTTACAAATTCACACTCTAAACATTGAAATCTAAATGATATTTGAAAAACATAGGATTGAGGTAGTTCACTGCTATTAGTGAGATTCATGATACATGTCAGTAGCAATCATATGACAACCCCTCCTTTAGATTTTATCCCATTTATTACCATTGCTGCTGACATTCTCGAAGCCACTATCATTAAGTCCTGATGATTATTGGATTCATGTCTTTATACCACCATCAGTTTCAAGAAGCCTCCTTGCTCTTGAAGCTTAAATATCTCTTGGAATAGGCTAACAATCAAGCAACCCATATAGGTCTCTACTAGTTCCTCTGCATATATCTTCTGGTTGTGTAGCTAGGTGTTCTTGTGCAACTCCTAACAGTGGGAGCATTCTTTGTCTCTGACTTCCTTGCCTGCTCTTGGCACCCTTTTCCTCCTACTGGGTCACATTGTTCAGTCTTGATATGAGGGTATGCATAATCTTTTTTTCATCTTGTTATGTCATGTTTGGTTGACATCCCTGGGAGGACTACTCTTTGCTAAAGGGGTACAGAGGAGCAATGGATCTGAGGGAGAGGAGAGATGGTGGGGAGGGCCTAGGAGGAGGGGAGGGAGGAAAATCTGCAGTCAAGATACAATAAGTTAGAAAAGAATAAATACATACTATAATAATATATAATAAAAGACCAATATTCAAAGCATGACTGTTGGGGCATGGCCTGCACACTTAAACTCACACATGCACGCTGCACCTTGTTGAGATTCTGGTTCTTGTGATGGAGTCTCCGAGATTGACTGGCACAATGCACATGCATGAGCTGAAGTGAGCAGGCCACGCCCCCACCTGTCAAGCCTTCAGCTTTCCTGGCAGCATGGTAAACCAGTCTGACTGAGAAGAAAGCATTACTGAAGGAGTGGCAGGAAGTAAAATATAGATATACAAGATGGCTTTGAGGAAGGGCAGGGAAAATATTGTAATTAAATCATAATCTCAAAATTATGAATAGTGACTTCCTAAATTAAAATTTGTTCTTTACTTTAAAAGTAATAACTACTGTATTTATAATTGCCAATATCAAGTGATTTTCTAAACTTTTACACATTACATGATATTTAAATGAGGCTGAGTGTGTCTAAGTGTTCAAACACTTCTTTCTTTATGGTTAAAATTATCAAATCTTACTTTCTAGTGCTTAAAATGTGTTTTAAATTGTTATGTATAAGCACCCTGCTATGCAAATAATTGTTTTTATTAAGTCTTTTATTAAGACTAATTGTTTCTATTCAACTGCAGCTATAATAGAGGCCACTCAGAATGTCCATATATAAACATAGTGTTATGAACTACGCAGAGGCTATTACTCCAAACAGTAGCTATTTACAAAAGTGATCATCATTAACTTAATTAACAAGTATTGAATGTTTAGGGCAAATCAATATCAAAGCCAAATATTTAACAGATATACAAGGCCTTAATATCTTTTAGTAATAGATAATTAAATATAATTTATTCACTGAAATTAATCAAATTGTTTTTCTTTTCTACAATTATTTATTTTCCTATTCTTTTAGGAAGAACTTTTAGTATTTTGAAATTCTTGAACATATTTTCCCAAAAAGTCAACATATATTTGAATTGATTTGAATTATATTTTAATGATATTATATTAAATTATAAAATAGTTGTACCAATGGTTTATATTCCTTGGTGGTCCTTAAAGAAAGATATTGGCATATTTTATTTGAAATACTTGAATTCATAACATGTCCAAAATGTCCCTGGACTAATAGGTGATATTGAACAATGGCTACTCTCCTGCGCTTTCATTTATACTAGCCCTCAGCAACCCAGAACCTGAATCTCAAAACAAGGCAATGCTAGAAGATGCCCAATGTATAAAACATTACTTTCCTTCATGAATAGATTAATCATTTGAACTGTCTAAGAAACCATGTACCTTTTTCCAGACACAAATTTTATTTTTCCTGGTCTTCAATATCTCTATAAAAGATGCCTGTTATTCATTTCTTAAATATGTGAGTGTTGGATTAATGATGAATCTCAAATGATAGGACTACAACTAAGATCCAAGGACTAGAAAGAGAATTTAAAGTACCTACTGGATATTCTTAATGTCTTACCCTTATCTCTATACACAGGACAGATGTTAGGCTATTTTTAAGTCTAGCTGTAAGTCAGTTATTTCTATTTTGAAATATATAAAAGACTGTTCATATTCTAGTCCACAATCAATTATTCCAGCCTCCTCTATTCATATTTATTTCAATAACAGGGACACCACACAAGGTTATTTTACCCTGTCTTCAGTCTTCTTCTCTTTCATATCTAGACTGATGTCTTAACAATTTCTGTTATATAAAATTCTATTAATTTTAAAGACTAAAACAATTTCATTTCATTTGTCAAGAATTACCTGAAAATGATTTTCTTCATCATTTGGGTATTGCAACACTTATAATTCAAAATTTACAATAATATATACAAATATGTTAGCTATATTGAACAATAACTTTACTGAGAACACCAAAAAAGGAAAAAAGAATTTCATTTTACTTTTCTATGCCCATGTACAGACTCTTACGTACAGATATTTATGCATCACCTAAGTAAATGCCATCAACAAGTTACACCCATTCTCCAAAGCCTTTTAATGTGAATTATGCAATTTCAATTCAGAAAAAAAAGAGTCTTCAAAAGCTGCTTAAATTTTCAGCTTTCTGATTAATACACCACCATGTCTATTTTGCATTTCTTTGAAAAAACATTTCTAAAAATTATGGTTGATTCATGACAGAGTTTTCAATCATTACCATAATCTTACTGCTTTGACACTTTCTCTTACTTTCTTTACATAGACACTTTTATTTATTGTTAGACAATCTGCTTTACCTGGTTTATGATGTATTTTTAATTTCTAAGATATATCCTAATTTTTATTATGACATTATTATTCAAGGAAATATAGCATACCTTAGAACAAGTACAAGAACAAGTATAAGAAAGCATAAAATGTCAGGTTAAATGAAAAAGGCCAAATAGTACAAATAATATTGTATTGTTGAAGCACATATGCACACAATAAACTCCCCTAAATTGCTTTAATTATTCTTAGAATCTTAGAATTACCTGAATCTCCCAAGTAATGGTGACATTTTGCTATTTCAATAATGAGGGCAAAATAGAGGCACTTTGATAGACTCTTAAACACCTATGAATATGATTGTAGGAAAATGGCTTAAAAATTTTTAAGTCATAGAAGTCATTCTTCATTTTGCAAAACAATGTAATATATGTCCATCTGTACATATTTGTAATTTTATGTCTTAAATTCTAGGAAAATAGTTACAATAGAGTATGCGTCTTTCCAAGAAGTCTCTTACAACAAATTGGCACACAAATGTGCGTTGCTACATCCACATAAAAACCTTAGAGGAGTTGGAAAGGAATTTTAGACACTAAAAACAAAGGTTAGCTACATTTTTTTTTTAATGGGATCTGCTTGTTGGCTGCATACTGCAGCTCCTTTAAGAGAGGTCTTCTCAATTCAGCAGTATCAAAAAATAATGTAGTTTCAAAACGGCAGCAGCTTTCTGGACCATGCTACCAGCATGAACTCTGACTTTTTGGGGAGGTCTGGATACAGAATATTTAAAGGGTTCTGTGAGGAGACTGTTACAACTTGTGTAATGGCACCATAGGCCTGCTTTGTGCCTAAAAGTGGGCTAATGTACTTGGATCTCAGAAGCAGCAATATGCCTCTGCCATGCTGGAATGGGCAGTGCAAGCAGGCATGGCCATGTTGGCCCTAGTAATGCCCACTTAGCACTAACAAAAAACAAAAAACAAAATCAGCACTTCTGGTCAGAAAATAATCAGAAATATGCTAGATGGAGGGCCATTTGGTGGTTCCCAGCTGTTAAGCCCTGAAATAATAACAGAGAAACCACATTATTTAAATCACTTTCTGTCCCATTAGCTCTAGCTTCTTATTTTCTAACTCTTACATTTTAATTTAACCCATCCCCGTTAATCTGTGTGGCCTACTAGCAAAGTTTCAGCATGTCTGTCTCTGGTGGTGGCTCCATGGCTTCTCCCTGACTCTTCCTCCTTTCTCCCAGCATTTAGTTTAGTTTTCTCCACCTAGCTACCCTATCAGGAAAAGTCGGGTTCTTTATTAACAAATGGTACTCACAGCATACAGAGGGGAATCCCTCATCACAGATATACAATAAAGAAAGATTCAGATAAGAAGAGACTTCTAAATGGGTCAACATTTCAGATAAATGTATGAATGCTTAGGTGAGGAAAAAAAGAGTATAAAAAAGAAGTAATGTTTATTTAAAAATATTAAAACAAATTCTTTAAAAAGACAGCATAAGACAATCAGATGAAAAAATAATGAAAAATAGTCTGTGTAAAGATGGAAAATACACAGAGAGTCTGGATTATGTACACTATTGCTTTTTCTCTGAATTTTTTGACTTGAGGGAGACATTTTGATTCTGGGGACTGCTAAGCTATACCAACACATATATTTTAAAGTACTCTTGACTCCAAAATTTGAGTCTAAGGATTTGTTACTTTGGAAAAGAGGTTATTCTTTTGTTTCCACAGAGGATGAAAATTTGTAGAATCCTTCCAAACTAACATGGCTTGAGGAAACAAGGCCCTTCAAAAGGTCTCTGTGAGCATTCCCAAAATTATTTTCCCCAACAAACAGTAGAAAGTAGTTTGGAGCAAACTAAGACCAATTTCCCAAATATTGTCTATAAATGTTTGTTTACATTTAAATGAGGATATTCTATAGAGATTTGTATTGGTATGGATCATGGTTTATTGATACAAATTTAAGATTAATATATATATATATTTCTGCTTTGGTTTGAAGTATCGTGTTTGTGAATCTCATTTAAAATTGCAATGCATAATTAAGAAATATAGGTTAATAGACAATCATCTGTAATAGTCAAGCTTGTAGTCATGTTAGGTTTTCTAGATATATAGAGATATACTTAAGTTATATAGGTGCTCTTCAAATCTTTCATAGAACTTCAGAGTATGGCATTTAAAATGTTTTAAGAAGTTAGCACTTTTCATGACAATGAGACACATCTGCTCCTGGCAGGAACAATCTACTTCAATAGCATGACAGACATTGAAGAGGCTCCTTATGTCATTGGTCAGCCATCTGGTCAAGAAACTGCTCTTGCCTGGACTGCTGTATAAACTGGACATGCAGGACCCTCATATAAACAACTTCTGACCTTGCTTAACAGTGAGACAATCCTTTGTGGTTTCTGCTTCATGAAAGAGTCTGCTAGACATTCGGCAGGACACAGAAAAAAGTGACTGACAAACTGCCAAAATAGGCAGACCAGTCTTTAAAATTTTCTGATTCCTGGAAAAGTCTGCTGGATACTATGGGCCTGTGGGCAGATGATTAGATGGCCAAAAGATACAGAAGAACTTTGGGTGACTGTCCAAGCAGTGAGATGCCTCTGTCATTGCTAGAGTTTTGGAAGTTGCTTACAATGCACTTCCTGTTAACTTAGGTAATATTATATTTCTTCTGGAGACTTTGATAGAGTTGAAGAATACATAGTTATAGTTATAGCTTTTGTTACTTATGATAAAGGATAAAATAGATATGAATATTGAAATGAATTCTTGCTTGATACCTGTTTTATTATATGTAATTTTACTATGTTAACATTAAAACCTTTTTTTTATATTTAAGCAGAGGAGAGGAAATGGTGTGGGAAGTCCTTCTGTATATGTGTTGCTTTTATTGGTTAATGAATAAACTATCTGTCTTGGGCCAGCACAGGGCAGAGTAGAATTAGGCAGGGAAAACTAAAAGTGAATGCTAGGAGAAAGAAGGTAGAGTCAGCTAGAAGCCATGCAGCTGCCAAAGGAGAAAGACGCAAACTGCCGAGCAGAATCTTGATGGTAGGTCATGAGCCTCAAGGTAAAATATAAAATAAAAGAAATGGTTGTTCTAACATGTAAGAGATTTCTAGGAATATTCTATAGTGATTTGTGAAGCAATTATTTAATTAATATGGCTTCTGTATGGTTATTTTGAGAGTCTATGCATCTGTGAATAAACAAGCAGCCTCCTTAATACAGAAAACAATAGCAATTTATGAAATGTCAACCACAACACAAACTACACACTTGATATTTGCTACTGAAAATGTATACAACATTATGCTATTCTCTTTCTGTTTGGATTTAAACATATCTGAGTTGATTTTTTTCAGATTTATCACCATTTAATACAAATGCTTAGGTCTGATTGCTGTAGTAGTCTTTTGAATTACTATTACTGATTAAATGTTTCTATATATATTAACTGGTCTACCTTAGTTGTAATTTCATACCAGTGAATTTTCATCCATAGATTCAATAAATATTGTCAAAATATATTCTAAATATATCTTGACCAAATACATAATAGATTGGTAAACACTTTTCTTACAACTAACTACTAAACAATGCATTATTACATTTTATGTAACATTTACAATGTATTAAATATAAATATGCAGATAATTTAATATACATAGATCATATGCAAATAATATCATATGTATGTTACCTGAGAAATCATAGATTTTTTGGTATATGTAATCTTGCTACTAATCCAATGGAAACTGAGTGTTACCATGTGCATCTATCTTTATTAAGAAAGTATTCCTGCTTGAACCAACACATTTTCCTTTATTTGTTGCCCTATTTTATCCCCCTAAGTCAGCAGTTCTCAACTTATGAGAATTTACTCCTTGACAAACTTCTATCTCCAAAAATACTTAAATTATGATTCATAACAGTAGTCAAACTTCAGTTTGATGGGGAAACTCTGTTTACCAATCACAGTGAATTGGGATGTGGCGACCTGTTCCCCAGGGAAGAAAACCTGGAGATCCAGGTGCATTCTTTCGCTATGTTGTGCTCACCGGATCAATTAAAACATAGCTTGTTCTTGAGCTGGTCTGGTTATTCATCGTACCTACAAGTCATATGTCTACAAGTAATAAAGTATAAATGAAAATAATGTTATGGTTAGTGGTCATCACAGCATTAGGAAGTATATTAAAAGATCACAGCATTAGGAAGGTGAGAATCACTGGTCTAAATATGCTGTATATACCCTACATTGTTCTTTACACATGTTCCAAAAGAATTTTATTTTCCTTTAAATTTTCAAAATACAATTTTTCTGTTTTTGCTGATGTCATAAATTGTATTAGTAATCCTCTCCAAATCACATTCATTCCTTCTAGTTATATCACAATTCTTTAAGATCCCATATAAATATTTATATACTTCTGTGAAAACTATGGCCATTGTTATACTTTTAAGAGTTTTTACAAGGGATAATTTCTCTTATGTGTGCATCAAGAGTAAAGATCATATACTTTCTGTATGTTTTGTCAGTGTCTAACATAGTGGCTCATATGATATAAGCATCAAACAATATATTGGAATACATTGATCTTTTAGAGAAGAAAATTAAATGGCCTTATTGTTGTTATACTAGTTTGAGATTCCTCAAATGCCTGCCTCCAGGTTCCAGTATAACAATGCTCTTAATACATAGTATTTTCATTTTAATTTTTGAAAAGATACTTATAAGTAAACTTTTCCAAAGGCTTCTAGAAATTTATTGAACTTAAACTGGAAATATGGCAAGGACTTTATTATAATAAAAGACAACACAGGAAACTGACCATGTGTTAAATACTGTGCACATGTTCCTTATGCATCTCACTTTTGTCTTTGCAAAATATTGACAAGGGAGCCATTTTTCAAAATGACATGGGGGATTTACATGCACCAAGCCCATTACTTTCTCACTTGTACCTAAAATAATGGGGCTTGGTATAGCTTTGCTTCTCTGTTCTCTAAACACATCTAAACAAAAATGTGACCATAGGAGCTCATGAGAAATATTAAATAACTTAGGAGTTGTTTAGAATTCTATCCTCCATAATTAGTCATTTTTTAGCATGAAAAGAATCACAACATATAAAGAGATGATCACAGTTAACTATGAGGTTAAGACATCAAATTAAGTATTGGGTATTTTATTTTTGTTGTTATTTATTTGTTGTGTGATCTGATGTGGGTTCTGGGAATTGATATGATGTGGGTGTGTTCACCCTTTTCATATGAAGTAAACATTGTTTACCATCAAGTAATTTCTTTAGACTTAGCATATCTAATTTAAGAGGATAAATGGGGTAAGACACATATATCAGGTCATATTGTTGTCTCTAGCACTATATAGATATATAGATATAGATGTAGAGATATATATTCTATTCATTTCTTGAAGAGTAAACATTCATTTCCATCACTTGGCTTTGGCTCTGTCATTTAAGTTTCCTAAGCTAATAGAATAAAGTGATACTATGTTATCTATATATGCTCAGAACATAAGAGTTATGCATGCTTTTCAAAGCTCTCTTATATCTCTTCAAATATTAAAAGAAAGACAAATACAGGTCAGATTCACCTTTACATAAGCCAGATCTATATCAAGAAATGCTTGCTGAAACACAAAATTGTAAGTAATAATACATGGTAGAGACTGATCAAGTGGTTTAAATGCCTAAGAAGATGTGATACCAATAATTTATGAAATTGGTTTTAAATACAACTATTCTTAATTCAGAACTATGAAAAATATATTATGATGTGTTCTTTCCTCATCATGACAATAATTCAAAATAAGTTTAGAGTAGGAAAAACTTCTTAAAAATATAAAACACCAACACCTATAAAAGCACAAGTAAGGAGCAACATCTTTCTGCTAGTAGCACTGTAATTTATATATAACAATTGTTAAAATTTAGATCTGCATATTTTTACAAAGTTACTGATACCATCAAATTTTGTAAATTGTACTGGACAGTGGTGGCATACATCTTTAATTCTATCACTTACTAGGTGGAGGCAGGTAGATCTCTGTGAGTTTGAGGCCAACCTGGTTTATAAGATCTAGTTCCAGGACAGGCTCAAAAGCTACAGTGAAATCCTGTCTCAAAAACCAAAAATATGTATAAATTGGGTTCAAAATGTGGTGCAGGAAAATTCTATATTTTGTCAATTATATTTTAAATAAATGCTAATTGGCTGGTAGCAAGGCAGGAAATATAGGCGGGAAAACCAGACAGGAAAGTAGAGGTGGGACAATGAGAACAGGAGTATTCTGGGAAGAAGGAAGCTATTCCTGAAGTCCTGCCCAGATCATGGAAGAAGCAAGATGTGACCTGCCCTGCTGATAAAGGTACCGAGCCATGTGGCTAACATATACTAGAATAATAGGTTAATATAAGTTATAAGAGCTAATATGAGGCCTGAGCTAATGGGCCAATCAGTTTATAACTTATGGAGACCTCTGTGTGATTTTCTTTGGGACTTGCCAGCTATGGGAAGTGGGCAGGACAGAAACCCCCAAAGCTGGCCACTCATATTACAAAAAAAATGTGCATGTTTTTTGCTATAAATTATTTCATTACATATGTCATGAAAACTTTAAAAAGATATCAAGTGCCAAAATTGTTGATATGTCACATATTTCACCTCTTTCACTATACTTTGTACATAAAATTAGAAATAGCATAGTTAGGTGGCTGAACAAATACAGATAACTTTTCACTTGTAGTCAACTACTAGAATACACTAAACTTTTACTTACCCATGGATACTCAGTTTCTCAATGAAAGTGGTTACTTGTCCTATGAATAATGGAGTATGGTGTCATCTTGGCCTCAAAGTTTATCATTCTTAGAGTAGATCATGAAAGAAACCATGATCACATAATTATACATAGAAGGCAGAAAGGAGACCACAAGAGAGGTGCTAATCACAAAAATTAAGAGAACACAATACTATAGAGCTATCATATACACCTTTATCTTCATCCCAAACCACACATTTTCCCTTTCCATTGTCTTGAACTCATGTTACTTTAAAATAAAATACATGGTGGATGGAATCTAACGTACTTTTTACCATTGTTGTCTCATCAACTACCTCAAAAAGTCAACTGGAAGTTACCGTGTGTTGAAATTTCTGCCTCTTTTTATGGACATACTTTCTGATTCCTCATGGAAGACTAGGATATTACCTTGGAAATTAGGAATTGATAACATAAGGTCAATTAAGCAGTAGAGATATGTTGGCATTTCCAGCACCGTGGCAAATATTTGTGAGAAACAATTTAACTGAAGTATGCTTTACTTTGGCTCATGGTTTCAGTCTGAGGTTGCTCTTTCCCTCACTTTGGGTACAATATATGGCAGAATATCACAGAGCCTAGAATATGATAAAGAAAAGAACCACCCTTTATGCTGGAAAGAAACCAGAGGAGTAGAGGAGGAACCAAGATACAGCTTCAAAGGCCTAGTTTCACTGACTTTTCACATATTCTCAAAAATGCTATCCACCTCTTGAATCAAAAGACCAATACACTGATTAGCTCAGAGCCTGCAGGCTCCAATCACCTCTAAACTAACCTTAATATGACAAATTGGGTCTCACTATATGCAGCTATATTGAAAGAAACATTTTAAATCATAGTAAGAGAAAAATTGGACAATTGGAACCCTCCCCAACCAACTCCTTTTCTCTAAAGAAATTCTATGATCTTCCAAGTTGACATTAAGTCTAGAAGATACAGTATTCTCTTTTTCTTTCCTTTTATTTATTTGTCTACTATTGTGCTACCTATGCCTGAGAAGTATGATCCCTCATAGGTTAGATCCTACAAAACAATTATCTAATAAAAGCACCATGAACCATGGAGCATATTCATTTTCAACTAAAAGGGAGTAACATTAAACTGGTGATCTGAGCCCTGTGTCTAGTGTGATATGCAAAGAAGAACACTAAATATCTGTTTGTTTCCTGAGTGGACTTGGATAAATGAAAAGAGAGAGAGAGAATATTTTTACCTTTATCATGTTGAGAATAAAAAAAGTGACACTCAGGTATACTCATGCTACAACACTTACTTGAATAGAAATAGAAAGATTCTTACCACAGTCTTCATCAAATTCTCCTTTGACTACTTTGACTTCAATTGCTCAATTATTAGCTTTCCTCTCCTCTCTCTAATTCTGAGTACAAGCAATTAAAATCCTATGTGGAGTTAGAGGCAAAGTCAAATTTCCTCTAAGCTGCATGTGCGGGTTTCATTTCAATGAACAAGTAACATCATTTGCAAGGAATGAAGATGTTATTTTGTCACACGGGACAACAGATGCAAGGCTTGTTACAAATGTTAAAGCTCCTCTAAGAACCTTTAGCAATATATAGATAAATTATTCTCTGTTCTATGCTCCTCTCCTAAGTAAGATATTCCATTGTCACAGGAAAAAAAGCAAGTCAATATAGAAAATTAAAAACCTTCAATAGCTAAATTTGACCTGAGAGCATAGTTTGCAATCAAATTTCAATGATATAATAATGTACAGAAGGCAGCTTTACTCAAAATTGTAATAGCTGTTAAATATCACTAACTTCAGGTAACTGAAGTATTCCTAATTGCTTAAAATAGCATGGGTAACAGGTATTTCCTAACACTTGAACCACTCATGCTGTTTGATCTACTTTGACATGCACTGCCTCCCCAGATTCACATTATATACCTTGAAAATCAATTGATTATTATCTCATTTCAGAACCTCATATCTGCTGCACTAGCTGTTTTTGTGGCCTCTTGACACAAGTTATAGTCATTAGAGTAAGGAACTTCACCTAAGGAAACACCATGATGAGATCCAGATGTAAGGCATTTTTTCCATTAATTATCAATGGGGGAGGGGCTAGAATATGGTGGGTTTTACCATCCCATGGCTAGTGGTCCTGGGTTCTTTAAGAAAGTGTACTGAGCAAGGAGAAGCAAGCCAATAAGCATCATCTGTTGTAGAATAATGGTATTTTATCCTATCACTTGTATTATTTTTAATAAACTACTGATTGGCCGGTAGCCATGCAGGAAGTAAAGGTAGAACAACCAGGCAAAAAGTAGAGGCAGGGCAATGAGAATGCTGGCAAGAGGGAAGCACAGTCTGCAGTAATGATTGACACAGAGCAAACAAGATGTGACTGCCTCACTGAAAAATGTACTGAGCTACGTGGCTAACATTGACAAGACTAATTGGCTAATATAAGTTATAAGAGGTAATACGAAGTCTGAGCTACTAGGCCAATCAGTTTAAACTAATGTAGACCTCTGTGTGATTTCTTTGGAACTTAACAACATGGGAACCGGGCAGTACAGAAACCTCAGTCAACAAAATGGTGCCCAATACTGCATACACAAAAAAACAGAAAGCTTGGAAAGTAATTCTAGACACAAAACAACAGCGATAAACAGGACTTCCTGGTAACAGCAATTTCTCAGGTCTGCTCTGCTTGCTAGAGGCAAGCAAGTGCTCTCATCTAAGAGAGGCTTCCTGATTCAGCTTTAGCTGCAAAACCTTGCAGCTCTTTTAAAAAGGTTCTCCAAGAAAACACATAAATGGTGCTGATAAAAAGCTCACCACATACTTTTTGGTGGTGGTAGGTAACTTAAAATGCCATAGAGTTGTGACAATATACATGGATCTGGCCAGTATCTCCACTATGAGACTGAAATCTCAGAAATCTATATAATGGGCTGGATTCAGCTGTCAAAGCCACAGATTTAAACCTAGCCATATTGCTTAGCAAATTAAAGACTCATATGGTCAGAAAAGAGAGAGAGATATAGTAAAGAGAACTTCAAAAATTAAGAAAACCTCTAAATGGTTTATTGTGTGTTAAAAGTATGTGCAGACTTGGGAGAGAAAAAAGTTTAAAGTCCTTAAAATAAAAAGAAAAAAGAGTAGTTGGGTATGGTGGCACACACCATTAATCCCAACATGTGGAAGACAGAGGCAGGTATAACTCTGAGTTCAATGTGTGACGGCACACACCTTTAATCCTAACACTTGGGAGGCAGAAGCAGACAGATCTATGTGAGCTCAAATTGTGGTGGCACACACCTTTAATCCTAGCATTTGGGAGGCAAAGGCAGGTGGACCTTTATGAGCACAAAGACAGCCTAGTCTACAAGAGTGAGTTCCAGGACAAAGATACACAAAAAACCCTGTCTCAAAAAGCCAAAAATTAAAAATAAAGATAAAAAAGAGTTTAAAATAAAGTCACAGAAATATAAAGCACAGAGAGAATCTGAATACTGTATGTTATTATATTCTCTTTGAATTGTTTAAATGCTGAGAAAGGATAAATAACTGCTAAAAAAGTGTTTGTAAATGCTGCTAAATTAATCACAGACAGGTATTTTGAAAATAACTTGACTTCAAAATTGTAGTCAAAATGTATGGCGCTTTAGAGAATAGGTTTTTCTTTTGTTTTCACAGGAAATTGGAGGCTGTAAATTCATTGTGAGTTAAGAAAAATCAGGTTTGGTCAAAGAAGACACCCCTGAGAAATCTCTGATAGGCACAGATGCCCCATATGTCTACATCCAGAGAAGATTCAAGACTGCTGCCTAACATTATCAAGCCTCACAGGATACTCTATTAAGGACTTGATCATAATTCAAAGTTTACTTTAGGTCCCCAAAAGATTATCAGTGCTCCCAATCAGCAGAAAGTAGCCTGGAAAAACTATGCTCTCTTCCTCCCCCCCAAAAAATTGTGAATGTTTGCCTTTTTAAAAAACTGTTGGTTACAAGTTGTTATGGATAATGGTCAGAAAAAAAAACTAAACAAAGGAAATTTGGCTCAGAGTTCTTGTTTTAAAAAAGGGGGAAGTGCTGTGAAACAATGGTCTTTTATCCTGTCACTTGTATCATTTTTAATACAATGCTGATTGGCCAGTAGCCAGGCAGGGAGTATATAGGCAGGGCAATCAAGCAGGAAGCAGAGGTGGGACAATGAGAACAGGAGAATTCTGGGAGAAGGGCTCAGTCTACAGTCATGATCAAGACACACAGATCAAGCAAGATGTGACTGTCTCACTGAAAAAGGTACTGAGCCTTGTGGCTAATATAGACAAAAATAATGGACTAATATAAGTTATAAGAGTTAATAAAATGAATGTAGACCTCTGTGTGAATATTTTGGGACTTAACAACTATGGGAACTAGGCAGGACAGAAACCTCAGTCAAAAATCAGCCACTCTTTCAAGGCTGATTCATCAGGTCCTGCCACCAGGATTATTCCGTGTTTGAGTTTCTGTCCTAACTTCCTTCAGTGATGAACAACAATATGGAAGTGTAAGCCAAATAAACCATTGCCTCCCCAAATTGTTTTTGATCTTGATGTTTCATTATAGCAATATAAATTCTAACTAAAACTCCTGCCAACTTTACTCTTTCTAGTTCTCAGATGGAACTTCTGGAAATAGAAAAACAGACCCAAAATCCTAAGCCAGAAAAGCCCTTGGAAAATGCCCCAAATCCAATGACACTGGAAGAAATATGGCATAGCCTGCCTGTGTTTAAATTCGTCAGAGTTCTGATTCATTCTGACCACAAATATAGTAGCATTTTATTTGTATCTTAATTAAGAAAGCTTGCTTTAAGACCAGAGTGTAAAACTGCCTTGTAGACAAAGCAGTGGTCACACATACCTTTAATCCCAGTAACCACACTTATTGACATAGAAACCAGGCCATGCATGCCTTTAATCCCAGTGGTGCATACCTTTAATCACAGCCAAAGAGAGGATTATAAAACAGAAGGAAACAGCTCTCAGACATAGTCTTATTCTGAGATTCATGGAGGCAGGATTGTCATTTCAGACTGAGGTAGACGTAAGAGCCAGTGGCTGATTGCTTTGTTTATCCGATCTCTAGACTGAGCCCCAGTTTCTGTCTCTGAGGTTTTTTAAAATTATTTATCATTTTGGTTTCCAACTCTTGCAGCACAAATCCATGAAAAAGCCTTCTGCCTGAAGCATTTTAGCTAACAGCCCAGGTAAGAGCTGGGATCAGAATTATAGCTACGGGAATTGAATTTCAAACCTAGTCATCTGGGTTCTGGAGAAGTACTAGTGCATTAAGCTCCCATCTGTCCAGCTTGGCTTCCTCTCCAGCCAAAACCATCCTTATTAATGCACGGGGCACCCACATGTCTTCCCACGTCCCCCCACATCTTTCTGTGACTCCTGCAGTCCTGCAGCATTTGCCCAGCCTCACTTACATGCAGCTCCCACATGGCTATTGCAGTTTCCCATGACCCCTGTGACCTATATGCAACTGATGCATGGCTGCTCTGACCAGCATCACTTTAATAAAATTTTGTTCAAGATGCTTTTAAATTCTGTTTAGAAAATCCACAGGTCTTTCTAGCCCATATTGTTATCATACCTTAAAAGTATCAACTAAACCAGGAATGATGTAGAATTCCCTGCTGTGTGCTGTGAATACCATTGGTTAATAAAAAAAATCTGTTGTGGGCCAGTGGTTTAGCAGAGTAGAGTTAGGTGGGAAAGCTAAACTGAATGCTGGGAGAAAAAAGAGGAGTCAGAGATACAACATGTAGCTCCACCAGAGACAGATGCTTGGGATGGAACTTTACCTGGTAAAGTTGATATAGATGAATAGACATGGGTAAAGTTTGTACAGATGAATAGACATGGAATAAATTAAATGTAAGAGCTAGCCAATAAGAAGATAGATCTATTAGGCCAAGCAGTGATTTAATTAATACAGTTTCTGTGTAATTATTTTGGGACTGAGCAGCTGGGAACAAGCAAGCAGTCTCTTACGACAAATTGGCATGCCAATATGGCCAACCAAATACACTTAAAACTTGAGAGAGCTTAAAAAGGAATTCTAGGCAAGAAAGAACAAAATTACGCATGGCTTCTGGGTGGAACCATGTAGTAGTTTTTAAAGAGAGGTTTTTGTGATTTAGCAGTAGCAGGAAAAAATGTTTCAAACTGACAGCTTCCTGGGCCATGTTGCCAGCACTAATTCTGGCTCTTTCAGGGGGCCAGGCATGTGAATGGGGTTTGTGGGCAGCATGCTGCAAGTTACTTGGTGGCAGCATGGACCAACTAGTAACCAGAGTTGAAGTGGCTGTGAAAGGACTTCTGCCATGTTAGACTGGATGGGCAAGCCAGCAGGGCTGTGTTTAGCTTAACAATGCTGCTGTTAAGTTTTTAAGAAGCACTTAGCATTTTCAGAAGCTATCCTGATCAGAAAATGAATACAGATACGCAATAAGGACAGATTCAGACATAAAATTAATCTAAATGAGACACAGTATGTTTAAAAAGTGTACATAGGGCTTTTTTTCTTTCAGTTTATTTATATGATGGATTACATTGACAGATTTTTGTATGTTGAATCAGCCCTGCATCTCTGAGATGAAGCCTACTTGACCATAATGGATAATTTTTTCATGTGTTCTTGGATTCTGTTTGCCAGAATTTTATTGAGAATTTTTACATTGATGTTCATGAATGAGATTGGTCTGTAATTCTATTTCTTGGTTGGGTCTTTGTGTGGTTTTGGAATCAGGGTGACTGTAGCTTCATAAGAAGAGTTTGGCAATGACTCTTCTGCTTCCATTATGTGGAATACATTAAGAAGCTCTTCATGTAAGTTCTGATAAAATTCTGCATTAAAACTATCTGATCCTGGACCTTTTTTGGTTGGGAGATTTTTTATGACAGCTTCTATTTCTTCATGACTTATAGGTCTATTTAAATTGTTCACCTGGTCTTGATTTAATTTTGGTAAATCGTATTTAGATCACTTCATTAGATGCTGAAAAAGCATTTGACAAAATTCAAGATGTTTTTATGACAAAGGTCTTGGAGAGGTTAGGGAAGCAAGGATCATACCTAAATATAATAAAAGCAATATAAAGAAAGCCAACAGCTAGTATCAAATTAAATGGAGAAAAACTCAAAGCCATTCCTCTAAAATCAGGAACAAGACAAGACTGTCCACTCTCACCATATCTCTTCAACACAGTGCTTGAACTTCTAGCAATAACAATAAGAAAAGATAAGGATATCAAGGAGATTCAAATTGGAAAGGAAGAAGTCAAATTTTCATTATTTGCAGATGATATGATAGTGTACATTAGTGACCCCAAAACTCTACCAAAAACTCCTACAGCTGATAAATACCTTCAGTGATGTGGCAGGTTACAAGATCAACTCAAAAAATTAGTAGCCCTCCTATACACAAAGGATAGAGAAGCAGAGAGGGAAATCAGAGAAACTTCACCTTTTATGATAGCCACAAATAGCATAAAGTATGTTGGGGTAACTCTAACCAAGGAAGTGAAAGATCTATTTGACAAGAACTTTAAGGCTTTGAATAACGAAATTGAAGATGACACCAGAAAATGGAAGGCTCTCCCATGCTCTTGAATGGGTAGGATCAACATAGCAAAAATGGCAATTCTACCAAAAGGCAACCTATAAATTCAACGCAATCCCCATCAAAATCCAAACAAAATTCTTCACAGACCTTGAGAGAACAATAATCAACTTTATATGGAAAAATAAAAAACCCAAGACATCCAAAACAATCCTATACAATAAAGGAACTTCTGGAGGCATTACCATCCCTGACTTCAAGCACTATTACAGAGATACAGTATTGAAACAGCTTGGTATTGGCATAAAAACAGAGAAGTCGAACTATGGAATCAAATAGGAGACCCAGATATTAACCCACAAACCTATGAACACCTGATTTTTGGCAAAGGAGCTACAACTATACAATGGAAGAAAGAAAGCATCTTCAACAAATGGTGCTGGCATAACTGGATGCCAACCTGTAGAAAAATGAAAATAGATCCATATCTATCACCATTTACAAAACTCAAGTCCAAATGGATTAAAGACCTCAATATAAATCTGACCACAATGAACTTGATAGAAGAGAAAGTCGGAAGTAGGCTGCAACACATGGGCACTGGAGAGAACTTCATGCATATAACCCCAGTAGCACAGACAATAGGGGCAACATTGAATAAATGGGACCTCCTGAAACTGAGAAGCGTCTGTAAAGAAAAGGACATTGTCATTAAGATCAAAAGGCATCCTGCAGAAAGGGAGGAGATTTTCATCAACCCCACATTAGACAAAGGTCTGGTCACCAAAATATATAAAGAACTCAAGAAACTAGACTTTAAAATTCTAATTAACCCAATTAAATAATGGGGCACTGAACTGAACAGAGAATTCTCAACAGAAGAAGTTCCAGGAGATGCTTAAGGTCATGATCAACTTCCTTAGTGATCAGGGAAATGCAAATCAAAACAACTTTGACATACCATCTTACACATGTCAGAATGGCTAAAATCAAAAACACCAATGATAGCCATTGCTGGAGAGGATGTGGAGTAAGGGGAACACTCATCCATTGCTGGTGGGAAATCAAACTTGTGTGACCACTTTGGAAATCAGTGTGGCAGTTTCTCAGGAAATTGGGAATCAACCTACCTCAGGATCCAGCAATACCATTCTTGGGAATATACCCAAGAGGTGCCCAATCATAGTACAAAAGCATTTGTTCAACTATGTTCATAGCAGCATTATTTGTAATAGCCAGAACCTGGAAACAACCTAGATGCCCCTCAATGGAAGAATGGATAAAGAAAGTGTGAAATATATATCTATTAGAGTACTACTCAGTGGTAGAAAATTCTTGAATTTTGCGTGCAAGTGGATGGAAATAGAAAACACAATCCTGAATGAGAAAACCTAAACCCATAGAAAATATGAATATGGTATGTACTCACTCATTTGTGAACTCTAGCCATAAACCAAGGCCATTAAGCCAAGAGAAGCCAAATAACAAGGTGAACCCAAAGAAAGACATATATAGATCCTCCTGGAAATTGGAAGCAAAGTAGATTGTCAGGCAAATGTTGTGAGCATGAGGGTGGTGGCAGGGGTGGGGGTGAGGCTGGAGGAAGGGAGGGGGGAGAGAAGGGAGAAGGGAAGGAATAGCAAGAGCTTAGGGGAGTAAGAGGGTGGAGATGGAGGAAGGGCAAATATAGGAGCAGGGAAGAAGATACCTACATTAAGGGATCCATTTTAGGGTTGGCAAAAGACTTGGCTCTTTAGGGGATTCCAAGTATCCACAGGGATGTCCCCAGCTAGGTCCTTGGACAGCAGAGAGAGTTCCTGAACTGTCCTTGCACCACTATAACACTGATGATTATCTCGAATATCACCATAGAATCTTCGTCTGGCAACAGATGGACATAGAGACAGAGACCCTCATCAGAGCAAAGGACTAAGCTCCCAAGGTCCAGTTGAAAGGTAGAAGAAGGGAGAAGATGAGCAAGGAAGTCTGGACCATGAGGGGTGCGTCCACCCCCTGAGGCAGTTTGCCTGTTCTAATGGGAGCTCACCAAATCCAGCTGGACTGGGTCTGAATGAGCATGGGATCAAACTGAACTCTCTGATTGTGGCTGACAATGGGGGCTGATTGAGAAGCCATTGATAAAGGCACAGGGACTTGTTTTTATGGCATTTTTCTTGCTTTTTAAGACCCTAGTCTATATGGATGCACAGCACCCTAGGCCTGGATGTAGGGGGGAGGGCTTGGACTTCCCACAGGGCAGGGTTCCCTGTCCTCTCTCAAGCAGGAAGGTAGAGGGAGGAGGGGGTGTAGAGGAGTTGGAGGGTATTGGGAGAAGGGAAGGAAGTTTAAATATTTGAATGGAAAAATAAAAAAATAAGTGTTTTAAAAAACAAAAGAAAAATCAACACCAAAAAAAGTAAAAAAAAGAAGAAAAAATGTATATAGGCTTGGGAAAGAGAAGAATAAAGTGTGCAGAGAGCTATGAAAAGAAGTAAATGGTTTTTTTTAGAAAGTAAAATCTTTAAAGAGACAAAGTTAACATAGTCATAGATTAAAAGGAGTAAAGAAAAGTAAGCCACATAAAGATGGAAAATATACAGAGTCTGGATTACATATACTATTGTGCATTCTTGATTTTTTGACTACAGAGAGACCTTTTATTCTGTGGGCTGCTAAGCTAAACCAACACATATGTTTTAAAGGTTTCTTGACTTCAAAATTTTAGTCTAAGGATTTGTTGCTTTAGAAAAGATTTTGATTCCACAGAGGATAAGAAACTGTGAATTCATTCCATGCTAATGTTGTTTGATGTACCAAGACCCTCTGAAAGGTCTCTGTGAACACCCCCAAAAAATACTTCACCCAACAAAAATCAGGAAGCAGTATTGAGAGAACTATGCCCATATTCCCAAATATTGTCTAATGTTTGTTTACACTTAAAGGGGGATATGCTATATAGATTTGCATTGGTATGGATCTTGGTTTCCTGATACAAATTTAAGGTCAATTTTGTTACATGTATACTTGTGCTCTTGATTAAGGTATTTTGTTTGTGCAGCTCATTTAGAAATGCAATGCATAATTAAGTAGTATGGGTTAATAGATAATCATCTATAATTATTTATAGTTTATAGTCATGCTAGTTAGGTTTCTAGATATATAAAGATATATTACTGTTAGATAGTCTTCAAGTATTTCAGTGATCTTCAGAATGTGACATTTAAGATGTTTTAAGAACTAAGTCTTTTCATGACAATGAGACACATATGCTCCTGGAAGCATCAATCTACTTCAAGAGAACCATGGGCATTGAAGAGGTTTCTTATTGAGTTGGTTAGACATTTGGGCAAGAAACTGCTTTTGCCTGGACTGCTTGATGTTATGCTGTATAAACTGGACATGCAGTACACACAGAAAAATGACTGCTGAAGTTGTATAAAGAAGGTGAGACAGTTCTTTGGAGTTCTTCTTTCCTGAAAGAGTCTCCCAGACAATCTTCAGGACAATGAAGAAAGCAAGTGGTGGACTTTGCAGAACAGATCTTCAAATTTACTTCTTTATAGAAAAGTCTGCTGGATACTATGGTCCTGTAGGCTGAAGATGGATGTTCCAACAATACAGAAGAAAACTGAGTGACTGTTCAGGCAATGAGATGTCTCTGCCAATTCTAGAGTTTTGGAAGTTGCTTACAATGCATTTTCTGTTTACTTAGGTAATATGATATCCTTCTGGAGTTTTTGATGGATTTGAAGAATAGATAGTTATAATTATAGTTTTCCTTAGTTATGATAAAAGATAAAGTATATATTAATTTTATAACTATATTCTTGCTTGACACCTGTTTTATGTAATTTTATTACATTTAGGTTAACACCTTTCTTTTTATTTAGACAGAAAAGAGGAGGTAATGTGGGATTTCCCTCTGTATGCAGTGAATACCGTTGATTAATAAGGAATCTTTTTTGGCCAGTGGCTTATCAGAGAAGAGCTAGGCAGGAAAACTAAACTAAATGCTGGGTGAAAAAAGGCAGATTAAAAAAGATGCCATGAAGTCCTGCCAGAGACAGATGCTCAGGATGAAACTTTACCCAGTAATCCACAGCCATGTGGTTATAAAGTTTGTCCATGATTATTCCAGAGCTGAGCAGCTGGGAAAAACAAGCAGTCTCCTACAACACAGAATTTTAACAGAGATAATTTATCTGCTAGTTGTAAGTGGTTGTCAATTTTTTTCTGCAATTTGTAAACCACTATATCATGGATGGAATTCTAGGAGGGGTAAAGGACCTACCTGGGACTTATAAATTCTCAGCAATATCTACTATCAGTTTTATAATTCATATTGATTTTAAAGAAATTATTTAATAACAGAGTCAAGAATGAGAAACTTTTGAAGTAACACAGACTTTACAGAATAGTAATAAGAAGTTGGCTGAAAGCTTTCATATCATTGAAATTGATAATCATAATTTTGCAGGCAAAATTCCATCCATGTCATTGGGTTATGAAACCTTACAGAATGGTACTGAGATGTTATCTAAAATGATTCATACTGTTGAAATTGACAATCAAAATCAGTTAAAAAGTTTTGACAAGCTAGTAGATAGAACATCACTCCTAGAAGGTAATCTGCATTCCATTAAAATTTCTGAGAATGAGAAGATATTATTAATGGAAAAATTTAAAAACCTAGAATCACATGTGCAAAATGAGAAGTAGAAATTTATTGATTTGTGTAAATCATTAGAAATATTCACAGGTTAAGAGATTCAGACCTTACAAAAGACAGTCACAAAAATATTTGAAACAGCTAAAGATCTTGTCAGAAATGATAAACAAGGAGAGGAGTTATAGGCAAAAAACAACAGTAAAGATTTAGCATCTCCTGTAGTGTAGAACTAGGGGGATCTAGAAAGTATAAGAATTAAAAGAAAAATAAAGAAATATGGACAGACTATTCCATTTGTGAATAGATTTCTTAGCCCTCAGATTTTAACCTTCAAATTTCTATCCCCCCTTTGGCTATTCCTGGCACCCTTAATTGAAACCCATGGTAAAAACAGCAAATGCTACATACTCCAAAGGATATGCAGAATGTAAATTAGAACCTATAAATATAAGATAGTTAAAAGATATTAAGCAAGAAGTAGTATCTTCTAGCATTTATTCACCATATGTGAGAAAATTGGTAAAGACATGAGCTTCAAGAAATTTGTTTACTACACATAATGGGCATGAATTAGTCTTCGTTGTGATGATCATGTTCCACAGTTATAGTGGAATTGTGGACTGAAGAGGCTAAAGCCCTTTAACATCAAGGTCGAGTTAGAGGTTTTGAGGCCTCCTATGATCAAATTCTTGATGGGGGCCCTTATGCTTATCTGGATAGTAAAGTTATATACAATCAATATTTTCCCTATGCCATACAGCATCCTTGAATGCTTGGGACAGAATTTAAGAACCAAAATAAAAAAAGAATTGAATCATATACTAAGGTTATACAAGACCCAAGAAAACCATTTAGTAACTGTTTTCAAAGATTAACTAAAGCTGTACAAATAGTGGTAGCAAATCCAAAGGCTAAAAGATTACTCATTGAATCTCTGGCTTTTGAAAATGCTAACTTAGAATGCAAAGAGAGACATGGGCCCTTAAATGTCAGATCAGCGCCAATGGATGAATGAATTCTACACAGAGTCAAAACTGAATCCTTTCATAATAATACTGAGGCTTGAGTAGAAGAAGCAATTTCCAAAGGAATGAAGAGACATTAAAATATCAAATGCTTTCCTTGAAGTAGAATAAGCCATCTAAAAAGATTGTAGATAAGGCATTACTATAAATAATGTTTCTTCTGGTAATCACCCAAACAGAAGGCCCCAACCTTCTGGGTTATACAAAAGATATGGCAAAGGCAAACACTGGACCAATGATTGTGGAGCAAAATGAGACAAACAAGGCAACCCATTATCAGGAACCTCCTTTGGGCAGCCTATCACAGGTGCCCAGGTTGAACATGGTCCAGTTGCTCCCAGTCTCTGTGGAAGATATGCCTCCCAAGGAATATTAGAAATTCTAATAGTATTGCTTTGAATGATAGAACAATCATTGAGGATTAATCAAAAACTTCAGAGACCTACAGAATATGGTATTTAAAATGTTTTAAGAATTTAGACTTTTCTCTATAGTGAGGCATGTCTGCTTCTGATCGCACCAATTACTTCAGAGAAGTTGATGGGCATTGATGACTATTGATAATTTATGATCAACCCCTTTTAAATGAAAACAAGCTTTTATAAATAATCATTTTGGGAATTTGGGCAAAGTTCTCTTCAAACTGCTTCCTACTCTTTGTTTGGTGAAATATATTTAGGGGTCATGGAGATCTTTTGTGGGGCCTTGTTCCATCAAACCATATTAGTCTGGATGAAATCTATGGGTTTCTCTTCTCTGTAGAAACAAAAGCAGAATCTCTTTATCAAAGTAACATATCCTTAGACTCAAACTTTGAAGTCAAGATATCTTTGAAATTTATGTGTTGGTTTAGCTTAGCAGCCACCAGAATCAAATGTCTCTCTGTAGTCAAAAAATTTAAAAAAAAAGCCGGGCGGTGGTGGTGCACGCCTTTAATCCCAGCACTCGGGAGACAGAGGCAGGCGGATCTTTGTTTCATTGCTACTGGACTTTCAGTTCTCAAAGTATTAAATTCATGCTTTTCATCTAATTTTAAACAATTTTCAGAAGAAGGGAAATGCTTGTAAAGAATAAGCAAACACATTTGAAGAAAGAAAAAGAGGTTTCTATTTTAAAATAAATTTAGGTACACACTTAACAAGCATTCTAATACCTATTATCTAAGTGCTTAAAGAGTATTTTCATCAATTAAAACTGTATTAAAAAAATCCCATAACTTCCTAGAAGCTTGTAAGATACCCATCCACTAAAATGGAAATATTTGATAACACTGAAAAGCCTTTTGTGAAAGAAATTTTATGCCAATAGGAATTAAACTGATACTTTGTAATATTTATCATGGATATATACAAAATATTCAACAGTTATGATGACTCTCTAAGATAAAATATCAAACATTTACTTTTAGAAGATGGGTTCCCTACTAAAACTGACATAGAGGCTTTTGTAGTAAGATCTAATGATTCTCTGAATTTCCTCTGTGTCTGTGGTTATGTCCCCCTTTTCATTTCTGATCTTCATTATTTGCATGTTCTCTCTCTGCTGTTTGATCAATTTGGATAGGGGTTTGTTGATCTTGTTGATTTTCTCCAAGAACCAGCTTTTTGTTTCATTGATTCTTTGGATTGTTTTCTGTGTTTCTATTTTCTTTAATTGTGCACTTAGTGCTATGAACTTTCCTCTTAGCACTGCTTTCATACTGTCCCATAGGTTTGAGTATGTTATGTCTTTATTTTCATTAAATACAAGGAAGACTTTAATTTCTTTCCTTATTGCTTCCTTGACTCAGGGGTGATTCAGTAGTTGACTATTCAGCTTCCATGAGTTTGTTGGCTTCCTGGGGGTAGCATTGTTGTTGAATTCTAACTTTAATCCATGGTGATCTGACAAGACACAGGTGGTTACTAATATTTTTTTTGTATCTGTGGAAGGTTGCTTTTTTACTGAGTATGTGGTCAATTTTTGAGAAGGTTCCATGAGCTACAGAGAAGAAGGTATATTCTTTCCTATTTGGGTGGAATGTTCTATAGATGTCTGTTAAGTCCATTTGATTCAATACCTTCAACAATTCTCTTACTTCTCTGTTACATTTCTGTCTGATTGACCTGTCCTTTGGTGAGAGAGGTGTGCTGAAGTCTCCTACTATTAGTGTGTGTGGTTTGATGACTGCCTTGTGTTCTAGAAGTGTTTCTTTTACATATGTGGGTGCCTTTATATTAGGGGAATAGATATTCAGGATTGAGACTTCCTCCTGATGAATTGTTCCTGTTATGAGTATGAAATGTTCATCTCCATCTCTTCTGATTGATTTTACTTTGAAGTCTATTTTATTAGATATTAGAATGGCCACACCCACTTGTTTCTTAGGTCCGTTTGCTTGGAAAACCTTTTCCAAACCCTTTCCTCTGAGAAGGTGTCTGTCTTTGTGGTTGAGGTGTATTTCTTGTAAACAGCAGAATGTTGGATCCTGTTTTCGTATCCAATCTCTACGTCTGTGCCTCTTTATAGGTGAATTGAGTCCATTGATATTAAGTGATATTAATGTCCAGTGGTTGTTGACTCTGAATATTTTCCTTTTTTGCGGGGTATAGTAGAGTGTGTGTTTCCCTTCTTTGAGATGTGCTTGTGAAGGGTCGCTAGATGTCTGAATTATTGTAGACATTATTGGCAATGTTGGATTCCTTGGGTTGTGATTTTCCTTCTTATACTTTCTGTAAGGCTGTATTTGTGGCTACGTATTTTTTAAATTTGTTTTTATCCTTGAATATATTGTTTTCTCCATTGATAGTGAATGAAAGCTTGGCTAGGTATAGTAGGCTAGGCTTGCATCCATGGTCTCTTAGTTTCTGAAGTACCTCTATCCAGGACCTTCTGGCTTTCATGGTTTCCATAGAGAAGCCCGGTGTAAGTCTGATAGGTTTACCTTTATAAGTTGCTTGACCTTTTTTCTTTACAGCTCTTAATATTCTTTCTTTCATCTGAATGTTTTGTGTTTTGATTATTATATGGCGAGGTTGTGGCTGTCGTTCCACGCCACGGGGTCTATATCACCACCCACTCAGTATGGACTGCAATTCCATACTTTTCACGAGCTCTATAATGTCCTAGGGGTTGAACACAAAATTAACACGACACAGACACAGAGCTTGAGTCATCCTCCAGAGGAGAATGCCCAGTTTATTTAAACTTAATCCAGGGTTAAATACTTTTGTCCCAGATGTGGAGAGCCCCCTCCAAGCCAGGAGTAAGATCAAGGTGTAGAGCGCCTGGCGTCAGTGGCAGGAGCTTTCAGCACGGGGTACCGAGCCGGGAACCCTGACAGGCAGAGAGGAGGATATTTAGGGTGCCTGTGAGAACCCTCCTTAGCAGGTGAAGTTACCATATCAAGGATGGAAACAAGGTTCTGAACTAATCTCCTCCAGCTGGCAGAATCGAGCAGGGGAAGCTAAGCTGGTTAGCGTAAACATTTCTCACATTCTGTGCTTGGCCTCAAGGAACAGGGAAGACAGGGCATTACATGAGGGATTTTTTTTTGATCCAGTCTTTTCAGTGTTCTGTATGCTTATTGAACCTTCATAGGGATATCGTTCTTCAGGTTGGGAAAGTTTTATTCTATAATTTTGTTGAATATATTTTCTGGGCCTTTTATCTGCAATTCTTTTCCTTCTTCAACCCCTATTATTCTTAGATTTGGGTTTTTTTTTTATTGTGTGCCACATTTTCTGAATGTTTTGTGATGAGAATTTGTTGGATTTGCTGTTTTCTTTGGTCAGAGCATTTATTTTCTCTATGGTGTCTTCAGAGTCTGAGATTCGTTCTTGTATCTCTTGTATTCTGTTGGTTATTCTTGTTTCTGAAGTCTCTGTTCATTTACCTAGATTTTCCATAGCGAGCTGGCCCTTGGTTTGTGCTTTCTTCATTGCCTGTATTTCAGTTTTCAAATCTTGAACTGTTTCCGTTACCTGTTTGATTGTTTATTCTTGGTTTTCCAGGGTTTCATTTACGGATTTACTCATTTCTTCAAACTTTTGTTATACTTCTCTTCCATTTCTTTGCTCATTTCTTCAACCTTTTTGTTATACTTGATTTAATCTTGGTATGTGGCACCTATCCAGAAAATTGTTCAGATCTTTAAAATTTTTCCATCTTTGTGCAATGTAGTACAAGTTTTCAGAGCATGACCTAATGATAATCTAGACATTCTCAGTGTCTTTTGTTATGTTCCCCTTTTTATTTTTCATTTTGTTAGTTTGGATAATCTTTCTATGTCTTTTGATTAGTTTGGATAAGGGTTTGTCTATTTTGTTCATTTTCTCAAAGAAACAACTCTCTTTTTTTCCAAGATGATATGTTATTTATTGATTTTTATTGAGCTCTACATATTTCTCTGCTTCTACCCTCTCTTGTCCTTTCCCTCTCCTTTAGTCCTCCCCCAAGAACCCCATGTTCCCAGTTTTCTCAGAAGATCTTGACTTTTTCTACTTCCCTTGTAGGTTAGATCTATATATGTCTGTCTTAGAGTTCTTGTTGTCTAAGTTCTTTGGGATTGTGATTTGTGGGCTGGTTTTCTTTGCTTTATATTTAAAAACCACTTATGAGTGAATACATATGATATTTGTCTTTCTGGAAACAATTCTTTCTTTTATTAACTCCTTGTATTGTTCTTCTTGTTCCTATTTTCTTGATTTCAGTCCTCAATTTGATTATTTCTTGTTGTGTGCTTCTCCTATATGATTTTGCTTCATTTTGTTCTAGAGCTTTTAAGTGAACTGTTAAGTTGATAGTATGAAATTTATCTACCTCCTTTATGTAAACACTTAATGCTTTGAAACTTCTTTTTAAGACTGCTTTCATAGTGTCCCATAAGTTTGGATATGTTGTGTTTTCATTTTGTTAAATTCCAGAAAGTCTTTTTTCCCTTTATTTCTTTCACATCCTACTGATGTTTCAGTTGAATTTTGTTCAATGTCCATGAGTTTGAAGACTTTCTGCAATTAGTATTATTGTTGAATTCTAATTTTAAGAGCTGGTGATCTGATGAGATATAGGGGTTTATATCTGTTTAAGTTTGCTTTATTACTGAATATATGATTTATTTTGCAGAAGGTTTCATGAGGTGCTGAGAAAAAAGTATATTCTTTTTTGTTTGGGGAAATGTTCTAGAGATGTCTGTTAAGTCCATTTGAGTCATTACCATTGCTAGTCCCCTTATTTCTCTGTTAAGTTTCTGTCTGTGAGACCTCTCCACTAGTGAGAGAAGGGCATTGTAATCTCCCATTATTAGTGTTTGGAATTTGATGTGTGATGTAAGCTTTAGTAATTTCTTTTACAAATGTGCATATGCTTGTATTTGAGGCAGAGATATTCAGAATTGATACTTCATATTGAAGGATTTTAGGTGATAAATATGAAATGTCCTTTTTATCTCTTTTGATTAATTTTAGTTTGAAGTCTATTTTGTTAGATATTAGGATGTCTAAACCCAATTGGTTCTTCAGTCCATTTGATTTGAATTGTTTTCCAATCCTTTATTCTGAAGTAATGTCTGTCTTTGAAGTTGAGGTGTGTTTCTTGAATGCAGGATAAGAATGTGTCTTGTTTTTATACTGATTCTGTTAGCTTGTGTTTTTTTAGAAGTTAACTGAGTCTATTGATATTTAGAGATATTAATTAACAATGATTACAAATTCCTGTTATTTTTTGATTTTGTTGGTGGTTGTGGTATTATGTGTTTCCGTTCTTTGGGGTTTGCTGCTGTGAGGATATCTATTGCCTATGTATTCATGGACGCAGCTAACTTCCTTGGCTTGCAGTTTTCCTTCTACTATGTTTTTTAGGGATTTCAGTGTTTCATTTGATATATGATAATAATGTTGTTCTTTTGTAAATAATATTTTAACACAACAATTTCATACAAGGTCTTTTTATCATTCTCACCTTTCTTGCTCAGCGCATTCTATATCCACCACAACCTGTGTACTCACCCAAATACATGTTCTATTTTTTTTAAAGCACACTCAATCAAATTTGAGTCTGTATCTCATAGATATGGAGCTATTCCTTAGAAGGTGGTCTAGATGCCAGGAAATTAACTCATATAGGTAACTGATTCTGCATTTTCAAATAACTATCAATTTGCAATATTTCCTCAAGAATTTTGAGATTTCATTTCTTTTTTTTTGAAAGTAATTTTATTAAATTATAAAAGTTTCCATTTACGCCCCTCTTCCCAACACCCTCCCACACCCCCCCTCCTCCTCCCTCTTTGTCCCTAAGGGCAGTCAGGGTTTCCAGCCCTGTGGGAAGTTCAAGTTCGTTCCCCCTCCCTCCAGGTCCAGGAAGGTGAGTATCCAAACAGACTGGATCCCAAAAATCCAGTATATGCGGAGGAAACTAGTCCCAGTGTCATTGTCAATGGCTTCTCAGAAAGACTCCGGCCAGCCACATTCAGAGAATCCAGCCACATTCAGAGAATCTGGTTGGATCACGTGCTCGTTCAGTCGCAGTCCTACTGGCCTTGGTAAACTCTCATTAGATCCGACCCCTTGTATCAGTGGGTGATAGCATCCCTCGCAGTCCTTCGTCATTTTCTTCGTCCTTCTGCTCCTCATTTGGACCTTGGGGGGCTCAGTCCGGTGCTCCAATGTGGGTCTCCATCTGTATCGCCATCCATCGCCAGATGAAGGATCTATAATGATAAGCAAAATATTCATCAGTATGGTTATGAGCCAAGGCCGGTTCAGGCACCCACTCCTCTGTCCAGAGAACAATCTGGGGATCTCTCCTTGGACCTGGGATCCCATATATAATCAAGTTTCCTATAAACCCTAAAATGACTCCCTTAGTTGAAATATATTCTTCCCTGATCCCATATTCACCCTTTCTCCCTTCCCCCCATCCCGGTAAACCGAGCTTTCTCCATTCCTCCCTTCTCTCTAACCCTCTCCCCTTCCAACAACCCTCCCACCCCCCCATGTACCCAAGGTTACCTGGGACTCTTGACTGTTTCCTACCTCCTGGCGGATAGTTAAATAATCTTCATCAGGTTCGTCTTCTTATTTAGCTTCCCTAGGATCACGAATTTATGGTTAGAATCCACTTATGAGTGAATACATACCGTGTTCCTCTTTTTGGGTCTGGCTTACCTCACTCAGTAAGGCGTTTTCTATGTCCATCCATTTGCATGCAAAATTCAAGATGTCATTATTTTTTACCGCCGAGTAAAACTCTAATGTGTATATGTTCCACACCTTTTTTAACCATTCTTCTATTGAGGGGCACCTAGGCTGTGTCCAGGTTCTGGCTATTACAAATAGTGCTGCTATGAACATAGTTGAACAAATGCTTTTGTACTATGCTAGGGAATCTCTAGGGTATATTCCCAAGAGTAGAATTGCTGGGTCCTGGGGGAGGTTGACTCCCAGTTTCCTGAGAAACCACCACACTGATTTCCACAGTGGCTGCACAAGTTTGCATTCCCACCAACAATGGATGAGTGTTCCCCTCACCCCACATCCTCTCCAGCATAGGCTATCATTGGTGTTTTTGACTTTAGCTATTCTGACAGGTGTAAGATGGTATCTCAAAGTGGTTTTGATTTGCATTTCCCTGATCGCTAAGGAGGTTGAGCATGACCTTAAGTGTCTTCTGGCCATTCGAAGTTCATCTGTTGTGAATTCTATGTTCAGTTCAGTACCCCATTTTTTAATTGGGTTAATTAGAGTTTTAGTGCCTAGTTTCTTGAGTTCTTTGTATATTTTGGAGATCAGACCTTTGTCTGATGAGGGGTTGGTGAAGAACTTCTCCCAGTCAGAAGGCAGCCTTTTTGTCTTACTGACAGTGTCCTTTGCTTTACAGAAGCTTTTCAGTTTCAGTAGATCCCATTTATTCATTGTTTCTCTTATTGTCTGTGCTGCTGGGGTCCTACTTAGGAAGAGGCCTCCTGTGCCTATATCTTGTAGACTACTTCCCACTTTCTCTTCTATCAGGTTCAAAGTGGACGGATTAATGCTGATGTCTTTAATCCATTTGGACCTGAGTTTTGTGCATGGTGATAGGTATGGGTCTACTTTCATCCTGCTACAGGTTGACATCCAGTTATGTCAGCACCATTTGTTAAAGATGCTTTCCTTCTTCCATTGTATACCTTTAGCTCCCTTGTCAAAAATTAGGTGCTCATAGGTTTGTGGGTTAATATCTGGGTCTTCTATTCGATTCCAAAGGTCGATTTCTCTGTTCTTATGCCAATACCAAGCTGTTTTCAATACTGTAACTCTGTACCAGAGTTTGAAGTCAGGGATGTTTTTTGTTTTGCCATATAAACTTGATTATTGTTTTATCATGATCTGTGAAGAACTTTGATGGGATTTTGATGGGGATTGCTTTGAATCTATAGATTGCTTTTGGTAGAATTGCCATTTTTACTATGTTGATCCTCCCAATCCAAGAACAAGGGAGATCTTTCCATTTTCTGGTATCCTCCTCAATTTCTTTCTTCAAAGACTTAAAGTTCTTGTCAAAGAGGTCTTTCACTTCCTTGGTTAGAGTAACCCCAAGATATTTTATGCTATTTGTGGCTATCATGAAAGGTGATGTTTCTCTGATTTCCCTCTCTGCTTCTTTATCCTTTGTGTATAGGAGGGCCACTGATTTTTTGGAGTTGATCTTGTATCCTGCCACACTACTAAAGGTGTTTATCAGCTGTAGGAGTTCTTTGGTAGAGTTTTTGGGGTCACTTATGTACACTATCATATCGTCAGCAAATAACGAAAGTTTAACTTCATCCTTTCCAATACGAATCCTCTTGATCTCCTTATGTTGTCTTATTGCTATTGCTAGAACTTCAAGCACTATATTGAAGAGGTATGGAGAGAGTGGACAGCCTTGTCGTGTTCCTGATTTTAGTGGAAAGGCTTTGAGTTTCTCTCCATTCAATTTGATGTTAGCTGTCGACTTGCTGTATATTGCTTTTATTATATTTAGGTATGATCCTTGTATCCCCAGTCTCTCCAACACCTTGATCTTAAATGGGTGTTGAATTTTGTCAAATGCTTTTTCAGCATCCAATGAAATGATCATATGTTTTTTTTTTCTTTCAGTTTATTTATATGATGGATTACATTGATAGATTTACGTATGTTGAACCAGCCCTGCATCTCTGGGATGAAGCCTACTTGATCATAATGGATAATTTTTCTAATGTGTTCCTGGATTCGGTTTGCCAGGATTTTATTGAGAATTTTCGCGTCGATGTTCATGAGTGAGATTGGCCTGTAATTTTCTTTCTTGGTTGTGTCTTTGTGTGGTTTTGGTATTAAGGTAACTGTAGCTTCATAAAAGGAGATTGGCAATGACTCTTCTGTTTCTATATTGTGTAATATGTTAAGGAGTATAGGTATTAACTCTTCCTGGAAGTTCTGGTAGAATTCTGCATTGAAACCATCTGGTCCTGGGCTTTTTTTGGCAGGGAGATTTCTGATAACAGCTTCTAATTCTTCACGACTAACAGGTCTATTTAGATTGTTCACCTGTTCTTGGTTCAACTTTGGTATATGGTACTTATCTAAAAAAATGTCCATTTCTTTTACATTTTCCAACTTTGTGGCATATAAACTTTCATAGTAAGATCTAATGATTCTCTGAATTTTCTCTGTGTCTGTGGTTATATCCCTCTTTTCATTTCTGATCCTATTAATTTACATGTGCTCTCTCTGCCGTTTGATTAGTTTGGATAGGGGTTTGTCAATCTTGTTGATTTTCTCCAAGAACCAGCTTTTTGATTCATTGATTCTTTGGATTGTTTTCTCTGTTTCTATTTTGTTGATTTCAGCCCTCAGTTTGATTATTTCCAGTCTTCTAGACCTCCTGGGTGAATCAGCTTCTTTTTTTCCTGGAGCTTTCAAGTGTGCTGTTAGGTCTCCAATGTGTGCTTTCTCCGTTTTCTTTTTTGGGCACCTATTGCTATGAACTTTCCTCTTAGCACTGCTTTCATAGTGTCCCATAGGTTTGAGTATGTTGTGTCTTTGTTTTCATTAAATTCAAGGAAGACTTTAATTTCTTTCTTAATTTTGTCCTTGTCCCAGGGGTGATTTAGTAGTTCACTGTTCAACTTCCATGAGTTTGTTGACTTCCTGGTGGTAGCATTGTTGTTGAATTCTAATTTTAATCCATGGTGATCTGACAAGACACAGGTGGTTACTAATATTTTTTTGTATCTGTGGGAGTTTGCTTTGTTACCGAGTATGTGGTCAATCTTTGAGAAGGTTCCATGAACTGCAGAGAAGAAGGTATATTCTTTCCTATTTGGGTGGAATGTTCTATAGATGTCTGTTAAGTCCATTTGATTCAATACCTCCAATAAATCTCTTAATTCTCTGTTTGGTTTCTGTCTGATTAACCTGTCCATTGGTGAGAGAGGAGTGTTGAAGTCTCCTACTATTAGCGTGTGTGGTTTGATGACTGCCTTGAGTTCTAGAAGAGTTTCTTTTACATATGTGGGTGCCTTTACATTTGGGGCATAGATATTCAGGATTGAGACTTCTTCCTGATGAGTTGTTCCTGTTATGAGTATGAAATGTCCATCTCCATCTCTTCTGATTGATTTTAGTTTGAATTCGATTTTGTTAGATATTAGAATGGCCACACCCGCTTGTTTCTTAGGTCCATTTGCTTGGAAAACCTTTTCCCAACCCTTTACTCTGAGTAGGTGTCTGTCTTTGTGGTTGAGGTGTGTTTCTTGTAAACAACAGAATGTTGGATCCTGTTTTCGTATCCAATCTCTAAGTCTGTGCCTCTTTATAGGTGAATTGAGTTCATTGATATTAAGAGATATTAATGACCATTGGTTGTTGACTCCAGTCATTTTTTGGGTGGGTAATAGAGTGTATATGTTTTCCTTCTTTGAATTGTGCTAGTGAAAGGTCGCTAGATGTCTGAATTATAGTAGTCAGTGTTGGCAATGTTGGATTCCTTGGGATGTAATTTTCCTTCTAGTATTCTCTGTAAGGCTGGATTAGTAGTTACGTATTGTTTAAATTTGTTTTTAACCTGGAATATTTTGTTTTCTCCGTTGATAGTGAACGAAAGCTTGGCTGAGTAAAGTAGTCTGTGCTTGCATCCATGGTCCCTTAATTTCTGCAGTACCTCTATCCAGGACCTTCTGGCTTTCATGGTTTCTATAGAGAAGTCTGGTGTAAGTCTGATAGGTTTACCTTTATAGGTTACTTGACCTTTTTCCTTTGCAGCTCTTAATGTCCTTTCTTTAATCTGACTGCTTTGTGTTTTGATTATTATATGGCGAGGGGATGTTTTTTTCTGATCCAGTCTATTCAGTGTTCTGTATGCTTCTTGCACCTTCATAGGAATATCCCTGTTCAGGGTGGGAAAGTTTCCTTCTATAATTTTGTTGAATATACCTTCTGGACCTTTGATCTGCAATTCTTCTCCTTCTTCTACTCCTATTATTCTTAGATTTGGTTTTTTTTTATTATGTCCCATATTTCCTGAATGTTTTGTGATGAGAATTTGTTGGATTTGCTGTTTTCTTTGGTCAGGGTGTTTATTTTCTCTATGGTGTCTTCATAATCTGAGATTCGTTCTTCTATCTCTTGTATTCTATTGGTTAAGCTTGATTCTGTAGTCTCCGTTCGTTTACCTAGATTTTCCATATCCAGCCGGCCCTCGGTTTGTGTTTTCTTCACTGCCTCCATTTCAGTTTTCAATTCTTGAACTGATTCCATTACCTGTTTGATTGTTTTTTCTTGGTTTCCCAGGGTATCATTTACGAATTTACTCATTTCTTCAAACTTTTTGTTATATTTGTCTTCCATTTCTTTACTCATTTCTTCCATCTTTTTGTTATATTTCTCTTCTATTTCTTTAAGTGAGTTATTCATACCCTGTTTAAGAGACTCTATTGCTTTCATAATGACACTGTTTTCCACTTCTTCTGGAATAGGGCGTTCAAGTCCTTCTGTCGTAAGATCGCTGGGGTCTGGTGTTTTCATGTTGTTTTTCAGATTGTTGGAGGAATTCTTGCCTTGGCGCCTGCCCATCTCTTCCTTCAGATGCTCTCCAATGGCTCTTCCCTCCGCTGGGTCTTCTTCTACTGGATTAGTGCCCCTTGCTATCCAGGGATCACTTTGCCTGCAGCCTTAGCTTGCTGCAGGCAGGCTATTAGAACAAAGGGACTTCCTTCCTTTTGCACTCACCACCTGTCCCGACCCGCGGTGCCCACCCTGGCTGAGATGGAGGAATTTAAGCCCCGAAAAAGGGAGAGAGGAGGGGAGGGGTTCGAGGCCGAAAGCTGGGATGGCGTAGCAGGAGAGAGGGATTAGCTGGGGGAAGCTGCCCCTTTAGAGTATTCAGGGAGATAAGGATGGCGGGAATATTGTGTGTTCCCTAACCGGACTTGTATGGCGGTCAACACACTTACCCCTCCACAGGATCAGAGCCCCTTACTGGTCAGAAGACTCCCTGCCTGCGGTCTTAGCTTGCTGCAGGCCGGCTATCAGAACAAAGGGACTCCCGTCCCTTTGCACTCACCGCCTGCCCCGGCCCGCGGTGCCCACCCCGGCTGAGATGAAGGAATTTAAGCCCCGAAAAAGGGAGAAAGGAGGGGAGGGGTTCGAGGCCGAAAGCTGGGATGGCGTAGCAGGAGAGAGGGATTAGCTGGGGGAAGCTGCACCTTTGGAGTATCCAGGGAGATAAGGATGGCGGGAATATTGTGTGTTCCCTAACTGGACTTGTATGGCGGTCAACACACTTACCCCTCCACAGGATAAGAGCCCCTCGCTGGACAGAAGACTCCCTGCCTGCGGTCTTAGCTTGCTGCAGGCCGGCTATCAGAACAAAGGGACTCCCGTCCCTTTGCACTCACCACCTGCCCCGGCCCGCGGTGCCCACCCCGGCTGAGATGGAGGAATTTAAGCCGAGATTTCATTTCTATGTAGCTCTTACATGCTGAGATTTTGTCTGATTTGAGCTTACCCAGATCTTTACATACTGTAAAAGATGTTTTGAGTTCATATGTGTGAATGCCCTATTACGCTGAAAAAAGTAATGGTGCTTGTTTATAGTCATCCATATCCCCATACTCTTTTTGGAATGTTTCTGTGATCATCCCTGACCTTTGGGATGTGAAGGTGTGATAGAGACATCACATTTAGGGCTAAACGTTATGTGGTCTTGTACTCTTTGGACCTTGAATAGTTGTGGATCTCTCCATTAATCACCATTTTTTTTACAAGATGCTGCTCTAATAAGAGGTAAAAAATGATTCTTCTTGCCTTAGATGTCAATTAACACAGAGACTTAAAACTGGTTAATGTGCAGAGAATTAGACTACAGAATGCTCTACCCTAAACGGGTCATCTCTTTCATACCCTTTCCATCTATGGCTGAGAAATAATCACAGAAGAAGGGGCAGAATGATTATACAAAGTAGAAGAAGTGGATGACTATAAGCAAATAGTGTTGTCCAGACTCAACAGAGACATTGAACATATGAAATGAAATGTCTTATAGTGTCTAATAGAGTCATTGTCCCCTGTTATGTGGTAATTACACTTAAGCTCCTTTTATTTGTTATATATTTCTGAAGCTTGTACAATGTAAGTAAATTATCTATTCTGTCAATCATATCTTAATAAAACACTGATTGGCCAGGTAGGCAGTATATGCGGGAAAGCCTGACAGGAAGTAAAGGTGGACCAAAGAGACTGGGAGAATTCTGGCAAGCAGGAAGCTCCCTCCGCAGTTCTGCCAAGACAACCGGAGAGAAAAGATGTAAGCTGCCCTGCTGGAAAAGGTACTGAGCCATGTGCTAAGGTAGATAAGGATAATGGGGTAACATAAGTTATAAGAGCTAATAAGTAGCCTTACCTAATGGGCCAATCAGTTTATAATCTTATGGAGTCCTTGTGTGATTTTCTTTGTTGCTGGCTGGCTGTTGGGGTACTGGGAGGGACAGAAACCCCAACAAGCCGGCCTTCATGCTACAGTACAATAGTAGGTTTCCTTATAACTTTTTAGTATTACTTACCCCTTGCTATGCTCTTTCCTCCACCCTGTCTTCCACTCCTTCATCCCATAAAACCCTTTCTGTTCTATTATTTCCTGTTATCCTTTTATATCACTTCATTCTAGCTTCCCTCGCTTGAAAACCCTACTCTATGACCACTTAATAGTATCCTGACACATATGGGTAGGGCACTCCAAAGGAATATATATATCTCAATATTCAGAAGAAGCTTCAATAAATCAGAGAAAACATTCAACACCTGTCCTTCTAAGTTGCTCAGAATTATTGATCTAATTTCTATGAATTTATCTGCAAATTTCTTAGTCTTATTTTTCTTAGGAGTTGAATAGATTTCATTGTATGATAATGCCACATTTTTATTATCTATTCATTAGTAGCTTGGCATCTAGGCTGTTTCTATTTTATTTTATGTTTTTTATAAGTGTCTATAATATTTACTGTAACTAACTGGTTCTGATTCCAACATGGGCATTAAAGGGTACAAGTCCTGTTATATACCAGAGAGTTGGATTTGACAGTGCTCATCTATATACTCCTAGCACTCCGAGGATTTAGGCAGGAGAATTGCAATTTGAAAACCAACCTGAGTTACATAGTAAGTTCAAGGCTAAACTTGCATAAATAGGGAAATCTGATCTCAAATGACAGCAATAACAAAACTACCACCCAAAAAACACATAACATAAAAGGTTAATGAAATATTAATAACAATTACAAGATGACTGTGGCTCACATGTATAATCCCAAGACCCAAGAGACTGAATAACTCTCATGTTTGAAGCCAGACTGAGTTACAAAGGAAAATCTTATTTTTATTAATTTTTATTTTTAAAATTTATTTATTTATTAAAAATTTTCACCTTCTCCACACCTCCCTTTACCCTTCCCCTCACCCCCACCCCCTCCCTCTCTAGTCCTAAGAGCTGTAAGGGTTCCCTGTCCCGTGGGAAGTCCAAGGTCCTCCTCCCTCCACCCAGGTCTAGGAAAGAGAGCATCCTAACAAATCAGGCTCCCACAAAGCCAGTTCATGCAGTAAAATTAAAACTCAGTGCCATTTTCCTTGGCTTCTCAGTCAGCCTTCATTGACAGCCACTTTCAGAGAGTCCGGTTTAATCACATGCCCCATCAGTCCCAGTAGAGCTGGCCTTGGTGAGCTCCCACTAGATCAGTCTCATGGTCTCAGTGGGTGGATGCACCCCTCGCAGTCTGGACTTCATTGCTCATGTTCGCCCTCTTTCTGTTCCTCATTTGGACCTTGGGAGCTCAGTCCAGTCCTCCAATGTGGGTCTCTGTCTCTATCTCCATCCATTGCCAAATGAAGGTCCTATGGTGATAAGCAAGATATTCATCAGTGTGGCTATGGGACAAGGCCAGTTCAGGCACCCTCTCCTCTGCTGCCCAAGGAACAAGCTGCGGACATCTAATTGGACCTGGGAAACCCTCTAGAGTCAAGTCTGTTGCCAAACCTAAAATGGCTCCCTTAATTAAGATATTTACTTCCCTGCTCCCATATCCACCCTTCCTCCATCCCACCCATCCCATTCCCCCAAGCTCTCCCCAATCCTCCCCTTCTCCCTTCTCTCTACCCATTTTCCCTTACCACCCACCCATGTGCACCCAACTTTTTGCCTGACAACCTTGTCTACTTCCAATATCCAGTAGGATAACATCATGATTTTTGGGGGGTTCACCTTCTTATTTAGCTACTCTAGGATAACAAATTATAGGCTCAATATCTTTCATTTATAGCGAGAATCCACTTATGAATGAGTACATATCATATTCATCTTTTTGGGTCTGGGTTATCTCACTCAGTAAAGTGTTTTCTATTTCCATTCATTTGCATGCAAAATTCAAGATGTCATTGTTTTTATTGCTGAGTAAAACTCTAAAGTGTATATGTTCTACACCTTCTTTAATAATTCTTCTACTGAGGGACACTTAGGTTGTTTCCAGGTTATGGCTATTGCGAATAGTGCTGCTATGAACATAGTTGAACAAATGCTTTTGCAGTATGATTGGGCATCTCTTGAGTATATTCCCAAGAGTAGAATTGCTGGGTCTTGAGGTAGGTTGATTTCAAGTTTTCTGAGAAACTGCCACACTGATTTCCACAGTGGCTGCACAAGTTTGCATTCCCACCAACAATGGATGAGTGTTCCCCTCACTCCACATCCTCTCCAGCATAGGCTATCATTGGTGTTTTTGATTTTAGCTATTCTGACATGTGTAAGATGGTATCTCAAAGTTGTTTTGATTTGCATTTCCCTGATCGCTAAGGCGGTTGAGCATGACCTTAAGTGTCTTTTGGCCATTTGAATTTTTTCTGTTGAGAATTCTGTGTACAGTTCAGTACCTCATTTTTTTAATTGGGTTAATTAGAGTTTTAGTGTCTAGTTTCTTGAATTCTTTATATATTTTGGAGATAAGACCTTTGTCTGATGAAGGGTTGGTGAAGATCTTCTCCCAATCAGTAGGTTGCCTTTTTGTCTTACTGACAGTGTCCTTTGCTTTACAGAAACTTCTCAGTTTCCCGAGGTGCCGTTTATTCATTCTTTTTTATATTAATAGGTATGTACCCAGCAGTGTAATAGCTGGATTTTATGCTAGATCTATTTTTATGTTTTTAAGAATCCTCCACACTAATTTCCATAGTGACTACACCATTTTGTACTTCTACAAGTGGTGAATAATTGTTCTTCTTTCCCTATCTCCATGCTACCATTAACATCATAAAGATTTTCAGTTCAAAAATGATGATACCTTGTGATGGTACTTTCTGATAACTGTAGATGTTCATTTAATTATACACACAATTGGAACATACTGTGGTTTTATAGCAATTCATAGTATTTTGCATTGTGGACTGATGTCCCCTGATGAATGACATTTTTGTCCTTGGTTATAGTAAAACTAATTGGATTATAAACTTTGAATGACTGTTTTAAATATGCAATTTCTAACATGTTTCATGGGTTATTTGAAAAAATTCCGATTCCGTCAAGCTCTTCTCATCCTCCCCTTCTCTCTTCTCTCTCTCCCTCTCCCTTTACCCCCACCCCACCTCCACCACCAATCACCCAATTTCTGCCTGGAAATCTTGTCTACATCCAATATAAAGTATTATAACATGATTTTCTTTGGGTTGACCTTCTTACTTAGCTTCTCTAGGATCACGAATTATAGGCTCAATGTCCTTTATTTATGGCTTGAATCCACTTATGAGTGAGTACTTACCATATTCATCTTTTTGGGTCTGGGTTACCTCACTCAGGATAGTGTTTCTATTTCCATCCATTTGCATGCAAAATTCAAGATGTCGTTGATTTTTTTTTTTTAACCGCTGAGTAGTACTCTAATGTGTACATATTCCACACTTTCTTTATCCATTCTTCCATTGAGGGGCTTCGAGGTTGTCTCCAGGTTCTGGCTATTACAAATAAAGCTGTTATGAACATAGTTGAACAAATGCTTTTGTAGTATGATAGGGAATCTCTTGGGTATAGTCCCAAGAGTGGTATTGCTGGATCCTGGGGTAGGTTGATCCCGAATAGCTTGGGGGAATGGGACGGCTGGGATGGAGGAAGGGTGGATATGGGAGCAGAGAAGTATAGATCATAATTAATGGAGTCATTTTAGGGTTGGCAAGAGACTTGACTCTAGAGAGGTTCCCAGGTGTCCAAGGAGATGTCCCAGCTTGTTCCTTGGACAGCTGAGGAGAAGGCACCGGAACTGGTCCTATCCTATAGCCACATTTATGAATATCTTGTATATCACCACAGAACCTTTATCTGGCAATGGATGGAGATAGAGACAGAGACACACACTGGAGCACTGGACTGAGCTCCCAAGGTCCAAATAAGGAGCAGAAGGAGAGAGAACATGAGCAAGGAAGTCAGGACACGAAGGGTGCACACACCCACTGAGATGGTGGGACTGAGCTAATGGGAGCTCACCAAGGCCAGCTGGACTGGGACTGATGGAGCATGTGATCAAACCGGACTCTCTGAACGTGGCTGACAATGAGGCCTGACTGAGAAATCAAGGAAAATAGCACTGGGTTTTGATTCTACTGCATGTACTAGTTTTGTGGGAGCCTAGTCTGTTTGGTTGCTCACCTTCCTAGACCTGGATGGACAGGGGAGGACCTTGGACTTTCCACAGGGCAGGGTATCCTGACTGCTCTTTGGACTGGAGAGGGAGAGGGAGTGGGGGGAAGGCGAGGGAAATGGGAGTAGGTGGAAATTTTTAATAAAATAAAGAAACAAACAAAATTTTCAGATTAAAGTAGTATACAAGCAATATAAGGTAAAATGACATTTTTGTCCCCAAACTCTCCCTGACTGTAAAATCTATATCATGATACAAAAACTGAATATTTTTTTCTGTACAATGTACACCATTCTAGTACCTCATACAGCACAGCACAGTATATATGATGATGCTCATTTGAAGACACTGAGATTGCTGTGGAGATAGTTAACAGAAAACAAATACACAAGGTGATGTCAAGTTGAAATAGAAGTTAAACATATAATGACAGAGGCTTACAATGGTAAGGTCACTTAAGAGCGTGATTAGGAAGAACTTCATGAAGTAATTATATGACAGTGGAATTAGTGACAAATTAAAGATTCATAAATGTAATTGCTGTACCTGGAACTAAGAGGATAAACAAAGAATGTGGATATTTTTACTAATACACATTCTATCTCTTTCACTAGAACTTCTGGAGCACTTTGATATTGTGACTATTGTCATACAATTCTCAGAGGATCCTATGTGTATGAATGACAAGTTATATGAGAACAAGAGTATATTTTTCTCTTTAAAACCCAAATACTAAAACTGTGACTGATTTGGGCAGAGTTTGATACATATTCAGTAACTGAATTTCTATATCTTCCCATCTGTCTGCATAGATAAATAACAAGTAATAATCCTACTTGTCTGGGTTGAATCTAATGTGTATTCTTCCTTCAGTGTTCCAGAAATTTTTATAAGAGTTATTTTAATAGCAATTGAGCTTATAGAGTGTCTCTATTAATCACAATCAATTGTCAGTTCCAAAGTAGCTGCACATTAAACATTAGATCTTCGAATTGCTTTTGTGCAATTGACTGCATAGAATCATTAAATATCTTTTTTTTCAAAGTTTATTAAATTATAAAAGTTTTCATTTCCGTCCCTCCTCCCAACACCATTCTACCCCCCCCCATTCCCTCTCCTCCTCCCTCTCCATCCCTAAGAGCAGTCAGGGTTTCCTGCCCTGTGGGAAGTTCAAGTTCCTCCCGCCTCCCTCCAGGTCCAGGAAGGTTAGTATCCAAACAGACTGGATCCCAAAAATCCAGTATATGCAGAGGAAACAAGTCCAAGTGTCATTGACAACGGCTTTTCAGAAAGACTCTGGGCCAGCTACATCCAGAGAACGAATCCGGCCACATTCAGAGAATCTTTTTTTTTTTTATTAACTTATAAAAAGTTTCCATTTCAGCCCCTCCTCCCAACACCCTCCCACTCCCCCCCCCTCCCTCTCCTCCTCCCTCTCCATCCCCTAGAGCAGTCAGGGTTTCCTGCCCTGTGGGAAGTTCAAGTTCCTCCCCCCTCCCTCCAGGTCCAGGGAAGGTGAGAGTCCAAACAGACTGGAGCGCCAAAATCCAGTATATGCAGAGGAAGCAAGTCCCAGTGTCATTGTCAATGGCTTTTCAAAAAGGCTCCGGGCCAGCCACATTCAGAGAATCTGGTTGGATCACGTCCTCGTTCAGTCCCAGTCCAACAGGCCTTGGTGAACTCTCATTATATCAGTCCCCTTGTAACAGTGGGTGCTCGCATCCCTCGCAGTCCTGATTACTTTTTTTATTTTCTTCATCCTTCTGCTTCTCATTTGGACTGTGGAGTACTCAGTTCGGTGTTCCAATATGGGTCTCCATCTGTATCGCCATCCAACGTCGGATGAAGGTTTCCTCTGCCCTTGCCTTCTTTGCTCACGTTCTCTTTCCTTCTGCCTCTCCTTTGGACCTAGGGTGCTAGGTTCAGTGTTCCAACGTGGTTCTCCGCCTCCATCTTCATCCATCGCCCAATGAGGGTTCTATGGTGACATGCAAAATGTTCATCAGTATGGTTGTGGGCCAAGGCCGGTTCAGAGAAGGGAGTAGGAGAGGATTAGGGAAAGATCGGGGGACTGGGATGGGGGGGAGGGAGGAAGGATGGATATGGGATCAGGCAAGTATATACCTCAACTAAGGGAATCATTTTAGGGTTTACAAGAGACTTGATTATAAAGGGGATCCCAGGTCCAAGGAGAGATCCCCAGATGGTTCTCTGGACAGAGGAGAGGGTGCCTGAACATTCAGAGAATCTTGTTGGATCACGTGCTCGTTCAGTCCCAGTCCAACTGGCCTTGGTGAACTCTCCATTAAATATCTTTAAATGGCAGTTGCTCTCTAAACTTACCAAAACAGACAACAGTTGTCTAAGTTAATGGGTATTGAACTGTGTCTATATTTTACAATTTGCAGCTACTTGTTTATATGTGCTTGAAGTTCTAGCAATAGCAATAAGACAACATAAGGAGATCAAGGGGATTCGAATTGGAAAGGATGAAGTTAAACTTTCGTTATTTGCTGACGATATGATAGTGTACATAAGTGACCCCAAAAACTCTACCAAAGAACTTCTACAGCTGATAAACACCTTTAGTAACGTGGCAGGATACAAGATCAACTCCAAAAAATCAGTGGCCTTCCTATACACAAAGGATAAAGAAGCAGAGAGGGAAATCAGAGAAGCATCACCTTTCATGATAGCCACAAATAGCATAAAATATCTTGGGGTTACTCTAACCAAGGAAGTGAAAGACCTATTTGACAAAATCTTTGACAGATTTTTGAAAAACAAAGTAAAGTGAAATGTGGGATTCAGACCTATGACTTTATATTGTGTTCAATAAAAGATCATTAGTGAAAACTGAAGAGTAAGTAAAAACCTTTTAAAATGTTGATAAAACAAACTAAATTATAAATACTCCTAGCTAAAGTCTGTGATAATTACACATTCCATCAATGAAATATGTCATTGAAATTAAATGATAAAAGGTCATTTGACAATGATCAAGAAAGCCTATTTTTCAAATAATGATTCATTTTCCTGTTTCAATATGACAGAGAATATCAAATCCTAAAGTTGTTTGAATTGATAATATAAAAGACATTTGTAAATAAAGATTGTATACTCTAATTTCTGTTGAATAATCTGAGTTGCACAATTAAAAAATCTTCAATATAGTGAGAAATATAGAAAGATTCTAGAACTCTACTAAATTTTAAAATGAGCATAGAGCAACATTCACAAAATGAACAACAATTCATATTTGATTCTCTGCCTGTTTTCGAGTCCTGTTATGTCTTTATTGGATTTATATACATATATAAAACACTTTACTATTTTAAAATATTAACAAGATATTAATATATACTTGATTTCTCTTAGTCACTAACATATTTTACAGATATCAGCTTATTTATTTATACCAAATAACAATTCTGAAAGTAGTCTAATAAAGTTGATTTTACTAATAAATAAAATGAAGCAAAAATTGGTTAAACATCCTGCCTGAGGTTACAGAACTAATAAGCAGTTTTTATCTCATCAGTCTAGCTTAAAAGACTGTGTTTTAATTACTACCCATTATCTATGAGAGCCAAAACTTAAGCCAGACATATACAACTTAGAAAAAACAAATATTTACTTCACTTATCTCATGTGGAAATGATTATAAATGACATTACACTAAATATGACTTTCCAAAATGAGTGTTAAATGAATGTATTCAATTCCATTAGAATTATAAAAAGGTATATAAATGATGTTTGGGAAGTGTAATGTAATTCAAAATTTTAGGTTATCTTTTCCATCATATAAACTAGTCACCGAGATGATCATTCTAAGTTAGAGACAGAGTTTATATTATCTTCAGTTCTCTGGGTAGTCATGTTATTCATGTGGGAAAGATCTCATTCAAAATGGTAAAAGTTCTATAACACACAAAAAAATCCACCTTTTTAATATAGTAGACTGGAATCTACTGATTAAACGGAGCAAGGATATCACTCCATTTGCTACCTCTTCAGTCCTGGAACTGACTTAATAAAAATCCCAACAAACATCCTCTACTATTATCTTGTGTTTCCACTCAACTTTCTCTCTCCCATAGCACTTCTTATCTTCATAGATAGTAAGAGATCAACACTGTCTCCTCCTGTTTGCACCTTTTACTATTTTAGTTCTCTTCTTTCTTTTTTTACCACTTTATTTTTTTTCTTTTTCCTTACACATAAGAAAACCTAAAACCTTCATTTGATTACATCTCCAAAATTCCTGAAGTTGACCTGATTTAGCTTACCTAGAAGCATAGCCTTACCTCTTTTTTTTAATATACCATTAACCAAAGTTCACACATATTGACCACAATTTTCCTCTACTTCAATTATTTTAAATACTGTGTATATATATTCTCTCTCTACTCCTTCCCATCTATTCATCTGATATTTATCACTATTCTTACTGTGAATGCTTACCTTTTCTGATTTCCTTAACTATTCATCACATTAGTATATGCAGTACCACTGGACTCTTTTAACTCTATTAACTAAGGAGTTCTTAACAACTGTTTATTTTGTATTCTCATGTTATTCTTTTACACAGACAACAAATTCTTTGAAAATGGCTGTTGTTGAAGACAGTACCCAACCCATTTTAGAAGACTGGGAATACAGTTTAATGCCTGGTATGTCAGTTTATTAGATAAAGACCTCACCAAACCGTACTACAGCTTAGTATTTTTTAAACACTAAAATTATATCCACGGAAAGAAAAGAGGCAGCATGAATTAAAACAACAACAATCTTAATGAATGACTTAACTCTGGAATTGCAGATAGAAGTGTAAAACAAGTAAAAAGACAAAGTCAAATTGCCTCATCTCAATATTATCAACCTGTTTTAGGTGTTTTCTTTGTTGCTGTGATAAAATAACAATGAAAAGAAAATTTTCTGAGTGGTTATTTGGCTTGTACTTCCATATCAAAGTTTCTCATTAAGGGAAGACAAAGTAGAAAAACAAGGCAAGAACTGAAGTAGAGATCACAGAGAAATGTTGTTTATTGGCTTGCTTCCAGGATCACATCCAACTATTTTGCTTATAGAGACAACCCAGGACCACTTACCTATTGATGGCACTTCACACAGTGGCCTAGGTTCTTCTGTATCAATAAACAAGCAGGAAAATGCCCCCACAGAAAAGCAGAATTGGGTACTTGTGGAGACAATAAAAATTTATTCAATTAGTCATACTCTATTTAAGATACTAAACATATAGAACAAAGAAAGTATACTGAAGACTGAAAAAAAGAACAAGTAACATATAACAGTATGTCCAAAAAGTATTTGCTGAATTTTCATTTAAAACCATGAAAGCAATAAACTCATGGATGCTTGCTTTACAATTTCTAAAAGATCACAACTGCCAAACTTGTCTACTATGCCCAGAAAAATATTTTTATAGTTGGTGATAAAAAATGCCTTTTCATGATAAAAACATGTTGAAGAGATTTATGATCAAGTTTTATATATATAATCAGACACTGGAAGGAAAAAACACATCAATCTGCAGAGAAAGATAACCACACTCAAGTGCTTGCATGTGGAAAAGTTATCCATTCTTGAGCAACCACATATGGTGGAAACTCAGGGAGACTACTTACGCATTCCTCGTACCCAAATCCAATCTTCCTAAGAAACCTTTGCTGTCACCACCTAGTTTATCCCCTCTTCTCAGCTCATCTACATTGCCTTGGGACTTACTGCTTTATGTGGCAAAATATCAAAGAACACCTAGTTCCTTGACAAACGTCTTTGCCCCTTCTGTGGAGCCAGATATTGAACTTTTCTTAAGAAAACTCCCGCCGTAGTTTCATTCCCCTGCCTACTAGCCTGTGACCAATAAAGCATTCCACACACTGTCCTAATATGAAACTACCTAGAGTTCCAAACAGAAATTGAAATTTGGAACCAGTTGGAGTCTGATCCCTAAAACACAGAGTGGCTCCAAAACTGAAAACTGAATATCATTCAGCTCATCCACAATCTGATATGTGAGGAAAATTCAACCCAAAAAGTGTGCATCCACCCAACATAGGCAACCCAGGTACCCACAGCAAGAAATACCACAAATGTCATAACTCAAGACCTACATATCAGAGTAAAAATAAAATATGTAAATCAAGATGTATCTCCTCCTGAAACTAGCATTCATATTATAATAGTTCTTGGAAAAAGGGATTTAGCAGAAACAGAAAACAGGAACTTCAAAATAGCAATCATGGATATGTTCAGGGAAACAAAAGAGGAAATAAAAAAGTCTCTCAATGAATATTGAATAAATACAAATAATTCAACAAAATATAAAAGCAATTCAATATATTAAAAAAGAATTTAACAAAGAAATAGAATTACTCAAAATCTAAAATTGAAATAATAATGGAAAAAAAACCAGGATATCAAACAAAGACCTTAGAAGTAAGCCTCACCAACAAATTAGAAGACACGGAAGAAAGAATTTCAGGGTGTGGAGAAAAAAAAGTAGAAATGGAAACATGAAAGGAAATGTTAAATATTTTTAAATCCAGGCATAAAATATACAAGAATTATGAAACATTGTAAAAAGACCAAAGTTATAAATAATAGGTACAGAAGGAGAAGAGACACAAATAACAAGAACAGAAAGTATTTATTAGTGGAGAGGACACCTAAATTGGCCTTCACCTGTAATCAGGCTGATGACTATCCTAATTGTCACCATATAACCTTCAACCAGCAACTGAAAAAAGCAGATAGGGAGATCTACAGTAAAGCACTGGGCCTAGCAACCTGAGACCAGCCCAAAAGATGGAGGAGAAACAATATGAACAAAGGGGTCAAGACCATGATGGTGATACCCACAGGATCAGCTCAGCTGAGCTAGTGAAAGCTCAATGACTCTGGACTGATAGCTGGTGAACCTGCATAGGACCAAATTAGGCCCACTAAGTGTGGGGGCCAGTTGTGAGACTTGGACAGTCTGTAGGGCCACTGGCATTGAAAGCAGAATTTATCCCTAGAGCTTGAAATAGCATCTATGAACACATTCTATTTGGAGGGATATCTTGCTCATCCTAGATATAGTGAGGAGAGCTTTGGTCTTGCCTTGAATTGAAGTATTCAGACTATGTAGACTCTCCACGGGAAGGAAGCCTTCCCCTTTCTGGGGAGTAGATGGGGAGGTGTAGTGGGGAGAAGGTTGAGGAAGCAGGAGGAGGGGCAGGAGTGGGAACAGGAATAGCAATGTAAAATGATAAAGGATTATATTTATAAAATCTCAATAAAAAAGAAAAAGAAAATTCAAAGAATAAAATTTCACCAATGGAGGAGGAGATGCCTATAAAGTGAAACAAAGATAGACAACATCTGATAGGACCAGCAAAGAAGCTCCTCATGCCACATAATAATCAAAACACTAAATGCTCAGAAGAAATAATGAGTTTTAAAAGATGTCAAAGAAAAAAATAGATGAAGTCTAATATAGAAGGGAGAAGTTTATTTCTAGTGTCTTCCTCAACTTCTCCATGCCTATTTTTTGAGAAAGGGTCTCTCATTAAATCTGCATCTATACTTTCTAGTCAGAAAGCATCAGAGTTCGTCCTATACCCTTTCTCCCATTCCCACTGGAGTTATAGACATGCATTAGAACACTCAGCTGTCATTGATACTATTTTTAAATTTTGCATGTAATGAGTTTGACCTTTATGTCTGATATGATTAAATGTTTGAATCTTATTTTGTATTTTTTCATAAATGCCTACTCAGGTAATTCAACACCACTAAAAAGGTAATAATGATGATATTAGCCCCAGTGTGTCACCATATCATATAATCATTTTTCAATGATTGATTCTGCTCTAGCACCCAATTCATTCCTCATTTCTAATCTGCTTAAATTAAATAATCATTGAATTTTCTTTAATTGCTAATATAGCTTTTTAGTTTCAACATCTCAATGATTTTTGTTTGTTCTCCCATATAGCATTGATATAAACTTGCCTAACACTATATAATAGTTTTTCTGAGACTATGTAATTTAGGAAGACAGTAAGTTCATACAGAACAGAGTTCTAAAAGTCCATGGGCATGACATCAACACCTGGATGGCTTATAATTACTTTCTGCATACAACAGAAGTTGGTGTAAGTGTGGTAGCATACATGTGAAAATGAAAACATAACAGTAAAATTGTTTTATCAAAACTTTATTTTGTATCAACTACTCTAATAATATACTCAATTCATCCCCTCAATGTTAACCATTCTCTTAGAAAGGCCTTAATTCATTCTTGAGTGTTGAGCAAACAGGTATTCAGTAGCTTGATTATCTTACTTCATTTAATTTGCCTTTCTAGCCTATGACTCTTTAATTTTGCAAGATGGTGATGTCAGGAGAAGTGAGAATCTAAACTTTGAAAATCTTTGAAGTTAGTCAAGAGAATTTACTGTTAGTTCTTTGGAGATCCAATGAGTACTTGAGTGAATGTGTGTTGCTTATGTTAACACAGACATGTCAAGTCCCAGTTCCTCAGACAGACAAGAGAATGGCAAATTCCTCCTAAAAGGATAGGCTAGAGAATTAGCAAAACCTTCTTTTGATCCAATTGTGAATGTCAACATAGTATTTAGAAAGAAGAGACCAAAACCTCTTCCTCTCAGATGCTTACTTACTGAAACTGCTAGCCTACAGAGACCTCCTACTAAAACTCAGTAAGGTTCCAGGTTTATTTATAGTTAGTGCTACTCTTAGTGGCCATGACCCACCTGAGCCCAGATTTTCCATAAAAACAAAAAACAGTTCAAATTATTTTTCTGTGAGTTTCTGCTCTGATTTGGCATAGATATACTAATTCACTAATGGAAAGTAAAATTAAGAAAAGTGTTTCTATTCTAAGGATAATTTTATGATTCAGATGGTATATGTAAAGTGTTTGGTATAATGTTTGTAACGTAGTCTGTGATTAACTCTTACTTTTTAAAAATGGTTTTATAAATTAATCTTGTGGCAGTATTTTTGTGAAATTCTACTTAATTCACCACCACCACCAAGAAAGATATGATTTACTTGGACTAATGGACTGATGAAGATTTAATTTGGGGAAAAAGCAATGTTAAGAGAACCTCAAATTTTGTCCAATACCAAGTAGTCATCCCAGAAAACTTTTTTTTAATTTATCAGCTTTTAAAAAATGCTAATGCAAGTCCCGACTCCCACCCAACCCCTGCAATCCTCAGAGAGGCTAAGGCACATTGCTTTAGAGAAGGTTCAAGGCCCTCCATACTATATCTAGGCTGAGCAAGGTATACACCCAAAGATAATAGGTTTCCAAAGAACCAGTACATGCAGTAGAGATAAATCTTGGTGCCACTGCCAGTGCCCCCCCCCCAATCTTCCCTGGCAATTCAACTGTCAACCACATTTAGATGGACTAGTTTGGTCTTATGCTTGTTCGTTCCCAGTATGGCTGGTGTTGGTGAGCTCCCATTAGCTCAGGTAGTCTGTTTCAGTGGGTGAACCCATCATGGTCTTGACCTCTTTGCTCATATTCTCATTCATCCCACTCTACAATTGAACTTTGTCAGCTCAGTCAAGTGCTCCAGTGAGGGTCTCTGCTTCTGTTTCCATCAGTTGTTGAATGATGTTTCTATGGTGATATTTATGATATTCTTCAGTCTGATTACAGGGCAAGTCAAGATCAGGCTCCTCTCCTCTACTGCTTAGCTTTTTAGGTTGGGTCATCCTTGTGGATTCTTGGAAATTTCTTTAGAGCCTGGTTTCTGCTAACCCTACAATGCTCCATCAAACAGGATATCTCTTTCCTTGCTCTCATATCTGTCGTTTCTCCATCTTAATTATCCCATTTCCTAAGTTCTCCTTAACCCTCCCCTTCTCCCCTCATCTTTCCCTTCCACCCTCTTTTATCCTCCCCCCTCCAGTCCCATGCTCCCAATTTTGTTAAGTGACCATGTCTGTTTCTAATTTGGTGCTCCTTATTACTTATCTTCTCTAAAATCATGAACTGTAGGCTCAATGCCCTTGGTTTATATGAGGGAATACACACCATATTCATCTTTTTGGGTCTAGGTTACCTCACTCAGGATAGTGTTTTCTAACTCCATCCATTTGCATGCAAAATTCAAAACATCATTGTTTTTTACCACTGAGTAGTACTCTAATGTGCAAATATGCTACATTTTTTATCCATTTTTTTTGGTTGAGGGGCATCTAGGCTGCTTCCAGGTTTTGGCTATTACAAATAATGCTGCTAAGAACATAGCTGAACAAATGCCTTTATAGTATGATTGAGCATCTTTTAGGTATATGCCCAATAGTGGTATTGCTGGATCCTGAGGTAAGTTGATTCCCAATTTTCTGAGAAACTACCATACTTATTTCCTAAGTGGTTGCACAAGTTTGCATTCCCACCATCAATGGATGAGTGTTCCCCTTACTCCACATGCACTCATGCATAAGCTATCATTGGTGTTTTTGATCTTAGTCATTCTGATAGGTTCTCTTCTATCAGGTTCAGTGTGGTCGGTTTTATACTGAGGTCCTTAATTCATTTTGGATTGAGTTTTGTGCATGGGGAAAGATGTGATCTATTTTCATTCTTCTACATATTGACATCCAGTTATGCCAGCACCATTTGCTGAATATACTTACTTTTTTCCAATGTATAATTTTAGCTTCTTTGTCAAAAATCAGGTGTTCTTAGCGTGCAGATTAATACCTGCGTCTTTGATTAGATTCCATTGGTCAATCTCTCTGTTTTTATGCCAATATCAAGCTGCTTTCATTACTGTAGCGCTGTAATAGAGCTTGATGTCAGGGATGGTGATGCCTCTGGAAGTTCTTTTATTGCACAGGATTGTTTTGGCTATCCTGGATTTTTGATTTTCCATATGAAGTTGATTATTGTTCTTTCAAGGTCTGTGAAGAATTGTGTTGCATTTTGTTGGGGATTGTATTAAACCCATAGATTGCTTTTGATAGGATTGTCAGTTTTACTGTGTTGATCCTACCTATCTGAGACTGTGGGAGATCTTTCCATTTTCTGGTACCTTTTTCAGTTTCTTTCTACAAAGACTAAAATTTCTTGTCAAATAGGTCTTTCAATTCTTTGGTTAGTGTTACCACAAGATATTTTATGTTATTTGTGACTATTGTGAAAGATGATATTTCTCTGATTTCCCTCTCATCTTCTTTATCATTTGTGTATAGGAAGGCTGCTAATTTTTTTTAGAGTTCATTTTGTATCCTGCCTCATAACCAAAGCTATCTGTCAGCTGTAGAAGTTCCCTGGTAAGGTTTTGGGGTCACTTATATATACTATTGTATCACCTGCAAATAATGAAAATTTGACTTCTTCATTTCCAATTTGAATTACCTTATCTCCTTTTGTTATCTTATTGCTATTGCCAGAACATCTAGAACTATGTTGAAGAGATATGGAGAGAGTAGACAGCTTTGTTTTGTTCCTGATTTTAGTGGAATCACTTTGAGTTTCTCTCCATTTAATTTAATGTTGGTCATCGTCTTGCTGTATATTGCTTTTATTATATTTAGATATATTCCTGGAATCTCTGATTACTCCAGGACCTTTATTATGAAGCGGTGTTTGGTTTTGTCAAATGCTTTTTCATCATCTAAAAAATGGTCATATGGTTTTTTTCTTTCAGTTTATTTATATCATGGATTAGAGTTATAGATTTTCCATCCCTGAAATCTTACATATTCAGGTGTATTACTGAGACAGAGCAAGTTGCGTTTATATATTTAGTATCATATAATTATATGCATATACATGTATATATGCATATGTCACAATAATAAATGATAAAGAGATAATTTACTTGAAAGAGCAAGGTAAGTAAGTATGTGGGAAGGATTGAAGTTATAAAGAGAAATGGGAAAATTATATACTTGCATTTTAGTTTTAAAAATACACGTATTTAAAATCATCATAGTTTTCATTCTTATATTTTGCTTTGTAGCTGATCCTGATTTTTAAAGTTATATTTTATTGCTGAATACTAAATAGAACATTTATTATGTTCAGTCCAAGTCCCAGTGAACATTGCAAAAGAAAGAATGGAAGGATTGTGGTAGTCAAAACAAGAAAATGAGTTCAATTAGTTCCATTTCATGTTTTTTTTAAATCATCACTGAAATCATAAATTCACAGCAGCTGTACATGTGCATGGAGCCTGGAAGCACTGAAAGGATAGAAATGTGAATGAAATTAAACCGAAAGATTAAAGGAGGAACGTGGTGGGGAGGAGCAGGAAAGGGTGAGAGGCGAGGGAAACTTGAGGGGAGGAGGCAGAATAGTTGGTAAAAAGGTCAACAGGATTGGGAGGGGGATGAGAGGACAAAAATAGGGGAAATGTTGTCACAGTGAATTGTATACAAGTATGGAAGTATAATAAATACACAATAAATATATTGTAATTTTGTAATAATGACATTTTCAAGTCAATGTCATTTCTTTGCCCTGATATTGCTGGCTTAAATAATGAATATTTAAACATCTGGCCCATTTCTGTAGACATTTTTATTTTATAAGCTTAAATGGCAGAATTTTACTAACAAGATTCTTTCCCTGGTTTCATTTAAAGGAACAGGAATAGATAATAGAAGTGTATGCTTCACAGTTACTCATAAAATAAGGTACTTTCTATGCATGATATGTACATCTATATTCTTATTGCTCTGCTTCACTGCTAATAAAGCATTTTAGTTATGTGTAAACAGCCACATCTTCCCAACTACTTCAGTCTCATTCATTTAGTAACAATGAAAAGGTTCATAATGTTTTGCCATATCACTATTTTTTGCATGTGTGTTCTTGTTTAAAAGTCCCTTGAGGCCTATAATGACTGAATTTTCATTACATAATATGTCATGGATATATAAAATTTTAAAATTCAAATCTTGGAAATAATGATTTCATTGCACAGTTCTTGATTCCTTCATTAAAAACATATTCTAAGCAATTTATTTGAGTCATAATAAAAACCCAACCAAGACTGTACCATAAGAAATTAGTCCAAATCTCTCAATCAGTAGACCATAAATTTCTCTAGTTTTATAATAGATCCTAGTGGCTAGAGTAAGGAGGAACTCACTGGAAAATAGCTTAATCATGTGCACACTGAACAGAAATTCTTTGGTAGAATATTAGCTTTACCTGTATGTTTTGTATGTCAGATGCATAGTTTGGGATGGGGGAATAGTAATATGTCATAGTAGGTAGAGGGAAGTTATTTTATTTAATTGTTATGCAAAAACATAAATTTCTATTATTTTTAAAATTTTAGAGAAAATATAATTTTCCCACAATATATTCCGATTAAGGTTTCTCCTTCCCCCATTTCCTTTGTGATCCTCCTCACCTGCCCTTCTCTCTGAATCTATACCCTTTCTCTCTTTCATTATAAAACAACAGGCATCTATAAAATAATAATATAATAAAATAAAATGGAAATAAACGAATCAGAATAAGACAAAAATAACAAACAAATTGAAAAAAAGAACTAAAGTAAAATCATGAGAAAGAAATATAAACCATTTTTACTATTCTTAAATTTTCTTAAAATATATAGGCATAGTATGCTTTAGGCAGGCAAATGTTACTATCTTCTCAGAATACTGTTAGTCAAATTTTCATATAGATTAAATGGCAGAATGTTAAGTAGATTTTTAAGTACACTTACCCATTATAACTCAACTTGTTGATGGGAAACATTTTTTCCAAAAGCAAACCATTTTCAACAAAATAATTTCAATTAAACACATATGTTTAGAGAACAAAATCTTTAAAGATAATATAATATAGTGATAATTTATTTGTGTTTTAATAAATAAAGATTACTTGAAGCTCAGTAGGTAAAACTAAGCTACTAGAAGCCAAGTAGTGTTGTCACACACCTTTAATCCCAGTACTAGGCAGATACATGTCTTTAATTCCAGCACTAAAGGAGTATATAAAATGGGAATTGACAGAGGTTCAGGACTCAGTCAACAGCCACCCAGTATTCATAGTGATAAGATTTCTCTAGTTACTTAACTGTTTTGCTTTTCTGATCTTCAGTTTGAACTTAAATATGTGTCTCTGGGTTTTTATTAATGTATAGCATTATAAAATACAGAAAATATAGCAATGGATTCCAAATTTCAAAGAAACTGCTTTTTTTTCAAGAAAATGAACTTTAATTTCTTAATTGAAGCAAAATCATACTGATACAGAACCCTAGAGAAAGGTATAGCTAACCAAGACAACTTCATGTCTGGCCTCAGTACTGAATCACTCCAACAACATATAAATGTTTAAACGAGAAACTACTTCTCTAAAGTCTTTTGGAAAACCAACATCTGAACACTAAGAGTCTGATAGTTGTTCAGAAGGTGAAGAAAGTTATGCTGCTTCCCAGGTCTCAGTCTGAATTGATACACTCTACTTCACAGCATATGGTCTTATAACCCCCTTGGAAACTATAAACAAGGTTAACAGAGTTTTTCATTCTTTATAAGCAGTGGCAATGTTACCTTTTTACGTATATCTTCAACTGTTATAGAGAGTTAGAAGTCAGAAAGAAATACCAAAATATCAAGACATGCTTTAAGAGGTGTCTTATAAACTTAATATGTCCTTTCTTCTATCTGTTTTAGACTCACTGTGTTTCCTCTTCTCATGGGTAGTCTGTCTAGACATGTCACTACAGACAATATCATGACTCTTCTCTTGACCCATTGACTCAATATAATGATGATACTCAAGTGGATTGGCGGCACTTAGCTGAATCAATGTTGTAGAAATATTTTTTTCTCTAATAGTGGGACCTTTAAATGAGCAGAATTTGCAGTACCCAAGAAGTGTTTCTTTCTATGTATGTGCTTATTTTGCATATTTAATATAGTAAGAAGCTTATAGAAAAATGGATGTTTAAAAGATATAGGGAATTATTATTTTATACTAATCATTATTTTATACTAGCTTACAATTACACATATATAATAAAATAATATTATATTATATAATATAATAAAACATATATACAGGCATATGCACATATACATGTATATATATATATATTTCATATATATATATATCTGAAATGTCATAGGGTATCTAATAAAAACTGTTGAACCAAAAATGACAAATTCTGCTTTTGAGTTGTTTGTCATAGGAGTCCAGAGACAGTGCAAACAAGATTGTTATTTCTGTTTTCCTTGGTTACCTCCCATATGTTGAAGTTAAGTTCACATTGCTGAAGACACTAGTCATTTTAAACACAAAACTAAAATATTCAAAATATATCTTACCTGAAATCCTCTTCCCAATGGACTAATTTTCATAGTACCAGAAGCTGCTATGCAAGCTGCAGGAAAGGAACACATAATTCTATCCTACTGTGATACCTAAAAACCTGAACAATGACCACCACAAGAAAATAGCCCTAAGTGTACAACAGTAGACCTTCTATCATGGTGGTACCCAATAGCTCTTTAATTGAGCACAAGGACCCTTCACAGTAGGAAAATTATTTCTGATATTGTAAACCTAGCCAACAGTCAGTGGTTAGTAAGATCATGGGCCTTAGAGAAGGGCCCACTATGACACTTTCTTAAACCAGTATAATTCTTAACTGTAGTGTTCATATTTATCTTTATACCCACAGATAAATATAGATCTCCTCATCCAAGAAGCTTCTTTTTGTAGAAGGAGAAATTACAGAAAATGAAAACTAGTCAAAATGTATAGAAGAACTGATGATGGAATGCCTGACTACAACTGATATTCCTACAACAAAACCCCAGTTTTCTAGAGTCAGAGAACATTATAGAAAAGGGGCAAGAAAGACTGGAAAATCCATAGGATTGAGAAGTTTTTTATGACATTGTACCTTTTAATTCTGTCAGGGAAGAATTACCTAAGAATTTCAACAGCATGACTGCCTAAATAAAATGAGAATGATAACAATGACAGTTGACATTACAAAATAGATGGGGAAATATTATGGGACCATATGAGTAGATGAAGAGCTGCAAGCAATTAACAATTACTAAGAAAGGACAAATAGTCTTCCCAAGTTGTGTGCTTACTTTTATTTATATATGTAGTTATAGTTAAAGAGGAGGCCATAAATTTGGGGGCAAATAGAGGAGGGAGGATATGGAAAGAATGTAAGGGAGGAGATGATGTTTCAAAGGATATAAATAAACTTCAATAAATAAAATGCAAAAAATATGATTAACTGTCTGATCACAGGGAACTGAGTCTTCAATCATATAGTTATCCTCCTGGATATTGGAAGTAGACAAAATTGCCAGGCAAAACTTGGGTGCACAGGGGGGGGTGTGGAGGGGTGGATGTAAGGGGAGATGGGTAGAGAGAAGGGAGAAGGGGAGGATTCAGGAAAGCTTGGGGGAATCTGATGGGTGGGATAGAGGAAGGATGGATATGGGAGACATTTTAGGATTTACAAGAGACTTGTCTCTAGAGGGGTTCCCAGGTCCAAGAAGGAGGTCCCCAGATTGTTCTTTGGACAGCAGAGGAGAGGGTGCCTGAACTGGCCTTGTCCCATAGCCACATTGATGAATATCTTGCATATTACCATAGAACCTTCATCTGGCGATGGATGGAGATAGAGACAGAGACCCACATTGGAGCACTGGACTGAGCTCCCAAGGTCCAAATGAGGAGCAGAAGGAGAGAAAGCATGAGCAAGGAAGTCAGGACCACAAGGGGTGTGTCCACCCACTGAGACACTGGGACTGATCTAATGGGAGTTCACCAAGGTCAGCTGGACTGGGAGTGATGGAGCATGTGATCAAAATGGACACTCTGAATGTGGCTGGCAATGAAGGCTGACTGAGAAGCCAAGGTCAATGGCACTGGGTTTTTATTCTACTGCATGGAGTGATTTTGTGGGAGCCTGGTTTGTTTGGATGTTCACCTTTATAGACCTGGATGGAGTGGGGAGGACCTTGGACTTCCCATGGGGCAGGGAACCCTGACTGCAGGGCAGGGAACCCTGACTGCTCTTAAGAGTAGAGAGCGAGGGGGAGGGGGAGGGGGAGGGAAAAAGGAGGCGGGGAGGAGGTGGAAATTTTTAATAAATAAATAAATAAATAAAAATAAAATTTTTATTTATTCTTTTAACACTTCATATATTTTAGACATTGTACTTTGTTCTATTCCTATTGGTGTAGTGAAATACCACAGAATATGTACTTAATAAATAAATAAAATTCATTTCTTGTGACTTTCAATGTTTGAGTCTGAGATCCTAACATGGCAGTATATTTGGTATCTAGGGAGAGATGAGTTTCTGAATCTTCTAATTGTGATTAACACTACATCCTCACATGACAGAAGATCATGAACATAAAATGTCCTGATAATTTCCCTTGATCTTTTTTAATATCTCCTTTAATATCTTTCTAAAAAGTATCTTTTGGTTTTTTGAGACAGAGTTTCTCTGTGTTATAATCCTTACAGTTCAGTAACTAGCCCTTGAAAATCATGTTGGACTAGAAATCAGAGATTCACATGCCTCTGCCTACTGAGTGCTGGGATTAAAGGTCTACACTACCACTTCTTGGCTAAAGAAAGTATCTTAATATAATAACATTGGAGTCAATGTGCTTACATGAGATTTGGAGAGAACATGAACATCAAAATAATATTAATATTCAAACTTGTGAATTCTAACCATGGGAGACTCAGCATCTTAGAATGGAAGCTGTTTTAAAGCATATGTAGCCCTCTGATAAAACTTGCCTGAGTGAAAATCCCCCTGTCTGTTACTATATTGGAATCTTCAAAAGGCATTCCATTGTCTTTAAAGCAACTGTTTCTGGATGATGATGTAGTAAGACCAGTGAATTTCTATGAGAATAATCCCATTAATTTTCAGAAACCTAAATCTATGAAGAAAATCCCTTTGCAATAAAATTGCTTTGTAAGTCCATACAAGGTAGTTCTGGCAGAAATACCATGTTCAGAAAAATGAAGTATATGTCCAGAGTAAGTATATTCTACAAAAGAAAGAATACAGCACATTCTATGACAAAAGTAGTCCAATGCAGCAAATACATCACCAGCTGATCAGTGTAAAGAATGATTCCATATTGGTGTCTTAGTGTTGGTGTCTGCTTGAACACTGGAATTTGACAATAAGCCATGCCAACCTCTGTAAATGATTGTATTACTAGACCCATACCTAACATTCAGTTCTCTATTGTGGTTACTGTAGCCTCTTTGAACATGAGTCTATTAGACAGTTACAACAATGGCTCTATATGAAGCTGACTGTTTTATATAAAAGTATTCAAGCAACATATATTTGATTATTAAAATCTCTTTAAATGAAATTGTACTTTGAAACATACCTGTAACACAAATATCTTCCCATTTCTGTCCATCCAGAGTGGTCTATTGATATACCTCTTCATCAAAGTTCTTTGCCATAATTTTTGAGTAATTTTGCTTTCATGTCCCAGTACATGGGAACCACTTTGGACACATCCCATGAACTACATAAGTAAGTAAAATCTTGACATTCTTTCTAAGAAATATACATACATATGTGTATATATATATGCATATATATATGCTAAAGGATCTATAAGAAAACTTTCCTGCACCAATATGTTTCAAAGACATCCCAGGAAAGTATTAAACTGCTTAGGCTGCACATGCTCATTGGTGATTAGATATAATGCATAACCATCTATAATCAACACTGTGTTAAATAATTTTAGCAAACTGCTTAGTGTGGTTATAGGCATAGATGAAAAGGAACAATATAGTGTCATAGAGGAATGGAGATTATGACCATTTATGCCTCTTTATGTAACTCTCAGAATCAATTTTGCAATGCTTTCAAATCTTTTTGGCTCCATAGATTAGATAGCTTTCAGTTTATAAAAGATAAGTTAGCTTACAAACCATGTAATTTGGAGGAGTATGAGCCTGTACTCAGAAGCTACCAAAAATCCAAAACAAAGCAGTATTTTTTTTCAAAAAGAAAGTAGTTATTTGGGTCTTATTAAAACTAGATTTACCAAATCTTCATTCGGTGCATGGCAATTCATGACAATTCCTATAAGGTATAAAGGTATATAGCCCAACTTGTGATTCTATTTTATGGTGATGCCATTGCCATGAATGCTATGTATATGTCATCAAAATGTAAATATTAGTTTTAATAAAATATCTATCATTTATCAAACCATATATTTGACTTATCATTTCCTTACATTTCCTTACACTTACTTACTACTTTCTCATTTCTTTAGAGAAATAAAAATTCTTTGTAGCTTATTGTTCAGCTTTTTATTTTTATTTTGATGCCTGCAAAATTAACACATACTAAGGAATCATTATTAGCTACCTAATTGTATTGAACTCTAGTTAAATCAACATGAGAGGAACATAGATGACAGTAAATCACAAACTAGTAAAACTAACTTTATTGTGAAAATTTTCTACTTTTTTTGCAAATAGCAATAATAAAACCATCAAAATAACAATAATCTTCTTAAAAATGACCAGGTGTGGAAGGGAAGCTTTGTTCTTCTTTCATTTACATAACAATTTTGAGATACGCTAACATTTTTATCCATTTTTTTGTTTTGAATCAAGACCATCTGAATGTGAGATTTAAGCAGCATATGCTGATTTTGTACTTACTACTAAACTTTCACTATTTTTTCTCATCTGTGCATAATGAGCTTTGGGTACTTTATCCAAGTATATGTGTTTCTAAATGTCTTCATAAACTTCCTTTCATTGCCCTACTCTACAGTTTTAATAAAATGGGTAGATTTTTTCCTTTTAATTTGTAGAAAAGGTAATGAGCAAATTGCTTATCCAAATTTAATTCAAGCAATGTGTTTCAACTGAACTTTTTAGAATCAATTGAGAAAATAAGCAATTTCATTCATTTTTAAAGTAAAAACATTGTTGGTATGATTTCCAATCTTTTTTAAAAAAAAAGTACCCCAACCTCTTAGCAATATATAACTAAAGTATATTTGCCTTCTGATATTTAGTAATAAGTCAGTGCATAAGCATGTTTGTTAAAGAAATCAATGAATGTATGGTTTCCTTTTAATAATATATTTCCAAGTTAATTTCCTTCCAATAACTGATAAACATGTTTTCCTCCCTTTCCAATATTCCTTATGTTAATTTTAACATTTTCAGTAGTTTATGCTATTGCTAATAGTAGTGCTTTCAGTCTCATAGTCCTCTAATCTTTTTTACATGTACTTGTAAGAAAGTGATCTTATGATAAAATTCCTCAGAAGAAAACTAAATTATCCCAGAGAAATTACAAACTAGTGACAGTGTGCCAAGCTTTTTCTGATATGAATTCAAGCAATGTTTAATGGAATCCTGTTTGTCATTCAGTTAAATGGAAAATAAATTTCAAATTCTAGAAATATTGTGCATATTTTTCTTTTCCTTGAAATTCTGTCTTTTTCCCCTTTCCTTTCTCCTTTTTTCTCTTGTCCCTTCCCCTTTCTCTAAGACCAGGAAGGCACTGAATAAAGCAGCTTGCATTAGTTGCCAATATCTGAATAAACATACTGTAGTCATAAGCATTATGATATATAACAATTGCATGATGGATAAAGGTCTAGCAATAGTAATCAAAGAAAAGTCCCACAATCAGGAGTTGGTCAAATGTTATAATGTGGTAGTCATTTTAGTTTTGATATCAACTTATGATTGTTCACGAAGAGGACTTGATAAGCTGCCTTAATAATATTGTTGGAGTCCTACAAATTTTGGAACTTGGACTTATCTGCTGAAAATGATAGGAACAATTCATTCATGTTTGATGTTAAATGTAGTTTTCTTTTTGAATATATTTTATGAAAATTTTTTGCAAAAACATAGTATTTAGATGAACATCTTTACTGTGAGACAATGGTATTATACTCTGTAAAGGTTTATCACTTGTGTTGGTTTAGTAACATGCTGATTGGCCAGTAGCCAGGCAGGAAGTTTAGGTTAGGTGACTAGAATATGAGAATTCAAGGAAGAGAAAAGGTTCAGTCTGCAGTCGTCACCCAGACACAGAGAAAGCAATATAAGAATGCCTCACTGGTATAAGGAACCAAGTCATGTGCGGCTAGCACAGACAAGAATTGTGGGTTAATTTAAGATGTATGAGTAAGCTAATAAAAAGCCTGAGCTAATAGGCCAGCCAGTTTATAACTAATGTAGGCCTCTGTGTATTTCTTTGGGACTGAGCAGCTATAGGACCAGGTGGGACAGAAACCTCCACCTACAGATCTTCATAAGGATATTTGTCATAGTGACTTTACTATTGCTAAAAAGAGATAAAATTACCAAATAAAATTATAAAATAAAGAATTTATTGGGTACTTTATTGTACTTAGAGAAGGTGCATCTATAATTATAATGGCAACAATATATAGAAGACATTCTTATTGAAACCACCACAATATTCCTGTATCATTCTGCTTAAAATCCATCTCATATAATATCAACAATTAGCTAATATATTTAATATGAGAGTATATTGAGGGTTATATAATTTAACTTATACTGAATTAATATATGTACATACATTTCTTTCTCTAAATTTTTCTTAATTTAATTGATTCCCATATTTTCTATGATTCACAAAATATATATGATGGAGGCTAATGACATAGCTCAACACTGACTGCACTTCTAGATGATCTGGGTCCAATTATTAACATTAATTACTTGTTATAATTCAAGTACTAGGGAAATCTGAATTCCTTTTCCCAGTCTTTACAGGAAAGAGACATGACCTTGATGCACAGACTTACATACAAGCAAAATACCTATAATATAGATCTTAACAGGAAAAGAAGGATATTCCTCACTATAACAAACAATTCTGACTTTCTTTTCCCCTTTCATACATTTGTCTGTAAGATGACTTCCAAGATCACTGATTTATGCAATAATATATACAGGTGAAATGATGTGAAATCACTCACTGTATTAAAATAAATACAAACTCTGATCAAAAATAAACAACTAAGAAGCACTCCTGATAAAACAGCACCAAACAAACATAAGCAAATTCTTATATTTCTGTATACAAATTTTAAAATGTCAAAATAATACATGATATTGATACATATCAGAGAAAATTCAAAACAGAATATTGCATATTTGGAGAACAAAGAGGAAATACAAATTTCTGCACAAGACCCTTAGAATCACTGAAATATAAATTTATGGGACAAACAAAATAGCTAAACAAAGGCCCTAAGAAAGGCATTGAAACCTGAAAAACTACTTAATTATGGTAAGTAATTAAAATTAAAATTAGTTTTAATTAAAATCAAAACTACTTAATTACGGTAAGACTCATCTTTGAAGCAAATAAAATTGTCAGTTAATATTTGTAGGAGGAAGCCACTTGTTGGTTCCTGGCTGCTCAGGCCTGAAATAATCACACAGAAACCATATTAACTAAATCACTGCCTGGCCCATTAGCTCTATCTTCTTATTGGCTAACTCTTACATATTAATTTAACACAACTCCATTAATCTGTGTATTACCACTATGTGGTGGCCTAGCAGCAAAGTTTCAGCACATCTATCTCTGGTGGCAGATCCATGAAGTCTCCCTCTCCACTTTCCTTCTCTCAGCATTTCATTTAGTTTTCCTCACCTAACTCTGTTTCCCTATAACTCTGCTATAGGCCCAAAGCAGTTTCTTTATTCATTAACCAATAAAAGCAACACACAGATAGAAAGACCTTCCACAACAAAAATAGAAACATCATTTCCTAGAAGATAATTGAGAATCTGGCTTTAAAAAACAGGATGTTTGAATGCACATGATATAATTCAAAACTATTCAAAAATACATACCCAGTGAAAAGAGAATGATTCTCAAGAGAATGCCATCAATAGTGCCATATCCATATATTGAAATTATAAGATAATAATATATCATCTATTATAATTATATACTTTTAAGTCACAAGACGTATAAATGAATTTATGAACAAGCAGAAATTTACTGAAGAGACAGGAAAAATATGATGTAGATTAATTTGGGGATTTTGAAACTCAAATATATAAAAATTAAAATGAAAATCCAAAATATGAGTTCAAAATAAGAATGGGATTTTCATTATAAGAAAATACTATAACATGAGTTTCTTATGAATGTAAACATAACATAAGTAACATAACACTTGAAATGACAGGCAGTAGAGTAGACATTAAAAGAATCATTGCAAGTAAATGCTTCATTTTAACCTTTATTACTACAGTATTAAGTCTAAGTGAATAATATATCTATGTTGTAATCACTATATTAGTCATGAGTAATTGCACAAAATTGTAATTCTAGAACACTAGTGAATAAATACAAATAGAATATAGAAAATTGTTAAAATAAAATGAAGATAGGAAAAGAAAACATAAAATATGAAAGAGGAAAAAATATGAAAATTTAAAATAGAAGAAAGTGCTAACAATAGTAGTCCTAATTCTAAATATATCTACAATATTAAACAAAACATTTTATCTAAGTAATAACTTAAAATTCAGTGGAATGGGCAATAATAAATATAAAATTTAATATATGCTACATATAAGTGATAAAATTACATATAGATATAATATAAATAATATCACATTTTCACCAATATTTGTTACCCAGGCAAACTAACAAATAAACTTAAGAGAAAATTAAACTGTACACAAAGTAGACTTAGTAAATATAGACTATAAAGTAAAAACAGGAATAGAGATTATTTACATAAGGACATAGAACCTTGTCCAAAATGCACCAAATACAGACAAAAGCACTTCATTAAAAATAGAAAAGTTAAACTATAATAGAAATTTTATCTTATGAGATGATGACAATGAAATCAGAAAATACATAAAAACATGAAAATTGTACTATAACGTTTAAATGGATACTAGCACAATGAAAAATGCAAATCAATTGTTGAAATCAGGAACAATGAATAAATCATGATATATTACAAATAGGATAAAATTGACATAAATTAAAATCAATCCATATCACTAGAGAAAAAGACATTTGTCCATTATCACAGTAATATTTTTATCTTTAAATCACATTATTTTCAGTAAACGATATAGAACTGGTGAACATCACCTTAGGTGAAATAAATGACTTGTTTCATATAGAGACTTGAGATTAGTTTAAAGGACATGAAAAGGTTAAGGGAGAAAAATATGAAAAAATTCACATGATATCACATGTGAAAATGGCAAAATTAATCATTTCTTTACAATATAAATATGTATATATACAAATTGATGTGAGGAATCATTTACAAATATAATGAATATAGCCTGGCAGTGGTGATGCATGCCTTTAGTCCTAGCGCTCGGAAAGAAGAGGTAGCTGGATCTCTGTGAGTTTGAGGCCAGCCTGGTCTACAATAGCTATTTCCAGGAACTGCTCTAAAGCTACAGAGAAACCCTATCTTGAAAAACAAAAAAAAAAGAGAATATATTGTATTAATAGAATGGATAACTCAGTATGTATTTGTAAACGGATATATAGAGAGTCAATTTTAGTCTATCAATCAAGTTAATAAAAACTCATTTAAAATATTAGCAAGTGGATTGAGAGTGTTGTAAAAAATATTCCTGCTGTTACACAAAGAAACATATGAGCAGTATGAAAGTAACCTTGTAATGTAATTTCAGTTTGTGAAACAGTTTGTCATGCTACAAACAAGGCTAGCAAGCACACAATGGGATATAAGTTCATACAATTTTCATTCTAATGTAGGTGATAACTGTGTCTCATCCCATTGGCAGTACTTTAACCTCAAAATCTGATGCAAATTGTATTACAATCAGCATGAAAGGAAATAATGTGATAGAGAATAACATCCAGGAATATTCAGGAGTTGGACACACAGATATGTACACAGCAAAGAATTTCAGAAGGAAGCAAAATGAGGGTATTACAAAATATTGACCTTTAATTGATAGACAGCAAAGAGGAGTATTTGGGATGTTTAGAGGGAGAAAATTCATAATTATGTAACTATTACCTCAAAGTTAAAATAGATTATTTTTATAAAGAATGTAAAAACATTTTCTTATGAAAGAAAATCTTTGCAAAACATTCTATTTTCATTTGTGTGTTTAATTCACAGATAAATGAGTCTGGTTTATTGGAGTTCAGTACCCTTCTATAGTGGATAAACAGACACATAGGCATACAGATTAGCAGGTAGGCAGACTGATTGATAGACAGATTCGTTTTTTTAAAAAGAAAGCATATACAAACACATACACGGAGAAACACAGAAACACAAACATAGTCACAAATAGTGTCATACAGGTATTTTAGGTATGGTTTCAAGTCACAGGTTCCTTTAGCTTCTTTGCTCTTGTGTCAGTGATATGGACCAAGTACATGTGATAGGTTATGGGAATATAAATAGTTTATAAAGAAAGAGAAAATGGAAATAGGTTAGTGAACTGACAAAAAATCCCCCAAACATGGGTCCTGGGTCTTTTTAGAATATTTCCATAGCAACTGTATCTCCCCTGATTATATATAGCTAACACTTCTTTGGGCTTTTCTTTAGCATACATTTTTGTTGTGAGGATTTCCATTCTTTCTCTACTAGATGCCTTTATTTTACATGTTACTTTTGATTTATTTCCCCTGTCCCTATTCAACAGTAGCGAAGTAAAAACCACAAATAACAGGTGAGCTGTATGCCAGTTAATTGTATATATCAGTCTGACTAGACAAAGAGATATCCAGATATAGACATTCTGCTCCCCCCCCCCACCCAGTTCCACAACATTTCAGTACCAAAGAAACCCACAGAGGCTTATTTTAATTATAAACTATTTGGTTTCTTAACTCAGGCTTATTATTAACTAACTCTCACCACTTAAATTAACCCATAATTCTTGTTTACATTTAAGCACATGACTTAGTACCTTTTATCAGTGAGGCATCTGGCTGACGACTGTAGACTGAGCCTTTCTTCTCCCCAGAGTTCCCCTAGTCTGGTAACCCCACCTGCCTAGATTCTGGTCTATCAGTGTTTTCTTAAACCAGTAGAAGTGACGAATCATTACAGAGTACAAGAGCATTATTCCACAGCAGTTCCACCTTTTTTTTTTTCAGAACAAGAACTCTGAATCTAATTTCCTTTGTTTGGCTTTTTTCATGATCATTATAGATAACAACTTGTAACCAACATTCTAAACAAGACAAACATCTATAATCCATTTTTGGGGACTATGGGCATAGTTTTCTAGGCTACTTACTGCTGATTGGAGACACTGATAATCTTATGGGGATCTAAAGAAAATTTAGGATTATGATCAAGTAAACTGGGGTCCTCTGAATGAATCCAAAGTTTCTCATATCCTGTGTAAACAAAAGGAAAACCTCTTCTCCAAAGTACCCTATCTTTTGATTTAAATTTTGAAGTCAAGGCATTTTCAAAATATATAGTTTGGATTAATCTAGCAGCATTTAAAATCAAATGACTTTTAGCAGCTGTTGCTTCTACCCCATCAGTCAAACAATTCAAAGACAACACAATAATGTACAATATCCCAATTCTCTGTTTATTTTCCATCTTTATATGGCTTTTTAACATTCTATTTCTTTTATTTTTTTAATTTTTTGATTTTTGTGACAGAGTTTCTATGTATATCTTCGAATGTCCTGGATCTTACACTGTAGACTAAATTGCTCTTGAACTCAAAGAGATTTGCCTGCCTCTGCCTGCCATGTGCTGGCATTAAAGGCATGTGCCACCATACCCAATTACTTCCTTTCTTTTCTTATTTTTAAGGACTTTCTCTATACTTTTTCTTTTCTCTCCCAAATCTACATATCTTTTTAAGCACACTGTATACCATTTAGAGTTATTTTCTATCTGAATCTGTCTTTACTTTATATCTCACTTTTTCTGACCACATGAGTCTTTAATTTGCTAAGCAATATGGCTAGGATTAAAGTCATGGCTTTGGCAACTGGATCTGCCCACTCTTTTGCTTTCTAAGAATCTAGCTTCATGATGAAGGTACTAGTGGAAGCCACATTTTTTTTAACCACAACTCAACAGAGTTTTTAGGACCATGATCCCACCAAGCAAGCCACTGGCTGCTCATAAAACCATTTAAATGTTTGGTGACAAGGTCTCTTGGTGCATGGTTCTTCCTGCTAATGCTGAGTCAGAAAGCCTCTCTTACAGGAGCTGTGTTTGCCTCTAACAAATAGAACTCACCCAAAAAAATGCTACTACCAAGAAACTCTTCTTAACTCTGATCTTTTGTGTCTAGAATTCATTCCCAGGCTCCCTCTGGTCTTATACGGAGGTAGTTGCCCCACATAGGTCCAATTTGTAGATTGAAGTTTCTGTGCTGTCTGGTTCCACAGCTTTTTGATTTCAAAGAAACAAACAGAAGCTTATATTAATTATAAAATATTTGGTCTATTAGTGTGGGTTTATTATTAACTAGCTCTTGCAATTTATTAATCCATAATTCTCATCAACATTTAGCCATGTGATTTGGTACTTTTTATCAGTGTGACATTCTCATTTTTCTTCTTCTGCATCTGGCTGGTAATTGCAGACTGAACTTTTCCTCTTTCAAGAATTCTTCTTGGGTGGTTATGCCACTTACACTTCCTGTCTGACTACTGGCCAATCTGTATTTTATTAAACGAATATGAGTGCTAAATCTTTACAGTGTACAAGAGCATTATCATACAGCACCCAGATACCTAGAAAATATTATTCTGGAATTAGTCATCTGAATTTTTAAAGATCACACATTTCCTCAACTTTTTACTAAGCTTCAATAGAAAAAATAGGCAAATGAGGTGTAATTCACTCAAGGGAGCAAGATAATGCTAATCCACAGATTGAAGCTATTTATAATGAACACATCTTGTCCCTATGCTATACAGCAACCCATTACTGTTGTAAAAGAAGTGGCAGGCTGCTTCCAGCTGCCCAGCTAGCTTTACGTGAAATAATTACATGGAAACTGTAATCTTTTAAACACTGCCTGGCCCTTTATATCTAGCGTCTTCTTGACTAACTCTCACATCTTGCTTTAACCTATATATAGTAATCTGTGTATCAACACAGGGTTGTGGCTAACCAGGAAGATTCTAACCTATGTCCATCTTGGGCCATAGCTTCATGGCATCTACCTCATTGCCTTCTTCCCAGCATCCTGTTTGGTCTACTCCGCCTATCTAAATGCTGCCCTATCAAAAATCCAAGGCAGTTTCTTTATTAACCAATGAAAGTAACACATAGACAGATGACCCTCCTATATTATTTCCTCTTTTTTTGTTTAAACAAAACAGAAAGGCTTTCTCTTTAACACAGTAAAATTGCATAAATCAAAACAGTTATAAAGCAAGAATTATAGTTATAATATCTATATCTATTTTATCGTTGATCATAACTAAGAAAAACTATAACTATCTATTTATTCTTCAACTCTATCAAAGACTCCAGAAGGATATAATATTACCTAAGTAAACAAGAAATAAGCAACTTCCAAACTCTAGAAATGACAGAGACATCTTGCTGCCTGGACAGTCACCCAAAGTTCCTCTGTACCATTGGGGCATCCATATTCACCCTACAGGCCCATAGTATCCAGAGACATTTCCATGAAGCAGGGAATTGCAAAGGCAGTTCAGTCACTATCTGCTGTGTCCTGCAGAATGTCTCGCAGACTCTTTCATGAATCAGGAACCCCAAAAGATCATCTCACCTTTAGACAAGTTCAGCAATCCTCTCCTGTGGGTTCTCTGTGTCCAGTTTATGCAACAGTCCAGGCAAGAGCAGTTTTTTGCCCAAATGGCAACAAACTCCATAAGTAGCCTCTTCTATGCCCATCTTCCTCTTGAAGTAGTTTGGTGCTGTCAGGAGCAGATGTTTCTCAATGTCATGAAAAACCCTAAGTTATTAAAACATTAAATGTCATATTCTGTAGTCTTTGAAAGATATAAAGAATGCCTATCTGAAATATATCTATGTACATCTAGAAAGTCTAAATAACATGATCACAAACTTGAGTATTATAGATGATTATCCATTAACAATCTTTATTTCCTAATTATACATTACATTTTTAAATGAACTACACAGTCAGAATACCTCAAACAAGAGCAGAAACACTTATACATATAACAAAACTGACCTTAACTTTATACCAAAAAAACAAAATTTATACCAATGTAAATTATTCATATCTTTATCATATCCCCCTTTATATGTAAAATAACGTTTATAAACAATATCTGGGAATATGGATGTAGTTATTTATCTCCAAACTTCTTCCTGCTGTATAGGGGTTCTGTTAATCAGGTCTTTTATGGTGCTACCTGTCTGCTAGGTTTATCTCAGTCGGCAGTTGAGTGAAGTAATTTTTTGAGGGTATTCACAGCAACCTTTCAGGAGGGTGTGGTCTATCATACCATATTGGGATAGAAGCAATCCACAGGATCTCATCCTCTGTGAAAACAAAAGAAGAATCTCTTTTCCAAAGCTTCATATCCATAGATCCAAATTTTGAAGTCTAGACAGCTTTATAATACACATGTTGTATTAGCTTAGCAGACCACACAATGAAATGTCTCTCTATATTTAGCTCCTTCACAGTCAAAAAATTCAAAGAAAATACAATATATAGAATCCAAACTCTCTGTGAATTTTCCATTTTTACATGGCTATTTTTTCTTTATTTCTTTTAATCTATAACTATCTGTACGTCTTTAAAGACTTTACCCTTTTTTAAAGCATTAACTATACTTTATGACTTTTTAATACTCTTTTTCTTCTCTTGCCCATGCCTACCTATGTCTATCTAGCATTGTGACCCATTTATGTCTGAATTTGTCCTATTGCATTGTCTGTAATTATTTACTGTCCTGAAACATTTTTTTTGCTTTGCGCTTTTAAATTGCTAAGTGCTTAATAATCTAAGCTGTGACATTCCTAGGTCAAAAACAGGTATTGTGGACTTGCCCTACCCAGTCCAACATGGTAGAGCCACTTGTGACTCTGAATCAGTTGTGCTTCTTAACTGCAGAGTGGCAGGCTGCTCTGGATGTTGGCTCCACCTCTCTCCAATTTCAAAACGGAGGCTGTACCATTTTCTGCTAGCTCTGGGGATGCCAGGTAGGAGCCGTACTCAGAACTTTAACTCTGAGACTGAGCACGCAGCACAGAAACTCTTTCTATCTGAGTTACAGTCAAATTGGCCATGCAGAGCACTGCACAGTCTGGAAACATCTCTCTGTATGGTGGAAGGAATCCTCCATGCTCTCCCACCAGCCTAAGCCTGATCCCACTGTCTTCCCAGGTGCAGATGGGGAGTGCTGAGCCATTGGCATGGTCTCAGAGTACTTTCTTCCCGATCCCGAGTGAGGACACAAACATCAGGGCCCAGTAATGCTCCATAGTTGGAGTTTGCACCAGCAGCATAGCCCAGGAAGCTACGATTTAAAATGACAGCTTTTTTTCCTGCTGAGGCTGCTGAGTCAGGAAAATTTCTGTGCAGCGTACCCTAGCAAACAGCAAAAAGCTATGGTAAGCTCACTCTCTCTCCTTTTTAAGCCCTCTCAGGTTTTTAAGTGAATTTAGTCCATCACATTGGAGTGCCAATTGTTGTAAACGGACCCAAAATAATTACATGAAAACTGTATTCTTTTAAACACTGCCTGGCCCTTTATATCTAACCTATTCTTGGCTAACTCTCACATCTTGCTTCAACCCATATATAGTAATCTGTGTATCAACACAGGGTTGTGGCTTACAGGGAAGATTCTAACCTACATCCATCTTGGGCCAGAGCTTCATGGCATCTGTCTCATTGACTTTCTCCTGGCATCCTGTTTGGTCTACTCCACCTAAATGCTGCCCTATTAAAAAGCCAAGGCAGTTTCTTTATTAACCAATGAAAGTAACATATAGACAGATGACCTTCCTACATCACATTACCATTAGTAAACATCATGGGTTGCCTCACATAGGCCTCCAGGTTGAATATGGTCTAGTTATTCCTAGTCACTGTGGAGGACATACCTCCCAAGAAAAATTAGAAAATCCACTGCCTATTGTAAAAAGTCATACTTCTCTGAATAATAGAAAAACCATGGAACTTGATTCAAAAATGTCAATAGAAAACAGAAAACGTATATTTTGTCAGACTTCTATAACTATTCAAAGACCAAATCTGAGAATATGAATAAGTAACATTATAATTGATGAATTATTAGACACAGGTGCAGATATGACTAATATTACTCCAGAATTTTGATACCTGAATTAGCCTCTTCAGGAGGAGATGTTCAATTCTTAGTAATTGGAACCATACCTTAGGTAAAACAAAGAATGAGATATGTTAAATACATAAGGCCAGAAGGAGAGAAACGAAAGATGAGTCCATATATGTCTAATATAGCAATGAATCTATGGGGCTGTGATCTGTTTTAACAATGGAATGCCTAGATTAAAATTCTTGTAGTCTCAGAAATGGACCGTAAACCTACTCATGTTTCTGGCAAGGATATTATAATATACTAAAACATAGTCACTGACTATTCAGGCTGTACAAAAACACAAAGCAACACCTGGTGAATTTTCAGAGGTACCAGTGGCCCTACTTTTAAAATGGTTAACAAAGAAACATAAATGAGCTAAGCAATGGCCTTTAACAAAAGAAAAACTTCAGGATTTAGAACAGCAGCGACTAGATGTTCAGCATATTGAAAAATAAACCAGACTTTGGAATTTTCCTGTGATTGTTATTAAGAAGAAATCTGGAAAATAGTAGCATATCTAGAGAATGGTAGCAAATCTAAAAGCTGTTAGTAATGTCATTCAGCAAATAGGATATCTACAATTTGGAACTCCCTTGCTTTCCCTATTGCCTAAACGATGGCCTGTTATATTTAATGATTTAAAAGATTGTTTCTTCACTATATCTTTACAAAAAAAAAGGACAGGGAAAAATTTGCCTTCACAATGTCTATTTATAATTCTCAGCCTGCTGAAAGATATCAGTGAGATGTTCTCCCATAGGGAATGTTAAATAGCCCTGCCCTGTGCCAATATTTTGCAAGTCAGTCATTATAAATGATACAAAAAAATTCCTGAATGTACAGTTTACCATTACATGGATGATATTTTCCTATCTGATTCAAATGTAGATACTTCAGAAATAATGTTTGGGGAAGTAAAGAAAGTTTTACCTCATTGAGAATTACAAATTGCTCCTGAAAAAAAATACAGAGAGGATATTCTATTAATTATTTAGGCTATAAAATATGTTTAAAAAACTAGACCTCAAAGCTGCAAATTATGAGAGATCAATTACATACACTAACTTACTTCCAAAGATTGCTAGGTAACATTTCTCATCTACAGCCCACTCTTGGGATAGAACCTGATCAACTGATTAATTTAACAAAACCTTAGATGGAGACAAGGACTTAAATCATCCCATGGAGTTATCAGCTGATACCAAATTGACTTTGAAAAGAAATTGCAGAGGGCACATATGGATTGTATAGACATGAATCTTACTGAATTTTGATAAAATTACACTTCAAACATTTCCCTACAGTAATTTTAATGCAGAGGGAAGATATTATGTTAGAATGGATCTGCCACATAAACCAAGTAAAGAAATTGTACATTCATGTGCAAAATGTCTTTGAGTTAATTCTAAAAGAAAAATTGAAACTTTGTCAATTAACCGAAGGAGATCCAGCACAAATTATGGTGCCTTTTAATAATGATGAAATTGATAAATTTTGGAAAGAAGATAAAACCAGATAAAGAGCATATAGTATTACTTTGGGAAAGATTAACAACAAATATCCCAAAGCTAAGAGAAAAATGTTGGATCTTTCCTCACATTGTATAGATGGGACCCCACAACAATGATTCCCCCTGGTTTACACAATGCCATTCTCATAATAGCTTCTTGTAAAGATCAGCTTTGGAATACAAACAGCTCAAGAAAATTTCAAGATGGCTAGGTGAGATGATGCAGCCTAATAGACTACTTTAGTGAGACTTGAGACAAGTGTGTGTTGCAGTGAGGCCTGTTTGTTTTGTTCCTGTCTGCCCAGCTTGCATAGATCTGAAATAACCACACAGAGACTGTATTATTTAAAAGACTGTTTGGCCCATTAGCTCTATGTAACATGTAGGCCAGCTTGTTGGGGTATCTGTCCCACCCGGTACCCCACAACCGGCAATTCCCAAAGAAAATCACTTACAAGACTCCATAAGATTATAAACTGATTGGCCCATTAGCTCAGTCTTCTTATTAACTAATTCTTACATCTTACGGTAACCCATAATTCTACTCTGTGTTAGCCATATGGCTTGGTACCTCTTTCAGCTCTCAGCTCACATGTTGCCTCTTCGGTGGTCTGGGCAGGAATGGAGGAGGGAGCTTCTTCCTCCCTAGCCTTCTCCTATTCTCATTGCCCTGCCTCTACTTCCTGTCTGGATGACCTGCCTATACTTCCTGCCTGGCCAATCAGCGTTTTATTAAAATACATGATTGACAGAATACAGACAATTCTCCCACACCAACTCTAGCCTTTTTTTTTTTGGCTAAATGTTACATCTTAATTTAACCAATTTCTAGGAATTTGTTTATCACCACATAGCAGTGGCTTACTGGGTAAAATTTCCATCCTCTGTCTCTGGTAGAACTATGACATTCCTCTGACTCTGCTTTCTTCCTCCCTGAATTTAGTTCCATCCTCCCCACCTATGTAAGTTCTGCCCTATCAACAGGCCAACATAGTTTCTTTATTAATCAATGAAAGCAACACATAGACAGATGGACCTCCTACATAATCTCTTCTTTTCTGTTTATACAAAAAGGCTTTAACACTGCAAAACTATATATAACAACACAGGTATCAAGCAAGAGCTACAGTTACAATATTTATATCTACTTTATCTTTTATCATAACCAAGAGAAACTATAACTATAAGTACAAGCTCCATCAACTCCATCAAAGACTCCAGAAGATATAATATTACCTAAATAAATAGAAAGTGCATTGCAAACAACTTCCAAAATTCTAGTACTGACAGAGACATCTTGCTGCCTGGACAGTCACCCAAAGTTTTTCTGTACTGTTGGGGCATCACATGGACTTTTATATACTGCATAAAAATTTTGTATATTGATATATATTTGATATTAATTTTGTCAGAACTTATTGCACATACATTTCTACTCTTGTTCAAGGCATCATACCTATATAATTCATTTAACAATGTAAAGCAAATTTCTAGTTGTTGAAAAGTATTATTACCAACTGTTTAGGGTAATAAGGAAATATGGGTTAGTAGTCACCTAGTATAATCAAACTTGTGGCCACATTGTATATGTCAAACAAAGATATATTTTACATAGGTCATCTACAAACACTTCAGAGATCTACAGAATATGACATTTAAGATGTTTTCACAACCTAAGTTCTTCTGTTTTATGACAATGAGACATATCAGTTCCCGGTAGCAGCAATCTGCTTCAGAGAAGTTAATAGGCACTAAAGAAAATACACATGGAGCTTACTTTCTTTGTGGCAAAAGTAAACCACTGGGCAAGAAACTGTCCATGGCTCATCTGCTTACAGTACGCTGTCCTAATTAGACAAGCAAGACACAAAAGAAAGTGACTGCCAAATACCTTTTCTCCTGTCATATCTATAATATCCATAACCCATTGAATGGCCAAAAACCACTCACCCTACTTTTTGGAAATGTGGGAGTCATATTCTTGAATTTACTTTCTGTCTGGAGGAGACAATATCTTTAGGAGACCCTGAAAGAAAAATTTGGGTTAATTGTCAAGTAATGGGAGAGGTAGCTGTATCATGTTTTGTCAAGTCTATGTATAATGAGATAGTGCAGGGCTTGTCTCAAGTCCTGGCTAGAGTAGTCTGTGAGGCAGTAGAATCGCTGTTGTTGGGCCCCATCTTCTTCCCAGAGACTTCAAAGTTTACTGTCGGAAAGTTTATTAGTCACTGTTGAAATCTTAAACATTATTTATATCAAAGTGGAAAGTTTGAATTTCAGTAGACAGATATACAGAGAAAGATACCATAGAGATAAAAAAGTATATAGAAAAGTATTTTTTAATTAGATTTTTAAAAAATTAATTAATTTATTTGAAAATAAATGTGGATGAACTGATGCTTTTCTTTATCAAGAGGTTTCCCATTTTCAAACCGAATATTAATTAATTTTTATGGTATCCATAGTTTTTCTTCTCCTATGGAAACAAGAGTGAAACCCCTTCCCCATCATAGCACATCTGGTATCCATTATGAGGTCAATGTGTCCTTAAAATACGCTGGCTTTTTAATTCAGAATTTTTTTCTTTTCTCCAATGTCTCTCTGCGTCTGCTGTCCTTTCTTATTAGCCTTAATAAAAATTCAAGGTTTATAAGGCATTGAACAATCTATTTCTGGGGCTCTCTATCTTTTCTTTCTGTTTATTTAAAACATTCTTTATTTTTAATTTGATATTTCTATAACTGCCCAACCTGTAGGATTGTGTTATGCCTATAATATTCTTTATATTAAAATAAGTAAAAAAATGTTTCATTTTATTAGAGACATATGCTAGAGCATTGTCTGTTTTTATTTGTGCAGGTATATCCATAATGGCCATAACTTCTATTAAATGTGTGATTACTGAATCAGTCTGTCTAAACTCAAAGCAGATAACCATTGAAAACCTGAATATGTGTAAATGGCACAGTTTACATATTTTAATTTTCTAAATTATACAAAATGAAACACATCCATCTACCAGATTTCATTTCATTTGAATACAATTTGAGTTATTTCCTCCAGGTAGTTGTTTTTGGATATATAAAGAACAAGTAGGACATCTCCTTATAATTTCCTTGACTTGTTGCCATGAAATTGAGAAGTCCTCTTATAAAACCTTTGCTATTCCATTGTATAATTTTAGTTTTATTGTCAAAAATCAGATATTCATTACTGTGTGGATTAATATCCAGGTCTATGATTCAATTACATTGGTCAACCTGTCTGTTTTTATGCCAGCACCATGCTGTTGTCATTACTGTAACACTATAATAAAGCTTGATGACAGGGATGGTTATGCCTCCAGAAGATCCTTTATTGTACAGAATTGTTTGTCTTTTCCATATGAACTTGATTATTGTTCTTTAAAGGTGTGTAAGGAATTGTGTTGGGATTTTGATGGGGATTACATTGAATCTATAAATTACTTTTGGTAGGATTGCCATTACAGTGAGGAATCCCAGCCTTTTAGTGGAGCACTGGGGTATCAGGATCTGCTTTTTTCTCTCTTTTTCTTTTCTTTCCTTTGTTCTTTTTTTTTAACACAGTATCTTTCAACATCCTTTTTTTTGTCTGCTGGATTTTGCTCATCACCATTCTCAGGCACTAAAGACACAATCTCAAATAGCAGAAGATAAATAAAAAGAAAGTAGATTGACTTTTTATGACTAGAATCTAATTAAGAGCTGTTTTTAAAGAGAAGAGAGAGCTCCTTGCAGAGTAAGATTCCTGGTCTCTGTGTATAACCCACCTAAGCCTGATCCTAAGAAAGGGAAAATTATATAATGGAAAAGAGAAAGAATTTTCAACAAATGGTGCTGGCATAACTAGACGTTAACATGTAGAAGAATGAAAATAAATACTTATCTATTCCTGTGCACAAAATTCGAGTTCAAATGGGTTAAATACTTCAATATAAATCCAACCACACTGAACCTGATAGAAGAGAAAGTGGGACGTAGTCTCCAATACCCAAGCTATTAGGATTCTATTTAGGAAGTGGTCTCCTGTGGCTATGCATTGAAGACTACTTCTCACTTTCTGTTCTATAAGGTTCAGTGTGTTTGGCTTTATATAGAGGTCTTTAATCCATTTGAACTTGAGCAGCATTATTTGTAACAGCCAGAACCTGGGAACAACCTAGATGCCCCTCAATGAAAGAACGGATAAAGAAAATGTGGCACATCTATATATTAGAGTACTACTCAGAGGTAAAAACAATGACATCTTGAATTTTGCATGCAAATGGATGGAATTAGAAAACACTATCCTTAGTAAGGTACCCCAGACCCAAAAAGATGAATATGGTATGTACTCACTCATAAGTGGGTATTAGCTGTAAATATTGAGCCTATAGTTCACGATCCTAGAGAAGCTAAGTAATAAGGTGAACCCCCCAAAACATATATGGACCCACCTGAGTGTTGGAGACAGACAGGGTCGCCTAACATGATTGAGAGCAAGGGATGTGGGAATAGATGGAGGAGAGATTGGGCAAAGGAGGGGAGAAGGGGAAGGTTGAGGAGAACTTGAGGGATGAGATGGTTGAGATGGAGGGGGAACAGATATGAGAGCAAGGAGAAAGATATCTTAATTGGGGGAGCCATTATGGGGTTGGCAAGAAGACTGGCTCTAGAGAAATTCCCAGGAATTCACAAGGATGCGCCGAGCAAAGACCCGAGGCAATAATGTACAGGGTGCCCAAACTGGCATTGCCATGTGTTTAGATTGATGATTATCTTAAATATCACCATAGAACTTTCAACCAGCAACAGATGGAAACAGAGGCAGAGTTCCACATCGGAGCACTCAACTGAGCTCCCAAGGTCCAGTTGAAGAGTAAAAGGAATGAGAATATCAGCAAGGAAGTTAAGACTATGAGGGGTTTATCAGCTGAAGCAGTTTACCTGAGGTAATGGGAGATCACCAACTCCAGCTGGACTGGGAAGGAACAGACTTAGGACCAAGCTCGTTCTTCTGAATGTGGTTGACAGTTGTATGGCTGGGGCAAACTGAAGGCCACTGGCAATGGCACTGGAATTTGTCTCTGCTGCATGTATTTGCCTTTTGGAATCCTATTCTCTTTAAATATATACCTTGCTTAACCTAGATGTAGTGGGAGGGCCTTGTACCTTCCACAGGGCAAGGTGCCTTGCCATCTCTTAGGATTGGAGGAGGTGGGGAAGAAAGGTGTGTGGAGGGAGTAGGAGGATGGGAGGGAGTGGGAATTTGGATTGGTATTTTTATTTTAAAGAATTCTAATAAAAAAGAAAAGAAAACATGTCTAACATACATGAGACACTGAGTTAAATTCTCAAGAGGGCACAGAGCTGAGAATCACTCCTTAGACAGAGTCATATACTCATGACCATGAAATATAAATTAGAACTATCCTCCTTTTACAACTTTTAAATAATTAATATATAAGATATGAACTCTTTAAAAATGATGCAGCATAAAGACTTCCATGACTTTAAACTTTAAAATTCCTTGTAATTCTACTCTCTCTTGAGAAATGCTAGTTTATTTCACCTCATAAAATTTAATGACAGTTTATAATGCATAACTAAATTAAGCCAAAAAAGAATTCGTAAAAGTAGAACATTAGCTGTATTGTCACAAGAAGCTTTTATAATTATTTTAAAAATAATATTTTTCTACTTGTCTGAAAATGAAAGTCCTTGGTAAAATGAGTGCCTAGTATGCACAAAATCTGTATTGGATGCATAGAAACACACTCAAATTGAACAACAAAACATTTGTATGTATATTGGCAGGCCACAGCTTCATGGTGATACACAGATTAATAGGAATGGGTCAATTTAAGATGTAAGAAATAGTTAATAAGAATCAGGAATTAATATGCTAGTGTTGAAATTAATAAAGTTTCTTTGTGATTATTTGGGTCTGGACAACAGGGAAATAAAGAGCAGTCTCGCTTACAGATCTATGAATAACATATCTCTGCTTTGTAAATTTCAATGTATATTTGTGTCATCATGGTTATATACAGATGAGTAATATCTATATTAATTTCTTTGATCAAATTCCTGGTAATATTTATTGCACAAGCTTTTGTACAGAAAAGCATGCTATAAAACTCATAATATTTCTTTAAATATATGAGTGCTGTGCTTGTTTTATAAAAAATTCCTATAAAAATGTATGAGACAAAGAAAATGACTATTCCCTTTTTAATAATTGGTTTCATTTTTTGAAATTATAATATAATAAATCACTACTACCTTCCTTTTCCTCCATCCAAGCTTTTTCATAGAAGCTCCCTAGATCTCTTTCACATTAATATACAGCCTCCCTTTTCATTAATTGCTCGTGTGTGATACCCTCTATACTTTTAACTTATATTGAATCTAGAGTAAATCTGATTGTCTATATTTCTTTATCACCACTAATTTAATTCTAGGGTTTGAGTTTGACCACAGTTTTCCATCCCACATTTCCTCCTGTCTCCTCCCTCCATCATATCCCCATCCACTCTTCCCATTGGGTAAGGGCTCCCATAGGAAGTCAACAAAGTCTGGCATATTAAATTGGGTCAGGACAAAGCCCCTTCCCCCAGAATTAAGGCTGAGCATAGCATTTCACCGTAGGCAATGGAATCTAACAAACTAACTCTTGCACCAGGGATAGATTCTGGTCCTAATGTTGGAGGCCCCTCAGATAGTCCAAGCTTTAGCACTGTCTCCACATATGGAGGGCCTCGTTTGAACCTACGAAGGCTCCATAGCTGTCAGTCTAGAATTCATGAGTTTACACAAGCTTAGTTCAGCTGTCTCTGTAGATTTCTCCATCATGCTTGACCTCCCTTGTCATATATTCCCTCCTCCCTCTCTTCAGTTGGATTCCTGGAGTTAGGCCTGGTACATGGTTGTGAATCTCTGCATTTGGTTCTATCAGTTGTTGGATAAAGGCTCTATGATGATTGTTGTGAGATTCACCAATCTGATTACAAAGGAAGGCCAGTTGGGCACTCTCTCCATTATTGCTAGGAGTCTTATCTGGGGTTATCCTTGAAGATTCCTGGGATGTTCCCTAGTACCAGGTTTCTATCTAATCCCATAGTGGCTCTCTCTATCAAGCTCTCTCTTTCACTGCTATCCCCACTTGACCATCTCTTTCCCTCATGTTCTCATCCACTATCCCCTCTCATTTACTATTCCACCTCACCCCCAGTTTACCCAGGAGATCTCATCTAATTCCCCGTTCCATGGTGATTGATGTTTCTCTCTTAGGGTCTTCCTTTTTACCGAGCTTCTCTGGAGTTGTGGCTTGTAGTCTGGTTATCCTTTGTTTTACATCTAATACCCACTGATGAGCAAGTTTATACCAAGTTTGTCTTTCTGGGACTGGGTAACCTCACTCAGGATATTTTTTCTAGTTCCATCCATTTGCCTTCAAATTTCAAGATGTCATTTTTTTTTCAGATAAGTAATACGCCATTGTGTAAATGTACCAAATTTTCTTTATCTATTCTTCAGTTGAGAGGCTTTGAGGTTGATTCCAGTTCTGGCTATTATGAATAATGCTGCTATGAAGAGTGTTGAGCAGGTGTCTGTCCTTGTGATATTATTGAGTAAACACTGGGTATATGCCCAAGAGTTGCATTGCTGTGTAACACAAATAATAAAGTCCCAGAGACAGATATTGGGGTTCAAACTGAAGAGCAGTAAAGCAAATAAGAAAGTCAAAGGCTCTTATCACTACTTCAGACCAAAATGGATCATCCTGCCTCCAGGAATCCTTCGACTGAGACTGAGTATGAGACCTCTCTCCTCCTGTCTTATATTCCTCTCTGGTGTTGGGATTAAAGGCATGCACCACCACTGCCCAGTATCTATAACTAACTGGTGTGATTGGTGAGATTAAAGGTGTATGCCACCACTGCCTGGCCTGGATGGATGACAAGTGTGGCTGTTTGTACTCTGATTTCAAAGCAAGCTTTATTTAATAAAACAGAAATAACATACAAGTATGGTGCTGGTTCTTGAGGTAGATTGATTCTGAATTTTCTGAGAAATTACTCTACGAATTTCCAAAGTGGCTGTACAAGTTTGCACTCTTCCCAACAGTAGATGAGTGTCCTCCTTATTCCACATCCTCCCCAGCATAAACTGTCAATCAGAGATTTTTTTTAACCTTAGCCATTCTGACAGGTGTAAAATCATATCTCAGAGTCATTTTGATTTGCATTTCCCTCTGAATAGGGATGTTAAGCAATTCTGTAAATGTCATTTTGAATATTTCTGATTCTTTTGTGAATTTTCTTTTTATCACTGATCCAATTTTTATTGGATTATTTCATATTTTGATGTCGAGTTTCTTGAGATTTTATGTATTTTGGAGATCAGTCCTTATCAGTTATGGGGCTGGAGAAGCTCCTTTCCCATTCCGTAGGCTGCTTTTCTTTTCGTCTTATTTAACATGTCTTTTGCCTTACAGAAGCTTTTTATTTTCAGGAAGTCCCTTTTATTGATTGTTGCTTTCCGTGTCTATGCTACTGTTGTTATATATAGAAACTCATCTCATGTGCCAATGTGTAAAGACTACTTCCTACTTTCTCTTATACCAGGTTCAACGTAACTAGATTCATGTTCAAGTCCTTGATCCACTTGTACTTGAGTTTCGGGCATGGAGATAAATATGGATCTATTTGCAATCTTCTACATGTTGACATTCAATTATGCCAGCACCATTTGTTAAAGATGTTTTTCTTTTTCCATTGTACTATTTTGGCTTCTTTGTCAAAAATGAAGTGCTCATAAGTGTGGATCAGGGACTTCAATTCAATTCCGTTGGTCCATTTGTCTATTTTTATGCCAATACGAAGCTCTTTTTATGACTATAGTTCTATATTAAAGCTAGAAATCAGGGATTGTGAAGCCTCTGGAAGTTTCTTTATTGTTGTTTTAGCTATGCTTGTTTTTTTTCCATATAAAGTTGAGTATTCAAGGTCTGTGAAGAATTGTGTACAGATTTTAATGGTGATTGCATTGAATTTGTAAATTGATTTGGTAAGATTGTCATTTTTACTATGCTGATTCTACATATCTAAGAACATGGGAGATCTTTCCATTTTCTGATATCTTTTTCAATTTCTTTCTTTAGAGACTTAAAGTTCTTGCCATACTGATCTTTCACTTTTTTGGTTAGTGTTACCCCAAAATATTTTATGATATTTGTGGCTATTGTAAAGAGTGATGTTTCTTTGATTTCTTTCCCAGCCCTTTTATCATTTATATATGGGAGGACTTCTGATGTTTTTGAGTTAATATTGTATCCTACCAAATTATTGAAGATGTTTATCAGTTGTAGAAGTTCCTGGGTAGAGTTTTTGGGATCTCTTATGTATACTAGCATATCTTCTGTGGATAGTGATAATTTGACTTCTTCATTTTCATTTTGAATCCCCTTGATCTCCTTTTGTAGTCTTGTTGCTCTAGCCAGAATTTTAAGTACTATATTGAATAGATATGGCAAGAGTAAATAACCTAGTTTTGTTCCTGGTTATCATGGAATTGCTTTGAGTTTCTCTCTGTTTAATTTGATGTGGACTGCTGACTTTCTGTATAATTCTTTTATTATGTTTAAATATGTTCCTTGCATCTCTGACCTTTCCAAGACCTTTATCATGATGAGGTGATGGATTTTATCAGAAGTATTTCAGCATTTAATGAGATGATCATTTTTCTTTTTGCTTTCAGTTTGTTTATATGGTAGATTAATTTGACACATTTCTGTATGTTGAACCAATCCTGCATTTCTGGGATTAAGCTTGCTTGGTCATGGTGAATATTTTTGGTGATGCATAGTTTTACATCAATGATCATGAAGGAGAATTTTTTTAGTTCTTTTTTGTTTCATCTTGTGTAGTTTGTGTATCAGGGTAACTGGAGCCTCAAAAAAGAAGTTTGACGGCATTCCGTTCTATTGTGTGTAAAAATTTGAAGTGTATTGAAATTATCTCTTCATTGAAATTGTGGTAGAATTCTGCACTGAAGCCATGAAGCCATGTGGTCCTGTTTTTTTGTTTTTGTTTTTTTTTTTTTTTGTGTGTGTGTATGTGTGTTTGATTGGGAGAAATTTTAGTGACTGCTTCAATTTCCTTAGCTTTTATAGATCTATTTAAATTGTTTATCTGATCTTGATTTAATTTTGGTATGTGAAACCTATCCAGAAAATTGTCCAGTTTTTTTTTTTTTAGATTTTTCAATTTTGTTCAATACACATCATCTTTGAAGTATGATCGGATGATCCTGTGGATTTTCTCAGTGTCTGTTGTTATAGCCCCCTTTTCATTTCTGATTTTCTTAATTCATGTTTTCTTTCTCTGCCTTTTTTGTTAGTTTGGATGAGGGTTTGTATCTTGTTGATTTTCTCAAAGGACTAACTCTTTGTTTTATTGATTATTTTTACTGTTATTTTTGTTTCTATGTTATTGGTTTCAACCCTCAATTGATTATTTCCAGGTACATTTGTTTCTGTTTGTTTTAGAGCTTTCAGATGTTATGTTAATTAGCTAGTGTGGGATATCTCCAAATTCTTTATGTAGGCATTTAGTTCTACGAACTCTCCTCTTAGTATTGTTTTCATATTGTTCCACAAGTTTGTGTATACTGTTCATTGATTTTCATTTAATTCTAGGATGCCTTTAATTTCCTTATTTATTTATTTCTTGACCCAAGGGTGTTTCAGTTAAGCATTATTAAGTTTTCATGGGTTTGCAAACATCTTAAATTTGTGTTGTTATTGAATTCTAACTTTAATCCATGGTAACATAATAAGATACAGGGGTTTATAGAAATTTCATTTTGTATTTGTTGAGATTTCTTTTGTGCCATAGTATATGATCAATTTTTGAAAAGGTTCCATGAGGTGCTGAGAAGAAGGTATATTCTTTTGAATTTGGGCAGAATGTTCTACACATGTCTGTTAAGTCCATGTCTTCTTTTAGTTCCCTTATTTCTCTTTTAATTTTTTGTTTGGCAGACCTGTCCTTTGGTAAGAATGGGTGTTGAAGTCTCCCACTATTAGTGTGTGGTGTTCGATGTGTGATTTAAGCTTTAATAAATTTCCTTTGACAAATGTGGGTGTCCTTGTACTTGGGGCATAAATGTTCAGAATTGAGACTTTATCTTGATGGATTTTTCCTGTGGTGAATATGAAATATCCTTCTTCATCTCTTTTGATTACCTTTGGTTTGAATTCTATTTTTGAAGATATTAGAACAACTACACCAGCTTGTTTCTTATGTCCATTAGATTGGAAAGTCTTTTCCCAACCTTCTACTCTGAGGAAATGTATGTCTTTTCAGCTGAGGTATGTTTCTAGTATACAACAGAAGTATGGATCCTGTTTTCATATCCATTCTGTTAGCTTTTGTCTTTTTACAGGTAAGTTGATTCCATTAACATTAAGGGATATTAATGACCACTGAATGTTAATTCCTGTTATTTTTGGTGGTAGTGTGTGTGTGTATGTTTTCCTTCTTTAGGATTTTCTGGTGTGGGATTATCCATTGACTATGCTGTTGTGGGTATGCCTAACTTCCTTGGATTGGAGTTGTTTTCCTTATAGTGCTTTCTGTTGGGTTGAATTTGTTCATAGATCTTGTTTACATCTGGTTTTGTCATAGAATATCTTGTTTTATACATCTATAGTGAATGAAAGTTTTGCTAGGTATAGTAGTCTGGGTTGGCATCTGTGGTGTCTTAGTGTTTGCATAATGTCTGTACAGGACCTTCTAGCTTTCAGTGTCTCCATTGGGAAGTCTAATATAATTCTGATGGGTCTGTCTTTATATGTTACTTGGCCTTTTTCCTTTGAAACTCTTAATATTCTTTCTTTTCTATACATTTTGATTTTTTGATTATTATGTGGTGAGGGGAATTTTTAGGGGGTCCCTTCTATTTGATGTTTTTAAAAACTTCTTGTATCTTTACAATTATTTCCTTCTTTAGGTTGAAAACTTTTATGATTTTGTTGAATATATTTTCTGTGTCTTTGAGCTGGAATTCTTCTTCTTCTATACTTATTAGTCTTAGGTTTGGTCTTTGCATGGCACCCCCGATTTTCTGGATGTGTTGTGTTATGCTTTTGTTGACTTTAATGTTTCCTTTGACTCATGAAACTATTTTATCTATTGTATCTTCAACACCTGAGATTCTTTATTCCATCTTTTGCATTCTGTTGTTTATGCTTGCATCTATAGTTCCTATTTACTTACCCAGACTGTCCACTTCCAGAATCCCCTTGGGTTATGTTTTCTTTATTGTTTCTATTTCAATTTGCAAGTCTTGAAATGTTTCCTTCACCTGTTTGACCTGTTTTGCTTGGATTTCCTTCAGAGATTTATTGATTTTTTTCCCGTTTTTTTGTTTGCCTTTTCTTCCATTTCTTTAAGGGGATCTTTCATTTCCTCTTTAAGTGTCTCTATCATCTTCATAAAGTTATTTTTAAGGTCTTTTTTCTACTGTTTCTCCTGGGTTGGTATAGTTATATCTTCCTTTTGTAGGACCACTAGGTTCTGGTGGTACATATTGCTCCTTAGGTTGCTGAATATATTCTTGCATTGATGTCTACCCATCTCTTCCTCCAATTGGTGCAGGAAGAGTCTTTGCCTCTTGGCCTAATCATTACAGTCAGTATCTGTGTCTCAGAGTGCCACTCTTGGTCCTTTCTATGTATTCCCTGTCTGTGTTTCAGGGAGCCATTGAGATCTTGGGAGATGGTGGGTTTGTGGGTGGAATGGGACTTGTAGATTACAGGGTAAAATGGGGGGGGGTACAGCGGTCTGCCTGCAGAAGACTTGTCTGCTGACCTGCTAGTGCAACTGAGAATGTTGAGGGAGGAGACTAGTGTTTTGCCCAGGTCCTAGGCCATAGAGACTGGAATATACAGCTGGGAGACTGGTTGCTCACCTCTTGGTCTGCTCTGTGCAATTGTTTTCTGTGTCTAGAGGAATGCCGAGGTCATGGGAGATAGGTAGGTTTTGGGGCAGAGCAGAACTTGCAGATTACAGAGACCAATGCAAGGTTGGAGCAGCCTGCCTGCAGGAGGCTTATCTGCTGAACTGTTAGTGCCATTGAGATGGGTGGGAGAGGACCTGGGGTTTTGCATCAGTGCCTAGGCCCTAGAGACTTGGATGTCTATCTGGGAGGCTGGCCACTTAGCTCTTGGTCTACTCTTTATAGTCAATGTCTGTGTCTCAGGGAGACATTGAGGTTCTGGTCTTAGGTTTTCATGCATAGTTTTACTGAACTTCTTTCTTTTTTGTTTTTGATTATGGCTTTATCTTATTTTTTATTGATTGATAACATAATAACATAAAAATTATATACATTATTGATATATTGTGTAATGTCTTAATGCATTTATATATTATCTTACTTTTAAATCTAATTGAATTTTTACCTCCTTTAATAATTGTCATTTATTAATTCCAGAATGTTTCTAATATATAGTTCTAGGTTTCAAAATTCTACAGTATAGTATTGTTATCTACTTTCCCTGCTATAAATAGTAAGCCAAAGAATCTTGCTCATGTCTACTTAGAACTTCAGATAGCATGATCAAAGTATCCCCATCCTTTTGCCAAGTTTTTCCAGCCTCTAGTGATTACTACTCTGCTTTCAGCTTCTATATTATCAACTTATTTCTATGCACATATGTGTGACATCATGCACTTTTAGTATTTGTTTTTCTGTGGACAAAATATTTCATGATTTAACTTAACATAAATCTCTAGTTCCATACATTGGTTAATGAAAGAAGTGCACCTTTTACATTATGGAACAGAAAAGAGAGCTGTTTGTTACTTTGTTCTATGACTTATA